>NC_089802.1:55612036-56245786 GCF_029633855.1 Hoplias malabaricus | reverse complement strand
CAATCACCCTGATTGTGTTCCCAGCAGAGTGTACACTAATCATCACCCTTTATTATTTGGTGTGACAGCTAATTCTTGCAAGTTTGCATTTCATATCGCTAGCAATTGAAAACCTAGTTTACTTTCAGCATGAATGTGTTACATGCTTTGGACAGATTACACCACAGTGTTAGTCTTTTATAACAGTAGTCTTTGTCAATGTGTGTCCAACAGGGTTGTCCTGATCTGAGTACACCAATGAATATGACAATGAACAAAAAATTGGACATTGGTATTTTCATAGAACCACACAAAAACAATCTACATAACAAAGCAACTTGTTGTAACATGTCAAGAAACTATCATTATGAATGGACCAATAGAAATGGCCCTAACCTGACATTTTTTTATATCTTAATTTTAAAATCCTTTCCTGACTTACACCATATTTTCTTGCAGATTCTAGAATTCCTTTGGTGCCAAATTGTAAACAAGAACACAAAGGGTCACTGATGCAGAGGACTGAATAGCAACCCCTTGTGGCGCAGCCCCTATATGTGAGTGAGTATGTGAAAAATAGCATATGTTTTGGTGCAGTCAATAACCGTGAGCGTCTAAGTATGTATTTGAACGAGTGAGTGAGTTAAAACCAGTTGCATGTGGTGCTTTACATCTGAATATAATCTAGAACTATTTACATGATGTGGTGTTTCAGTTCACAATCAGTTAAAAACTAGAGTTACAAGTATTAACACCATCGTTTTTCACTTTGACAGACATTTAAAGTGCTTTGTTAACTTCTGCAAATACACCTCAACTGGTTAAAACATTATTTTCCATTTAAACATGCCAAGATCTGCCCTGATTGTGATTTACTGGAAATAATAATATATTTTGCTAAATTATGATACATAGATTAGTGAACAACTAATGAGATAGCAGGGACACGCTCTCTCACAGTACCTTCACTGAAGAGCAGTGGGCTCTGTCCACTTGGGTGTCTGTTTCCTCTTCCCCCTTCCCCATGGTCCTCTGTTTAACCCAGTGCTCTCCCTGTCCTCTCCCCTCTCTCACTCTCCCCTTTTCACCTCATCAAAAGAGCAGCAGCCCCCTTACAACTGACAATTATGCACAAGTGACATCCCTCACTGTGGCATTCGCCAGATGTAGCAGCGTCAGGGGTGGAAGGGCTCTCATGAGGAGCAGAAATAATGTTGATAGAGCACAAATAAAGCACACGGACAGCATGATAGAAAGAACAATAACACTTCCCACGAACCCTGTGTCCGCAATGATTTATAAATGCTTTATACGAGATGTGTATTTTTTTCTTTATATGACATAAATTCACACTTATAATTCATTAATTCCGCTACTTCAAAGTGTTCCCACTGTAGATAAGCAAATTCACACTTTGGAGAATCTCCAAAAAAAAGCCATGACATGAAATAGAATGCTGTGGACCAGCTGGACATGAGCATAAGTTCAATATGCCCTTTATTTTTATTATTGCAATCTAAATCTAATGAATATCAATACGTCACTAATGTGCCCCATCCAGGGTGTGTTCCCGCCATGCCCAGGTAGGCCCGGGATACACAGAGAACCTGAACTGGATAAGCGGTTACAGACAATGACTGACCTCACTGATGTACTCTTGACTGAATGCCATCAGATGCTCACAGAAATGTTCCAGCATCTATCTGAAAGCCTTCCTAGAAGAGAAGAATCTGTCACTGCAAATAAGGTGGACAGGTACTGGTGAGCAGATGTTTAGAAACTTTAGGCCATATAGACTATCTCATCAGGCATGAAATAAACATGAATAAACACATATTGTGCCAGAGGGATTGATGATTTAATAATAATAAAAAAAGATACACAGATATAAGGTAAGTCTGCATTACGTCAGTATGTCAGATAGTATTTATCACAAACTGAGGCATAATAACATGATTCTACCTTTAGGGTTGTTCCTGTTAAAGTAATGTTCTCAGACAGCTGCGCATACACTTAAATTTGCTCAAAATAGAGGTAAATCAGTGCTCTCTCTTTAAATAATAAAGATCTGACTATTTCTCTCTGAATTCACTATGACACACTGCTCAATATTTTTATTATCCTTCATAACGGAGCTTTTAGAACTTAATGACTGACTATACGTGTGGCACACAATGAGTTCAACAGTGACTGGAGCATCACACAACCCAACCGAAGTTGTATGTTGTGTAAAACTGGTTCGTACAAAGCGCCAGATGATCATTGATCTTCAGTATCAATTATTAAGAGCTGAGAGAATAGCAGGCCTGACACAGACAGAGCATTGAGGCTCTTCAGCTGGGTTATTACACCAAGGCTATAACTATATTTGCCTTATCACTTGGACACAGGGCACAGTTGGGCCGGGCCGTGGTGTCATTATTCATCCCCACATGGAGAGGCCCATTGTTAGGTGGCTGTGGATTTATGCCGTGGCCGGGAGGCGGGCTGACCTCCACTGCTGACCTCTCCTGATCCGTACCTGTAGAGGGGGTTGATGTCTGGACTCAGAGACCAACAATGGCAAACAAAGACACTGATGAAGGGCTCCCCAGGGCGAGGCGGCCAGGAGAAAAACGAGCCTCTATAGGTGACAACTACGAGTGTAAATCTCTGACCTCACAGTGATAACATCTCAGATTTGACCATGAGCTGATTCTGGTTATTTTGGAAAACACATGCACAAAAGCAGTTTTGTCTTTTAAATACCCTGCAACTGTATTATTAGTAAATGATATTATAATCTATTATACAGTATTCATAAAGGTACATGACATTGACATAAGCGGTTCATTAAAATTAGAATACACCGACATAAACACATACAAAGGCTTATTCCAATGAGTGCTGCCTGTCATAAACACTGCTATCATATACAGCTTCATGCCCCTACATATACCATTCATGACAATCATTGCACACCTGTAAAAGACATAATTTAGTAGATATTGCCTGTCATTGCATAATACCTAACGCAGATAACACATTCTTTCTGACACTGGGTTGTGGCATGGCATGATGTACCATGTTATAACAACTGACCTATTGGATATGTGCGTATGACTTTTGCTGCTTTCCACATCATGGTTCCTACTCTACTCGACTGCACTCGGCTTTGTTGCTTCTTCATTAGACAAATCAGGTACCTGCTATGTGGATCTGAGTGCATTTTTAATCCCTGCTTGACATGTAAACACTGCAGGACACTGACTGGCTGGACAGACTTGACTGCACGATGAAATGCAGACATCCAGCACATACTAGCCATCTGCAAAATCTCAACATACATTCGAGATCATATTTGTTTTTGCTTGTAAAATTACGCCATGGTCTTTTGTAGAAGTTCAAATGGATTGGGGCTCCATGCTGTATCAAGTCCTAAAAAACAAACAAACAAAAAAAAAAACTACACAATATGTAAACAATGTTTAACTTTACAGCTGCTGTTGTTGTTGTTCCCAAAGCCCATGGTTCCTGTTGGAGACTGTTTTGTGATGTCACTGACTACATGCTGGAGGGCATGGGGACTTATAGTGGAAAATCAACCAAGTAGTAAACAAGTAGAACTGAGTAGATACAGTGCAAAAGCACCATTTGACACAATGCAATGCTGATAGGGTGGCACTTGCTTGAATCTTATATAAGTTCAAATGAATGTCAGTTTGCCCAAGAGTCGCTGAAAATGTTTGCTGTTGGTTCAACAAGTCAAACTTGCCAAGCGCTATCACATTATCAGTATTTTGCCAGTGTAACCTTCCAGCCAAGAATGTGTCACACCACAACCACAATTATACCAGCCTCACATCAGATACTGTGTCACATGTTGGTAAAAACAACCTTCACGGCAAATGACGTTGATTAGAATATGTCTTGATAGAAGTTAACGAAGGTCGATGTCAGTTTTCATGAGGCTTATGAACACTGCTCTAGTATCCAGCACCTCTGTTGATCCTGACATTCCAAAATCAACGTTGGTGATTCAACTTCCACACCCCTGGTGTCAACCAAGGTGTGTAATGACCAAGTCAACAATATAGCACCAGTGCTGCCCATCCTTTAAGGATATCTGTGGTGGAATGAACTGTGGTAGATATGGTTCCATGACTGCTGGCTTGAAGTGGCCATTAAACTGAAAGCAATGGCTTTATGGAAGGTCTGGATATGGCTGGCCATGATGATGGTATCTCTTGCCTGTGTATGTGCTGAGCTGCAGAATAAGTGAAGTGCTATAAGGTGAGGTCTTAAAAGGAAAACGGTCAACTGTTTCAACACAGGGAGCATGTGCATGACGTATCTTCATGCATAAGAATGTGGTATTCAAAGGGAGCACAGTGGAGCAGCCCTTGTAGATGGTGCCATTAGATTATACTGTCAAAAGCCGGCTGTCCACACGATAACAAATTACCTCTTCAGGCATGGAAAAAAAACCCCCCAAAAAAACACACATCTACCCACATTCTCACTATCTCCCCCTGTGGTTAACAAGCTATTGCTGTGGCGATAAGACCCGGGGCCTATGAAAGACGGGGCCTGATTGGGTCAGCTGTTGATGTAAAGCCCCATCATGCTTCGTTCTCCTCTGTCTCTCTGTCCCTCTCATCTCAAGGCCTCAGCTAGCCTCATTTCACCTCCAGTAACCCGCCCACCCCTCACTCCCCCGCCCCCACTCGCCCCCATCTCCTTTCTCATATCCTTCAACCCACCCATTCAGCAGCCCAGGACAAAGCAGCAGGATGACGCTTCTTTTTGCCCCATATGAATGACTGAGAGATGAGGGCTAAACAAGGCCCTAAATCCGGAGAGACTTCATGCCTGTGCAGAAATCCCGTTTACCCGCCGAGCTGAACCGAGCCGTGCTTTCAGGCTCTGAACCCCGTCCGTCATGTGAACCTGCAGAAAATCTCCCGGAGCCGCTGATACACCACTCCGGCTCTCTGACGGACAGGGCCATTTTCTCCATAATAGCTACAGTAATCCGGCCAATCAAACACGCGCAGGAGCTCTCACAATAGGGACGCGGGGTCAATAATGCAAATCCAGCCAGGGCTAGCTCGGAAAGTGCCGCTCTTTCATTTGTAAGGCCTCCTCTGTCCCGATTTGATACTCGCTCGGTTGCAGCTCCTTGATAACAAGATTGCGGGAGTTAGGGAACGGGAGAACAAAGGAGAGCAGGGGAAAAGCGGAGAGGGGAGGGGAGAGGAAAGGAGAGGAGAGGAGGAGAAGAGAGGACATGAGTGTTCAACAAGAGACTGATACAGCTGTGCTGAGCCTAAAGTCTCTACCCATGCCTATTAGGCTCTATTACAATGACCATACTCTCAGATTCTGATCAAAACGTACATGACATGAATGATATATTCACAGTTGAGTGGTTGTCAAAAAACAACATTTTCTCTCCAAAATACATTTTTCATTAATTTGAAAATAGAAGATGTCAATTATATTGTGAAAACAGAGAGAGAGAGAGAGAGAGAGAGAAAGAGAGAGAGAGAGAGAGAGAGAGTTACAGTGGCTATAAAGGGTGTAAGTGAGAGGGGAAGCTGCTGGGTTAGAAATGCGCTGCAGCATCTCTGATTCCTGAAGCATGTCATCCCTCTGCAACACATAATCAAGGAGATCAGATATAGGACACGTTTCATAAGATAACTCCCTACTGCTTCTGCCTCCTCTCACAGAGAAACAGAGAACGAAGCGGTGGAGAGAAGAGCCGTGAGGTGGTGATGGCAGCGAAGGGCACATTATTTCACCTCATTCATATCTTCATACTCATTCAAACGGTAGGTGAAGCTGTCACGGAGCTCTGATTAGGCCCATCCTTGATTTACGTTCTCTCAAGCACCGCCATGACATCAAGCTCACTCCACACAGCATCCATCTCCTCACACTTTCAGTCCACACACCAGCAGATCTACAAGAGTGTCACAGGGAACCTGCAATACTCTTTTACTCACACTGTGCTTAAACAAAAACGATGCACTGAACTGCTTTGATTTATGTGAAATATACTCATCATTTTTATGTAAATACACCACATTACACAACCATCTTTGATGTACACCCTTAAAATTGATGTTTCTACAATGGTTTTTAATTCAAATGAAAAGATCTTATACAGAACCATGAACACTTGAAGAAGGGTTCTTTGCATCATGAAAGGGTTCTTCACATTGATGAAGAATGGCTCTATGTAGCACTTTACAGAAAAGGGTTCTATTCAGCACCAAAAACAGTTCCTCTATTGTCACGATGTCAATAATAAATGCTTTAATAAAGAACCCTTGTAGAGCAATCATTTTTAACTGCATTGACTGTTAAAGTCAGGTTAAATAATGCATTATAAAGTTTTCATAAGAACACTGTAACAATATTAAGATGTTTACAGGTTATAATTTGTTAAATGATGATGTTATATACGCATACCCTTGAGGAAAACATGCTGTGACAAGTTGTCCTCGTCAAATCATAGGAACATGAAGCATTTCTGTATCATATCATTGAATGAATCATAGCATTCTGTAATATTCTGCATACAGTAGTTGTTCTATTGATATTCTTACTGGCAAATGTACATACAGCTCCTCTCCAGGGCTCTTTATTTCTTGTATTTTTGGCTTAGTTTATTGCTTGTTAATAGCCTATGTGTGTGTCCAGTCTGTTAGTATGTTACATGTCATACATGTCTGCTCTCAACAAAACAAATTCCTTGTATGTGTAACATACTTGGCGATTAATGCTATTCTATTTCTGATTTGTTGGCTCCATTTGAAAGCCAGGCATTTCAGTCACATTTGGTGTTTTTGGAAAACGTTCAGAAATAGGTTAGTTCACATTCTACTGAAATGGAGAGCTCAATTATTTGTATCATCTGTATATTGTGATTTGTTATTATTTGTAGTTATTTTACAATTATTAAATAAGCTCCTGTTCACTGGTGGCGCTGTTTTGCTAAATCCATTCAAACTGTGCTATGTACCTGGAGGAGAGTGACAGAAACAGTGCGTGTTAGTGAGTATGAATTGCGCAGCGTGGCACATCACTATCTGCATGCTCTAATCATGCCTTCATCATTAAAATCTCAAGCTCTTATCCCTCTGATTACCTGCTGGGTGATTCAAGATCAATACCATTATAAACTGAACAATCTCTCTCTCTCTATCTGTGTATATGTGTGTGTGTGTGTGTGTGTGTGTTTGTTTGAGAGACTGGGCTCTTGGGAGAAAATAATCAGGCTCCTGAAGATGTGTTTTAATCTGTATTTTTTCAGGCTCTGCTGACCTCCTGTCAGACTCCAATTAAAATGTATGCTTCTAATCTGCACTCTCTTCTGTTCCCTGCTCTTCCACTACTCCACCATTTAACCTTTAATAGCATCGCGGTGTAGAAGACAGTCGTAACAAGGTTAGTACATCATTCGAAACACAATGTTAGTACACCATTCAAAACACGGTGTTAGTACACCATTCAAAACACGGTGTTAGTACACCATTCAAAACACGATGTTAGTACACCATTCAAAACACGGTGTTAGTACACCATTCAAAACACGGTGTTAGTACACCATTCATAAACATGAACTAAATGGGCAAGACACTGGGGTCAACATCGATTAGGACCTACACAATATAGCATTCATTATCCGCTATTGCAATGTTGATCTTGTATTAATTTTATATTAATTCTACAGAGGTATGCAATACAATAATGATCCTCTAATTGATCAATACAAGCCCCTTTTCACCAACGCAGAACTGGTTCGAGAACCTAATTTGCAAGTGTTCTGCACATTTCCACCAACATAAATAAATAGTAACAAAGAATAGTAGTTTCTTCAGCACAAACCATGATGGCGTTCGTGGCAGTGTGGAGCTAAAGTAGCTCCAGAAAGATGAAAGCCATGCCAACAATGGAGCTGCGCTTCCCTGTTACACCCCCCTCACTGATGACATATCTACGGTTCCCATCAAAACTGGTGGAAACATGGGCCGGTTCCCTGGATAAAAACATGATTCCTAGAAACCTTAACAGAACCAGTTCTTTTGGTGGAAAAGGGCTGAGCACGTTTTGTATTTTTGTGTGTGTGTGTGTGTGTTGTTGTGTGTGTGTTCTGGGAGCATGTTAACCAATCACAGATGTTCTTTGAATGTTTGAATAAATGAAGACGTTCAGGTCGAACAGCAAATCATTTTGGACACAATAATGCAGTTAATGACCACTTACTACATCAGGGCTCACCAGTATGTTTTTATGTTGCTGTGGGGTCCCTTGCCATGTGGAGCGGTACACACTGAACCGTGTGTGTGTGTGTGTGTGTGTGTGTGTGTGTTTGTGTAAAACAGATGAAACAGTGGGTGAGGTCACAGCTCCACCGATGCCCTGCTGCTCTGTTATTTGGACGTTTTGTGGTGTTTTTGTTCAGTTATTGTTTATGGCGGTGTTGTATTTACATCCTATTTGTTGCGTGTCGGCAGCTTTCCCCTTTGTGTGATGCCTAGCCTTGAGTGATTTCCTCTTCCCTGTGGTCACCTCCCTCCAGTGTTCAGTCAGTCAGTGACCACCAATTATTTCCAACTGGTCATGAATGAAAGGAACCGTTAAAAAACAAATGCAATCAAAAGACCTGTTGCCTGCCTCTTTGAAAACACCACAGTGTTGTAAAACATATTACAGTCTCAGTATGTAGCAGGAGTGGCTAAACTGGTGACGCCCTGAGCTTCTGGGTGTGTTCTGGACCCACCATGACCTTGATCAGGATGAAGCACTTAGAGAAGATGAATGAATGAAAACGAATACGCAGCAGTTAAATCACAATGCAAGGCTATTTTTTCCACATCATGCCGCCACCCCAAAAAAAAACGAATGTGGAAATTGCACTCATTGCTCAAACTGTTAGCAGCCCTGCTAGTTTTCATAAGAAGAGCCTTCACGCTGGTGCACTAGAGCTGCATCAGTGATGAGGACAATGTATCTCCTTCTTTACAAACACAATGAGCCATAAGATGTGCTGAGGCCAAAGATTTTCTCCTGGCTGTGATTTCTTTCACAGGAACATCATTTTGAGCTGAGAGAGAAGCTCTAGAGTACGGATGTCTTTCTGTGCCACACACTCTCTCTCCTTCACTTTTACCACACTCTCTGCTTACAACATCCACTCAATCTCTGGACAAACTTTGAATTCTTATTATGTGAAATAAATATTAATAAGGGACAGAATTTTTTGTTAAAATTCATGGCTACTCTATCACATACTCAGTAACATGCGTTGTGCACATAAGCAGCATTTAAGCCAAACACTAAACATCTCCACTTACTCATCTTCAAATGGATACAATTTATTTTCGTATTCCTCTTCGTCATGAATAAAACCCTTCAGTCTCTGTAGTCCGTTCTCCTTGGCACTGCTTTTAAAAGGCGCTGCACCAACTTCGGTGCATGCAAACTTTTTCAAGCTGTTTCTCTGACGTTGACTGAATAAAACATGGAGGGTAACTGAAGGGATGGGTAAGGCCTTAGTGATTTCTTGATATTTCATTGGTCAATTTCAAGCCAAAACTTTGATAGACGCACAAATTCACCACTTACAGAAGAGATGCAAATGACAGACAAGTGAATCCACCAGTTAGGCACCAGTTAGGCAAGAGGCAGAGGAGGTGTGTCTCAAGCTTTTTCACAGGCTCGCAACTCGGGATGTAAGTTCTGTACAATCTCAGGATAAAATGCAGTGAAAAGAGCAGTTTCTACACATCCAGAGAGCGTTTGAACTGTACACCTGTGCTGAGTTATTGCTAAGATATTACTTGAAACAATGGTCGAATTTGACTCGCTGGCTCCAGAGGGTTAAGGGTCAATACAGTACATGTATTTGTTATTTGTTAGAACGCCTAAGCACTGGACCTGTGGAATCATTAAGCAACTTCTGAAAAACAAGGGTGTGTTTATAACATAAGACCCTCCCCCGCAACAGCAACATTTGGTAAGAGTCATTGTACTAAGTGCTGGAGTTTGACTGGACCTGATATTGTCGCTTTTTCCTATTAGTTTGTCTGTTCTTCTAAAATGCCAGGAAATATTTAAGAAAATGAATGAAAACACACACACACACACACACACACACACAC
This sequence comes from Hoplias malabaricus, assembly GCF_029633855.1. NCBI lineage: Eukaryota > Metazoa > Chordata > Actinopteri > Characiformes > Erythrinidae > Hoplias > Hoplias malabaricus. Next base: position 56,235,653 of record NC_089802.1, on the reverse strand, counting down.
ACACACAGCATATAATTTCTCCACATTTGAAGTTAGTGTGAGTTCACTACTTCTGCTTATTGCCGTGCTAAGATGTACTTTTACATTCTGAACGTTTACATGAGTAGTCTATTAACAGTGTATTACTAGTCTATTAACAGGTTATTACAATTAATCCTCTGCAAAAGCCACAGCGGTTAAGCTGAACTCAGTGTACAGTACAGAACGTTGTGTGAGTGAACTTTATTGTTTTCTGGAGGAACACCCTATCCATTTACAGTACAGTCACATTCATGACAGGTCAAATCAATGGGAGATTTCCTTCGAGACCCATTTCAAATTATGTTGTCCAATAGGGGGGAGAAGGAAAAGAATTGTAGCGCTCCAGCCTGGAGGACAAAGTGAGCCGTGACTGACATCAAAATTAAAATACAGCATTGATTTCTTACACACCAATATCGCCTGTCTGCAGTGGGCGTGCACGCACACACACACACAAACACACACGCACACACACACAGAGCCCTCGCAGCATGGTGTACGTTTCATGCGATTCGATCCGAGCAGCGAGAGACTTGATGAAAGCTTGCTTGAGAGTGGAGTCCTGAGAGTAAAGGTAGTAGACCTGTATCAGTCCACACTTTATATAATGATGAAGACCTTGAAGGAGCTAGCTTAAAGCAATAGTTCAGCAGAAAAATCAAACCTGTACGTTCCCCCCCTCTTCCCTAACTGCAGTCCATCAGCCAAGAAATGATAGTGTTCCAGAGTTTAGTTCTCAGACTCTTTAGTTCTGCAGTGAAGTTACAAGGCTAACACAGGCTCACGGGCATCTCATAAAAGCTTATACCCTCCAGCTGCATGTGTACAGCAACACACATGCCTCAAACAACACGCATTAATTCCACTTACGTTCTAAACTGCTGCATAATGTATTGGTTGTAAACACACAAAATGTAAACAAATTACTTCAGAGTGAATTGATATAGGTTCAGTGTGTAGGTTACAATATTCATATGTGGAAATATAGATTAAATCTCATAGCTCTCACCCTTACCATCACTCTCTTTCTCCCTCTCCCTCTCAAACAAGGTTTTGGCTTTGGTTCCACACATTCATCGTAGTTGAAGCTGAATATATAGGTGTTTTATCGTCTGAGCTGTGAGCTGCATGCTGCAATTTTTTTTATCCTTGTGGCTGGGCTTCTTTGTGTTTGTTGTTGTCAAAAAAAAAAAAGTTACAGTTACAATGCCTAGAATTAGACCACCTCCACGAAGCTCTGGTTAGCTCCTCGTGGCACATTGATTTCCACAAAAATATTTGAATATTCACTGAATATTACTGCCAAAGATCCATAGTCAACACATGTGATGGCATCCAGCACGTCTTTTTTTCACACTACCACTAATGCCACGTCACTGCACAGAGACCTGTGCTGGCTAGCACTGTGCCTTGAGCTGAAGGGAAGGAGTGGGCTATCCCACCCAACAACCTACCCAGAGACCCATTGAGCTCTCTTAGGACTCCTGATATGGAATGGACCAAAGGAACTGCTGTGCTTAGACATATGTGCCTTTCACATATGTCCCTGTTAAACGGAAGATAATTAATGAAGGTCCCCTCGTCTCCCACTCGCATATAGTTAGGGAGAGTTAGTTTATCATCAGAAGATGAAGTGAAACTATGCTTCAGGAAATGAAAAGAGGGAAAAAAAGACTCCACAAGACTGAGGTGTGGGAACAGCAGTGAGTTAAACCTGTGACTGTTCTTCTCGAGGTTGTATTGCTAATAAATTATGGTCTACGAACATTATTAAGGGATGTCGTGCACTGCGCTGGTGCAGCTTCTCTCCACCTTAAAAGCCTCGCAGAATCCACAGTGTCACGGACCAAACTTTGATGCAGAAAAGTAAACATAAACTGATGTTTTTATATAACAGTCTATTAATAGTTTAAACTTCCCCAAACTTACTGTTCAATTCCACATTAAAAAATGACAGTTTCTCCCAAGTGCTAATTTCAGTTAAACCTTAAATGCCACCGCAATATTCACACAATCACACTAACTGGCATATTGGACGTTTGTGTTACACCTTAAACAGTGAAGCAGGTGCAGGCGCCTGGATAAAACTACTGCATCATATAAAGGTGACACAAGGCTGCAGGATGGAGGACAAACAGCTATGTTTGTTCTTTTTTCTTCTATTCCACCTTAAGTGCTGCAGATGTTACAGAATTCACTAAAAAAGGAGGGAGAGTACTAGTGTAGGGTCAGGTGCAACTGGCAAAAAATGGTCACATTTTGCTTCACAGAGTTTAGGTAGGAGGGCCCTTTAACATTTCACTTAGGGCCCCAGGGAAGTCTGGACTGGCTCTGAATGGAAGTCTCTCTAAATAATATTTTGTATGTGTGTGTGTATGTGTGTGTGTGTGTGTATATGTGTGTGCATGTGAACCAAATGCATCTCAAGATGATAATGACGCATTGTTCAGTAAAAAAGCACAGCTTTTCCTCGCCGCACTTCCTGTAGAAAACTATACTTCTCTCTTTATGATGAGGCTCCTGAGCAGAAATGGCGCGTGCAGAAGAATTACCGCAGAAGATTCATGGCCACCTTTCGGCTGCTCCCCCCGTGGCTCCCACTGCTTTAATCTGCAGCTCGGCTAATTTGTTATCAGTGTTAAAGAGGGCTGTACGGTGGCACAATGGCGGCTTTGTGGCATCATTAGCCTCCCAAGGGTAAGAGGGTGAAAGTCATCACTACCTGCTCCTTCACACTCATCTCCTCCCATGATCCACCTGGCAGCTGACCCTCGTCCACTGCGTACACCCCTCTGACCTGAGCTCTCACACAAAGCTACATTAAGCCAGGTTTCAGTGCTGGTTAGACCAAAGAACAAAGCGTAGCTGAGCAGGGAGAGGTCATTAAGATGGGCTACTATAGCTTCTCCAGGCTGTAGTGAATAATGGACAGTTATCCAGCAGCTAGAGTTTCCAGCAAATGAGCTTTGAGCTGTGATAAATACCTGTGTATAAGTACATATTGCATATTTACATTTAAGCTCATATTGTTAGTTGTGCACAGCAGTTATATAGACATATGAATGGCTAAAAATTTAAACAATCAAGTGATTAAATGAAAATGACAATGTATATGATAAATGTGTCCTTAGCAGACATACCTTTCTATGTGGTGAGAACTTTACATTTTCACTGCGCTTTACTGGTTTCATAGAAATGTGAAAAGGGATGTAAATATAACTCTCTGGTATCTGTTAAAACCCGAAACCTTTTTTTTTTTACAATGTGAGTTCTGAATATTATTTTATGTCTTTATTTTTAATCTGCATGTTCATATTCAACACACACACACACACACACACACACAAACACACACGGCAAGACCTTGGGACCTGACAGCAAATATGACACATCACTCTGCAGAGCACAAATGGCCATTACAGTAATCTAAGTCTAAATCTAGCGTTGCAGTGTTGCCCCATGTATCACATCATTATACATGTATAAATATACAGTAGTGTAGCCAAAGACCACTCTTCAATTATTTACTTCCAGTCAAAGCAATATTAAGTACAAGTTATTAATTTTTAAATGAGGTAATACAGTATATCACTGCCACACAAAAAGGGGAAAAAGCAGCAAGAATATAAATTCTCTAGTTTTCTTCTTTTATATCTAATACTCCATGTGTAAGACAAATCACGGAAAATGTTGAGGTTAAGAATGAGCTCAGATCTGAGAATGTGAATTTAGTCCGTTCACATATTAAGGGGCACCACATTATCATCAATGTCTAAAGAACATGTTCTATCTGTGATTAATTGTTTAAAATGAGTAGTTAAATGGTTAAACATTAACAAATATGTGCAGAAGCTGGCAGGCTTAATGTGGACCTAAGGAGAAGACAACGTAAGTCAGTATGTGGCAAGGTCTGAGGTTTAACTGTGTAGATGGATGAGAGTTCACTATTTGTCACTGTTACCCTTTCTATCTGTGTGTTAAAAATGATTATTAATGATATTTATTGCGTATACAACCAAATTAATAATCGTTAAAACTGACTGTAAACAATTTATAAACCTTAATAACTAGCCCTATTTTAAAGTGGTGCCAGAATAAATATAAACAATTAAGAAAATAAGACATGCAACATCTGGCAGACCACCACTTCTGTCATCATCAGATAAACATCCGTTAAGGCTTTCAAATCTGGGACACTGGAGAAAATCAGCTGTCGGGTTGTCTGTTTCTGTCTATTTGTCTACTGTGAAAAGTCATTTGAAAGGATGTGTGGTTGGGGGGGGGGAAAGTAAATAAATAAATAAATAAATATCTTCACAAATCAAACAAAGAAGCTGCTTGTGTTCTCAGAACAATAGATGGACCACTCCAGACCCCAGATGTCAGCTTTAATTAATGTGTTAGGCATTAAGCGGCTTGTGGGAAATGTAAAATGCAACCAGCCTCAAAAACTGAACTGTGGAATTGTGGAAAATATCACTATAGACTTCTTAGAGAAACTGAACAGGTGTCCCTTGAAAAGACCCCAAGCTGCAATAAAGGCAGAGATATCAATGCATTAAAAGAAGAACATGGGTAGTTAGGTGTATAACTTTTTATTTAATCTATCAATAATTAATACTTCATAGCTGGTTTGACTAGAAATTAAATAAAAGTATGGTTTCTGGCTTTTTCAGTTCTTTACACTGTTTACAGTACATTTATTACAATACTGAAGACAGCAAGCTAAGAGTGAAGACCAGAATAAACTACAGCATCAGTCAGAAACATCATTACCTCAGCATTCCCACACTGGACTCTTATTACCTATGAAACAGAAACACGTACCTGGGCCACATGCATTAAGGTATTTAAAGTAATAGGTTTATGTACACTGAGTGGGATTATAATTATTAAGTGCTTGTGTGGCACCCAGGGGAAATAAGGGAGTGCAGACCTTTAGCTATGGCAGCACTCTCATTCATGCAAACACACACAAAAATCTCTCTCTCTCTCTCTCTCTCACACACACACACACACACACAAATATGTGCACTCTGTCACACACACAAAAGAAGCTGTGGTTGGGGGATAGTGTGCAGCTGTGGATCATGGATCAATGGCAGGTCACATCAATGCTCATGTCAAATATGAAACTTGATACATAGCTAATCTCTCTCTCTCTCTCTCTCTCTCTCTCTCTAGGGTGCTAAGGTCACTGGCCATAAGGAGTTTGGTGTGTTCTCCCTGTGTCTGTGTGGGTTTCCTCCAAAAACACATGCCAGTAGGTGGACTGACTATTCAAAAAGTGTCAATGGATGTAAGTGTTTAAGGGTAAGTGTGTTGTACCATGTGATGCACAGGTTTATACAAATTTAAAGGTTGCTATGATGCTGTCTGAACATGTATTTAGCTACACACTCACTGTAAAAATTGCTGTAATTTTACAATGATTTACACAATACATTTTTTACAATAACACATTTGGTTCATAAATTACAGTGTGATGTTGCATTTTGCTGTGAATTTTGGGAGATTCTAATACAAAAACATTATCGCAGAACATTTATGATTTTGTTAAAACAACATATAATATACAATACAAATGCATTAAAAATGTACAGCTTAAATGCGTTTAAAATATTATCAAAGTGAGCATTAACAATGACATAAATGAGTGTCTCTCTGATGGTGCTGTTCTTGTGCGTGGTGCTATGGCCACTGTATCTTTAGAGTGAGGTAGATGAACATTACCCTGATGTATGTTTATCTGATGTGGGTGGAGTCAGAGAATCAATGGGTTGTTTTCGAGGGTGGAGTTATAGCTACAGGATCTAAAGAGTGTGTCTCTAAATCTAAATGAGTGTTTATATAAGAGGCAGGTCAGTGAACCAGTTGGCTGCTCTTGTGGGTGTGAGTGTGTTACAGCTCTAATCACAGTACACATCTAAATAAGATGCTCAGAAAGTAATTTTGCTTCACTACCATCAAGCTACTGAAGGAAATCAGTTAAGCTAATCACTGCTACTTGTAGCAAGCTTCCCAACACTACTCGACCCTGTCTTCCAGCCTGCGAGGCCTGCGTTCCAGTGTGAAGCCTCGTGCTGAGCTCCTGCCCTGGGGGCTTGGGGGTAGTGTTAGTGGTGGAGGGGCTTTAACTGATCCAGTCCCCCACCACAGCCGGGTTCACTAGAGGACAGTGACCCAACGTCTCCCTAATCTACTTATGGTGTGTCAGAGTCTCTGCGGAATGCTTGGGGGCTAAAAGCTGCAGGCCTCACTCCTTTTCCATTCCCCTCTCAGAGGATGAAGCCTGAAATCTTATGTAACAGGCTCATTTTCTCTTAAAGTCCCTTCATACAACAGGGAATTACAGCCTGGCATTTAAGTAGCCTTTCTAAGAGCACTAATGGCTATGGGATCTACCCTGTTCTCCCTTTCAAAGGAAAATTATTAGATAGGTCAACTTGACCTTTTGAATAACCCAGGGTAGGCTCCGGTATCATAAGGCCAACAAAAGAGGATACAGTAAATAAATGGTGTGGGTGGTATAGTGTGGTGGATAACACCGTCACCCCTCCACACCTCCACACACACACACACACACACACACACACACACACACACACACACACGTACGTACAATATACAAGGGTTTGATTCCCAGGTTGGGCCTTTAAAAAAAGTCTTCTAATGCTAAGTCCCCTAATGCCTTTCTCTGATACATGATTAAAAGTCACTCTGTACAATGATGCCATAAATGTACATCTAAATATGAAAACTCCAAACAGCTACAAAGGTTCAGTTCCCAGCTTGGTTAGGAACACCATACTATTCCAATAGGAGTCACTGGGCAAAGGTATGGTAGAGGTACATCATATGAAATGGGGCATGTGAGATCAACAGAATTTTACAATCTATAGTTATAACTAAATAAGGTATAATAATGTTCCCTAATTAAAGGTACAGGTATTATTAAAGGCCAAGGTATCCTTGAGGGCACCACCACAGAGATAGCAAAAGGTACCTCCACAGTGACAGTTTTTCAGACAGTGTGCATTAGCCTCAAAACAAGAACACTGCCCAAATGCTAATAAGTGCTGAACGCAAATAAATGCTGAATTCATATATGCGAGTACGAGTACCCTCGGACTACAGTGCGAAGGTAATTGAGAACAAAAAACCAAGCCAAATATCTGGAACTGAAACATCAAGACAGCAGGTGGTATTGACTTAATTGTGCTCTCTGCTTGGGCTTTGCTCCAGTCTGGAAGAAAAAGAAGTGGAGGGGCGGAGGGGGTTGGGGTGTGTGTGTGTGTGCGGCTGATGCCAGGTTTAGGCTGAGGTGAAGTGAGGTGTGGTAGGCCTCGTGATGAGACCTCCTGGGCTTCCTGGCTGGAGAGTGCATGTCCACACTGTACTGTAAAGCAGTCCAGTAAACCCTAGAGCAGAGGTAACCGCTCACTATTGCCCTGGACTGTGGTCAAAATAAATGTATTCATTTCAGCAACTGCCGCCGGCATCTATCACAGCCCAAGTCAAGGGGGTTCATTTCTGTTATTAATTACAGAGGAAGTTTGAAAGTCAGAGAATGTCTTTGATTCGTTTCATTTTTAAAATGGGCCATTAAGGAAAATTTATTCATGTTTCAGGAGGAGATTCGTTTTTCTGATGACATTAGATAAAAGATAAATGGACTATGAATGTCAAAGAAAAAGAAGTGGACAAAACAGACGAAGGAAAAAAAACCCACTGGCAAATCAAACAAAGAAGCCGCTGTTGTTCTCAGAACAATGAACTGGCCACCCCAGAGCTCAGATCCAACCTCAGTGAATGTGTTTCTGTACATGGATTGTGAGAAACAGAAAATGCAACCAACTTCTATGACTGAAATTTGGAGGTGTTAAAAAATAAAAGCCACCCTCCTGAAAGAATAGAAGCTGGAATACAGACACAGAGTGAATACACCGAATCCTAAAACATAACTGAAACATAATATGAAATGTAAATGCAATATTATCTGAGCCCTTCCAATGAATAACAATATAGTAGCACTGATTGACTGTCCCGTTTTTCAGCCTGAGCATGTGTTTACATTAAAAAATATAGTCCAATAAACAGAAGAAATGCTGCTTTAAGTAGTGAATGTTTAATTTTAAATAGAGAACATCAAAGAAAATCATTTCAGGCTCAAGGATGTTTAACTCTAATGTCACATGTATGGTTCTTCAGTGGGATTCAATTATATTATCTTTAGTTGTACATGCTTCTGCTTAGATTTCAGTTAAACATATGTGTTAAAATAATAAATAAACATTAAACTTAAATAAAATAAATAATAATGTCTTATCAAGTCACTTCTCTGCAGTAAAAACCTGACTCCTGAGTAGGGGTGGGCAATATAGCCCTAAAATAATATCACGATATTTCAGGGTATTTTGCAGATAACGATATATTTGGCGATATGATAAAACATTAATAAACACTTTTATTCATTTCGAGAACATACAACTCCAACAATTATGTTATATTAATGTTAATTTGATTACAATAAGTACTTCAATTCTAATACAAATGTAACATTTTCAAACATTCAAGAGAACCAACAAAAAAAGTGTAAACATTTGCTTATTTTGTAAACAACAGTAATTTACCAAGATTCTGATTTTGCAAAAAAGAAATCATTTAGCTTATAAATGTACCCCAGAACAATAGTGCAGGAAATAATGTGTGTGCATATAAACAGCAAACACAAAACTTAAAAAAAAAAAATACCCTTAAAGCTTCACAGTAAATAACAAAACAAATATGGAACAGTTGCTGTGCTGAATCAGTGTGGCCTGTCCGCTTGGGTTAGAGCTCTCATCATCTGTGGAACTCTCCTCAGAGTGTTTCTGCTTGAGGTGGTGAAACAGACTTGCTGCGTTTTGTTGTTGCAGGATTCTTTCATATCTTACAATTACAGTGGTTTGTTCTACATCTGATATTTTGTAACCAAACCACCTCCACACAAATAACATCACTCACATTTTGGAGCTCATTCTTCCACAGCAGAGCAACTTTCCAGCACACATGCCACTGTTCCTACATGACTTGTGTAATGAATGTACGTCATATTACGCAAAACTGCATAATGTCATTATATAAACAAGTTACAAAGTCATTATCATGATACTGACTTAAAAATTATAGCGATATTACTGCGAACGATACGATATGGCACAGCCCTAAACCCAAGTGTAATTGGTGGGCACTATGCGGTGAATGAAGGTAAATAAAAGCTTTCTAGTCATTAGAACTTACATCCAGAATGTGTAGCACAGGTCTGAGCAGGAACATTAACAGAAAGCCCCTGTTTGGAACCATTCAGTTAAGCTTTTAATAAGTAAACTAAATGTTTTTATTGGCCTTGATGAAAAGTGCCATTTTGAGTCAGTGCTCTCACTTAATGCACTGACCATTAGCTTAAGGCTTATACCACAGCCCTTTGGAGGAGCTCTCATAATGTGCTCGAATAAGCGTGAACACACTGTACCAAACCAAGCTTTCCTCCAGACACAGTGGGACGACAGGCTGTTAGAGGCCGTGGTGAGGGTATGTAACTGTAGAGCACAAGGCTGCACATTCTTATTGCTGTTTCTTGGACACAAAGGACCTTATAATTGGCTGATGAAGTATCTGAGCAGGGATAAGCACTAAACTGCGCAGGGCTCAGAACCAGGGCCCAATAAAGCTGTACAAAACTGTAAGAAGGGAGCACACTCCTAGTGATATAAAAGAAGTGCACATTATCCAAGGGAGGATTGGGACGGCGTTTGCAGTGTGTACAGCACAGATCAGAGGAAGGATGAATAGGTAGATTAAGAGAGCACAGAATCAAACTGACTGTAGATTACAAAGTCTGTGGCATGCGAGCGAAGAATGAGCAGATTAAGAGTGCAGATTAAGGGAGTGTAGGCAGGAGAAAGTAGATCATGAATGAGCATGGCAGCTTTAGCTCATCCAAGCTATAAAGGTTCTCTGGAGGTCAGATAAACTCACACCCACATTCGCTGGCCTCTGCTGCACCCATGTCGCTATGCCAACAGTGGCACTACTCTTGCATTGGCTCAGCTCTAGCCTTTACAAGTGAAGAGTTGTTACCTCTATTTGCATAAGTAGCCATGTCCACCATGTTAAATACTAGGACAAATGTCTTTAACTTTACATTTTTTGTCTTTTACATTAACTGCTATAAAACGTTAAGTGTATTTCCTTCACCTGTAAAGTGATCATTTTCATGATTCAAAGAATCATGAAAACATTTTACAGTCTGTTCATTCAAATTTTATTATAACATTCTACACATTTACTTGATGCTGCACTACGTATAAGTGGCAGGTTTGGAATGAAATGTGTGGAAGAACATTTTGTATCAGGGGTGGTGCTGTGTTTCATTTGCCCATTCAGATTATACTCAAATCCCCCAACTTCAGCCATGCAGTGTACATGTAGGTAAGCTATGTTTAGTACTGTCTAAAACCATTTTCAACTTGCTTTGTTCAGGCTGTAGGCTATTTTATGACTCAGACATCAATAAATCAGCTTTCAAGAACAGCCACCAGAATAATGTTCTGTACAAATCAGCACAGTGAGTAGAGCCCTCACTAACATTACTCAAGTAACCAACGTTTTTGAGCCTGTGTGTGCGTGTAACTTTAATATTCAAAGAGTCAAACAGAGTCTGATTCAAAAGAATATTTCAGGCTTTACAGAGTGACACACAGCACTCTGCCATTTTAGATATGTTTCACTACATGCAAATTACAAACTATATAAAATGTACCATATGCATTTCCTCCTAATGGTCTTGAATATGCACAGGGCCACATTTTACTGATTTAAATTATTTCCAAAATGCATGGAATTAAGGAATGTATTCTCACTAAAACTATTAATACAAGCCAGAAGTTAACGAGACATTTGTTAACCTGTGCATGTGTGACTGTGTAGCATAGTGGATAACTCACAGACACTGCTGTAGTATTACGATGCGTTATCATTCAATGTCTAAATGTGAGTATTATAAACATAAGTCAAGTCGACAACAAGGAAAGCAGTAACTGTCACTTTCTGATTACTTACGGCCTGCAACGTATTTCAGGAAGAATGTCAGAGCGCAGTCTGTCGCCTTTGTTTCCCACACCAGCCAAAGCCTCTGCTGAGGATGCAGGAATTAAGTCCAAAAGACGGGGTTTTCCTCAGCGCCAGGTTCAGAGAAAGGACAGGCTCAGTAAGTGGAGGCTTGGATTTCCCACAAACTGCATGTGTATAATTTAGAAACATAAGCTCATGCCTGAGACAGCTTAATGCAGGACAGAGACTGAGACATCAACCACACCACCACTGAGGTCACACTCCTTACCCCACTAGGTGACCCTCTCCCCTGGGTCTCTGTCTGCCTTTGCTTCTAATTAAACACAGCTTACCTGGATGTACAAAACCAATCTGATCTAACAATCCAGAATCAGCAAGGACTCAAATGTATTTAGGTGACAACAAATATCATGAAAACAACTAACATTGTAAAAAAACTGGCATAAATACACTTAGAAAAAACATTTTGTCTCATCTTTTATTGAATGACCTTGTAAAACCTCCACATAAAAATAACATCCAATGTAACAGGAGGCTCTTGAGCAGCAGCACAAGACTAAGGTCACCATGTCCACTACCAAGTGTCATCAAGACAGTGGTCTTAACCCCCACTAATTGGACTGTATAACAGTAAAACTATTCTCTGGTGTAATGCAGCTCCATTTAATAATTCTGTGACACATTATCGTTCAACATCAGTATCTGACCTCGTTAAGGTTTGTGCTGTTGAATGCAATCAAATCATCACAGTACAGCAACACTACCAAACTTCTGTAGTGTTTTATGCCTCTAAAAGCATAAAGAGTGAGCTGGATTGGAGTTTGAGGTCCAAAACTAATCATTCTACACCAGTCCCTGAGCTCAGTGATATTTGTGTGGATGAACGCCATTACATCCTCTCAGAAATGTTCCAAGATCTACTGCAAAGCTTTCTCACAACAGCAGACGCTGTAACTGAAGTTAAAAGAGACAAACTCTCTATTAATTCCCTTATGGATAATAAGGTGTCCTCAAACATTTGGCCATATATGTACAAAACAAATCCAACCATCCAAAATCAACAAGAAACCAATGTGTTTATTCAACAAACACTGTCTAGGTGACAACACGAATAACCGCCAAACTACAGGAGAAACACACTCCGATATACGTCCACATATACAGGGTGAGTCAAAAGTCACAGGATACCCTTTGATCTGAACACCCCAGCAAGTAATGGGTGAGGGGGCATATATTTTAGGCTATGTCTGGAAAATTGGCCGCCATGTTGAAAAGCTGCCATATTGTATCAAGTGCAAGTTTTTTTTCCAATGGTAAGGTGGTCATGTAGCATGTCAAAGAAATAAAAGGGAGTCCTGAGATTTTGAGTCCCCCTGCACACTGATCAGCCACAAGATTAAAACCAGGTGAAGTGAATAACATTGATTAACTTGTTACAAAGACATTTGTCAAGGGGTTGGGAAGTTCTTGTAGTCAATGATGGAAGAAAGAATATGAGCAAGAGTATGGGTCTGAGCCACAACAGACAAACTGTTATAAATATAAAACATTTTTTGTCAGAGAATCTTTCTAAGTGGCATGTCTTGTGGGGTGTTTTCCAGTATGTAAACAAAAGTGCAGTTCCATGGCAGGGTCCCTACTCCACTTGACATGGTTCTACTCTGTTTTTTGCTACTCTATATCATACACATGTGGTCCAAGGAAGGACAACCAGGGTCGTGGGCTCAAGGATTTTTGGCATGGTGGCTTTGTGGTAAGCAGGTTCGCCTCTTAGTGACCGGGTGTCCTCCAGGGTTTCCCTTCACATTCCAAAAATCATAGAAGTTAGGTATTGGCTACTTTGAAACTGTCCTTGTGTGTGTGAGACTGAGTGTATATGTGAATGAAGGTCTGTGGATTGGTACTCTATGCTGGGTGAATCCCTTCGTGCCGATGCAGTCCTCTAGGTGAGAATACGCTGTGCTAATATATATATATATATATATATATATATATATATATATATATATATATATATATATATATATATATATATATATATATATAAATGATTAAATAAATAAGGCTTGTTGATGCGCAAAAGTAGTGCAAATACAGTAGAACAAAATGATGAAAAAGTTAATGCTGTTTATGATAGTCAGCTGTTAATCAATGAGCCTTAGGCACCCTTTACCCTGCTGGTTCTCCTCCCTTACACCATACTTGGAACAGCCCACAAGGCTTGCCATTTTGGAGACGCTCCAAGCAAAACCTTATACCATCACAATTATTCCTGCCCATTTCTTCCTGTTTACTTGCTGCTTCACAAGTAATTAGACAGTCAATGTTGTTCATGTCTCTTCACAGTGTCTTTAATCTTGTGGCTGATTGGTGTACATATACACATACCTTTGTCATTATGATTCAGGTTGTTTTTACTATTCAACAGAAACCTTCACAAAAGACATATCCAAGTGCTGAAACCTCTCTGAAACCCCTCCCTTAGTGTCCAGTCTGCTCTGTTCTGGTGAAGCAGTACAGGGGGGAGTCATGTTGCTAATCCCACGTAGGCCACTAAACACTGTAGCCTTTTGTTTGAGGGAATTATACTGCACGGGATAAGACCCTAACCAAATACACACAACACACACTCTGCTCCCTGGCTCGCTCCGGCACGGCCTGTTTGCTCTGGGCTTGAGACAACGGTCAGCAGCCAGGCATTCTGAACTCTGACCTTTGTTCAGGTGTTGTAAAAAGCAGAAGTGCTCAAGTTACTGGTGAGAACTCTCAAGGAAACACATATTGTGGCTTTTATACCCTGATGATATGATACAGCTTTACTTCATGTGGGACCTAACAATGAAACTAGGGCTTAATAGATGAACATTATGATTATTTATTAGTTTAATCTATACCTTGAATGACACATTACTAAGCAAAATGTCAGTTGAAATGAAAAGGAACATAATTTTTACATCATTTTAAACCCTAAAAATTATACTCCAGACCGTCTTCTCCTGACGATAACGCAATCCACGACCATTTTCTGACTTTCTGACAGTTTTCCCGTCTACGTCCTTTCTAGGGCCACACTAGGTATCGTTTCTTAGTTGTTGTAGCAATTTCTGACATTTGCAATACTGCTATCACCGAAGGCTACAATATGCAAATGAGCCTCTGAATATTTGGGTCAGCATTCTGAAGAAATGAGTTCCCGATTTATTTCTGAGGGTGTCTGAGTGCACCCAGCCTTTCACATGACTCAGCAAATGTAAATTACGTTGGACAAAAATGAAGCCCGTCTTTGAGGTCAAATGAAACATTTGTAGTCGAAGCATATTTATGCATAGATTAAGTATTGCACGTATTTATAATGTGAGCCTGTACCCTTCTTTCCATAGAACTAGACTGTATCCAGGGCTGTGGAGAATGCAGCTATATTGTTGTCTTTATATCGTATATATTAATTTTGTTTTCTATATTTCAGAGTGTAATTCACTTTAACAGCACTGCCCTTAAATCAAAAGTTAGGGAAGGGGGTTTGTTTCCTACCCTCCTCCAAAAGCAAGGCATACCCCTGCCTAAGGGCAAAGCCACACTTTTCCTCCAGGCTGTATTCAGTATTTTCATGGAGGTGTAACTCCAGCATGGTACATTTTCAGTAGAAACTAAATGCAATGTAAAGCAATGGAATGCATGTTTTCCCCTATACACACTGGATTGTTTTTATTGGCACATTTGTCATGACGTTCTGACATAATCTACTTCATTTTTCTCACTAAGTAACGTGACACTGTCGTTAATGTACCTCATTAGGAACGTTGAGATTTGGTCCTAGGTAAGTGATGCTCACATTTGGGCACATTTCTCTTAAGATAGAGACAGGTCCAAATTGTAAACCTGACGGAAGATCGGACTGGAACGAGTTGGAGTTTGTGCAGAAAGTAGAAGGTAATATAAAAACCTAAGAAAGTACTTATTAGAAATAAAAGCATGCTCTCTTTTTTTCTTCTGCTGGAGTTGTGGCTGGTATTGATGTGTAGCAAGGTGAAGAGATCAATACAAGCACTTTATCAAGCTAAGAGCCCTGTCAGTATCTGCTCTAAAACCCCTGGAGAGAGGGAATGAGCGAGAGAGAGAGAACCACAGTACTCAATCAGGGAACTGGAATAGCGTGAGAGGCTGAAGGAGAAGGCACGCAACAGCATACATACACACACACACACACTACTAACATATCGCTTTCCAAGGCCGTGGCGTGCTGCTGCTGGAGCAGTGGAGCCTGAAGGCTGTCAGGACCAGTGACCTGCCCCATCACTTCAGCACGAAAAGAGAAAGGGTTGTGCTCTGGGACCCCCCCCAGGCCCCCACCCAACACTCCTGATGATGCAGAGCTTTCAGAACACCCTACACCACCCTCACTCTCCGACCTACTACATGCCAGTCGTCTCTCCATTGCTGAAGTGAAAGATGCTGTGCACGCGATCATCAGTAGCAGAGAGAAATACAGACTGTGTGTGTGTGTGTGTGTGTGTGTGTGTGTGTGTGTGTGGTTAATATGTGGTGAAGTCAGTGATGGAACAGTCCTCTTCACACAGAACCAGGGCAGAATACATGACAATAGCACTTTAAAATGATACTATACACATAAACCTCACCAACAAGCGACAAAACAATCTTTGAGACAGTCCTGAAAATAATCTGCAAAATATTAAATTAACAAGAGAAGGAAGGAATATATATATGTGTGTATATGTGTGTGTGTGTGTGTGTGTGTGTGTGTGTCAATAACAGCGATGTTAATTTTACAAAAAAAAAAAAAAAAAAGTTTATTGCTTTCCAGCAATAAACTTTGCCATGGACATATACTAGACTGAATTGATGAAGCTGCTTTCATACATTTAAATGCAAAAATCAAACCTTAATTACACAATACACAATAATTCCTATTCATAAAACTACACAGAACAAGATTTAATGGTCGTTATTGGATTCATCCCTTGGAGGTGTAAGCACAGGCATATAGGTTAATAGTATTGTATTATGAGGCCTTAGATCTCTAGTCTATAGAAGCATATCATCCGCTTTCGCCCCTGTGTTCTTCTGCATTCGGAGTGGGAGCTTTAACTTACAGAGGCAGATAACAGCACTGGAAGCAGCGCCACCGTAGTAAACAAATCCTGTGGAGTTAGCAGGAGCACTGATGTTTATGGGGGCCACTGGGGCGCTTAACTGCTTTCAGATGTGTTTCGCGCTCACATTCCTCAACTGCAAAACATCCGCAGACACCAGCCACTACACTCCATTTACTGTGTACATGCTTTTGTCTCTTTTTTTTTCTTCAATGGGCGGGGTGGGGGACTTTATGCTCCATAGTTAATAATATTAACAGTGAGAATGACTGAAACGATTTGTTCCAATTCTTGATCAATTCTATCACACCCTGATTAACAAAAAATAATTAGAAGCTTGATAACTTTACAGAGAAAAGCTTTTATTTTAAATTACTACTATATTTTTAATTTACAAACTCTTCTGTTGGTCCATATGAAATAAAATTGTGACACAACAGTGTTTTCCTACAAATTTCAAGACACATTTTTTTATTTATTTACTGGGTTTGTCACATAGAGGAAAAAAAAAAAATCTTAAATGTACAGGCCTTTTCCACAGAACAAATAAACAATGATTACAGCTGCACCATTATTTCCAAGCAATTCTGTTTGCCATATTTTTCTATTCATGAGAATACATTGAATTTCCAGGAAGTAGATACTACGCAAAGCAATGGTGGCCATATGTTTATTTAGAAAGCACATGGAGAGTAGACGTATGAGCTGCTTACACTGAGACTGACAAATTAACCACAAATACTCTTCTATTCATTTACAATCACCAAAGCAGCTTTCTGCCATAAAAACTCTTATCAGGATCATGAAGTCTGAATGCTCACCGCCTGAATAAACATACTATATATATATATATATATATATATATAGAGGACATATACTCTGCAAAGAGCATTTCTGAATCCAAATAAGTACAAGGCTCATATGAAGCATTATTGATTGTTCTGTCGTAACTGAATGATTTGAAAATGTACTAATGTACTTCATTGTACAAATGTACAAATGTACTTCATTAAGGTTTCTGTCTGATAATGATAAAATACTTTGGGCTTGACTCCTAACAAAGTGAGAGCACATCTATAAACAGGCACCAAGTCACTGAGGAAGGATTATTTTTATGTTAAACTCCTTTTCTTGTCTCTAGTCTGAACAACAGCGTGAGTGTTTTGCCTGTAGCTCTTCAGGCTTTTTCTCAGAAAGATCAGACAGATCAAACGCACTGAGGACAACGCTGTGTTTGAGGGGAATCAGACTGTTTTCACAAGACCACAACTACACTGCTGTAAAAGTGTGTGTGTGTGTGCACGCTTCTGTATGCAATAAACAAAATGAGATAAAGCAGAGTCAGACAGGGTGAAAGAGAGAAAAGAGAACAGGTAAACACATACACATGACAAACCAGTGAATCAAAAAAAAAAAAAAAAAATCACTTTCCAATCTCAAAAATGGGAGATGAAACCTCAACTGAATAGAGACAGATAAAATGTTTTGACATTTCAATGTGAGTTAATGTTAAATAAAACAAAAAAAAAGCCCAAAATGTACAGCTTTATTCCAGAATATGTTCAGTTTAACAAATAAATGATGACTGTGCATTAACGTGCAGAAGTGTGTTCTCTGTAGAACGGCAGTTTAACGTTTTAGATTAAGATTTTTGTATCCCCAATCAATGGATATTACCACTCAGGTATCTGCAGACCTTGCAGATCATGTGCATCACCAAATTGGTTTTATGAGGAGTGAAGGCTGCATTTGTTCAATCTCATCCAAGTCTCTTTTATCCCAAAGCCATCATTCAATCAAGCTGAGCCGGGCCTTGTCTCTGAGGCTCCTACTGTCTCTGAACCGCTACACCAAGAATCAATGATGCAGGTTCGTTATCTTGGCTTATTTGGCCTCATTAAAAGAGGGATCTCTGTGGATTAATATAATTGTTCATTATGAATTAATCAGATTAAATGATTGGCCAGGCTGGATGTCCTGTAAGAGATGAAATGGGTCAATCCTGTTTGCTTAGGCCCATTTGGGGCTAATGTTATCTCTGTGTGGACTGACCTCTCAGCAGGGAGTAACTGTCTCAGGGGAGGTTTTTTTCTTCTTCTTCTAAGGAAACCTTTTTGACTTTTGGACGATTGTATAAAGCAGAGATATCCTACATTACGCCCTGCAGTTGATTCTCTGTGTATCGGTCAAATAATCTAAATAGTTTAGATGAATGTGGGCACTGTGTGTAATGCTTTACTGGAAGGCATTATCTATAAACCTTTCACACAAGTATTTATTTCACTAAAACCTACTTGTAAAGCCTCACGGTTTACGCCTGATATTCTCGTTTGTTTGTCTTTGCTGAGGTCTCACAACTGTGACTGACCTAGGGTCACCACGCTCAATGCCAAGCATCAGCCAGAGAAGAATAAACAGTAACAGCAGTAGCGTGGGGAACTTTAGTACAATCAGTCTAACAGCTGATCAGAGGCCGTGGATGCTGTTCTCGGACTGTGCTGATAAAAAACACTGATAATGAGTTACAAATCATCATGAAATATTCTGGTCAACTTAAACAACTAGGGTGAATTCCATTTCTTAATTTTATCTCTAGCCCTTGTTTTCAAGTGTTATCTTGCCCCTTGGAACTGAGGAACTGCTCGCCTACAACAGCCCTTCAAGAGCCTGTTGTGTTATCAGATCACAAAAAAGAGCAGCGTTTCAGCAGCACACGACAGCCAGTCTCCAGTGACATTACAAAGAAGGCTGCTGAACTTTAACATAGTTACATTTACGGAATTATATGCCTTCAAAGGCTTTCCCCAGGTCTTGGGGTTTTGGATTTGAGCCCTGTTCGGGGTGACTATCTGTGAGAAGTTTGGTGTGTTCTCCCCGTGTTAATGTGGGTTTCCTCCAGGTGCTCCGGTTTCCTCCCACGGTCCAAAAACACACGCTGGTAGGTGAATTGGGGACTCAAAGGTGTCCATGGGTGTGAGTGAATGTGTGATTGTGTGACACCCTGTGAAGGACTGCCGACCTCTCCCGGGTGTGTTTCCAGCACCCAGTGTTTCCGGGTAGGTTCCCGGATAGGGGTAGGGCTAAAGTGGTAGGCCTAAGGAGTAGGGCTAGTGGGTAGAGCTAAAGTGTTAGGGCTGAGGGGTAGGGCTAAAGTGGTAGGGTTAAAGTAGTAGGGCTGAGGGGTAGGGCAAAAGTAGTAGGGCTAAAGCAGTAGGGCTAAAGCGGTAGGGCTAAAGTGGTAGGGCTAAAGCAGTAGGGCTAAGGTGTAGGGCTAAAGCAGTAGGGCTAAAGTGGTAGGGCTAAAGCAGTAGGGCTAAAGTGGTAGGGCTAAAGCAGTAGGGCTAAGGTGTAGGGCTAAAACAGTAGGGCTAAAGTGGTAGGGCTAAAGCAGTAGGGCTAAGGTGTAGGGCTAAAGCAGTAGGGCTAAAGCAGTAGGGCTAAGGTGTAGGGCTAAAGCAGTAGGGCTAAAGTGGTAGGGCTAAAGAGTGAAATGGGATTCCCCATTAGTGACAAAGCAAAGTCCTGTAAAGTTATGTCTGTGCTATAAAAATGTAAGCATATTCAAGCACATCTCTAATTTCTATTAGGATTAGGCTGACAGATTATTTCTATATGATTAAAATGGTTCACTACAACTCTGTCTTTCAGTTCACTTTAACTTAGCTCTGTATTTTATTTAAGCAGAAAAAATTTATGGATTTGCATGATGAAATTTCCCTGTAAAATAAATGAACACAATCTGCAGAGAACCTACACATTGTATATGTCCTAAAAACCATTATAAATATCTAACTAAGTGTCTTCAAAAAGTTCTCCTGTCACTTTTGCTTTGGCCTTTTCATGTCTCCTTAACGAAAGGGAGTTGAGACGTTGATTCTGTGGCAACGTCAGGGCTGATTTATGTGCATCTGCGCAGGGCATGCATGGGTGACCTCAGCAATGCGAATCAGCAATAAACAAACAGGCCAAATATATGTGGGAACATGCAGTGGAACAACGCTGGCACGGCAGGGTGCTGAGTGGAGCTGTGGAAGCCGCTGTAAGTATACAGCACTAGTGAGGCCACATACTATTCCTGCTCCTCTCGCTGGAAATGTTGCCGATACGTCATTGCCGCCGCCGCTGCCTGGGAACCGCTCAGACTCGGACAGAAGCCTCAGGATGGGATAGTCTGAGGTTGAGGGGATTTTTTTTCCCGCCTTCCTCCTTCTTTCACTCCCAGATCAGGCCTCACCCTGACTAGACCTCCGGAATGCTAACACTGCGGCTTCGGGGAAAAGAGACATGTTTGGAGAATGCTACAGGACAACATGTGTATGGAACAGAAGAGGGGGTAAATCTATATTCCCTCATCATTTCAAAGATCCATTTTTTTATAATCAGCATTGTGTGACACAGCAGGTAGTGTCGCTGTCACACAGCTCCAGGTTCCTGGGGTTGTGGGTTCGAGCCCTGCTCTGGGTAACTGTCTGTGAGGAGTTAGATTGCATAGATGTGAATGTGTGAGTGTGTTTCACCCTACGAAGGACTGGCGCTCCCTCCAGGGTGTGCTTCCACCTTGCACCCAGTGATTCCAGGTGGGCTTCAGACACACTGTAACCCTGAACTAAACTATTACAGACAATTAATCTATGAATGAACAATGCAAGAAATAACTTCTGCGATGAAGAGAATTAGCATTGTATGTATATTTTAGTTTTATTTCTTCCCTCTTTTTGCCATTTTAGTGTGAAGCACATTGTAGCCTTAGAAAATTGTATTTGCAGACTGCAAATGTGAATATCTACATACTACAAACTAAGATAAATAGTATAATAAAATACTCGCTGGGCTGGTTTCCCAGACAGGGATTAAGCTTCTCCATGCAGAGGAAAATTACAATTCAAAAAGCTGTGTAATCCAGGACTAGGCTTAATCCCTGTCTGAGAAACCATCCCTATGTAACGTAAGATAAAAGCAGAAGTACGACCTTTTAGTCTCAACTTCTGTCCATGTAAACCACATAAAACACTTAGTAACACTTTAAAGAAGGGCACTGGAAGGCAACATGACACCTTCACATTCTTCATGACTGACACAGATCTATCAAAACCTTATGAACATTAATTCACAAAAGCCTCATTTATCATCAAGGTTATATTGGTCAGTTCTCATGTCAAGTTGATAGTAAATTCACCAGTAAGTTCAAGTTTAACAGCACTGGGTTTTTTAATTGTACATTAATCACTCCATCTTGCTCTCATATGTTTAATGGGGAGCTCAACAGCATCAGCAGCCACCTGCTTCCAGCTGGTTCAATTCCCCGGACCAGAAAGTAAAAAATCCTTCACGGCTGAAGTGCCCTCGAGCAAGGCACCTAACCCCCAGACTGCTCCTCAGGCACCGAGGTTGTTGGCAGCCCCCAGTGTTCATGAAGGATTGCTCACTAGTGCGTGTTTGTGTGTTCACTACCACAGATAGGTCAAATGCAGAGAAGCCATTTCCCTAAGGGGATCAATAATAGTGTTTCTTCTTCTTCTTCATCATCATCTCTTCGATGGCCGTTGAGAGAACTGCACTGGACTGTGATAATGTAGATCTACATAAAGTCATGGACTAGTTTGCAAGATCATTTTAGCAACAGTTCAGCCCCTGTCCATTCACAGAGCAATCTGTGTAGGTGGAGTCAAATAGGTTATTACTTAGACAGATTATAATCTGCTATTGCTTATTGCTGTTAAAATATTACTGTAAAATTGCATTTGTAGAACTGCTGTAAAAAGCTCTGTATTACACTCGGGGTTGTGCTGTGGCCTACAGCCTGATACTAAGTATAAAAACACTCCCTCTCCTGTGTGATACCTATCTAAACACCTAAAGAATGACTATGTCATTTCAGCCCAAAAAGTGTCATGACAGATTCATGTCAAATCAAAATCACTAACAGAGACGTTGCATTAATTTGACATCAAAGCTGGCAAAATGGTTTTCACGGACATGATTCCTATTAGAATAAGTTTTAAAAATGTCCATGTTATTTGTCATAAAGGGGTTATTATGGTGCCATATAGCTGTATAAATGCTGCACCAAAGCATTCCCTTTAAGCCTAATTGAGATCATCACAACCCATAACACACAGTGGAGAAGGTCTGCTTGCAGAGCTAATGAGAAGGAAATACAATTCCATCACTTTGTTAGCTGCATTAGCTCCATAGCTCCAGTAGGAAACTACAGAAGCAAACCCTGGACACCAAACTCGGCAGATTGATTACATTCGGGTTGGTGGGTGGTGGTGGGGGCTATTGTGGAAATGAGAATTTTGGCTGACTTTTAAACTGTTCCTTTTAGTGTGGCATGAGGTACTTTTAGGGAACACACCAGCACCATCTTTGGTGATAAACGATCCCTGGTTCTGGGTATGGGTGCCAAGAGCGGCTTAAAAAAATGGAGGGAGCTTGAGAGTAGGTAAATAAAGAAGTACATGAAAAGGACTCTGGTTAGGTTGCGTGCGATGTGGAGGCCCAGTGGCTTCTTGGGAGCACATTCTTTTCTGACAGCATCATTAGGCAAAGCGAGTGCGGCCTGGGAGCCGCATTCTATCAATAAAGAGCCGGAGAGACAAGGGGCGGCCAGCCAAGGGCTGCCCAAGAGAGGGTGGCTGAGCTGTGGGTGCGAGCGGTGGCTGGAGCTCGGCCCAAAGCTGCTACTGCTTTCCAGGCCCCAGAGAGCCTGCCTTCCACAACCCAGAACCTTCCTGCCCCCCTCACTTATGACTCATTCCTATATACACACTTCTACTCTCTTTACAGTCATGGTTTTACTTTCTCTAAATGTTGACATGAGGTAGAGTAACATGTATGGTTGTTTAGCTGGATGTTTTTAGCAGTAAAACAGAGTGGATTGGTGGAACTGTGTTGTGCAATGTGGATGAAATTTCAAGTGCCATACACACAGTGCATGCTGTGATGTCTTGCAAAACAAGAGCAAAGAGAAACTAGGCAAGCCATTAGCCATATAGCCATTGTCACAGAGGTTTTTCTGGCATTTCAAAAACAGGAAAGCCCAAAATACATGCCCTTGTCATTGGAAGGTCTGGAGAAGCTTTAGTGCTTCATAATAAAATCTTTGTTTACAACAATAACAAATAAAGAAAATTTGTTTAGTACTGGTTTTTGAACATTTCTAAAACCAAGCACCTTAACATTTTATCAACCAAGTAAACTATGCTTAATAAAGGAACATGGCATCGCTGGGAACTAGATACTTATTACTGACTTACATTTCAATAAGGGTCTGACTGATAAAACAGGACTGTGATAAATTCACAAACTCGTTTATTTTGAGTAACACCTCGCTCTGGTGTTCTGTTTTAATAATCTGGATATTCTGTCCGTGTTCGTGTAAAGTTAAACAAAAAACTGTAATTTACTCGTCAGAAAGTCAGTAACGGTGAGATGTGTCCGTGTATTCGTGTCGTTATAGGGACAGACAAGATGACTTTGTTAAATATATAGAAGAAAACAAAAGGCTGGGTCACAGAAACATTCTCCAAACATAAAGAAGAGACTATGATAAATATTACCTCAACAAAGTTCAACACATTTCTGTTCGAGGCTCCAGTAAAACACTGAGCTGCACCGTGGTGGATGGTGGACCTACAGTGCAGAAGCAGCACGAATGTGTCCGAATTCAGCTCTCAACTCTCTGACCCCTTGAACACACATTTTTAGGTCCCAAAAAGAGTTCTTGTCCAGGGAAAAGAGGACCTCTGGTCACAGCCGAACGGTTCCATATTTATTTCGTGAACTAACAACAGATGGTGCAGTGGTGTAGTGGCACCACCTTAAGTTCCCTCTGTGAAATACGGCTTAATTAACAGTTCCTACGTGCATGCGCGTTTCAACATTAGGTATCGGTCAGTCAGTCAGTAAGCGCATATGCCTTTGTGAGTAGTGGATAAGTAACCAGGTACCAGGGGCCAAAAAGCAAGCAGAGCTGAGTAGAGTCACATAGAGAAGGTACCTTGCAGTGGAAAAGAACCATAAAGTTATGAAATATATCTGAGGTGAGCTGGAACTGTGTTTCTGTATCTGACCTCACTAATGCACTCATGACTGAATTGCCATCAAATATCAAACCCTCACAGCAATCTCCCAACATCTCCTATAAAGCTTTCCAGGAGAGTAGGAGCTGTGATCTCAGCCACCAGGAGACAAATTCATACAGAATTTTAATGAGAAGAAGTGAAGAAATATTTGAGGACCATGTGTCCACAGCCATTTGGCTACAAGAAGTGTGTGTGTTAAATTATTGAAACTGACAAAGAAAAGCTGCTCAGGGTAGCAGTGTGATGTTTCTGTACACACACATACAGCTAAATGGCCTGGAATCTGTCAGGCCGATGTACTAGAAGAAAGAAAAAAAAGAGGCCGTAATCAGTTCTGCACTGATTGCCTGACTACCATCACTGTAGAAGAATTTTCTGTTTGTTCCTCAGCTTATATAACTGGACAGAGGAAATGAAGAGGAGGAAAAAGTGAGTGAGACTCTTGCTGAAAGTGGGCTCTGTCTCTCAGAAGGAGGAAAAAGTGGAGCAGAGGGATGGCGTGAGAATGTGAGGAGGAGAGCAGCTCTGTTCTGAAGTCTGCCTAGGGGGCATCTCACGCACTCTCTCTCTCTCTCTCTCTCTCTCTCTCTCTCTCTCTCTCTCGTTCCTCAGGCCTGGGACCATCGTGATCATCTTTCTTCTTTCACAGAAGGGGCTCGACTCCCTCATTAAAAGTTCAGGGCTGCTGTTTTTACATTTTTCCCTATGTATCTTGCATGTTAACCAAGGCCCTAAGAATAGCCGTCTCTTCTTCATCTCAAACTGCAGCAGAGCTTAAGGGCCAGAGACTTTAGAAGAGCCAGCCTCTCCAAACCCACATCACCAGATCACTGCCCTAAACATGCCGCTGTCTAATTCCATTCTTCTGGCTAAACAGCCCTGCAATAGTCATTTTTTCATTCTTTTTTTTTCTCTCTGAAATCGAAGGGTTATTAAAAAGCAGATTTATGGCCTTAGGTTCTTTGGGAATCCCATTATGATTTAAGGAAATATAATAAAACGCATCAGGCCAAAGCTATGAAGCCACAGTGGA
Source organism: Hoplias malabaricus (assembly GCF_029633855.1). Lineage (NCBI taxonomy): Eukaryota > Metazoa > Chordata > Actinopteri > Characiformes > Erythrinidae > Hoplias > Hoplias malabaricus. The sequence continues at coordinate 56,210,286 of NC_089802.1, read as the reverse complement.
GGAATGTTCCAGTGGGACCACTGCCTGCTCACAATACTGCACTACCAGGCACTGGAGTATGCTATGGTTTACCATTGGATTTTACAAGGGTTCTTTCTCAGAAGCCTACAGCCTACCTACAGATTTATGGCAAGGAGTTCTTTACCCATCAGCCACTCAGCTATGTAGGACCCATGCATGTTAACATACTGAGGGCACTAATATCTTCTGCACCGAGACACAGTTCAGTCAAATATGGCTCAAACAAAGTCTTTTAACCAAGATTTAAGAGATATTTAGTAATAAATATTAACATGAAATCAAAATATTTTTACTTTGTTAGTCTGCATTCTGGTTCTACTGGCCCTTTAACGCTAACAGATAAACAGCTTGAAAATGTTTATTAAGTTTCAAATGTTTGTGTCACAAGTCACGATTTCTGCAACAAGAAAACACACAAATAAAAACACATGGCAAATGCTGGTCACGTTTTATGGTTCTTCTTAACACGCTTAACCACCTGATCATTGACTGAGCCTGGACAGACACTTATTAAAAAATAAAATAGAAAAATAAATACATTAATTTATAAAAACAACAAAAACATCTCATAAAAAAGAAAACAAAAAAAAACAACAACAACAACAAAAAAAACAACCTCAAAGTGCATCCATCACTAAAGAAAGCCTCAGTATTATATTATGTTTCACATCCTTCTCCCATCACACATTTACTTTTTGTCTAGTAAAACATTCAGAAAACTCTGAGACACATATTAATAACCTTTCACTCATTACAAGACCTTTACAGGACTTTTATTTACAGGATGCTCCTTTATACTGCACTAAGATTTTAAAACAGAAAATGTACTGAGGCCTCTATTTTGAAAATCACTGACTTCAGGTTCTTATGTAATTTATCAAATCTCATAGTGTGGACTACTGCTTTTTGTTTTACACTGAACTATGTTTTATTCTGGCCAAAATCTCTCTCTCTTTATCACACACACAGAGAGAGAGAGAGCGAGAGAGAGAGAGAGAGAGACAGAGTATTTTGGCCCAAAGGACTGTGTGCTATAGAAGGGGGGTCATAATAATTAACTTCATAATCAGCCTCTCTTGCTGTTATCTTTCAGTAATTACTCTGAGCTAATCAGGATTTATAATGACTAAGTGCTGCAGAGTGGCATGTTGATAAATGATTAACGCGAGTGGGCAGTGTAATGATGAGCATCCTTTATAAATGAATCTTTATCTGTTGCTTCCTGGCCCAGGCTCGTAACTTGTGCTCCTGTGATATGTGGCAGTAAATGCAGTAAAAGTCCTAATCACTTCATTGTGCAGATGTGGCCACTGGCATTTAGAGAAACAGGTCTGAGAGATTATATTGTTTTATGATTCCTGGGTGATGTCTAATTGATTTTGCCAAACCTAATCATTACCAGCATTTCTCTTCAGCGGTGTCAGAGCTGGGTGTGATAAGATTGTTATATTAATGTCATGGAATCAGAGAGAAAGTGAGGGTGAGTGAGAGATGAGAATTATTACTGTATGATTAGGCCCTTGGAGCCTCTGAAGTTTGCAGATGGCCTTGACTTCCAGACCACAGCAGGAGAAAAAGCTACGCACTCAGGAATCTGTCAGCCAAAAATAATATCATAACATTTTCATATCAACATGTGGTTCATATTAGCCTCGACTCTAACTGTAAATGATTTGGCATCTTGTTGTGTGCGGACGTGAGGGAGAAAAGTAGGGGAGGGGAGATTGATAGTATCATGACTGACAAAAAATAATGTAAAAAAACAGCTTGTCTCATGAGATACCTGACTGTAGAACCTTAAAGGTTATGGTTTAGTAATAACGTAGTAACAAAGTAATATGGTTTCGTTATTTTTACATCATAGGACTGGGGACATATACAGAAGCTAGATGACAAATATTAGCTGAACCTACACTGCATTAGTGAGACAGTTTTGTTGGACTAGGTAGATTAAATAACTGTTATTAGCATGTTATAACAGTGTGTTGTTAAAACAAAGACTTGTTCCATAAAATATTAGTTGCAGAAACACTTTTTAGGATGACAGAACTGCTTTTTTTGAAGATAAATGCATGTTGGAATAAGCCTTTACATATTCAAAAGTCAATTATGAGGCATTATTTATGCAGGTGTATGTCAGTTATCATGAAAGGCTTATGTAGACGTCATTTAGCCTTATGAAGTTAATATTAAATTCTGAGCTGTATTATAATAAGTGAACAACACAGGTTCAGTACTGCAATCACATACTTTTCAAACAACACCAGGGTCGTGTCACTATTAATGGGTGTATGTCATGTTGTTGTGTGAAATAAAACATTTAAAATAAGAAAAATGAACCAATATTGTCAGTTAGTGTCTACAGAAATAAAGGAGCTTGCAGCATCTGTGAGAAATAAAGACTAAACCATGGCAAGACCAAAACAAACTATCTTTAATCCAATTTAGCAAATGCTCCTCAAGCGTTCAACCGACAAAGCCATTTTCCATCAACAAATAGCCGTGTTGACTGGACGGCCTTCGATGGAAATGACTACGTCCCTTCTGTTTTGTCTCTGGGGACGGGTGAGGTCTTCCCACTGTCTTGGCCTGACATCTGCTCCTGGTCAGTAAAGCCTGGATTGGGAGCTCAGGCACTGGGACGTCTTTAATTGTATTAAGCAGCAGTCTCTGGGCAGCAGGGCTTTGAGGGGAAAGCAGTTTACGCTCCCGCGTCATGCTGTAATTGGTGCAGTTTAAAAGGACGTAAAAGCTGCATTATGAAAGAGCCGGTAACGTCTCTCATCACAGTAAAGTAGAAGTCGAGCACTTCCCATCACCAAAGACTATCACCTCTGTGGTGCCCCCGAGAAACACTCATGACCTGGCACCCACTTAGTAAAGACATAAAGCACAAGGTCGTATTTTATTTCCGTCACTCGCTCTCAAAATTTCAACTGAACTGAGAAATCTCCGCTGGAGTTTGAGAGAATGAATTTTATTTACAGTTTTAACCTAAGGCTATCTGTCATCGACTGGAAATGGAAATCTGTGACAGCAAAAAAGCCCAGCGTCAAGTGTGTGTTCATTAATGTAATGTAGACTTACACATCCTACAACCTGCACCATACATAAAACATCCTCAGTTCAGTGAAATCATTAACCCTCTTAAACAAAGCACAGCTGCTTACTTAAAACGCTACCAGTGGCTTAATGACCTGAATATGGAAATGAGACAATGCCACAACATTAGACAGCTTTATGTGCTTAGAGGAGAACACATTTACATTAAAACAACAGTCTAACAGCAAAAGAATTATATTACAATTCATTACATTTTTAACCTGATTCTGAAGGCTTTACAACTATTTACAGCTCTGCTTATCATCAAATTTGTTGACAAATTGTGTGAAATCTGTAAAATCTACATCAATACCTGTATATTTTATCAGCGCATTGCTGTTTGTATATTGTATGTATAGTGTAAGTTATCATGTGTTTACATTTTTACTTATATTGCTTGTGTATTCACTACTGGGAGGGACTATGCACCTAATTGTTAAATGTGATGTCACAATAAAACCTGATTTGACTGGATTTGGATTTGATTTGGTTTGAAATGCAAACATTACAGAATCATGTTATATATAGAACTGCATTTAGTTTAACATTATTCATAAGAATTCTCTCAAACATGTGAATGGCTGTATTAATCTTTTGAATGCTAGTTTATATCAAACAGCAAAACTCCAGAACCCCAAACTCACGCAAAATCGTGTTTTGGCTTTGTGACCTCTCCATCTAAGAAAGATCCCATGGGTACTCATTTTATTAATGAATATTCTTTTCAATTTACTACAGAGTAAAACTCTCCAGGGTTGAATTACCACCTATAAAAGATACTAACACCTAAAATGCTTACTTCATTCCTGACAGAACCATATGAACACTGAGTGTTAAATTGACACTGGGGACTTCATTGTGTGCAACCTGAAATTTCACAATACAGTCAATAATAATAATAATAATAATAATAATAATAATAATAATAAAATGATGGAAAGGAATCATTGCTTCATATGTAGCCTAGGAATCCCTGCTTGTATAAACACACAACACTACACCAATAAAAGTCCCTGGGCAAGACTCCTAACACCACATCCATCTAACCTGATTACACCGTAAATCACTCTGGAGAAAAGCATCTCCCAAATGCCATAAATGTAAATGTAGATGCACGTCTGACTGCAGCCGGACACCGAACAAAGCGTCGCAACAAAGCTTTTGTCACCTTCTGACCCCAACTTGACACCGGCTGATCTCCAGTGTCCATTCCAAGTCCGGCACTGGCAGGGCAGGAGCCAGACGGCAGCACTGATTGGATCGAGTGAGAGCCTCTCCTGGTTTCTAGGTAATGAAATCCAAACTCTTTAGTCAGGGAGAATCCCTTTAGCTAACCATGCAAAATGCCTCTGGAACAGGCAATCAGATTAAGGTCCTAAAGCAGGACTAAGACCAGGCACCACTGAGCTCCAGCGCTGCCTTGCTAATTCAATTAAACAGCCTTGAGCTCCTGCATCTCTAACATGGGTCAGGCCTTTCTAACACACCGCATCTGGATTTACACTACAGTGTGGCAGCTCTCCTCAACAGCACTCCCTCGCTGCCGTCTCCTGAGTGACACACTTACTGTTGTTTCACTCCTCTACTCTGGATCGCAAAGAAAACATTGACTGAGAGGGGAAAAGTGCAGTGTTAGCTTTAGTTTGTGGGTGTTTTACATCTATATTGGGAGAAGGGTGTAGGAATTCATAGGCCAATGGAATGTAATGACTGCATGGTTTCAGATGGAGGAGGCATGTACTGAGAGTAAGAATGACAATGTACTCTGAGTTGTACATGTGTGGGGCACTGTGAAAATGACATTTATGAGTGTTACTCACATACTATTTGTCTACTTATGATATTAAACTTAATATTTGAATATCTGCTTTCTTCCAGTGATCCCAAAACACAGGTTGGAAGATGGATTGGCTGTGTGAATTACCTACAGGTGTGAGTGTGTGAGTGACTGGGTGAGTGTGTGATGTGTTTTGATTGGACTGGGGTCCTGACAAGGGTGTGTTGCTGCCTTGGACCAAATGATTCTGGGGAGGCTCCTGACCCACTGTGAGTCTGATCAAAATGAAGCAGTTACAGATTAACTCAAGTATGGGGATATTACAGCATTCATTAATATACTTTATAGCTACGGCGTCATGTCTCTATCTGCCCACAACACGTGTGACTCCTGGAAGCCCAATGAAAAACTAAAATAGTGCTGTAAAAATGCATGTGTCAACACACAGGAACATTAACATTTTAACGCTAATTACTCATTTTTTTCCCCAAATTTGGCAATTTCTTTTTTACATAATTCACTAATAATTTTTTTTTTTTATACAAAGTATAGTGACATATTAACTTTTTTTTTCCAGACGGTAGATGCTATTTATTATTTATGCTGAAACAAATTTTTACCATTCCTCCTCTCTCTTGTCTCTCTCTCTCTCTCTCCCTCTCTCTCTCTCACACACACACATGCAGAGAGAGCTCCTGTTTAGTCTTAAACCTCACTTTAGTAAGCTGTTGAAGCTGGAACATCGAGGAGTTTGATTGTTTGGGCCACAAACTACATTGCCCTCCCTGAAATTATACTCGGCAAATTAAAGAGACTCTAATTTAAAATAATTATCAAAACTACCCTGAGATATTATAACAGCTGTTGTTCATATCACAAACAAACATTAATCTCCCTCTCAAAAACAAGGAAGTACTAGTATTTTAACATTATTTTTGTGATTACATTTTTTAAACACTACTAATTTTATAGACTACTAGTATAAGTATAATTCCACTGTGTTGATCTTACATTGATTTCCTCATTTTACATTTGAATATCCATTACTAAAAGCTTCGGTCTTAAGAAGGTACAATGCAATTAATCATTATTTCTTAATTGATAGGCAACTCTAAAGAAAAATAAATAAATAAAGCAGTAAGAAAGTCGGACCAAACGAACACGCAAAGCCAAAACTGTGCTCTCCTGGCAGCACTCTATCCCCTCCTTCAGAAGCCAAAAGCAGTGCGAGCAGAACATACCGAACATTTCAGTTCTCGAAACTCTGGGAAGTTGGAACATGCTCTTCTTCTGGACCTCTCATGCTGTTTATTAAGTAAGAGTCTGAGGGATGTATCATTTCTAATCATTAATTATATACAGAGTATCGTGCTATGTGCGAGCAGCTAAAACTACCAGACCTACAGCGGAGACTCTTAGAGAATTAAATACTTCTGAAGCACTAAATCAGCAGGTTGCCCCCTGGGCCACATCACAGGAGGTTCGGTCAGGGCTCAGTTTACCGAGGTTATGTAACCCCTCGCACCCAGCGAAAACTCCACAGATTTTTGTCTTCTGGTATTTCTATAGGGAAAGGTATTTTGTGTGGAGCACAGAAAATCTCTCTATTATTTACGCTACATTCCTCAGCACAGCTAGTAAAGTTTGTACAAAACCAGGAGACTTAGAAACTGACCAAGGTGTTCTGGCCTAAATCTGTATCTTAATGTTATTGGTGTATTTATGCTGTATTCTACCCACAGGTAATAGATTCCATGCTCATATAAATTGTGTTACTTTCATTCATCATCCTCTTGCTACAATACCAAGCAACTATTATACAAATATAACACATGTACAGTCCTTACAAGGTGATACATGTGGTGTCAACCAATTCTGACTTGCTAGTTTTAGCTTTAAGCTGTAGTTACACAGGGGTTTTGCTTTTGGCTTCTGTGAAATGGACCAAGAGGGGCTGGAAATCAGTGCTGTAAACAGACCTCCATGTTGCGTCAGCAGTGTCATATCTGAATAGCACTAGTGTTGTAGCAGTAGTGGCAAAAATGAGGAATCCTCAGAGTTTTGCAAGCTCTGCATTTATTGTTACACTTGAGTGTGTTGTGTTTTGTAATCCATAATAAGAGGTTTAAAATATCTCCAGTTCAGAAACACAGCAGTCAGTGCTGGTCAGATATCAAAGCTCATTAAAGCTGAATGTGAAATTTACACTCAATTTATTCGTCCAGAAATCGCATACTCTACATTCGCCTGTCGCCGTGAATCACACTGACATAAATGGAATTTTGCAGACAGAACAGTTGCAGCAGTTTTAAAGTGCACTGGACGACCGGATCATCACACACTTGCCTCTAACTGACCTGAGCTGTCTTAAATAATCCCAAACAGTGTGTGACTTCTGGCAGCATAGTTTAGAACATAGCTATCTACTAAAATGAGCCATAGGCTGAAGAACACGGCTGTTTGAATGGTAGGATAAAAACTGTAATGATTTTTTTCACATATACATTGCACTATATGTGATGCAGGGGTACCATTTTAAAATAAGTCTACACTTATAAAGGATTAAAAATGATGTAGCACAGACGTGACTTGTGGTTTGCTAAATAATGAACCCACATCCATCTACATCTATCTACACTGTTCATCCCTAGAAATTGCAGTACTCACATTACTTTGTCTTCTCCGTCAGCTGACATTATCCCTGTCAGTTTCAGCACATACAGCACCCTCCATAATTATTGGCACCCCTAGTTAAAATGTGTTAAATGTCCCCATCTCAGTCCCTAGACCTCAACCCAATAGAAAACCCATGGGGTGAGCTGAAGAGGAGAGTACAAAGGAGAAGCCTCTGGACGATTTAGAGAGGTTGTGCAAAGAGGAATAGTCGAAGATATCTCTTTCTGTATTCTCCCATCTTGTGAAGAGTTATAGGAGAAGATTAAGTGCCGTCTTGTTGGCAAAAGGAGGACAAAGTGCTAATACCAGGGGTGCCAATAACTGTGGCACACATGATTTCATTCAAAAGATTTATTTCTTAATATGTGATTTTTTTTTCCACACCAAATAAAGGCACTTGAATTAAAGCTTAGATTTTTATCTTTTTTTGCACTGTTGTCCTATAGTATTTAATATATATATATAATTTATTAGACGCTAAAGAACACTTCTTAACCAGGGGTGCCAATAATTATGGAGGGTGTTGAATTTGTTAATATATTTAACCATTTATCCACCACGTTTTATCAATTGACTGAGCATAAAGTCTTTTTAGACACTAATTTCAATGCGTGAACTGATTAAATTCACATCCTCAGTTCTTAGTTTATTTTTAACCTTGGCATTTTCAGTCATTTCTCTGACACTTTGAGTATTAGACAAAAAAAGAAGTCACGGTTGCCCTTTCTATCTCTGTGTTACAAATGGTTATTAATGACCTTTAAGGTGCTTTCAACATAATTAATAACATAGTAAACGTGTTATCTTCTGTAAAGTGTAGTCTTATATTAAAAATGGTACAGATACAGGTATTGTGTTCACTATAATGGTACTACATACACTACATGTCCAAATATTTGTAGACAGTATTTATGATCAGTGAAATGAGCTGCTTTAAGGTGACACAGACATTTAGCTGGTGACACACACGGCTGGTATAATCTGAATTCAGAAGGAAGTCTGGATGAACAGCACAGGGGTCAGTAGACTTCAGCAATGAGTTATGAATTTAAGGGCTAAAGTCCAGGGTTTGGAACAGTTCATATTTTGTGCTCTGCTGTTGAAACTCATTTGGCTCATCTTCCAGAAACACATGGACATGCACAGCTTTATTCATGACGTAAACACTGAGAGATGGACAGAACGTGAGGAGACACTAAAGGAGGTGAGGGTAAGGGGGTTGGTCACTGTAGGTCAAACCTACTTGACCCCTGGTCCTGGAGTTCAAGGCTTTGGGCTAACATCACGGTCAAAGCCATGATGCTGAGCGTGTGCTGTGTGTCTCAGGAGAGGAGGACAGCAGGGAGGACAGAGGACAGCTGCACTGCTCAGAGGGCTACTGACCGCTCTGCCAGCAATGACCTCACTCTCTCTCGCTCTGCTCCTGCCCACCAGCAGGGCTCCAATATGGATCCCCTGTGACCTGCGTCATTATAGCTCTGCACCATCAGAGATACTGAGACTACATCAACATGTTCCCGTGAATACGGAACATGTTGCCGACAGCAACCTCACAAACAAGCCTCCTTCCCCTCACATCAAGCAAAAGCTCTAACCAACTGTTCAGTGTACAAAAAATGTACATATTTCACCTCAGTCTCAGTCAAGCAGCCAAGACATGCTGAGTGTCTGACACTTGCTTTTCTTAAATTAAAATTTTATTAAAATGTATTCATTAAAATGCTTGCTTTATTTATTAGTTTGTTTGTTTTTTTTGTAAAATGTGAAATCAGGCTCAGAAATGGCAAAGCTGTCTAAACATAAGCTCTGTTAATTGTAGACTGCAGGTTTATATTAGCTGATGTGACATATCTGGAGTGTTTACTTTAAAATCCAATGTGATTAAATATTTAATTATGTTGCATTAATGGCAATTAGAAAGGAAGCAGTGGGCTGACCTCAGTCATCTCAGAGGAAGACTTTGTGCTTGAAGAAATACTGTGCACTGGAGATAAGATAAATGGATAGAGTCAGGACAGAGTCATGGTTAATCCACTGTTTATAGTGGGTTTGAATCACACTGATACATGATACACATGGAAATGTTGCCAAGTACTAAGCATGTGAACAGTGGAGAAACATAGCCAACGCACCTTGTGTCATGTTGAGCACAGCCCTAGAAAAATATACAGATGTAGCATTTTCCTGTTATTTATGTATTTTATTTGTATATATAACACACTGTATACAACTCTATCCAGCTCCACTACACAATAACCCTTTATTTTAGAGCTCTTTCTGGAGCTTCTTTATCTCAACACACCCAGAGTCACCCACAGCCATCAGAGTTTGCACTGAAGAACCTACTATTTTTTGGTTCAAGCAGGGAATAAACCTTTGAAGAACCAAATTATGTTGATGGATTTGAGCCAATGGTTGCAAATAAGGTTTGCAAACAGGAACTGAACCTATTCCATATTGGTGGAAAGGGGTGTGTGATTGGGAGAGACAGAATTAATTACTGGTGATTGGGAAGAAAATTTGGAAAAACAACAAATTATTGACATAAAAGACTATATTAAGTATTATTTGACAGATAGATAGATAGATAGATAGATAGATAGATAAATAGATAGATAGATAGATATAGTGTATTTGTGTGTGCATGTGTTTGTGTGATGCTTAGGCTGTAATTACGTGTTGGCTACTGTCTCTCCACTCTAACATTATGATTCCCAGCCTTCCCGTAAAGGCCAGCAGTGTGAAAGGAGAGGTAAAGCCAGTGTTTTATTGAAATGTGAGCAGGAATTAGAAGTGGTTTTACACGCCGTGGCCCGGGACAATATCAGGCTCCATTTCACATCTTCATACTGCCTCACCTTGAACTACTGCTCTCTGGGTTAGTAAAAGGCACGTAATGTCATACCATTAATCTCCATGTGTGGGAGTGGGATGGGATCAGTGACGGCACAGATGACCTGTAAAACAGCACTGCCCAAACTGCTCGGCCACATAAAGCTCCTCAAACGTGGCCTGGGGCTAGGCCCCATAAATCACACTGCATTAAGACTTTAGGACGACCAGACAAAGAGCTGCTCCAGGGCCCAGCCTCAGCTTCCTGGTCAGGCCTTATTCCACATCTTGATTTATCCTGGTGTTCTCTTCACATTATTCAGGCTGCACGCTGTATGAAAAATGAATTTCAAGCAAATTAAAAAAAGTTGCATACAGCACAGTTTGATATCTCCACTATTCCAGTATTATCAAAATTAGGAGTTATTTTCTTCTATATATCAGTGGTTGGCCAAATATCACCCTTCCTGCTTGTGCATTGTGAATTTTCTGCTTGTTGATCACCATCAAAATGTGTAATTATTCAATGGTTTTACTGCATCATGACCTTCATTGTGGAGAGGCGTTAACTGTTTCAATATAGGGAGTTCTCATTTAGTGTATTTTGTAATTTATTGTGTTTTTATGTAAACATAAACAATAATTTACTTATTTACTTCCTCTCTTATCTACTCATTGCTCACTAGCAGCTCAACAGAGTCACCACATTCTTCATGTTTCTAAACCTGATTTATTTAAATCTAAGTTACCAAATTGAGTTAGGTCCCTGTCGCAAGAGACTACAAATAAGTTCACAGTGTAATCCATGTATGACGTCTGGGTAAAACAACTTAAAACTAAGCTAGCTTCTAATTTAAGCTGCTTTAGATTATATGGAGCACTGGAACAATTCGATTCTGTGCTCTAATTACACTAAATATCTTGCTGTGTTTCCATTATCTTAGCATTTAAGAGTTTTTTTTAACTTGCCTGAATACATTCAAACTACAGTTCTGGTGTATCCAGCTGGAAACTTGGAAAGCCTCCATTGCCTGCATTAGGAGGGAGCCAAAAGTGGAGTGCCAAGTTATCAGTTGTATTTATAAGCTGGAATTCCATTATCAGATGATGATAAAAATTAAATTCTCGACTTATTTGTGACTAAAATATTGGCCGACAACATGTAGTGCAAGCAAAACTTTATCTGTTCTGGATTAAGTTTACTTTCTTGTCCTCTTGTCTACATCTATTATTTTATCTCCCTATCCTCCCATTTTTCCCTCTCAGGTAACAAGTGTTTGGCATTGACAAACATCTTTTGACAGTCTGTCCCTGTCTCACCCTTCAACTCTGCGTGTTGACCATTCTCAGACACGCTAGCCTCCGCCTCTCACTCTCTGTCTGTGTCTCTCTCTCTCTCTCTGCAGAGTCACACACCTCACAAGCTGGCACAAATGCAGTAAGTAGGGCAAACAGCAGACCGCAAAAACTATATGGATTAGGGTTGACACATGCTGATGACACTGACTGGAAATGCTTACCCAAAAAAAAAACAAAAAAAAAAAAACACACAGATGGCTTGGGCGCTCTCTATTCAACGTGCACCTTTTTTTTTTTTTATTAGCCACTGAAGAGCAGTCTCACCCGCATATACTGGCCAAGTCATGATGAGCAGTCTGGGTGGCTATAAATGTAATAAACACAAGTTCACACACAGCCAAGCACGTAAATACAGAAGGATATGTGCGCGCACACACACACACACACACACACATTTTGTTTATATGCATTGTCACTGTATGTGCCTATATAGCTCTACGTATCTCCCATGTGCATTATATATTTGTCAGGGAATCTTTCACAAAACAGGAATTCTTGCTTAGCCAGCTTATTTTACACGTAGCACAATCTAATACTGCATTTTCTTATTCATGACAACGCATCACTTTCTACCAGCACACAGTACATCACCGTGGCAACACATGCCTCTCCTGCTGGAATTCAGATTTAAAAAGTCAAAAGTGCAAAATTAAATAAAAATGCTTCCAGTCAGAATTGTTCATGGTGGTGGAGCTGACCCGAACACACATCCATGACATATAATACCTCTAAAAGCTCTCTCACATATAAATAGTGTATGAAATAATTCCATATTCTGGCTGATGCCTATGACATTGTTTTAAAACAGTCCTCAAGGAAAAGCTCTTTAAATGTAGCACTATTTTCTCAGTATCCTCATTACAAAGTCAGACAGCTTGGGAAAGTTGCTTGTTTTGGATTTCACTAGTATTCCCAAACACATTTAATGATGTTCCCTGTGGCAGTCCATTATTCCTAGAACACCAGCATGGTTTTATTCTATCTCTGGCGAAAGCTTTAAATACTGTTGATGTGAAGTTTTGCCAAGTTCTGCATGGCGGTAATGAGTCCCTTTTTTCTGTCATTTAATCATTTCAAATACTTTTTAATCATTTTAAATTATTTTTTCAGTGACCTTATTACCTTCCTCTGACTTTGCACCTCTATTCCCTTACCTTGTATCTCTTAAATCTCCACAGAAATACTGGCTGATAAAGGAATACCTTGTTTTTAACTGCAGTCTTGAATGGAAATCAAATAAATGAAGGAGGTGATCGTACTACGGGATTTTCCCTTTTGTTCTGAACACACCTGAAAACACACACATGCAAATACACACACGACATGATAAGAACTCCTTCATCATGAAGGTCGAGGGATGTCTCAGATCTATGCTCAGAGTGAAAGGTCTGTATTGTTTGATATCAACACTGCAATGTATTACGCCTTCTCAACAAAGACATCTGTGCAAAAAAAGGAATATCTTTCCAATCTCCGCACCCCAGAGATCATGTTTAATCATGTTCTGCCATTCTTTAGCTCGGCTCCTCAAACCCCTTACCTAAACAGCAGTTTTTATTCTCCTCTATCACTCTGAACTGAGTCCTGTGTTTGGCAGCATGCCAGTTGATCTGCATATGACATTTGCGCCTGCATGTGACTAATTTGTTTAATTAGCTGCTGTGGATCATCTCTTCACCTCTGGTCCTAACGAGAGAGAGAGAGAGAGAGTGTGAGAGAAAGAGAGAGATAGAGAGAACTGGCAGAGAAAGAAAGAAAGAGAGAAACAAAGAAAAGTCAAGGTCGAATAGTTGTGGTAGAATTTGTTAGTACACAAGGACACACACCTGAACACACCACATAACACATACACACCCACTATTCAAGAGAGCGGGTTTTAGCTCTTTTCTCATCCGGTGGAAACAATAAATGAGGTAAAACAGGGCTGTTTTTTTGCAGGTCTAAGTCTCTAAATAGAAAATCCAGTAAGACTGCATAATATTCCTAAATTCGTAATGCTCTATAAACATATACATTAGGTGTTATAAAGCATATATAATATACACATAATACATAACACTAACATTACAATATGGTTTAATGAAGTGTTATGATTATGTACGTCATATAACACATTATAAATGCATTTATTAGGTGTTATTAAGCTGCAATTAAACGTCTTCCTAAATATCAATTTGAAACTGGGGCCTTTGGTTTGCAATAAAATGCAAACCAGGAAGGAAGGCATTAAATGTTGTGTACCAACGCCTAGTTGACTTTATCATATGATCTGTATATGAATTCTTTAGAAACCAACCAGTTTCATGAATACCTCGTTCAAACTCAATAAAACTTAGATACGCTTTGCAAAACTGATTTCTGTTATGCAGCCTCTATGGAAAAAAAAAAGGCACGGTAACCCAAGTCCAAAAATCGCCCCCCCTCCCCTAATTTCACTCAAGCTGGTTATGGTTGTAAAGGGTCCAAGGTCTCTATTTTGCAAGCAGCTGAGATTTGGCTGAACTAGTTCTGACCCGAACCCTGGAGAGTGACTGAAATCTATTATTTACTTAGTTTTTAATATAGAGTTTATTTTCTCAAGTATTTGTATTTTCACCACTAATTCTCATCTAATTCTTAGAAGTTAATTTACATGTAGCTTATACAGAAATTTGAACCATGTAGTTTATTTTGTTAAACACATAGGGCTTGTTTCCATAGAGATCGAGCAGTGACACAGACGAAAATAGACTTTCAGCAGAGAATCTTCCTTTGCCATGTAACAGAATATCTTCTCTGGTCAGCTAGAAACCATCCAGGGAGTATAAACTTAATTTCTGACCACAGCTTATTCTGAATGTGTACAAAATGCAGGCAGTGGGCTAAGGCTAGTTATAGGCCTAGGCCTCGAGAACCACAAAACCATATTTTGGTTAGGGGTCCCAGAGGCCAAGAACGGGCTGTGGGCAAACAATAGGCTATTTATAATGTAGGAGTGAACTGGAAGCCCCATTGCCACAGGGAGCAAGAGATCATGCTTGACCACTCAGGCAAAACCCCCCACACTCCCAAGCAGGCTTTAATAAAAGCAGAGCAGTGTGAGAACTTCAAATGTAAAGATGTAAGAAACAGATATACTGTTCCTTAAGGATTCATTTTCAGTGAGATACTGCACACATGGCCACGCTCTATTTAAACATGGCTTGCTGGGTAATGAGCTTGGCTTCCCAGGAGAGCAAAGGTCATGCCCTTGACCCCTCCCTTTACCCTGTGGTGCGGTCAGCATCAGTCATTACAGCCAGACTGTGCCCCGAGCTTCTGGACACATGAAGCTCCGAGGAGACTTTGTAATGTCCAGACCACCCTACCCCCAAAGGCCAGTGACACCATCATTCACCTACCACTTAATGCAACAGAGCTTCAAAGCTGGGTAGATTCAAAATTATAACTGACCACAACATGCTGCTTAATAGGCCTAGCTCTGGACAGCATTACCACAACGGTGGGCATTCTTCTGTTCAAAACACATCCACTGTGTTTTCAAAGTGTGGAGGGTCTGTCAGTGTTATATCCTAGACTTAATAACAACAATGAACAATGCCAATTATTTATAATGCACTTCTTGATGACATTGTGTAATGCCTAATGTAGAGTACATGCACTTTGATAGTTATAATGCCTTTTGAATGCATTATAACATGTTGTACATGTATTTGAGGACTCCCATGCATTGTATTTATAGAAAGTGTTACCAAAAGATAACACAGAATGCATTGTGACAAGTATGTCATTGGTTGCCATTTTATATATATATATATATGTGTGTATATATACACAGTGGACCCTCTACTTACGAACTTGATCCGTTCCGTGACCCGGTTCGTAAGTAGAAAAGTTCATTTCTCGAGTCAATTTTCCCCGTTCAAAATAATGGAAAAGCAATTAATGCGTTTCAGCCCATCCCGAAAGTCACATTTTTGCACTGATATATGTTTACAAAACTCTCAAATTAGTAAAAAAAAAATACATGTAGCATTACTAAAAATAAAAAAGAAATACAGTGGTAACAGTAATAAACGACAGGCTGGAGGAGTAACACAGGCACTGGCTGTATGACGGGAGGTGGGGGGTGGGTGGAATAATGGAGAGTAGGCGGGTGAATGTGGGGAGATGAAGCGTAGATACAGCTTAACTTATCACAAATTTCTTAATATTTAACATATGGCAAGCTTTTAACTTAAACATATACTAAATAAACTGTAAAATAATTGTTACACACGTGTGATATACAAATTGGAAAAAGTATCAAGCCTTAAAGAAGTAATTAATGGTAGATGGTCGATTTTATTCAAGCTCTTAAACACACAGACCCCTCAACCATCTCCACAATGTGAGCTCTGTGGGTTAACATGACAATCAAAACACTTTTCAACTAAACTCTCCTTCCAGCCTTTATGATCTCCAGCAGCATTAACTCTGGAGCAGCCTTCTCAATAATTCACACACTGCACACAGTCATGATAAAAGGCCTGTTTTTGTTTTGAATGAAATATTTTCAGAATTTTAAGAATCCCAACATAGGCTACAAGTCCTTCACATCCAGCATTAGTACCTGGCTTCATTTATGAATGCAATTAAATCCTCATATAAATGTTAAATCATCTGATGTGAAGTCTTCCCACTCCCTTGTTATCATTAGAAATGTTGGACGAGCGGGTGTCCACATATTTCCAGCCATAAGTTAAGTTGATTTAAGGCCATGCAAGAGCAAGATGAGCTGTATTCAAACATTGATCTGGATCAGTGGACAAAAATTCAAATCAATATACCAATACAATCAACTGCAATCAATGACATGTTGCAATCGCTCAACAACAAGCACTCTTAAGTGCACAGTGCAGGACTTTATGCTGGAAAAAAACAGAGAGTTTATAAATTAGTAGGGAATGCTACACTGGTACCTATCAATCTAATTACTGTCACAACACCAAAGACTTTATAATCAATTAATCTCACACACACACACACATTCACTCAGCACCTAATCCAGCTGTTTCAGTAAAAAGTGCTACTCTGAGAAGAGGAGTCATCTCTCTGAAGCAGCATTAACAGTTCTGTTTCCACTGAGAAATTTTTAAAAGCTGCCAATGGGAGCTTTCTCCCACCAGAGTTGCTGAGTCATGAGCATGTTAGTCACGTTAGGCACATTTCCGTCTAACCCTGTGACTGGCAAAATATTGTAAACATATACAATGATCTTGTCTCTAAACTTATTGTCAAATTTACCAGCTCCAATGACCATAGAGGTACACTTCGTAGATCTACAATTACAGACTGCATTCTATCTGTTGCTCTGCATGCTTTGTTAGGCCCTTTCACGCTGTCCATCTATGGTCATCCCCACTGTAACACCAACAGAGCAGATATTATTTGGCTGGTGGATCATTCTCTGGTGTGTTAGTGTCTGTTGCGATGGCCTGAGTGGATCAGACACAGCAGTGCTACTGGAGTTATTAAACACAGTATAGTCACTGCTACACAAAGAATGGTCCACCAGCCAAAAAATATCCAAGCAACAGCATCTTGAGGGTCGTGTTTTGTGAGCATTGATCAAGGACTAGAGCAGAGGTCTTCAAATCTGAATCTTTTATCCGGGTTCCAGGTCTTTTTTAGATTTTACAACGGTCCACTGTGGACAGACAGTTGCATAAACAATTGCTGCTATAGCGTCACAAAAGCCATTATAAACCCCTGGCCTGGAACCTGTATCAAAGGTCCGGATTTGAAGACCACTTGACTACAGGATGACCAACACACAAACAGCACTTGTCCACTGCATGGAACCTACACAACTCTTTTGCTTTTCCACTGGCCAAATCTGGTACCTGGTCCCTGGAACCAGGTAAGTCCCAGCTCACTAGGTACTAAATTGTGACAGAGCGCTGACTGGCTACAGCCATGTTAATCACCACAATAAGCAGAGCTCATTTAAATCAAGCACAAAACATTGGTTGTTAAATCTCTAAAGTTATAGCAGCTTTCACATTTCTTTTTATCAAATTCACAACGGCAGCTTGTAACTTTACCTCAACGTATTTGGAAGAGGTTTAAATCCTCCTTGGGCCGATGGCCAACGAAAATTTTCAGTGAAAGCTGAACGTGCAACAAGTAAAACTGATCTGTGAGAACTGTTGTTGTGGTTTTCAAACCCAGTGATTCCTGTTAGAGACAGGGTTTTGCGATGTCACTGTCTCCATTTCACAGGGGACTCAGTGGAAAAGCAACAAGATTTAAGCGAGCCGAGCCGTGCTGAGTCATGTAGAGCTGAACCCATGTGGTGGAAAAGCACCAAATCTGTGCAGGTGATCTATGTGGACCAATAAAGTAGGGGAGTATAATAGTGTGACCAGTAATGGTATTACCTAATTATATGGACTTTGTAATAGACAATAAACATATGAATGTATGTATTTACATAAGATGCAAAATCCTTTCATAATTAATTACATTATTGTTAGATGTTTTATACATGTGAACAGTTATTAAATGTCTTATTCACATTAATGTGAGCATTCTTGTACATGGTCCTGCCATTCCTCCAGTGAAACGTGGTCAAGTTTATTTTATAAATCTTATTACCCACTCTTTAATTTCCTTCTAATATTCTGTCCTTTATTATTATTTATGCACAGCCTAGATAGAGTTTGTTTGTTCTTTGCGAATCTATGTAGCAAACTAAAAGCTTGCTTTGCCTGCTGCCTCTTGGATCAGTCTTTTCACAGAAAACACTTTCAATTAGTCCAAAAAATCACTTAACTAATAGAAAAGCACATCTCTCACGCTCTGAACAGTCATATCAAGATGAGACTATTTCAGTGACTTTTACAGGGTGAAACAACGGCAACAACAGGAACAACATCAAACATCAGCTTCTGCCAGTTTTGCTTGGAATCACCTTATCTGCATTAAACCCAGTTAACCGGCTTAAAATCAGCCCTGTCATACCAATCAGAGCTTCATTCCCCAGTGTTAGAACAGGCAGGGCTCTAAGATTAATGCAACCTTAAGAAGATCAGTATCTTTTTAAGGAAGAAATGCTGTAATCAGAAAGGCAAGTGGGACATGGCTTTGTCCTGGGCTTAACCTTTCCTTAATGTACATTTAAAAGGGACAAATGACACCCTTTCCACAAGTTTTACACACTTCTCTGGGGCTTTAAAATTATACCTGTGACATGCTCAAACATCACAGTACCATTCCCACACTATCAAACTAATTCTGATGTGCTTGTCATCTACCCAAGATGTAGCACAAAAAACCAGAATGGCTCGTTTCTCCCATGTTTTTAGACTCAGGCCACAAACACCTGACAGGGTCGTTTTATTTCACAGTTTGTGTTGTTAGGAGCTAATGCACTCAAAAAGTGATCTTTTTAATAATATGGCGGACTGAAAAATGGCTTCCAAATGTTGCATTAGCCCCATCATTGGGAGAGCGCTGGTTTGCTCCCCTGATGATGCTTGAGCCAAGACAAGAGTGCAGGAAGGGCCTTGAACTTCCCCAATCACTCGTAAGACACTATCCAGATTGGGTGGCTGTTGGCTTGCAGGGCAGCTTTGAGCATTTGGCATTCTCCGCTAGCACACTGAAATGTCCAATGACTCCATTAAGGGCAGTTAATGTGCTTGCCTTAAACATCCCAGGTTGGTGGCATTGTCTGTGACTGGGGGAGTCTTAGCCAGCGATGGTTAATGATTGAGGGAGGAAACTGATGTTTTATCCCAATGGGATTAAACATATCCAATCACCACACCACAAAATAAAGAGAAATGAATAACATTTCTGTATGAAATATTATATATTCCTATTCACGATATAATGATTATTGCGTATCAGTCACTAGAAACAGAAACAGAGCATTTCCATCATGCTGCACAGCCCTATGTCTGTGAGGATTTGTACCTCTCTTGCCCAAAATTGGTGTTGAACCAGTTGACCTAAGGCTCATGCTCAGTAAAATTAGAGCATCCCGTTTGATTTCACACTTTCCTGTGACGATTATATAAGCTGTGTGTGCAGTAGTGAACACCTGCACTTTAAGCTGTGTTATATGGGGGCGGCCTACAAAGATTGGGAAATACAGTGTATTTCTAAACATGGTATTAACTGAAATAGTTACCGAACATTTCCCATGTGTGTATGTGTGTATCCTCGTCTGTCCCTCTGAGAGAATGTGCATCTGTTCCAGTTAAGAAGTAGAGCTGAGCGTAATGCTAAATGAAAAGCTTGGATTAGTTCACAGAGCATGAGGAGAGTTTGATGTTAATGTTGTCTGAAAGGCTCTTTTTTAGAGCAAGGGGGGAAAAAAATGAAAACACTTGGAATAACGAGTGTCATGGCAAGTTCCATCAGGCTTCAAGTTAGTTTTCCTCAAAGGAGGGGAAATGAAAGTCGGAAAGCTGACACATGTAACTGGCGATGGACAGGATATATGCTGACGCAGGAAGAAATACGTTGCAGGGAAACAACTGTAGATTTTATTTTTGTTGTTCTTCTTCCTTTTCAGTACATAGTGCCTGCTGTCTCTCAGTGGCTCAGGTATGCAGAGAAGACATTTGATCCAGGCTCAGAGCTTCTAATCCGGGGGACTTATGTAATATCTCAAACTGCTGATCTAGGACCAGTTTCTTGCTGGTCATGCTCTAATCTGTCCCTCAAGGATTTCCCAGTATTATTTTTGGGCTCTGTGGGCAGGATGGTGGAGTGTTGGTCCATTTCGGAGCACTCGGTTCAACTTGTGGGTCAATCGAGGACGGTGCAGCCAAGACAGGGGCAGGCTGTGCAGAACTGATGCTCTTCAGATGGTTGCTGTGGCAATAATTTGACTGTTTTAGCCATAAAATTTTCATAAAACATAGGAGATGAAAGCTTAAATGTAAACAGATCAGCCATAGCATTAGAAGTACCTCTTTGATTTTACAGTCACTGTTTATTTTATTATCTCCACAAACTATATATAAGTGCACTTAGTCTATGTGTCCATCTCTTGCAATGCATACTTAGTTAACCCCTTCTCACCCTACTTTTCAATTGTCAAGACCACCAAAGAGCAGGTATTTTTGGGATGCAGTGACACTGACACGGCATTAAATTTTTAGTGTGCTGTGCTGTTAAGAGTGGATCAAACACAGCAGTACTGCTGCTGGAGATTTTAAACTAGTTGCCCACCGTAGTCTTTCTCTAATCATTCATCAGCAGACACATGACAGACAACACAATGCTCATGATTGTATAGTTTTGGTCGGTGTATTATTCTAAGTTCAGCAGTGACTGTGAGGGATTTATAAATTTGAGCAGCATTGCTGTTTCTGATCCACTCGTACCAGCACAACACACATTAACACACCACCACCATGACGTCAGTGTCACTGCAGAGCTGAGAATGATCCACCAGCCAGATTAGACTGACTCCCTGGTGGTCCCATTATGCTGCTGACCATTGAAGAACAGGTTGAAAGGGGGCTAGGAAAGTATGCAGAGCAACAGATGAACTACACTCTAATTTTAGAATGGCAAAGGGCACCTCTATGCTCAGTGGAGCTGGTAAAATAGACAAAGATATGAGAAACAAACATATATATATATATATATATATATATATATATATATTTTAATTTACATAGGCTTATGTGTGGCTTCTCCAGAGCATCCCAGTATATTCTACTGGGGTTTATTGTGCTTTCCGCTGGAGATTATAAAAATGGATTATAAACTGATCATAAAACAAGCAGCAATTCTTCAAAGAAAAAAAAAAACAATGCCTATCTATAAATTCCAAACCTGGATATGTTTATGCAATTGCTCAAAAATTCACAGTACAGACAGGTGCCACTTTTAAGCAGTGATAGAAAACACTGTAGAAGACAAGACAAATGGCCACTCTCCAGTTCCTCATGCTGTCAATTATCTGCATGAGTCTCACTACTCTGGGGTCAGATGTTCATGAGTTAAAGAGGCTATAACAAAGTTTCTGAATGTATCACTGGTAATAAGTTAGCTAGACCGACTTTATGATACTGGCTGACACCTCCTCCATCATAACAGGACCCTAGTTATTAAAATTCAAAAACTTTCCTCTTTCATATGGCTGGCAAAATTTGCAAAGCCATGCAAAATCTACAAGGGAATTTAGCAAAGATTGATCCAGAAGCAGCACTCCTCCATCTTTGAGACACTTGATACTTACAGTACATCAATTCTGCCCGAACGGCCTCAGATTTGAGCTCACTCTTGACAAATGGGCCTGCATGGAAAGATGGGAAAGAGGAAAGGAAGGGAAAACAGAGCTGCAGAACAAAGGCCATAGTCAGGGCAGTTAAGAGATTATTACATGGTACACTGAAGCATGTGATTGCGAGCAGCTGAGAGGACAGCAGTGGTCATTTTCACTGGGTCAGCTGGGACACAGGGTCAGCTAGTGGGGAATTCCAGGAGGTCACCCCCCCCCCCCCCCACACACACACACACACACATGGGTGTGTGTATATGCGTGTTACTGTGTGTTTGCGTAGAGCAGGTTAAACTCTGGGCTTTAGGACAATGAGAACAATCAGTGGTAAGATGACTCAGCATAATCAGAGGGAAAAACTTGACCAGAGGGAGAATGAAAGAAAAGTGCACTTACTTTCTTCTTGCAGAGATCCTGGTCAGTGCATGTTGTGGCCTTTTACTGACCTCATAATCAGAGGCTGAGGATACATCTCTAAGTCTACTGGACTTGGACTATTGTGATGAGTCATATATTGTACACACACAAGGGTAAACAGAGGAAATCAACCCATAGCCTTTCTTATTCTCTGCTGGAGGTCTACACTGGTAGGGATCCAGGAGTCTGAGACCTGATCACACAGGCCTGACTGGTCCTGCTCAGCCCAAACCCAAACTTGACTCACACCCACAGAGATTGATTATCACAGTCAGAGTTACACTGTGCTTTCTTATTAAGCCTGTGACCGACAGGTATTTTATTGCTGGGCTAAACTGGTTTGCTGCAAATCTGTCATCAATTAAGCAGGACTCTTTCAAGTGTTCTTAAATATGTATTCTGCACATATTAAAGGCTTAGTACACATTTACTACTTTTCTTCGACATTCAGGCAAAGTGTAGTAAATGTAATAATTGCGTATAGGTAACCACACTGACTTTGTATTTAGCAGCATCTAAGCTTCAGATATCTTTTGAATTCTAAACTAGATAAGTATATTTTTGTAAGTCGCTCTGAGTAAAAATATGTTAAAAGCCCTAAATGTAAATGTTATATAAAACCATATTTTCAGTATGTTTTGGTTGAACAGTTATGGCTGATGGAAAACCATGTCCCCTTCCTGTGATCAACCGTAAGACAATTGAGCTGAAGTTCCTACAGCTACTGCGCTTACTGTTGAACTGCACTTTGGGTGAATTTAACACTGGGGCAAATCTTTCATGTCATGTGAGTGTGAAGAGCCACATTTCTCAAGATGCAGTCTCCAGATGCACTCCTTAATTGTAAGGATTTGTTAAATCAATACATAATGAAGTATTTATTAATCAGTAAAACTAGGTATTAGATGGTAACCTCAAATAACACTGAACTGCCACAAGGTGAAGTTTGGAAAGGGTTAAACCCACACATTCACACACAGAATATCAATACTGTAATACTGTAATGATTTTAACATTAAGTTGTTATTTCTGAGCAAGTACATCTTACAGCTCAGATAAATAGCTTAAAACCTTTGTGCAGATTTATACACATCACCTGACATCTTACACTCATACAACTTTTTACAACCTCCACCAGTTCACTGTACGTTTCTCTGTGGTTTGCAGACGTTCAACTAACTACTTACTATTCAGCTCGACTTCTCTTCAACGCTGACCTCATTTTGCCTTATTTTGAACAGTACAAGGTCTCTGCCTCTGCCTTTCCTGCTTTCTTTTCATCTCTCTCTCGCTCGCTCTCTCTCATTTTCTTACTCACACACATAATGAATCTATCAGCCTTTGACAGGCTCAGTCATCCAAGAGGAGGTGAGTCCAAAACAACCGCCAAAGATTGCTCTTTAAACACAATGTTTCACCATGAAAACCTGAGCAAGCTGGAGAGTATTAGAGGCTGAGAGTGGAGCTGGAGGCAGAGGAGGCAGGCAGCCGTTCTCAGGCCACAGCCTCGCGTGCCTCTGGGAGGAGAAAAATAAGAAATAACTGGGAGAATAAATGAGGAGCTGTAATGCGAATGGATGGGTTGTTTTGTTTCCTCCTGTGTGTGTGTGTGTGTGTGTGTGTGTGTGTGTGAGAGAGAGAGTGTGTGAGTGCAGAATTAGAGGTGGGGTACTACTTTGTTTGCCCAATAGCTGACAGATTGCCTGCCTGCAGTGGCTTGAAGTGGGCCATGAACACAAAGTGCCAAGCCTGACTGCACGCAAAAAGAACACCAGGCTCCTCCAGTGCCCACTGCTCCTAATTTACATACAGCTTGACCATTCTAGGTTGCATTTCAATGCTTCATGAAATATCAAACATATGCACAATCCCCTTTATTTTCAGGGATGAAAAAATGATACTGAAATCATAAACACACTGTCAATAGAACAGGACTCTCTGGAGCAGCTGCAAATGAGGCTAAGGTCATGAGGCACAATGCCAATTGTTGGCTAAAGTCTCCCAGCATTGAGCTATGGATCAGTGAATGCTCTATTGTGATAAAACATGAAGGGGAGTGTGATTCATTTGTGATTCAGAACTAATCATCCAATGTAGGTACCTGACCACATCAATCTTCTCCAGGCGGATTGCCAGCAAAACCTCACAGCTATGTTCTGTTAATTAGATAAAGCAATTCTTAAAGTAGAGGTTTATTGCAGAAAAGAGTGACAAACTACCAACTAATATTACAAGACTTTGACCTTATGGTTGACCTTCGGCCAAATCGTTTATCAGTATCTGTGTCAAATGTATGTATGTGAAAAATTCTAAACATCAGCTACCGAGAATTCCTACAGTCAATCTCACTACTCGGGTGCAATTCTCAATTATTTAATGCTTTCACACTGCGTTTGAGATAAACCCTATTTTGTAATCATGAGATATAAGGTGATAGCAACTGGTTGTAACATTCTAAAATGGACACAATCATCAATCCCCACCTTCAAATGTATTATAGTAGGACTGGCACATCTGAGAGGCTGAGCACGCCTGGGTTCTTCTGAGCTGACCGCCCCCCTCCACCCCCCACCCGGCCTGGTGTGACTTCTGACCTGTACATTACAGTCATTAATGGAGCTAGAGAAGCAGGGGTAGCGGAGGCTGGCAGAGAAGAGCTGCTGTTCACACTGACCGTGACCTCATGCTCCACACTAACTGAGAAAAGCACATTTTACACACAACCACAACGTGGCTTTCCTTAATCAAACACATCAGCGCTGGCCCACGAACACTCTCTACTGAAACAGCTGAAGTTACTTCTGAAACCTGTACATCCGCGTGCTTGTGAGCTCCAGGTTTCCAACATGTTTTAAATACATGCTACTACTAATAACTGGCATTCATTTCTTTGTCGTTTGCATACACAGCTCCAGGGACCCGCTCGGGGTGACTGTCTGTGAGGAGTTTGTTGTGTTCTCCTCCTGTCAGCATGGGTTTCCTCTGGGTGCTCCGGTTTCCTCTCACAGTCCAAAAACACATGTTGGTAGATGGATTGGTGACTCAAAAGTGTCCATAGCTGTGAGTGGATGTGAGTGAACGTGTGTGTCTGTGTTGCCTCGGGAAGGACTGGCGCCCCCTGTAGGTTGTATTCCTGCCTTGTGCCCAATGATTCCAGGTAGGCTCTGGACACACCACGACCCAGAACTGGATAAGCGGCTACAGATAATGAATGAACGAACGAATGAATGAATGAATAATACTCAATATGCACAACAGATTCATCTGAATTCTGTATTCATGTGGTAAGTTACTAATCCTTTTTGCACTTGTCAGGTTTCATTTCTGTACATTCTGGGTTTATTTGTTTGTCTTGGGTCCACATTTTTTCCTCATTTCCTTTGGCCACGCCCTGCACATGTGAGCTTAGGTAGTCATGTGACTTAACACAGGTGTATTACCTTACATCTTGCTATATAAGCTCTGTTCATGTAGCCTCACATGGCGGTTCATTGTTGTTAAGGTGTCTATTTAGAATAATGTTTGGCCTGTGTCATTTTCCCAGGTATCAGAACTTTACATTTATAATGAATCACAGGACAAACCCAGAAAAATGTCACTTTTGTGGTTCCGTGACCAAAACCCAGTGTTTTGACAGGTGATAATAATGGTAGTAAATAGAGGAGCCAGGTCACCCTGCCTGTGTGAGAAATACATAAGTTAAATAAACTCCAGCTGAGAGAACTGTAACAGGCCCAGAGTCAAAGTCTTTTCATTAAACCACAAAACAGAGCAGAGAGCGAGGCCTGGCTGCCAGCAACTCCAGCAAAAAAAAAAAAAAAAAGACCAGACTCAGTGCAGCTCTGCTGCCAGGCTTCAACCCTGTCCCTAATGCAGAGCCAGGGTCCGGATACAAGCATCATCCACAATTCCTCTCCTCTCTTTTTCTCTGCCATCTCTCCACATACATTCACTGCCCCCTCATAAACCGGCATCAGTTACTACCATACTGAGACATATAAACACACACATACACACACACACTTGGCTGATTTCATTTAGGAGAGACTTAATCACCGCCACAGGAGTCAGAGGTACAACAGCACTAACAAATATAATCACTAACGAGGAGCTAACAATGATTAAACTATATGCTAAAGCTAGACCAGACTGGTTTGGGATTCATGACTTCAAGAACCCAGTTTCTTTGAGGGGAACCAGTTTTCTGAAGGGACACTGTTTCATGACCATACCACCTACAAAATGGACACAACTCAAAACGACCTCACTGGGCAGTGGGAAATCAAGTTCATGTTCTACTATAACGCCATAGCTTGATTTTCATGTAGTTCATTACTGATATGTCCAATACTTTGAATTCACACACACTCAGTGAAATAATAATAATAATAATAATAATAATAATAATAATAATAATAAACATGCATCCAACTACTGATTTATAACACAAGCGGGAGGTAAAGATAACAAGTGAAAACTCAGTAGCCTCTCTAGTATGACCACCCAACATGTGAGGCTACTGTGAGTCATCATATTCTGAAGCTTATATAAAAAGATATCGGATTAGAGCCAAAGGATACCTTCCCAACATGGACCCAACATTCCTTAAAAAATACCCATAAACATATTTTGCCAATATAAACCATTTCTAAAACCCTTTTGGATAAAGGCCAGTCTATGCTTCTGTGGCAAACTGTACGCCACAAGCAATGACGCAAAAGCCTACGCCGTACCCTATGCTGTAGCCTGGCATATCTCCCCAAAATGTAACCATGCCTCTCATCGACGCAGACCACAACGACTGTGATTGGTCGGCAGTCAGGTGAACATGGCTCAAGTTGAACCAAAGAAGTCCAGAAACATAAACACAGAGACTGCAGACAGCAGCAAATTCATGGTGAGAGACTTCCTCAGACCCTGGCTTGGATGTCAGGGAACGAATAAAAAGGTGGAAAAAGGAAAGAATACAGACACCTCTGGGAAAAAAAACTTTGCAATGAGAAGCAGGAACGCATGGGGAAAAAGTGCTGGCTTTGCATTTGTTGCTGTCCTGGCACTACATGTAAACTATGCTCTGTTCAAATCAGCACCCTACTCCCTAAATACTGCACTTCACAGATTTATAAACTATACTACTACACCACTACATTGTGTAATACATAAGCTTGAGGAAGATATTTGTGATGCAGCCCTAGTGGTTTGGTGGTGTAATTGCAGAGCGAAACAGACACCAACGCACAAGTAAAACCACTCACAGCGGTGTAGTGCTGTTGTACAGGATACGGCTTTGCGTTGAGTCAATGCAGAAGCAAAAATCAGCCTTAAGACAGATGATGCGGTCCAAAACCTAGGCTACAGCCTCAGTAGGACAGTCCACCAATAGATTCCTCCAGAGAAACTGACAGCACTTACAGTGGAACAGCCCACAAGGCTACAGGTGGTCATTGGAAAACTCTACATCTTTTAGTTTGAAATATTACTTTCCTCACTGAAATGGAAAAGTAATTGAAAAAAGAACCCAAGGGCCAGTTTAAGAGCATAAAACATTATTATTAATATTATTATAAATATGATTTAAGACATTGGCTTCCACAACATTCGGTGTTTTTCCTGTGTTGTAGGTGCTCTGTGAATTATGGGGAAACAAAGGACACAAAGATAGCATTGGGAAGGTCCTTGAAATCTCTCTCAAAAAAAAAAAGAAAAAAAAGACTAAATACAAAGGATGCTTCCCATTGAAAAAGACAAATGTAGTCTTCTGACACTGCCACAAAGTGTTTAGAACGCAGCTAGAGTATACAGTATGTAATAGAGCACTAAAATCCAAAGAAGCACTACATAAATTTACAAAGGATTATTATGGGTCTGTCCAAAACCTAACAAGAGAGCATTTTATGTCACAGTGTGCGTGCTCTTGACACGTAGGCTGTCCCAATTCTTAGATACCTCATTATGCTGTCTACTAAGTTATCTTAATTTGGACGAATTTTAAGGCAGCACCAAACCCTTCCTTAGCTTCTAAGGCAATCCAATGATGCAAGGCAATAATAGCCCCCATCCATTTCGTTCTTATCCCAAGGCGGAAATAATTAAAATCGCAATAAAAATGGGAAGAGTAGAATCCACCGCGCTGGAAAGCTGATGAGACGCTAGCTGCTGAGGTAAGTAAAAACCAGTTGCAAGCGGTGGGCGGGAATAAGCCGTGATGCATGAGGACAGATGACCGTTAGAATGCTGCCTACTTAAACAGCTGTTTATGCAGTCAGTGCCTACTAGCTCACTAGGTTTTGGGACAGACTTATGTTGCCTGGCAAACATAGTCTAAAATTAAAAATGACAATGCAAATGCAACTGATACTGTAGATACACCAGCTCAAGCATTATAATCATTCACCTTATACCATCCCTGCATGACCTCATGTAGATCATTGCTTTAATAAGGCCTGACAAGCATGAATAGAATAAGAAGAATATTATAGAGACTAGCAAGGGATTGTGAGTGTGTGCTGAATCTGTGTTAAGGACTGTATAAAGTCAGCAAATCTAACCGTTCAGCCCCGCACTGGAATGCTCCTGTAGAAGACAAAGCTGCTAAAACTGAAAAAGGCCCAATGCAGGGCTGTCCTACCTGGAGCAGCTTGCATCTCCATCAGGCCTCCAACCACAATGAGAGCCTCCAGAATCTTCACGTGATGCTCCGGGTTCACATCCGCGCTGCAAACGGAGGGAGAGAAGAGACCCTCAGTTACTGCAGTTCAACTACAGTTCACAAAGCTTTGAAATAAGAGGTCAGTAAAAAAGATTTCAATCTCTGCACATAGCTGTTTGATCAAGGTCACACTTTTATTCACAATCTGTGTTTGTGTGTTCGCACACACACACACAAGCGAGCGCACAAGACACATTCCCACACGCAAGCCCACTCACAGGTTAAGCTGCTCACGCTCCATTCTCAATGTCACGAGATGCTCTCAGTCACGTCATGAGATACAGCGGCTGATGTGCTTGGAAGCACAGCATACTCCTGTTTAGAGCCTCAGCTCCACTCTCTTTCATGTCAGTACATGTTAAAATAAATGTATTGGCTACAATTAAATGTACCATTTCAGAAATACAAGGTTTGGTAACAGGAAAAATCACATTTTATTTCGATTGAAACAATGTTCTTTGAATTGACATCTGCAGGACACCTACGTAAGCAGGTCTGATGTCAGCTTGATAGAACATCTATTTCGGGAGAAAGGAGGGCTAAACTATTTGGGAGAAATACCTAATCATAAGATTTCTAACCAATATCGTGACTGTGATTTAAAGGAACACTAGGTAACATTTGGTATTTTTCCTCCTTGGGTGGATTCCTATCGTCCTCCAAAAGTTACATAGTGCAATTACATAGCGGCTCTATTCTCCCTATTACATGTCAGTGGATCTTCACATTGATTTCGAAGCTGTAATTTCAAGGTAAAAATACAGCCTAGTCTTGCTTAAACTAATTATAATCATACACAAGATAAGGTCAAATATCTTATGCCAATCCATTAGAGCTTCAGCTAGGGCCCACCACACACTCTTCATAGACCCACTCTTCATACAGCCACTGTATCACTAGCACTTCACAGGGGTCATCAGGTAGGCACCTCCCCTTATCTGTGTTTCACACTAAGGCTACGGCTAAGGATGTACCTAACCCCATTGGTACTGTTAATGCATGCTCAGTGCCACCAGTTCCATGTGAACTTTACATGCTACATCACCAACAACCACAACAGCAACTCTACTGTGCATTTCCCCAAGTAATCTGTGCTCTCCTTATCGACAACCATTGACTAGACCTTTCAGCTGTTTTTGACATTCCTTCACAGCTGCCCTTAGTTGTTTTAGTAATCTTTAGCATGATGTCATTATGACATACACTAAGCTAACAATAGTCAGTTTGTTTAAGGTATTATTATGTTTCTAATGCAGGCCTTGTAATAAATGACCCATAGGTTAGAATCTTATCTCTGATTTTCCAAACTCTGACTAGGAAAAATCAAAGACAAGGATTCTTTGCCAGTGATATTTCAACTCAGATAATCCAGGAAGTTATTCTAAACACTGAGCTCAGTGAGTGATGTCAAAGTGATGTCACTATTTAAAGCACTACTTCCCTGCATTAAAAGAATCTAAGTTTTAGATTAGTACATACACAGTTAACAATACTTCTTGTCATGGACACCTCCATAATTTTCCTCACTTTGTAGCTAAATGTAAATGTTTATGGAGGGTTATGTAGGTGTCAGGTTCCCTTATGTACACTATGTATGGTAACCAGGACACTATTACTTTTTAAGTATATAAGTCAAGGCCTATTTCTGCATCCTATAAGGCTTATATGACCACAATCATCAACATGAGCTAAACCTGATGGCTAAACAAAATGACTGTTTGAGGCATAATAAAGATCCACCCCTCCAACTCCGCCCCCCTTAATCTCATGGCAGTGGCTGACACTGAGGAGAAGGAAAGTCCCATTGCTGTTCCTTCACTTGGCATTGAGACAGGAAAGCAGATCACAATCAAATCAGAGTGAGGCCAGTTAGTGGAGCACAATACACATGCTGTAAACCCAATGACTCACAAGCACACTATTCCCTATTAAACTTATTAAAATCCTCTATTCAGTGAGCCACTTTATAGGGTTTATGGTGGCACTGCTTACAATGTAATTGTGATGAGATGTGAGAAATATTTGAGGCCTCGGGATTACTTTTACACCCTTGCAATCTATCACTGTGTTCCCTCTGTGACTCAAATTAAAAAAAAGTTAATAGTGCAATCATTACAGTGATGTGGTTTTCAAAAGCACAATCATGGGAAATGCATGCAGCCTGTAAAAAAAAAAAAAAGCAATATGTGAATGTATTATCATGCGGTGGAGAATGATTTTATAGAATATTAAAATGAAAACATTATATAAGAAGCTGTGTTCGCTTTAAAAAAAAAAAAAAAAAAAAGATTATTACAACCTACATGAGTCAAGCCCTTCATCAGTAATGTGCCTCCTGGAGAATAGATTTTATTTATTTTTGATTACATTTTTGGGCTTGAACAAAATGAACATCTCAAGGCCAATATCAATTGATATGAAAGGCCTAATTTAACTCATATTATTAATAGTATAACAAGCATGTGCACTCCGAAACTGCATTACTATAAAACCAGGTAAGCATTCGGTCATCACCAGTGCAAATATAACAGATCTAAGAGCAGTGTTTGGAAGAGTTCTAATCGGAAATTAGTTTCAAAGCAGCAAATAGAGTTACAGTTACTCATGGTTGTGATGTCACAGAACCTAACTATGGTTGGTTTTCATTGGTTCAACATATCAACTTAGATTTCCCCCTTAACAAAGTGTAAAGTTGTAATCAAAAGTACATATTGTGATTATGTATATTTCAGCAAATTCTGTCAATATAAAGTTGATTAATCATTTAGCTCTAAAATAAAATATTAAAAAATCCAAGATAGACTCTACTGAAGTGTAGTGTCATGTTGACCAAGTTTCAGACATTCAGTTGGCCTTGACTCAAAGCCTTGACTAGGGATAAACTAAAAGTTCTGTTTGTCTTTCAGTATGTTACTAACCTGAAGTGATTGTTTTTGAAGACGGCCTCGTTGTAGGCCTGGGCCAGGAGTCTGGGGCTGGTCTGAGCAGCTCCTCCGCTCTGAGCTACTTTACTGAGGTGTCGGGTCAGACAGACCAAAAGCTGGTGGTTGGACTCTGGGATGCTGGGTGAGTCCAGAATTCTCTTCAGCTGCTGACCACACTCCTCCAGACTCTGGGTTTCTGTGAAGATGACAGCGGTCATTCAATAATTCAATTCCAAAAGTTGGTAAAACTTTCCAGCAAGTTTACATTCGGACAAATCCAGAAGAACCATTTTGCATTGTATTGCAAGTGACATAACAGTGAGCCATGGGATGCAGGTACACAGTGTAATCCCTCCACATATCGCAGAACAGTGTGGAAAAGCAAAAGGCAACACAGTTTGTTCTCTGAGGTGTGTGGCCTGTTGTTCTGTGTTATTGTTTCACTGGGAAGGAGTCATTATAACCTTCTATAAGGAGTGCATAAATAAAGGAGTTCTACATAGTAGTCAGTGTGCCACACGCTACTGTTCTGTCTGTTCAGTGTAGCTGTATTCTAGAAGTATGTTTCAAGGCCAGTTCACCACAAGAAGGGTTCTATGTCACTTGTGAAACGCAGTTCCACCAAAATGCAGTGATAAACTGTAATAACCTGTTAGTGTATTACAAATGTGCAAAATATATGGCAAAATGCATGGTATTTTCAGTCAGTCAACACATATAGGCATAATACGTAGGACTACCTGATACCTGACTCCAGTACATTTCTTTTGGGTGTAGGCCTAGTGCTTTGCACATAAGAGTCATCAGTCACGTCTCTGGCCTAATTTTCATCCCAGCACCTCTTCCACGTTTTGTGCTTTGTGAGCAGCCTTTTGGAAAGTGCTGCAGCTGGGTATTTCCTGCTTTAGTGGTTTGTCTCTCTGTGCTGGGAAGGCCAGGGTTGTATGTGTGTGTTGCCGGGGTGGGGGGCAGGAAGGTGGGGTGAGCTGTCATTACTGGAACAGGCCACAGAGACGCGGAGTTTGTCACATAAGGGAGTTCAGCAGCAGACACCAGAAAAAAAGATGAAGAGGCTGAGTCAGCATTTCATCCCCCTACAGCACATGCGCGCGCGCGCGCACACACACACACACACACACACACACACACACACACACACTCTGTCTCTCTCTCTCTCTCAACAATTACATAAGTTTTAGTCCTTGTATGGCCTCTTCAAATGAAATAATGTCATGTAGGTTGAGATTATCTTCATGTAGCAAATATGTTTTGTTCCCCACATTCATAATTTTAAGCATTGCTTCTGCAAAAAAAAAATTCCACATAAAAATCAAATCACATTTTCCCATGATTTAGCATTGCTTTGGAATGTGTGTAGCCTAAAGGCCCAGTCACACTGTGTTTCTGCATTTCACCTCACCTCCTGAAATGGGTGTGGCTAAGGTCAGGGAAGGAAATCAGTGGTGTAAACAGTCCTCCATTTAGGTTCGGTAGTTTCACTGAGGAACATCGCTAGCATAGCTGCAATAGTTCTAAATATTGGCATATATCATTGTGTATAGAGTATCGAAAGACTTATAAAACTGCTAACACCACTTTATGTTTAAGTATAGGTATGTATTTTGGACAGAAGCTAGTTACTAAATTTGAATCTTGTCTGGCTTTGTGTAGCTTTTTAACCAACCAGCTAAGGTGCTATCACAACTATTAAAAACACCTGAAAAAAACATAACTACCATCTAATCCTACGTCCTGACTGACTGCATACCAAGCCGACTCTTGTTTGTGTTGTAATTTGTAATCCGCACAAAATTAGTTATATATCTCCTGTTTTGTGCTATGTTGGCTCAGACAGATGCATCATAGGTCACACAGCCAGTCCAGCAGCGCGATTGGTCAGGGGACACGAATTCCCAGGTCAAAGTTCACCACAGCTGAACTCGACACAAAATTTGCAGGCAAATTTTATTCGCCCAGAAGTTGCCTAAGTGAAATTATCTCTGCGAATCTTATAGAAATTAATGGAATTTCGCATGCAAATACTACAGTGTGACCGGGCCTTAATGAAAAAAACAATGGTAGTAGCCATTCCTAGAATCCTAATCCAAACTGTTCACTTGTTCATGTTTTAGAAACTTGAAATCGCTGGCACATAATAGAGTCTTCGAATGCATCAAAAAATAAATTGTGCTTGTATTTCACAATTAAGACAATATTTTTTGCTGGAAAGTCCATGGTTATTTCAGCAAGACAGTACTACAACAACATAGCATTGTAGACACAGTGACTGTCTTTTGTAGCATTTCATCTAGATGAGAATGGCAACCATAGGCTGTTGAGCAGTTAAAGTCTTGTATAAAATCAGAATGAACAAAAATTCCAGTTGCCAATTTTTAACAACTATAATGTTTGTACATAAAACACTATATAAAATGTGAAATAATTTATCAGTGGCCTTATAATGCTTTAAACACACAAACAAACAAATACAGTGATTTGGAAGGTTAATTATATTTGCTATAAAGAAAAACATTGTATAATTTTTCCTTAGAATCGAATTTATTCCACTAATATCAGTGTTACATATTGTGATCCTAACTCAAATGGGACCAGTAACAATGAAGATGCCAAATACTATCCATAAGGAATAAAACCCATAAGCCCAGCAGCTCTTAGCGTGCTATCTTAGTGCAGCATTGCAGCCTATTGTCTGCCAATGCACAGTGGAACAAAGCTCTTATTTAGACAGTGACCAGTGTATTGACAAGCTCTTCTCAAAAGGACTTTCCCACACCAAACAGACCAACATCTGTGCTTCAGGCTCATTCTAAATCGGCGTAGTGCTGCTCATACATCACCCTGGAGGGTTATTCATCCATCTCTCCAAGAACCAGAACAATGAGTCATTTTCAACAGCTTTATAATATGAGCTATAGGATTAATCACTATAGTTACAGACATGTCAAAGTGATATTTATATTGTTTGGAATACATGTCAATAAGAGCAGGATAACTGAAAATTCTCTTGTGCATTTATTTAAGTCTCAGAGGCTTTATGTATATCCACAGTGTGTTTGGAAAAGTATATTTGAAATGACTTATGGTAATGACAAATATGATCATACTGTATATTAAATTGCCCAGCTCTTGACCAAAATGGTTTTTTAATGTTTACAAAAAATGTTATTTGGCTTATAAACATACTTCAACCCTTATGTGTGTTTTGAAGTGGTTCTTTAAGAAACCTTCAAAACAGGTTTCCCATTGTATAACAGTAATGACCACCATTAAATAACCCTTAAGGACCTTTTGTTACAGTGTACAGTTCCTATGTTTTTTCACCTTTATATGTCTCCTTTGCCACAACACTTTCAGTGTAGATAAAGACCAGCTTTTAAAAGCTGCTCACATACTTGAACACGCTGCCAGCCTCCTGAAGATTACATTTCCACTAAAAATGACCACAGTCGGCAGATTCCTTAAAGTGTGGCCGGTTAAGGTACCCCAGTCTGAGTGCTTATATAAGATAAGTGTCCAGGGGTCAAAGGTAATGGAAGGTGGGGAGCCCAGTGATAAATGTTTGGCAATCTGCTGGTCTAAAATGTGGGTTAACACTTTGACCTTGGCCTAGGACCCTCAGACAAATACGCTATGAAAAAACACACAAACACGCACACACACACACACACACCCATGGCTTTTAAATTCTGCAAATGCAAAGATGCATTTCAAGCTATCTGCAGAAGACAAACCCCCACACACTGCTGTCCATTATCGACGCATAGTGACCCCTGGTCAATAAAGGCCACGGGTTGTAGGCCATGGCTGGGAACTTGCCCAAGTCCATCTGGACTCAGCATAGGACATCCAGGGGGAAGGGCAGACAAGAAGATGACCAATCACGTTCCTGGATGTGGACATGGTACCCCCAGTAGGCCAGATGGACACTGACACTTCAGGCTTATATGCTCTGACAGATAACAGTGAAAGATGCCATTCAGATCAGCCTCAGCTATAAAGTAACAATTAACGACAACGATTAGTGCCATATCTGCTCAGAAGCACGGTGAAGCTAGCAGGCCTTTGGAACATAAAATGCAGGATACTGGAAAGCATCTATATATAGTTATTTAAATTTTGTTTTGTCTGCTTAACATGGGTTATTGCCTTCATTCTTTAATGCATTTTCTGTAAGGATTCCATCCTGAATAGTGGGTCCAGGGCCTACCTGGAATCATTAGACAGGAGGCAGGGACAAGCCCTGAACAGGGTGCCGGTCCATTAACGAATATTACTGCACATTTTAACCCACATGATACAAACTGGTACTGAAATTCCATATTTAAATTTCTTCCCTGTAGGAGATCAACTAGATTCCTTTAGAAAATCAGAAGAATATGTATTATTGGCAGGGGTTCAAACTTATTTGGACTACTAATATACTTTTAAAAATGTATTTTTGAGCTGATACGTGGTCATTTTTTACTTCCATACAATGCTGAGCTTCTCAGAAGTCCTGAAGATACCTATAATGTACCTATAAAAGTGCACTGATATTATAATTCATATTTCCCATCCCTGTTTAACGGCAACATTTTGACTCACTTTCCACTACAATTTACTAACTAACTTTGGAGCTTGTGAAAGACACCTCCACTCTCACTCTCATCTCATGCCTCAGATTTTTTGTCAGGGTATGATTTGACAAGACTCAAAGTGAATAGACCTTGAGTGGAGTGGAGAGTGGAGCTGTTGATTTTATCACATGGACCAGACACATGAGAGGGATCCAAAGAAAGAGGCTGATCCTGGTGGAAAATTTGACATTGTGAGAATTAAACCACCCCTTATGCTTCTTAATAGTCAAACTGCTGTGTACATATTTAAAAATTGTGGCTAGACCTATACAGCTCAAATACAAACCAAGAATGGGACTCCTTAATGTAGAATTCTCTTTAAGATCAAATATAAAATGTCCTTTGTCGGCAAATCTGATAAAAATGGGCACAGAAGAAAGTCTGGTAACCCTTTACAACATAAACATCTATATTAAAGCTTAATTCAAACAGGCACCAATTATAACACTTTCTAGAAAGGCCTATTTAGGAGAAATACAAATTCAAATTTCAATGTAAGTGGGCGCATCAGGATTTTATATTTTTCTATAAATATAATTTATAAATTTTTCTATTTTATATTTGTCTTTAAGTTCCATTCTTTAAGTTCCACTATGACCTACAGCTGTCTCCAAATGATGTTAAAAATGAGTAAACAGCATATAAATAGATTTTTTAGACATTTTTTGGGGATCTATATCATAGTTATGAAAGTCCTGTGAAGGTTCTGAGAAGCTTTAAACATTCTCCCATTCAGTGAAATGATGTTGGATTTGGACTAATGGTCTATAATTGTGGTAATGGTGACACAGGGCCTTGCTCATTTGAGATAAATGCACCATCACGTACTGAGAGAAAGTGGCACATATAGAAGGGCTGAGATCTGGGCCAGTGCAGTCATCATCATGAGGCAGAGCTGAGAGAACAGAGCTTACATAATTCAGCCAGCCT
Source organism: Hoplias malabaricus (assembly GCF_029633855.1). Classification (NCBI taxonomy): domain Eukaryota; kingdom Metazoa; phylum Chordata; class Actinopteri; order Characiformes; family Erythrinidae; genus Hoplias; species Hoplias malabaricus. The sequence goes on along the minus strand of NC_089802.1, from coordinate 56,172,635 downwards.
GTCCGAGCGAAATCAGGGCAGCCTCTACAGCAATCAGACCATGCTAAAGGAGAAGTCAGACTGCACACACACACACACTCATGAACACATACAATGTGTGTGTCTATACACATACACACATAGATTCTCTACATGAGTGTCTGTGCATGTGTGTGTATGCATGTGAGCGAACATGTGTGTGTGCTAGTGTCGGTGGGAGTAATTCAGAACAAGGTTAGGGAGAAATGGTGTCATCTCACCCTCGGGCATGTTAGCACCCCCGCTAAAAAACACACCACACACACACACACACACTCACCCACACCAAAACCCTCTGCTCACTGAACAGTGTGATACGAGCGCTGTTATGCCTTTGAACAGGACACACACACGCATTAGCTTATTTCAGGCTGTACAGCCTCTGATCTATGAATAATTTATACCCCAAAAAACACTGATGTGCTGTGTGACTGAGGTCTTGCAGCGTGACTCCTTTGTGAAAGCACTGGAAATATTTCAGAAACACTTCAGGATGATGCTTCATAAATGCATTCAAGGGCACTTGGGGGGATACATAGTATCATATCATGTCTGGCATAAGCCTGCATTGTTCTTAAGCAGTTATTGGTACATGCATGTCACTGTAATAAACTAGAGCACATGAGTTTCCTTAAGGGATTATAATGTGTTCATAAGAATATTGTAGACAAGCATGTTGTTCTAGGGTGTGGTAGAGAATTAATAATGTGCTCTGCATTTAATTATAAATATTACCAAATAACAAGGCTATGTCATGTATGTGCACCAAATAACACCTACTAAATGCATTTATACAACATAATGAATGCAGGACTATTTTAATCAAGTGGTTATTATTATTTTAATATTAACATACATTAAAGAGGGAGAGAAGAAAATGACATATTGCCTTTATTTCCTTGTTGGCTCTTCCCAGGTTTTGGAGTATTGACACATATATATTAATAGCTCCATTATGTTTAGTGTGTTTGGGATTTACTCTACTGTGGTGGGGATCTGGGGGTCTTACCCTGAGCAGTATACACCAGCTCACTGTAGAGCACAGCGGGGATGAGGGGACATGGCAGATCCTGCAGATAAAACCTCAGAGCATCCGCCAACACAGACAAGTCATACTGCTCACACTCCACTGCAGCTGGGTCTGAGAGAGAGAGAGAGAGAGAGAGGGTTAAATACAGACAAACTACACACTCACTCACTGATAGGACTGCTCAATATCACATATGCTAATTGTCAGAATATGCATCTCTATGATACTGATACAGAAAAATAAAACCTGTCATATCTACAAGAGTTCATTAAATATACACTGTGGTGAACCCTTGAGATTTTGTGGAAACAGCAAGCAAACATTTAAATGTGGCACAGCATCACATTGCGAAGCTGTCACACATCAAGTGTGTGAATCAAATCCAACCAGAAATAAATGACAGACCTATCTACTTATGTTAGGTTTAACCTCAATGTATAAACAGCACTGCAGTCCGGGGCTCGTGACTGATGGAGCACATTCGTGGATTAGAATGGGAACATCCTGGCTCTGTCAGATGTGTAAAGCACATCAAAATCTCGGTGCATAGCAAGGTAATTGGGATACAATTACACTGTCCATTTCATACATTTTATCCATTTTCCAAAGGTCAGGAGTCCACTACGAGCGATCACTTCCTCACCAGCTCTGGCCCAGGCTTCATAAAGACTGGAACTTTGAGTGGAAGCTGACCAGTCGATAATTCACTGTCTCAGATAATGGTGGCTTGGAAGACTGCAATTATACAGTAGGGATTTTAAAGGGCCTTGATTATGCTGAAATTATAAAGGCATATTGATATATTGAGAAGACGTAAAAGGAGCTGACTGTGCTCTCGTGCATTCCAGATTGAAGCCTCTTAATTTATAGGTGGGATATAACTATGGATTTATACATAGTTCCTGTCTGTTTAATAGCAGGGCTGTAGAATATGGAAAGCACTTCATACAGTCAATGAACTGCAAGGCTTGCATGGTGTTAAGACGCCTTGTTTTAAAGAGGTCTGTCTGTAAGAATGCACACATTTTCTCTACATAAGGATCAAAATGCTTAGATTACAGAGTTAAGAGGTTTTGACATCTACAACTGACTGACACGTGGTATATATGTGTATTGCACTGCGTTGTATAACAGTGTGCAGCATTGTAATTCATTGGCACCTGACTTAAAGAAACGCTGAATTTAGGTTAACCTCCATCCCGCTAAGCAGTGTTTTAGCGGTTGCAAACTTGCAGGAAAAACCTCGCACATGATGATAATGATAAAGAGCGTTCTCCCCACAAAGTCTGCACTAGATTACCCTGTTTTACTTTCTATTTTAGGAAGCTGAATGATTTGGGTTAGGCGGGTGGTCTGAGAAGGTCATCGCTGGCTTTCTGAAAAGAAGACGGAATTTGTATCATAGCTGTAAAAAGCTGCAGACGAACTGTAGCTATAGATATTCATTTGTAATGTATTTCTAAACTTTTTCACTTTATCACATTTAGTATATCATAAAAGTGTTTTTTATCCTATTTTTCAAATTGCTCATTTTGAGCACCCTAAATGTCCCAGTGTAAGACGCAGCTGACCCCTGCCGATAAAATCTTATGGAATTGATCGGACCCCTGACTAATTGTGAAGTTTCCTCATCATGGGCTTGCAGTGAGATGAAAAGCCCATTAAGCTGCACTGATGACCTTCTCCCTCACTGAACGTGATTAGTTTGTAGACCTGCTGCTGTAAAGAGGAAAGAGCTTCAGGACACACACACACACACACACACACACACACACACACACACACACACACACACACACACACGCACAGTAGGGGTAACATCAGCAGAACAACACGGCATTGACTGGAAAATACATTCAAACTAAAGTGAATTAATAAAAAGACCCTTGGCCAGTTCTACTTCTCTTAGCAAATTTCTGTTCTCCACCGTTCATCCAAGGCTTTAGCTTCCAACACAGAGCACAGTCATCACTAGCAAGGGGACAGTAACTACATTACATTTTTATATGTATGCCCACGAGCCTTTGGCACCATTGTGTATCCTTGTATTATATCACTGCTGTGAGAAAAAAAAAACACCTTATATCTCTTAAAGAGCAACTTAACAAGGGAAAGAAAGTCCTTCTTAACTTTCAGTGGAAGGCAGTATAAAAAGATTTTATTCCAAGTAATTTTGGAGAATTTCTATTGCTCCATTCATCATTTTTCCCCACAATGTGAAGAACAGCTGCTGTGTTCAAATGATGTAATAAACTACAAATCGAAAAGCAATATACAATAAACAAGCAATGTGACCTGGGTTATCATGCAATGACCACAATATTAAATCTACCACCCTCAACAGCACATTATACTAAGCTGTTATCTGTTAACCTTCTTATTCATCATTTCTTGTTATATTAGGTGTAGAAATATGTAAGAAATTAGGAAAGTAAAATTTATATATAGAACACATTTCACATGACAGGGTTGACGCAAGCTGAACAAATATCATATAACATTAATATAAAAAAACAAAATAAAAGATGGTTAAAACAAACATATTAACAATCAAAATATATAAAGATGTGTATTAAATCTAGAAAAGGCACGTTAACAACCCCTTTCTATCTTTGAGAAAGAGGAACAGCCAACGGGAGGATGTTAAAAGCTTTTTAGCAGAGTATGGACTGAGTAACTCAGGGATGTATAATAGCGCTTGCCTGAGTAAAGCCTTGAAAACATTTAAAAACTTTGCATTAAAAACAATTAAATGGAGTGATGCTAAAACTGGGGTGATATGGTCCCTTTTCTTAGTGTCGGTCAGCATCCCTGCAGCTGCCTTTTGTACAAGCTGCAAACGTGCCAATGGCTTCCTGTTTATGCCCATGTACAGGAAGTTAGCAGTATCCTATTGGAGATGATATAAATACATGAATTACTTGTTCTTGAATTGATCATAGTTTTTCCATGGTAACACTTTATGTTAAAGAATACAAATTAGAGGCTAATTAAGGTCTTGTTTTTAGCTCAGTACTGCATAAATTAGATATTTATAAATTATTTACTAACTATGAAATAAGCATTATTCACTGTCACCTTTATTAGTTCTTAACTGGGGGTCTGTTATGTGGAAATCACTGATAATTGCATTATTAGATGCAATAATGCACAGCAAACACTTTCTTAAAACCCTATAGTGCAATTTATTGAGCAGGACTTTGATTTATGTGGGTTCTAGGTAGTAGCAGGTTTATTGCTATATGCAAGTTAAAATAGATTTAATAAGTCACTAATAAACCAAGAAGTGTTCCATATTCAAAAAGGCACCGAATAAGTATTTACTGAGTCCGCATCACTTATTCTGTATCTATTCATTGGGTTGTGTCAGTGTGTTTTCCACTCAATAACCATATAAACCATATGCTCATTTGCATGTTGTTTAATGACAAGTCCAACCCCAAAAATATTAAAGAACAAAAGTTTGTTAAAATGAATATTATTTTTTTGAAGGTAGTAAAGAATGCCCTAAAAATCTAAATATGGAAATGCAAATAAATACAATACAAAGTCATATTACAAGTAATATTGTAATTATTAGTGATTTCCATATCATTAAGATGTTCATGACGAAAGCTTAAGGCATAGTAAATTAATCATTTATAAATGTCTAACTCATGCATTAGTATGCAAGAAAACAAGAACTTAACAAGCCTCTAATTTGTGTTCCTAAAAATGTGTTAGCATCCCTTTTTGCTTCAGACATAGCTTCACCTCTTTGGAAAAGGCCTTTCACCAGATGTAGAAATATTTCTGGTAGGATTTGACTGCATGATTTTCGAAGTGTGTTATGAAGATTTGTTAGTATCACGAACGCCACTTCAATTCTTGCCAAATATCCTCACTGCTCCAACACTCCAGAGAACACAGTTCCAGTGTTTCCCAACCCAATGCTGCATGGGTTTATACCCATTGAGTCAGCACCTGGCCCTGACAATTTGTCTGAAGTGATTCTATAGTGATACAAGTTATCATCTGTTTCCATAGAGGGTACCTTTCAAGTAGTAGAATTCATTAATAAAAAGGGATGTGTACAGAACTTTGACCAGAGGCCTTGCCCACCTCTAGCAGAGTTCCTAGCCATTGCTGGGCATTATAGTCTGGCATATATGGCTCATATGGCTGATAACCTGCACTGGAATAATGCTGGCCCTGATTACCATGGTACTTTTCTATGTTATCTGCAGGGAAACACAGCCAAGCGAGAAACTAACCCCTATTGATCAAAACCTCCCTCGACGAGTCTCATGTATTGGTCTGACTTAAAGGTCAGTGCATCTACATATATTTCCAATGTTTCTAATCATCTTCACAGTGGATGCTCATCTTCCAGCTTTTCATTCTTGGCCTAAATAGATTGCTTCCTCTTGTGTGGCTTGATCTTCACAGTGTAGGTGAATTTATCGATGGCTGGCACTTCAACACACACACACACACACACACAAACAATACTAACAGACTTCTTCAGCTCATCAATCAGGCTTTGGTCTACCCCTCCTTCCTTCTCCAATCTTCCACTTCAGCCATTTACATGCCTGTCAATTGAATTCACTGTCAAATTTAGGCCTCCCATTCCGTCTGGTCCGGTCTATTGATCCACTTTGGCTTTATATTTGGGCCTGGTGCCTTATGCTGAAAATGTGAAAACACATCTCCAGTCAGGGGCCTCAGCTTTGGACAGACCCCCTCACCTCCCAAACTCACCCTGGGTTTACTCGCACCAATGCCATTTGGTTAAAAGGTGGTTAGAGAAGTTACATGACAAAGACCCTATTCAGACAGGATTAGGGCGTGTCTGACTGGCTTTAGGGGTCAGGACTATAGGCCATACGCGGAGTTGAAAGCACAGGAACGACTCATCACTTTGACCCGTAAGCTAAGGGTCATCAGTCACTCAGGCTAAAGCCGGCCCAGCTGGTCTTTCTCTGCTGCCCAGTTACTCTACAGATGGGTTTTAACCACTGACCTGCAGACCCTGAATGAGTTTTAAAAGAAGAGGAAAAACTTATTTCAACCCCATAATCTATAAAAGACACCTCTATTACCCCAAGAACGCACACACAGAGAGAGAGAGAGAGAGAGAGAGAGAGAGAGGGAGTCTCAGGCTCAAGAACTGAAACTAGAAGCTAGGAACCATTCAGCAGAGTCTCATTCAATATGCATCCAAACATTTGTCTCTTCTAATGAGTGTTTGCCAATACTCTGAGTGGCACACACAGTTTGAGTAATCTCCTTAGAAAAACCACTGCCGAAAGAATGAGTCGTCACAGACTATGAAAATATGCGTAAAATGGAAAAGGCCCAAATTTCGCAAAGAAGATTTCTACACTTGGACAAGGTGGAAAAGTTAGAATATCAAAATGTCCAAATGTGAACAAGAGGGATGGAAAGCGGTTTTCCAAATAAACAATGACTGGTTCATACCTAATGCTCATGTGTCACAGTTCGCCTCAGAGCCTTTTAATGGACTCCCCCAACTCTCTTCTTCTTCACTCCTATCCACACCTTAGGACCACTCCCTGTCCACACCCACACCACCTGGGCCATAATGTGCAGATTATTAAACATGCACTACAATGCACATATACAGCACGGCACAAACAGTCCACACAGCATTTACTTTCCTGTCAAAATGTTAAGAATGAGTTCTCTCCACACAGAAGCCCCAACAAATAAATATTGAATCTAACTTTTTGATATAAAGTGTGTTTTTGATATAACCGTCTGTAAAACAATTCTGATCTTAGCAAAAGCCCCAGTGTAGTAGCTGGAACCACAACTTATTTAGCTATTTTTTTTCCTGATGATATTTCTTTATTGCGCAAAACATTTGTGAAATGTTTGGATGGAAACACAGCTACAGCTTCTAATGAGGCTATTATACCAAGCGTCAGGTAGTTGGACATAAAGACCCACCACCCAGCACTGGCCTGTCAATAGAAAGCTAATGTGCTACAGCAATAACTGCTGACTGAAGACTAACTATATTGGAGTGATTGCTTCCTAATGCACACGCAAACACACACATACACACACTATTCAAGCAACCAAGCCCTAGCCTGTGTAAAGGCTTGGGTCACTGATGTTGTTTATGAAGCAAACACAGTATTATGGCTTTAATGGCTTAGCAACTGTCGTCAAATCAGCTCCAAAGAAGTGCTTGATACAGTTCACTTCATTTCCAAAGGGCCTCAGTCATTTGTCTTGACTCCAGGATAACGGGCCTTGTCAAAAGGAAGAAGCAGTGTGTGGGGGCAGTGCCAAATAATCAGAATAATTTCTAGGAAAGTTAGCCAATGAACTCTAACAGGAAGGATTAAAGCTCTCTGGCATGGTCAGTATGGTCCGAATAAGACAGTGGTGCTGCTCTCTCTTCTTAACCCAATCAGCCACACCATAATTCTCATTACTGCATTATCTCATCACTCCCTCGGCTTTCAGCTTTGAGTCATGCCACGGGAGCAGGTTCAAGAGGTTCAGAAGAGTAAATGCTGCAATTGTGTTTCATAGAAAGTGCACTGTTGCCTAAAAAGCCAAAGTCACAGGCTACTACATTAAAAAAGGTAGATAAGTGAATTGCTGCTATGGAAACGGCAGATCTGATTAGTCCATAATTTACTTCAACAATTCATAAGAATTCCTATGAAGAGAAAGAGAGAGAGAGAGAGACCCAGATTGGACAAAGGAATGACTTTAGGCTGCTTGGCATATCCATGTTGTATTGAGATGTGAACGCAATTGGTGACATTAGTTTTCTGGCATGGGACAGAGCTCTGAGCCAAGCTTAAACCATGAGTGTCTTTCAGTTATGAAAGCACAGATATTAAAACTCCCAAACTTTGTATTTTAATATTCATGAGATGTTCTTGAATGTGATATTTTAATAAACAAACAATCTTAGTGCATTTTAGTCATATACACTGATCAGCAATATCATTGAAGCATGGCTCTACACTCATTGGCCATTTAATCAGCTCTGCTTTCAATACAGGGGTAAATTTTTGGTTCCACACTTAAACAATGCAGTCTGTCTGTTGCTCTGCATACTTTGTTAGCCCATTTTCATCCTGCTTTTCAATTTTCAGGACCCCCACAGGACTGCCGCAGAGCAGGTATTTTGGCTTATGAATTATTGGTTTGGTAATGTGTAGTGTGCTGGCATGAGTGGATCAGACACAGCAGTGTTGCTTGAGTTTTTAAACACCTCAATATCAAAGCTGAACTGAACATGGTTCAACAAGCAAAAATATCCAGCCAACAGTGTCCTGTGGCCAGCGTCATAAGACCACTGGTGAAGGAATAAAGGATGACCAACACAAACTGTGCAGCTGTTTACTGTCTCTGATTTTACATCTAAAAGGTGAAGCAACTAAGCAGGTTTCACAGTTTACAGAGTATAATGATATAATTATTATTATTTATTTATTTATCTTAGAAAAAGCTTGTAATACAATTTTCATTGTATTACATTACTTTTATATTGCCAAATGTTACTCCATTACAACATGTTGATAAAGTAATGCTATACAAATTATATATATATATATATATATATATATATATATATATATATATATATATATGTGTGTGCACTGGTCGCACGGGGCAGCATGCTAAAGTAATGGAAATCAGGAGAGTGAACATTCAGTTCATTTCTAATCCATCACACCTGGAGGAAAATGGATTTTAAGTAAGGAATCACAGTGTGTGGGTGCTTGTGTGTGTGTTTGTATGCAGAACGCATGATGGTTTGATGTATTGCAATGTGATTTCACATGTATGAAAGCTCAGTGCAGTGGCAGAGATGGATTTGAATTCATTTTTGCGCCCCTCCACTTCCCTCACTCTGCATTTTCACCCACACATCAAAGCGTTTCCTCCACAGCTTAGGACTCTCACTCTGCTCTCCTCATCTGAACCAACACAGCAGCCACATTTAAAAAACACCCCTCTCACTACTGTATGATTACTAGTGCAGCTATAATCAATTATACTCGATATGAAGTCTGACACTGCCATTACTACACAGAGGCTAAATATGTTGAGCTTAACAACAGTACAAATCAGCTTTAACTCTTCATTTCTGTTCATTGAAATGTAAATCTATGTATATTTACCTCTCAATAATCACAGTTAGGATTGGTTTGTACAACAAAATCAGCATGTATCTGACAGTACTTACACTACACTGAACGCCCACTCACAGCACAACACATACTAAAATATCACCACCAATAACAAAAGCAGACAAAAAAAATCATTAAAAAAAGCATGCAACAATAGCTTTTCTAAAATGATTCAAATAACTATTTCTCTTTACTGCAGTTCAAACAGAATTGACTGAAACTATGGGATTTTCACTTTTGACAGAATTCCACCACTGGTTTCAGTGAGCTAGAAGGAGAAATAGCTGATAAATACCTTTTTTCGGGTTAATAACTATGGCTGGGCAAGTAATCGAAAATTAATCGAGATTGACATTCAGAACTTCTAATCAACATAATATTGTCTATATATCGATTATATCGATAATTTTAATTCTGTTATGTCTCCACCTAAATGCAGAGGCTGACCAAGTGACTCAAGCAGCCCGTACCAAAGAAATACACAGTGTCTATGGTGTGGACGTGCTGTGTTTTGACTTTAATTAAAACGAAACTGAAAAAAAAGTAAAATGTGAACACTGAGAAAAAACAGTTTCAGCAACCAAAGCACAATCACACACCAACAAGCTCCTAGCAACATTAGAAAAAACATCCCATATTTAAATCTGGAGGATATTTACAGTACAAGCCTTGTCACTGAATTCTGAGGATCAAAAATCCAAGAACAAAATAATCGTTAATTAATCGTAATTGGGGTCAAATGTACAATTAATAATGATATTGATTTGTGCTCATATCGCCCAGCACTATTCATAACTACGGGATTTAAAAGACACGAGGTAGCAATCCTACACATAGTCAACTCTTTTTGTTTGTTTGTTTATTTTTTAAGAGTGGGTTTCCTACTTTTAGCTTGGGGACAGTTCCTGAAACCCCTTTAAGCCAACATGTGCCCCGACCCAGAACCCCTGACCCAGTGTCTGAGTTTTTCCCATCACCTCCTCCATCTTCATCTGTTTACCCACAGCATGCCCTGTCAACAATCTCTCTCAGCTGCGACACAAGAGACCCAAGAGCTTTTGTGTTCCTTATTTAAGAGTCTACTCACAGACAGGCATGCAGACGGTGACATTCTGCAGAACCCAGGGCCAGCGGGCCAGCACAGGCTTGCACAGGGCTATCTGAGGCTCTAGGGCAACAAGCATATAAAGAACATTTAGGGGTAATGTGGATGGAAGCTTAGTAAGTCATGTTTGTTGACATGTAAATATTTATCCACCCCCCCCCCCCGTGTTGCACATAGAAGGCATTTGTCTTGGGCAAACATGTATGAGATTATATATATATATATATATATATATATATATATATATATATATATATATATATATATATATATATATATATATATATATATATAAACAATATAAATAAAATAAAACATAAAATAATAAATAAAAAATAAAATAAGTGCTGATGAAAGAAGATGAAAAATGATGGATATGTACTTATATGTATTGTCAGAGGAAGCATAAAATCATTAAACTATCATTTGCACTATATTAAAATTTGACATAAGCATACTGAGTTTCCAACTTTTACTAGTTTAATGTTCACCAATTCTGGACAAAGAGGTTCGGCAGTGCCCTCACAGCTTGTATAATCTTCACAGAAAACTTGAAACAGAATGGGACACTCAGCAGCCACGCATGAGCTCAGTGCCAGTCATGGGCAAGAGGGGTATAAAGCCCCTCTTAAAGTGGGTTTGTTTGGGAGTTGTGTCACTGTGTTCTCTGAGGTGGTGAAGTTGGAGCGGTGTTTGTGATCCAGAGTTAATCACAGCATTAGTACTTGGTCTTATAATTTTCACAATGTCATCAAATCCTCACAGAAATAAAGTGCCAGTCAAAAGTTTGGACACATCTTTTCATTAGTCGTTGGTGGAATAAGGCTATTCACTGTATAGAACTGTGTACCAGCCCTACCTCTGCACAACCCAGGCTATGGTCTCAAACACAGTAAGAAGGTGAGCAGTTCTACAAATTAACTCTTCACAAGGCCACGGCTGTTCACTGAAAACCATTCCAGGTGAATGAGATGTGTCCAAACTTTTGACTGGTACTGTAAATTCACAGTATGTGGAAAATGGCCCGAAACAAAGGAAACCCTCCATGAGTGGGAGTGTCAAGATATTTGACTGGTACTGTATTTCCACAATGTAGTTTAAAGCATACCCTGATGAGCAGACGCTGTTACTGCAGCAAAGGGTGACAAAATACCTATTAGTACCTTTAATTACCCTTCATATAAAGAGAAATGTTGCATGTGCCAGGTGAGGAGAGTTCATTATCATTATTATGAGAATACTTCATATTGAAGGAACAGTCTTCAATGCTCATTTACAGAGGCACTGACACTGCACATTGCATGACTGCATGTACACAGTTTTATGTGTATTTGTTTGTGCATGTGTTAGTTGCCCTATACTGAACTAAAGTACACAGTAGTGTTATGTTAAGTCTGATGTAAGGTCCTGGTTGTGTCAGTTTGACGAAGAAAACTGTTGCAGTAAACTCTAACCTTCAGAAACTGTGATGGAAATCAGTGGAGGAGATGACAGCCCTCATTTTTGAGTGAAAGCAGTGACCACAGCAGGCCAGATGACCACTGGCCTTCAGGATATGCCAAACTTCCCTCACTCTGACATGTTCATGAAACACCCACAAGTGAATAACTCAGAGAACTGAGACAGTACATACGCTCTCGTGCATAAAATATAGGCCAAGCCATTAAGCTTTTAATGGTATTAACAACAAATGTTGCGTAGATTATTGCAGAAACACTAGCCTGCCAAGACTAAAGAGCATCAGCCAGACTATATTTCAACAAGGCAACGGTCACAAAGCAGTTTCATCAGGCTCAAATATTTAGTCCAGATTTAAATCCTATACAGAATATTCATTCTTATATTAAATACAAAGTTTAACTAGCGAGAAATATCAACTGTTTTTCCAAATTAAAAGCATAATGTCTTATCATTTGGGGCTTGGTTAATTTTTTGTGCAAATGTTTATACTGTAAAACAAACAATAACTCAGGCCTCAAGAAGCACATTCGTAGTTCCTAAAATCAGCTTTGTATAGTGTGGTGCAACGGTGTAGATTTTTTATTCCCGTTCCTCCGTGATAAAACGACAATGTAAGAGAACTGACAATTGGAAGTTTGTTGTGCAGTTAATTTCCAGACCATGTTATTCATAGCTACAGACATTTTAACCTCCTGCTATTATGATGGACACATTTCGTTAGCGAACTTGACTTTAAGTGACTTACACATTTCTTTGAAAAATAGCTCCTTATGTCCACCTTCTTTTTTGCTGCCATCCTCACTCACTTTTGACACCCATATGTCACCCACAATGCACCTGAGTCTTGAACAATAATACTCGCTTATGACTGGAGAATTTTCCTTCCAGTTTTGGCGCTGCTAACAACCAAACTACAGAGACTCACTTGGCAGCAGGGAAAGGCACATCCAGTCACACTGGCTATATGTGTTGCAGGGAGGTAGGACTCGAGAAGAAAATGTGATTTAACTCTTTTTGCACCTCTATATTAATGAGACAGATTTTTTTTTGTTTAGTTTTTTTGTGTTTTTTTGTGGAGGGGATCAAATTATTGGTGGGGACAATTCAATAATTGCTGGATATTGGTGGGGACACATCACCACCATCCATGCTAATTCTACGCCTTTAGTGTGGTGTCTTTCCATTTTCATGATAATGATATAAAAAAAAAACCTGCTTTAGGAGAGATATTTGCCCCCCCAAGAATATGCCCCCAAAACTTTTGACTCATACTGTATAATGAAAAGACCCCAAAGGACCCTCAAAGCAGAATTTCTATAAACCATGTATAAACCATGTATTGCTTCCATGGCGGTCCCTGCTATATTCTCTTTTTTATATTTTTCCTGGGAACGCTCTTCAGAGAAACTGTAGTCGTATTATTATGGATTCCCCCTACACCATAAAGAATAAACTGTGGTGTGTTTCGAAACGGTTTGTGCTGTGGATGTTAGGGGCTGAAAAAAGAATGCCGTCCCCACAACAACAACGTCCTGCTCGAATATCTGCACGCTGCGTGAGTGTGAGAGTCCGGTATCGTGCCTCTGTGCTGTTGAGGAGAGATTGGGTCTGAGCTCCGGACCCTCGTGGCATGCTTTTGTTTACCCGCTCAGGACAGCACAAGGGTGGGGTGCATGGGCCTGGGATTCTTTGTGTGTGTGGGAGTGTGCGGAGAAGGTGATGAGTGTGAAGAATGAAGTAAAGAGAGTTGAGTGTAAACACTCTGGCCTGAAAAAAGAGGAACAAAGCCAGAGCAGACACCAGAGGCTTCCACTCAGCCTCAATGCCATCAGCACATGCAGATCTAGGGTATAGAATTACTGCACTAAATACAGTATACATCATTATATACCACTCCCTCAGGCATGTCTCAGGTGATTAGGCCTTTACCTCACAGCAGAGCTGAGGCCTGGAGATAACACACTGAAACACGAGATGATACGCCACTTCAGGAAGCAATTATATTCTTTAAAAAAAGACAGCCAAGCATACTGTAGATTACACGCTCTTCCCAAATGACTACTCTCCCGCTCCCAGTGAAAAAGCCCACTCTGGGCAGATATAATGCGTAAATATAATGTGACTGAAATAGTTTAAATTGCCATTTTGACAGAGGACCGAAGAGGAGGGACGCGGAGGAAGGACGAGGGAAGATGTAACTGCTAGTGGTGCATGTGAGAGAGAGAGAGAGAGACAGAGAAAAGTTTTACAATAGATGTTGGAACATTGCTGTGAGCAACTGATTGCATTTGGCCAGAAAAGATAATATTTGAGCAGGTAAGGATAACTATGTTCCTCAGTATGATCAGGAAAAATAGAGCTGTTGATCTATTAAAAAAAATAATAATAAAAAACAAAAAAAATTGATGTAATTAATCACAGCTTTTATTTATGGATTTTTAATATAAAATAAAAGGGTGGTGCAGCAGCTAGTGTCGCAGTCACACAGCTCCAGGGACCTGGAGGTTGTGGGTTCAAGTCCTGCTCCGGGTGACTGTCTGTGAGAAGTTGGGTGTGTTCTCCCCATGTCTGCGTGGGTTTCCTCCCACTGTCCAAAAACACACGTGGGTAGGCGGATTGGCAACTCAAAAAGTGTCCGTAGTTGTGAGTGTGTGAGTGAATGTGTGTGTGTATTGCCCTGTGAAGGAATGGAGCCCCCTCCAGGCTGTGCTCCTGCTTTGCACCCAGTGATTCAGGGTAGGCTCCGGAGACCATTGCGACCCTGAATTTGATAAGCTGTTACAGATAGTGAATGTGAATGAATTAATTGATAAAAAAATTAATGTAAGATAAATACAATGGAATTATATTTATTATAATTCTATTTATTATTATCCACTATATTTATTATTATTTGTTATTATTATTATTATTATTATTATTAAGTATCATCTACAAATTAAAAATATAATCACAACAGACCTTCTTAATCAGCAAGTGTGAGTCAACATGTCAGTGGTCCTGTATGAAGTGCGCGTTGGCTAGCAGGGTGTGAGATTAGGAGAAGCTCTGAGCTCCACAGTCCAGCAAGCACTTGGGTCAGACAACCAAAACATCTCTCAGCCAATGACAGATCACCACTTGTGTGTGCATGTGCGTACGTGTGGCTGTGCATGTGTGTGTGTACGTGTATGCGTGTGTACGTGTGGGCATGTTTGAAAGCAAAATAGCTGAGAGATGACATCACTGGCAGTAATACACTTCGTGTGACATCTGCAGAGAGGAAGTGCGAGAGAGAGAAAGAGAGAGAGAGAGACGTGCACATTGAATATAGGAGTATAACACTGAGAAAGGAAGCTGAAGATGTGTCATCCCCTGTCCTGAATTCCCCAGTGCACCTGAGCTTTACTTTCACATTCACATGCTGGGATAATGGTTTAATGACCTCATACACAGGCTACGCAGATCTGATACGTGACTACATTGTGATAGTTCATTCTAAAAGTCATGGCTGGGGATGAGAATCAAGATCACTGAATGACCACAATAGACTTGACCACATAGATTTGGCCAAAGCCAATTTAGAGTAAAAGTGCACAGACCGAAGGTACCGAAGAAACTGGAAATGTACACTGTGTTCACAATGGCTCCCTATTCACTATTCCCTATATTGCTCACTAAACAGTGCACTATTACAGGGAACTGAAATCAGGAGGGCAGTGAAAGATTGCGGACACTACTGATTATTGGTATCCACTATCCAGTAGTGTGCATGTGCTGTACACTACATTTTGCAGTCCACTGTGGGATTGTTTGAGCACACTGAAAACTATCAGGCACTGCTACGAAATGTTGAACCTCAAAATAGTGTACAGGTTTAAACACAGGGTTAAAGAATACCTATATACAGTACCAGTACCATGTTGGACACGCCCGCTCAAGGAGGGTTTCTTTTGTTTTGGGCCATTTTCCACATACTGTGAATGTACAGAACCAGTCAAAAGTTTGGACATCTCATGCAATGTTTTTTCTTAGTTTTTTATTATTTTCTACATAGTAAATGAATATGGAAAACATTAAAACTATGAAGGAACACTTATGGAATTATGTAGTAGACAAAAAAAGTTAAACCAACCAGAATATGTTAGATTATACTTTAGATTCTTCAAAGTAGTCCCATTTTGCTTTGATGACAGTTTTGCACCCTCTCTGCGTTCTCACAATCAGCTGTCGTCACCTGGAATGGTTTTCAATGAACAGCTGTGGCTTCGTCAAGAGTTAACTTGTAGAACTGCTCACCTTCTTAATGTACACAGGCACACAGTTCTATAGAGTTAATAGCCCTATTCCACCAATGACTAATGAGAATGTGTCCAAACTTTTGACTGGTACTATATTAACACTTTAATTTTAATATATATATATATATATATATATATATATATATATATATATATATATATATAACACATTAATATAAAAAGACCCTGTTCCATGTTGTGCTAAAAAGCTATGTATATTTTAGGAAATATATTTTGCCAAAACTTCTAAGATCATTCAATTAAATTAGTGGAAAAATAAGGTGGAAAATAACTTTTTTTCAGAAATTTCACAGGTATATGTCTTTTCAGACTCATGATGTTGAGTTGTCTATTCAGAGAGAAAGAATTCACTGAAATTTCATCATCACCATCATCATTTCACATTTAGTCCATTTCTGGGTCACGTTCCACAGAAACACCTGTGGATTTCTAGTCTGAAGCCAGAGTGGATCTAGATTTTCTCCTGTTTCTCAAAGATAATTGTTTTAAGGACTGTTTATCTGATGTTGACTGTCTTGCCTGATTATTAGGAGTTGCACTTTCTGTATACATTTTGATCATTTTTCCTCATAACGTCACTTCAAGTCAATTCTTATATATTATCTTCCTCAGACATATCTCCTGATAAATAAATGGCTTTTGCTGGAAAGTACATTAATAAAGTTTCTGCGTGGTGCTTGATGGGTATAATGTGTACACAACACAAAGCTACTCCTAAACCTATAAGGAAAAATACTTTTATCTGACCATCAATAATTTAATAAATATAAAAATATAAACTGAAACTGCACATACACTATACTTCTCCCTGAAATCTTTTACAGTGCATCTCCCTCTAAAGCCCCTTGAACTTGTTAATCAGGGTGCTCACTAAACGACTCCAGTAAAACAAAAGGCGTGGAAGAGCTTAGGCAGCAGTAGCCCTCTCCTGGTCCAGCTGACTGTAAAATACTGGCCTCTAATAGGTTATTGACTATGGCATATGGGACAGGATGACATCATTGGCAGCCAATGGGGAGCTGAGCCTGGGAGGAAGATGAGAGCAGCGATTTTGAAATTGTGTTTTGCTGATGTCAGCCTCTTCCATCCCCAAGAAAGAACAGGGGAACAGGGGGACAGAGGAGCAGGGGAGAGGGGAGTAGCACACTGAGAGAGACAGAGGGACAGAGAAAGAGGGAGAGAGGGAGCAAGGAAAGAAGGGGAGACAGAAGGGCTGGAGCCGGGTACAGGTTAGCGCCGCTAGTGTGTGTGTCTGTGTGTGTCACTGTATCCAGGGAGACTGAAGCCGGAACTTCTTTTCCTGGCCACTGGTGAGAAGAGAGAGTCTGTCTTTGTGTCTGTGTGCCATGTTTGTCATGTACGTATGACGTTATGTGCACTCATCATGCACAGGCTGTATATGAAATTACTACATGGGTAAGTGTGTTCTGCATGTAATTTGCTGTCAATCCTTCCATTTCACCAAGTCGTGTCTCTCTGCTTCCTTTATTCATTTAGCTTTCCTGCTTCACCAGCCTCAGAACCTGATAGCTGTCAAATAAAACCCTACAGAAGGCAAAGAAGCAATCAGAAATCAATAAAGAAAAGAAATGAAAATGCACTCACACAAAGTTGGAGGATTGTTTCGAGGAGAGTGCTTTCACTGCTTTTATATATTGTTGTGATAATGAATTATATATATATGTCATCACTGAAGTCAATTCTTTCTTTCTTTTCAGAAAAGCAGCGCCACCTCTATCAGCACCACCTGTTTCCATCACATAATAATCTATATGCCTAGCATCTCCCATATTTCAGGTAACTCTCTTTGGTGATGCATTTCCCAAAGGCGTAAACCCTGGCTAAAACCATCCAGCCATCTCCATGACGACGACCCAACGTTTTGCAAATGGGCGGCGAGTGAAAGCGCCCCACTGCTCGGCTCTGGGTGAGGTAATGTTTTCTCTGGGTTCTGGTTTCTGAGGCCGCTCGACTACGCCACTTCTTGGCCATCCCTTTAAATGGCACCCACAGTGCGTGAATGCCAAGAGGCTGCAGAGAAGGATGCGTAATAACATTAGTATTTCCACCATCTAACTGATCCGTTACATAACAGTAAACAGACCCCGAGCACACCCAATAGGACGCGTGGAAAAAGTACATACACCATATGGTTTATGGACACCTGCTCATACAACATTTCTTCCGAAATTAAGGGTATTAATAGGTAGTTTGTTCTCTGTTTCTGTGAAAGCTTAACACTAGGGCTGGGAACATTTCTGTCATGATTTGAAGGCCTGGTTCGGATGTTGGATGATTAGCTTTGGATCCAAACATTTTTCCAAATATATTGGCTGGAGCATCATAACCACAGAGAATGCCATTACAGTGTTGGTGGGCTTTATATCATTCAGTCCAGTTCCAGCTAGGCATAGGGTATGGTGACCTCAGGCCCACCTATGGCTGATCCAGAGGGTTCCTTTTCATTGCATGCTGTGCTATTATAATTACAGAGATCACAGAGCCAGTAGAGAGCATACACAGCTCAATGAGTGTCTATTACAGGTGCACCTTAAAGAATCTGAATTCACTAATTATAAGAAGTGTCTACAAACCTATCTATAGTATAGCAATAGCAAACGTACATTTTCCGAGTGTTTTAAAGTTTATATTAGGATTTATATGCTACGTTTAGATGATATTATTTATTACATTAATATTATAATATTAATATTTTACCACATAAGGAATTTAAGGAAAAACTGTGTACATTTTTTTTCCAAACTATAACTTCAATATGGCTCCCTCTCAGTGGAAGCTGGAAAAAAGGCTCACAAGGGGCTTTTCACAGAGAGGAGCTGAGCTTATGTCAAAATGCACAGCAGAAGAAAACACATGTTGCCATTTCTCCTGAGTAAATGAAAAATGTATTTACACCAATAAAGAGCATAAAATACTAGTGTTTACTGGCATCAAACCAGGGTGTGTGTGTGTGTGTGTGTGTGAGATACCAGCTTCAATCAAGGCAAAAACCACCATGTTGGTGCTCCCAGTGTTGTATAGAACTGTAGTACTTTGATCGTGCATTTAAAACCCATAAATAAACCTCTAGAAAAAAAAAACCCTTAAAGAGATCTGACATGTATGAAGTGCCCATACTCCAGTATGCACACAATGTCAGAGCTCATACGTCAATCCACTCTCTCCTGCTGGATGTGTGCATTTACGAGTCGCCCGAGGCAGTTACATGCATGCTTCTGAGTCAAGGTAGTGAGCTGTTGAGTGAATGTGTCAGCACACATATATGTCAGAATTTCTATACTCTCTGTATGGGCACCAGGTTTATTCATATTGTATTAGATTTCCCAAATTAAGTTCTAATCTACACATTTATTGAGGGGCATTTCAAACATGGTGAGCTCCAGTCTTACTGTATGCGTTTCTACATGGCTCTGTATGTGCAAGGACTTTCCCTTCTACAAGATACATTCTACCTAAGCCAACAGATCATTTTATCAGGCTTTTGTAAGTCCACAATATTTACAAGTACTAACATGTACTCTTGACTATTTGTGGTTGTCACGTTGTAGTGTTTGGTTGCCTCTGAAGTTATATAATAGTTAAATAACCCTGTTAAAACTTGTTAAGACATAATTCTTGTTCATACTAGAATTAAAACTGCACTCTTTCAAATGGCAATATTAAATAAATAATTAAATGAAGACAAATATTTCAGTCCTAGTGGTACATTCACATAAGTAGGAAACATGCTTTAAGCTTTTCACAGAAATGTGCAGTAGGATTATCACATTTTCTCTCTCACATGGTGCAGGAAATGGCCCTGGAATGTGCATTATTAAATAAATGAAGTGAGGCGCACACTTTTGTATGCTAAAGTCAAAAAGAGTATCTCATGTCTTCAGAAATATCTCAGGAACAATAAAATTGTGTTAATAATCTGCAATAGATATTACACGTGAATGCGTTTGTGTGTATACTTATGTGTGGGTATGTTTGTGTGTGTCCCAAGGGATTATGATATATCAATAACCTGACTCACACTTATTCAGTGAAACCCACACAAATGAGCTTTCAGGTGATCACTTTTCAGGGTAAGTTCACTTTCAAATTCTGCCAGTGCCACTCAGATATTTTTGGAAGTTGCACAGCCGAAAAAAGTACAGAGTCAGAGCACTCCCTTGTGGAGCTAACCTGAACTTCAGCTCAAACTTTCCCAGCACTTTCCCACACGGATTTGCACTTCAGACATAGACACTGCTGCTACATTCCTTAGTAAATGAGATAGTTATGTAATATTTATGAAAACATGTATTTAATATATTCAGTGATATATATATATATATATTATTTTTTTTATTTTTTACAATCTTCAAAAATGCTATGAAGAACATATCTTCACTGACCTGTGTCCAGAGCCTGGCATAATTCAGGGGGTCCAGTTGAAATGGGCGGTGTTCTATAGAGTGGCTCATTTTCCCAGCCTGAAATATTCATGAGAAAATGCAAATTTGTACCATAACACAGAAATAAATCATTGAAATTTGAAACAGAGTGGATGAATAAGTGCTGAAATTGGATACGAGTTACATTTTTTCTTCCTGTTTAAAATCTGTTGTATAGTTAGAGTAAGAGCACTCTGCTGTGACAGTAATAAAGTCAATAGCACAAAGGAATTTCAGGCATCTGATGACTGCTAGCACTCTTTCTAGTGACATGATTAGACTTGGAATATCAGTGTCAATATTCACAGACACAAACAACTCACTGTACTGGGCAATCTTAGTTGTCCCATTTCTGCCGGTCATATCATGGTCAACCACGAATATTCTACACCCATTGTCTATTTTCTCAGCTCCATTTTCCTTAGAGGTGCACTTTATAGTTCTACAATTACAGACTGTAGTCCACTGTTTGCTCTGCAAACTTTGTTAGCCCCCTTTCACCCTGTTATTTATTGATCAGGACCCTCACAGACCACAACAAAGCAGGTATGATTTGGGTGGTGGATCATTAACAGCACTGCAGTTACACAAATGTACTGGTGTGTTAGTGGTGTGTTATTCACCACCCAACATTCTGCATACATTAGTAGCCCTCTTTCACACTTTTCTTCAATAGTTAGGACCCCCACTGGAACACTACAAAGGAAATATAATAATATGGGTTGGCATGTTAGGGTGTTTCACTGATATGACTGGATCAGACACAGCAGTGCTAAGAATGTTCCACAACATTCAGACTCAATGAGCAAACAATGTATGCAGAGAAACAGATGGACTACAGTCTGTAACTGTGGAACTGCAAAGTGCACCTATATGGAAACTGTGGCTGATCTAATGGACAATTCCTGTACAACATTAGAGAGTGATTTTTTTTGGCTAGGCAGTGTATAAGCTGGTGCTTGGCTGAAATTTACTCTCAGTAATCAGTGCAATGTAAAGCTAAATTCACTAATTAGTAGAAACATTTGGATATAGAGCCACAAGCTTCACTTGCCAGTCCAAATTAGCCTTAAGGCCCCAAGGCAAAACCAGAGAAGTAAACTTCAAACCTCATACACACACTGGCTGACTGAGTGCATTTGGGGAAAAGGAAAAATAGTGTGAATTTGATTTGTTGTCAAACTATCACTGTAAGTGTGAATGTGTGTATAGTGTGTTGGCGTGCCAATGGTGTTTAATGAGCTCACCCGGTCTCTCAAGAGCTTCAGTCAATCTGAGCACCACCACTGGGGCCTGGTCCGGCACAGAACACTGTTCCACAACATCCCCCATCACAGAGCCTGGCAGAGAGAGGGAAAGAGAGAAAAGGTGGAGGACAGAGAGACAAAGAGAGAAGTGAGAGGAAAAGAGGGGGGGGGGGAGTGAGAGCGATTAACCATAGACATCCTCCATGCTCTTTCCAATATTCACAAGAGAAAGAGACAAAGGGGTTGTGAAGAGCAGCAGACGGAGGGAGGCATGAGACATCCCTCCACTGACATGTCGTATTCCCTGATTAGCAGCCCCCTGGTAACCCCCAATGGCAGCCCTCCCAAGGGAACAGGATAGCTGTCATATTCACACTGGAATTACACACACACGCACAGAAAAATGTCCACACAAACACACACACACCATACTGAAGCGGGCATGTAAATTACTTGAGAGTTCCGAAGTACATCTGAATGAAACAGGGTGGGTGTCCATGGTCCATGTTACAGTTTATGTTCTTTACACTATCGCATAAAATGTTAACTACTTCTGTATTTCTTATGCAGCATTTACTGAAGTAAAACATGTCAATACCTCAAGTGAAAACACAAATACCACCAAGATAAATGAATGTAAATAGTATTGGCTGAGAAGTGCTAAAGTGCCTAAGACTGTACACAGTGCTATATGCAAATGAGCTATGTTTGGATTGGCTGCCCTCTATCTTGTTTAATGTTAGTTTTATTTCCTCATAATTCTGGGCTCTCTCTGTTAGTTCAGTATATAGCGTGTTGCATAAATAAAAAAAATAAAATAAAATAAAATAAATAATAATAATAATAATAATAATAATAACAACAACAGTAAAATAAAAACTTTCAAGGTTATAATAGAAGGTGCGTGTGTGTGTGTGTGTGTGTGTGTGTGTGTGTGAGGAGTGTGTTCCAGCCAGCAGCACTGAGAGATGGCAGCTCTACTTTAGAAAAATGTTGCTGACATGCTGTTCTGAATGTGTACAGCAACAGTCAGAGGCCATCAGATGACCTATAGATGAAGTCCCACACGTAAACCTGTCCAGCGGTGCTACACACTGTGCAAATACTCTGTGTGTGTGTGTGCGTCAGGAAGCAATTAAACAGTGCAGTGGTATACAGAACAGCATGTCCGCAACACTTTCACCAAAGCATAGCACAGACACAACTGTCGTCTCTGAGTGGCAGTGGCTCAGCGGCAGCGACACACACAACACACACACGCAAGCAAGTCAGATCTGAGAGGAATCCACAAATGTCAAAGTGGAAGTTACATTGGTCTGATAATTATTCAGGCCGGCCCTGAGGTCCAGTGTGCTACTACGTTTTCAACAGTCTGAAACCAATCCTGTCCTGGATGCATACACAAAATATTTCTACACTGTAAAATTTACAGCAACTTAAAGGAGGTTCACTAACGAGTAAAGTGCTGTTCATATACAGCATCAGTTTTGCCTAGGGGTAGGGTCTAGGGGGAAGGCTATTTTCCACCTGAAACTGAGACTTTTTTTAGCGGCGCTCTTCAAAAATAAAGGCTAAGAACGGCTCGTGAAACAGCACAAATGACCAAATTAAGCCACCATTGTCATCATCTTCTCCTTAGACAAACAATAAACTTAGATAAACCTAAATAAACTTAGATTAATATAGTTTCAGTGTATTATGTCCTATTACTTTATAACAAGCATAAAACATTGCTATAATATTGCTCTCTCAGAATTGACCTTAAATAGCAAAGCAATTACATTAGCACCTGTGGCTACTGCAACATTTAAGGTCGATCTTGAAGTTTCATTGAAAAAGATGCAGAATAAACTGCTAAATTCAGCTTCATATCACTGACAATTAGGAATGTGTGATAATATATGACTGTGGAATGCTTTTGAAGGCATATGATGTCATAAATATAAGTACGACTTTAGCCAGAAACTGATACCCAGTTCATCCCGCGACTCTGACCCAACTCCAGCTTTATCCTATAGGTATTGTTACAGCTCCACTCACAACATCAACAGCCTACTGCTTCCACCTCATATATAAACACCATTAGAGTTACAATCAACTGTGTCCTGGTTAATATAAAAAATTTCAGAGCATTTACACTGTTGACACAAAGTCAGTTTCTTCTAGTTTTGTGTGAAACAAACACACGTATACTAACGGTGTCCTTCACTGACAGACTGCAACGCTGCATCAGATTTTGAAATAGAACCTGTTCTGTTTTCTGTGTTGACGAGTGCATTATAAATCAGGCCGACCAATCAAAGCGCCAGGATGGCGGCGTCTGAACAGCTCGTCTAGTTCATAGCAGAACACAAAAATATAAACCAACACGACGATAACTACAATGAGGAAGTTAAAGAAAATATAATACCTTTTAATAATGAGAGGAGCAACAAGCAGAAGCAGAGCCTCAAACTCCCCAAATTGACGGTAACACCGCTGAACTCCCAGTGTTGTTCTGGAGACTCGGTCAGATTCATTTTGGCGTTTAGTTTCAGTGTTTACAATAAAATGACAAATTCATCACTGTTCCTACTCAATATATTAATTTAGTCTTCCTCTTCCAGCGTATTCCCATGATTTCAGAGCTTTTCCCATGATTCCCAGATTTCAGCGCCGGACACGGTGTGAATGTTCCACTGTGTTAAAAATCACATAATTTTTTTATGTGTGAAAAAATAGTACTCTGTGTGAAAAGGCTTTTAATTGTTCTCATTACATCTGTGGAGATGGTATGGTAGGGTAGTTCATTTTTAAAGGAACTGAGGTTAAAATATTAAGAGTTTATTTGAGCTTCCAGAATTCAGAGCGGGCGGCACGGTGGTGCAGCAGGTAGTGTCGCAGTCACACAGCTGCAGGGACCTGGAGGTTGTGGGTTCGATTCCCGCGTGACTGTCTGTGAGGAGTTGGTGTGTTCTCCCCGTGTCCGCGTGGGTTTCCTCCGGGTGCTCCGGTTTCCTCCCACAGTCCAAAAACACACGTTCGTAGGTCGATTGGCGACTCAAAAGTGTCCGAATGTGTGTGTGTGTCTGTGTTGCCCTGTGAAGGACTGGCGCCCCCTCCAGGGTGTATACCCGCCCAATGATTCCAGGTAGGCTCTGGACCCACCGCGACCCTGAATTGGATAAGCGGTTACAGATAATGAATGAATGAATAAATGAATTCAGAGCAGAAAAACTGATTAAAATTACTGTAAAACTGGACTCAGGTGCTGTGGAACTCCATAACAACACCTGAGAAATCTGTGAGTGAAATAATTTGCACTTACTGGTCCTGTTGTTTAACCAACAAGTTGGCCTCTAGCTTGCACTTATATCATGACTATATTAATAAATTACATTACTTAACATTTACCAACTTCTATTGTCCTCAAACCAAATTGAAAATTTTAATTAAAAAACCCTAAAAAGTAGGTTTGTTGTCTAATTCATAGCTTCAATCCAAACATTTATGAACATAACAGTGAATTCACTCATTCTAAACTTCTGAGCAGTTTTGCTACACATAGGATGTATCTTGTAGATGTGCCATCCATGAGGGAGGTGTCAACATGGTTTCCTTTCAGGAAAGTGCAGAGCAGAAAGGTTAGAGGTGCGAGCAGAGGCGTATGACACTTGCGCGACTGGAGCGAAAGTCACAGCTTGTTGTGTGACATTTGCATAGATAAGCGCTCCATTAGCATCCCATTAGCATGAGTGTAATGTTGAGCAATCCTGGGAGAAGCAACAGCGTTTTCTGTCTCTTCGGTATGAGGAAGGGTCTAGGGGACCTGAGACACCCCATGTGTGTGTGTGTGTGTTCCTGTTTGGGAGCCTTCACCAGCCCTCCTTAGCGACCATGCTAATTAGCGCTGATGTGCACTGGTTGCCAATGTCTAGCTGCTTTGCGCTAGCTCTCCATCTTCCATTCCATATTTCATAATTAGGGAATATTTATTTACCTAACTCAGTCGCCTGCAGTAGCATCTGTTGACGGCAGGAAGAGGTTGTTGTTGGGGACCGTGCTAATCACCTCAGGCTGATGTGACTGACTCGTCTGAGGTAAATAATTAAAAAAAATACAAATAAATAAATAAAACTGAAAACGGAAATGGAACAAAGGTCTCGCTCACTCTTACTCGCTCCCACTCACTCTTGCTCAGGAAGAGACCGTGTTGAAAAAGAAAGGCGATTAGCATACACACCGACAAACTTGGACCCAGGCAAAGTTCCTACAGCTGGGAATCAACCACAATCCCAAACAAGGGAAAGAGGATGGAAAAACCAGTGTTCTGGAACTCTCATTATGCAAATGCAGGACTTGATGTGATACTTTTGGTGATAAAAAAAAGGGAGAAAAGGCTGAAAGAATAGAATGAGAAGGGATGTGGAGTGGGGGTGCGTATGTGACGATAAGTCAAGGAGATTAATGGTGTAAATACCTGGGAGTCTTGTGATGCAGGTGGCAATGGGAGGGAGACTGGGATTACACATGTTAGTGCCGGAGCGCATTGGTATTCCGGCAGCACTGAGAGCATTTAATTGCTTCACATCCCGTCCATCTCTCCACGGGCCTCGAGAAGCCATGGCTTATGAATGAGCAAAGAGGTGAGAGTGTTGAGCTGGAATCATAATTCTCTCTCTCTCTCTTTCTCTCTCCTTTGTTGCAGCATCCCCACACACTTGCCTGTGTTTCTGATATCCACACTATGAATGACAGCTCTTGTCATATGAAACAGAATGCATGTATGCCTTCACCATCAGTCAGATGTATGTCATGAGGACTGGGGTTTTTGGGGCTTTCTTTGGAGAGGTTTTCTGTACAGTGGCTCGATTAGCATCGCTGTCAGAGCCCATCACTGGAGCAATTCCTCAGGAGGAGGCGGTTCACGTTGAGCAGACGCAAGCTTCTCCAGTGTTAGCTCTGCTGCTGCAGGAACAATGCAGCTGAATTCACACACACCAACACGGTCATGTGCTCTTAACCCCAGGATAGAGGGGTTACAAAGTCACATTTGTTTCTTGTGCGTGTTCTTTTGGTTTTCAGGGCAGTTTCAGAAGCACAAACATATCTCTGAGGGCAAGAACTGATAGAAGCACTTCTGTTTTCATTCATTCTCGACTGTTTTGTGTCAAGAGCATTCTGAGTGATTCACCAAACTAGGAGCCGGGAGACCAAGTGGGGTCAAGGAAAAGAGCAAATTCGACTTTGGTTTTAGGAATGTATTTTGCATGTTACTAGACTGAAAACCTCTACTGAATATACTGGGGGGAAAAAAGCATAAAATATAATAAATACAAAATTCTTATTTACAAATTCGGTACAAAACACACTTTTTTTTTCAAACCAAACATCTGAGGGGACTGAGAAAATCTCTGAGGATTTTTTTGGGGTGTACCATTAAGATTTAAGATTTAAAGCTTTTGCTATGTAACATATATTCTCCTGCTCATTTGTAAACTTATGGTAACTCTTGTGAAGTATTAAAAATGAAAATTGCAATTTTATTCAACAGAGAATAACCTAAAAACTAGCAGTTTGAATGGCAAGCAAGAAGAATGTATTAGTCACTGCATTCATTATGAGTTCCATGAAGGAAAAGGCACAGCAAAAATATGTGAATTGATTTGTTATATCGTATCCTAAAGTATGTGTGAGTTTTGGTTTAGACAAAGTTTGGTTCGATGTTAGCAATCACGAATGTAGCAAATAAATACTTATTTTTATACTTATTACTTATTTATTTATTTTTTAATAAAATGGTATTTGTCATATTTAATACTACACTGTAGTACAGTTTGAAATTTTAATTGCAATTGTACATTAGACAAAAATTATTAAAACTTAACTGTAAGCCTAATATTTAGCAAATAAATAAATAACGGAAAAGTAAAAAAGGCTTGTAGTGCTAAAAACAAACTAAAGAAACACATTTTAGACACCTTTCTTTTGCACTTTTCTACACACTAGTGCAGCATCTATCACTGATGATACACCAGCAGCCAAGTTGCACCAGTACACTTACATACATAAGCTGTTTGGTACAGAGGTGACAGTGCAATGCAGGAAACACCCCCTGAAAATGGTGCCAGTCCCTCACAGGGTATGACTCACTCACACACTCATAGCTGCAAACATGTGTTTTTGGATTGTGGAAGGAAAACAGGAACACCCAGAGGAAACCCACAAAGACACAGGGAGAACACCCCAAACTCCTCACAGACAGTGACCCAAGTTGAGGAAAGAATGCAGGACCTGGATACCAGGGCCCCAGTAACCTGAAGCTGTGTGGTAGTGATACTATTTTGTACCACCGTGCTGCAATTTATCCAACATTTCTTGGCCTGTTCATCTACATGAAGTGTAATAATAATTTTAAAAAAATTGTATATCTGATTTCCTTGCCAAAAATTATTTGAATATTAAGAATAATAGTATTTCTCACCAAAATCAATGAATTTCCAAATATGATTGTGACTTCTCAATGATAATAATAATAATGATATGTGGTGCTATGATGATTCCAGATATGCTCATTAGCTGAAAGCAGAAGCATCAGCTGTACCATTCGTAAGCAGAGAACAGTCCATTAGTTTAGCTTCCTAAGCTGAAAAGAGTGTGGAATTAATGATGCATTAGCATCAATTATAAAAAACACACACACACACACACAAATGCTGGGTAAAAATGACCTCCACAGCATATTTGAATTAGCGGCTGATGTCCATTGTTGATGCTGCTATAATGGCTGTTGGGAGTAAAAGGCGCAGGGAATAGTGGGAATTCTATTGTCACTGTACAGGCTCTAAGTGCAGCAGCCTGGATGCTCTAGGAGAACACAGGAGCCGGGCAGATGTTATCCGTTTTCTATTAAGTGGACAGAAAGCAATTTCTCTGGCTTTCATTGCAGCATGCGAGTGTGTGTCTGCGTGCGAGTGTGTATGTGTGTGCATTTAACAAGGCAGCCCTGCTGTGGTCAGGGTGACGAGGAATTACTGGAAGGATCAGCACTTCTGCACAAAGCCATTAAAGTGGCCAAAGGCAGGGGTCAGCTCACTAAGACTATACAGGATACCAACACACTCCAAAAAACATCATAATAAATCCCCTGCTTTTTCTATTTGTCCTCCTTGTTCTTGCACTAAGCACTTCTTATGCACTCGGAAGTACGTCTCCCCACTAACACCACACAGCAAATGCTCTACATGTTCTTCAAGCCCCTCAGAAATATACTGCAGCTCACCCAGACCCTCACTAGGGGGAGTCCCAATCTCTGCTGACTCTCTACTGCCTTTGTTTGCTGCAGAGAGAGAGAGAGAGAGCGAGAGAGCGAGAGAGAGAGAGAGCGCGAGAGAGAGAGAGAGAGAGAGAGAGAGAGAGAGAGAGAGAGAGAGAGAGAGAGAGAGAGAGAGAGAGAATAAAGCCGTGAAGGAGAAAGGCCCTACCTCAGAGAGGAGACAAAGGAAAGGACTTCTAGAGAGTTGAAAGAGGCAGTGATCTGTCTCTTTATTCATAATATTTAAAAAAGTGTCAACACTGGGAGAAATTTTACCTGAATTACAGAGAGCTGGAACACTCATTTGAGTCTACAAATATATTTTTTAATATAATTCTGAAACACATCATATGTCTAAAAGATTGTGTTAGTGAATTAGTGTATTTAGCTACTTCATAGGGACATACTATGAAAATATCACTTTTTCCATGCATTACAACATTAATTTGGAGATCTGGCCCTCCACCTACCAACTCACGATCTGTGAATAAAAATAACCCAGTCAGAAAACAATGGATAAAACAAACTGATTTCGCATTGTTTACATCAAGTGTACAGACTTTAGTGTGCCCTGCCTCCTCGTCTGAGTTCCTCCAATCACAGCACTGGACCTGTGTTTGTTTATGTGAGAGCACAAAGACGAGTTTAAACAGAGCTAAACAAACACTACAAGCACAGAGAAATAAGAGTACTGATTAAAAAATTGGAAAATGAGAACAGAGCAGAAGGAGAACCAAGTGACAACAGCTAAAATGCAGAGATTCCTGGACTCACAGAGGTCTAAATAAACCTTGGTCGAGAAGCTGTATGTTCTGTGAAATTTGATCTCTGTTTATTTATTTATACTCCTGCTTGGTTTTTATTGAATATTCTCCCAGTCATTAGTCAACACCAATTCCCATAAGCTGTTAGCCGAACTCAAGCATGATGTCAATCATTTCACACTGCCACAGCCCCACACGGCAGCGGAGAACGCTAACTGACCACGTCTGTCACATCAGCTGACCGACACCCATGCTGGCTGGCACAGTGCCATGTTATGAAGGGAGGAAGGGGCCATCCTAGAGTCTGAGGGCAATTATGCTCTCTTAGGACTCCTGGATTGTATGGATGAAAAATCACTGGGGATCGAACTGGCAATCATCCAAAAATAAGACCAACGCTTAAACCGCCGAGCCACTCAGGAGCCCCCTGCTGAGGGTCTTTATACATGTTCCTTAAGAAAACTAACATTAAAAATGTATTTATAGGAAACCAAAAGTGGATCTCTAGTTGCATCTCTCTAAAGAGCTTTATTTCTTTATTTCTATATCTTTACTAGTGTTCACAGAACTGGCTACAGCAGTCTGCGAGCCAATCAGATTTAGTGTCTGCCTACATCTGAGACTTATTTAAAAACAAAACAAAACAAAAAAGTCTTGTAAACCATATTCTGAACCACATATGGAACTCTAATGGCATCTTTACTCAAAGGCTGTAAGCTTTTCACTGGAGACTTCCTGGTACTGAACCACAGCAGCATGCATTATGAATATTATATATGCTTACAACAAACAAATAAATAATTGATGCTTATGCCAGATGTTACAATGAGGTTAGCATTGAGCAAAGTTACCTGCATCCTTTCATTTCTTGTTGTTCTATGGAGCTGCCCATGCAAAGCTGTGTGTTTGTGACCACAAGAGATGCATACCTAATGGCGCTTTACCACTGCATGCAGCCTACATGACTCTACTTGGCTTGTCCTGGTCCCAGTCCCAGCTCACTTTGGGTTCCAACCTTGCAGTGTAGGTACTAAATGGTGATTGGCCAGAGAGCCATGTCAAGCACCAAGAAATGCAGAGCTCATTCCAATCCAGCGCAAACTCGGTGCTTGTTAAATCTCTAAAGTTACAACAACTTCCACATTTATTTTTACCGGACTCACAACGACAGCTCATGAATTTACCTCTATATGTTTTAAAGAGGTTTAAATGCTCCTTGGACCGATGGCCGACGAAAATTTTCATTGAAATGTGCAACAAGTAAAATTGATCTGTGAGAACTGGGGCGCAGAGCTGTGTTTAGTCCAAAAAACAAAAGCAACACATGAACACACAATGAATAAACAGCAGCTAACTTTACCGCCACCGTTGTTGTGGTTATCAAAGACAGTGATTCCTGTTAGAGACAGGGTTTTGCGACGTCACCGTTTACATTTCACGGGGAGCCCTGCCAGTGGAAGCGCGTCAAGCTTTAAGTGAGCCAAGCCATATTGAGTCGAGTCATATAAAGCCGGACCCATGTAGTGGAAAAGGACCATAAGTAGATGAATTCCCTAAGTAACGGGTGTCTAAAAACTTGTGGACATGATTTGTATTTCATTAAAAAATGCGTTTAGCACCTTTAAAAGCACTTTAAGTCAAAGATTCATGGTTATTTGAATGATTGTGTAATGTGTTTGAATTTGTATAGTGAAATGACAGTAATAATTCTAGAAGTTTTCTTAAGGTTAAAGGTAATAAATAAATAAATAAATAAATAAATAAATAAATAAATAAATAAATAAATAAATAAATAAATAAATAAAAGAATACACCATGAAAAGGAACCTTTAACCAATATCAGTATGATCCCACTGCATGATACACATCATAAAAATTACCTGTTACTGAGAGGCATCTGGCAAATGTCTAAGATCTGGAAAGAGATTAGGACTGAGCTCTTATAATGGAACACCTTCCAACTTCAGCAAAAAAAATAAATGAAAAAAAAGTATCTTCTCAGAGAGGCCAGTGTTGGTCTCAGATCAGCTGGAAAGAGTAAATGGCTGAAACGCAGCCTGGTCTCAGTCTGAGGAGAAGTTGTTGTGGGATAAAATGGTTGGATTATTTCATTCCCTGTGGTAAATGTGATTTAGCTTGGTATGAAGCACGTTTAGTTTGATTATAAATATCCTGTGCTGCACAGTGGACTCAGATATAGGGAAGTGATCTCTCCCCTGAGTGGAGCCAGAGCCGTGATGGTCAGAGGGCTCAAGGCTCAGAGCTATACTGTATGGCCAAACACTTATTAACTACACTCTGCCTCTAAATCAGAAGTCAGTACAGTTATTAATGCTCTGTTCATCATTGCTCACTAGTAAGTAATTAATAGTCTGTATATCACTACGCTCCAAATGTCCAGTCTCTCAAGCATAGTGCCTGGACATGTGTTAATTTTTACTCTTTCTACATGTGTCCCATTCTTCTAAGGTATAGTTTGGTGAAAAATCCACATTATAAAATGTTACCCTTGCACAACATGTAGTGGATCAACTATCATGTATTTCCTGTGTCTGTCAGTTTAAGAGCATGATTCTTCTTATTGTCTATGCAACATACATCTCCATTAAAACATTCATTCATTCACCGTCTGTAACCACTTATCCAGTTCAGGGACCCGGTGGGTCCGGAGCCTACCCAGAACCCAGATCCACCTACCAATTTGTGTTTTTGGACTGTGGGAGGAAACCGGAGCACCCAGAGGAAACCCACACAGACACAGGAAGAAACACACCTAACTTCTCACAGACCTGGAGCGGGACTTGATCCCACAACCTCCATGTCCCTGGAGCTGTGTGGCTGTGACACTACCTGCTGCTGCATTAAATATATATATTCATGTTTGCTACTAGAATGATTTATAAATGTTAATTTCATTTTTTTAATACTTAAAAGAGTATTTAACCGTATGACCCACTATACAAATTTACGACCAGTAGGAGCCCAAAAACAAAATAGATAATAGATTCATGCTTATATGTGACAGAAGTAAGGTGACAATGAACAAAATAAAGCTATTAGGGAGCTCACATCCCGTTAAACTGTTGGCATCGGGTGCTGCTAAGTTGGCTTTTACTAATTCCCTGTTCCACCTTAAATGCTGCAGCAGTTCCATTCTGACTCATGCACCATAACGTTACTGCTGTGTATGTACTTTGAAACAGAGAATTTGGGAAAGGAGCTGGCTAATAAGGGGGCCCAACTTCAGCTGCCATTCTGTTTAGCTTAGCTTACGTGCTAAATCACACAAGAATGGACCATTTGCAGGATAAATACAATCTTAAAAAGCTGCTTAAACTCACTTTGGTGCTTTATTTCTTTCACACTCTCCAGACTCAACCCGTCTGTTTAGATACACAAAAATACAGTCTGAGTAGCTGTTGTTGACTGATATATGCCAGTGATTAGGCCTTAAAGCTATGTCACTGGGGAAATCTACACTGGATATGTATTTGTACTCACAGCAACAATTTTTGAAAACTTGAATATAATTTGCATTTACTTTCCTCAGAATGTCTGCTTAGACCCACAATTCCTTCTCCAGCAAACACCAACCAAACCCACTGGAGAAAAGAAGTCCTAATCAGAGCAGGAGGGTTCTGTGAATCTGTCTTTGCGAAGAATCAGTTCATGTCTGTGTCCTCAGTAAAAGTCACTGAGCTCCAGATCCTCACTGGAATCGCAGCACAAACACACACACACACACACACACACACACACATCGTGCAGTCTGGCATGATGCTAAGTGCCGCAACAGTGAAAACTGCAGCAGTGCCTAAGTACCTGACATTTTACAAGACAGCAACAGCCACACACGCTTCCCACCTCTGTTTATACCAGCTGACTGGTTTAGATAATGGCAAAAACGTGTCGCGGAGACTAATTGAATTTCAAGGCTCTGTCCAGAGCTGTGCTGTAGACAGATGCTGCATCTCAGCCTCGTATTGATTAAGTGTTCATTGTCTATTCCAGCAGGAATAAGAAGAAAACATTATGGCAATCAATCGATCGCACAAATTTGGTCCGGGGCACACAGGCAGGGATTAAAAAGAAAGCGCAGCGTCATAAGGGAAATGGATGAGCCATTTAATTTCAAGCAATCTTCAAGAAGGTCCACCTGATGAATAATCGATGACGGGCTTAAAAAAAGATGAGGAAAGATTTTTATATTTTTTGGCGGTGTACTTTAGTGAACATCATTAAAAATGGCATTTAAAATATCCTTACTGGAACACCCTCCTCATCTGTCAGTCGGTCTGCACGTCATTTACGTCTCACTGTGTCTATTTTACATTCACAGACTTGGAAAATAATGACAGAGGAAGAGAGAGGAGGAACGAGGGAGATGAGGCAGAAGGACAGGAAGGGGGGGGAAATGAGGCTTAGAGGAAGCAACGGTAAGTTACGAAAGAGTGAGAGTAGTAATAACAGACAGAAAGGCGAGGGAGAAAAAGAGAGACAGGAAGAGTCAGGGGAGGGAGAGTTGAGAGAAAGAGGATAAAAGGGAGAAAGACAGACAGTGAGGTAAAGAGAGACAGGAAAAAATAGAAAGAATGAAAGAGTGAAGAAGGTGACAGAAGAAAAGAATGAGAGAGAGAGCATGGAGGAAAGAGAGGGCAGAAAGGAATGAACATAGTGAGAGAGGAAGGAAAAGCAGGTGCCAGAATTAGTCTTTTTTTAGGGAGGTCAGAACTTTCCAAAAAAAGGCCACCTGGCAGGGGCTCGGCCTCGCGTGTTCCCCCACAGCCAATCAGATGAGCCCAGGAGAGGGGTGTGGTGTGGATCACATGCCTCTTCAATTAGTGTGAGTGAGTGAGCAAGAGCCAGGGACAGAGAGAGGGGGGGGGGGGGCAAACTTAGATGAGAGGAACATTTGTAATTTGTGAAGGAATGCTAAAAGTTGATGTATGCCCCACTGAAAACAAATATAAAAAAGTCCTGACATGACGATACAGAACGCTGGCATATGAATGCTTCTTAAATGTAGGTGATATACCCAACCTTTCTAACTATAGAAATATACATCACTGTGCATGTACAGTCTCTATACAATCATCTTCAAACAAATAATCAAGCAAATCTATCTAGACTCACATCTACCTCTGAAAGGCCTACGCTGTCGTGGTGCACAGGGGAGGCCACTGCTTGGAAAAATGTTACTCATACAGGTACTGATAAGACAGACAAGATTTTTTATATAGATATAATAGTCCACCCTATATAAAGACTACTCTAGGTATATCATATCAGTAGTATACATACTGTAGTCTATATATGTTATACACAGTTATCTATAGTGGACACACACATATCAGCCGTTATATTAAAACCACCTCCTTGCTTCTATACTCATTGTCTATTCGGTCAGTTCCACTTATCATACATGTGCACTTTGTATTTCAGTATTAACATTCCACAGGCCACCTGTTGCTGTGCATACTTTAGTAGCTCCCTGTCTTTCAATCATCAACAGATGGACTACAGCCTGTAATTGTAGAATTACACCTGTATGTATTAGTGGGGTGATTAAATGGACAATGCTTGTAGAATTAAGGAGGTGGGTTTGATGTTATGACAGGGTCTGTGGACTATAGGGCTGGCCCAAATATTCAACTATTCAGATATTTGTTCGTTCGAATTCGGAATTCGGTTTATAAGTTATTTGTTTTTGTGATAAATGTGGCGATAAAGGCAACACTCAACACCACATGCATTTAGCCTTGAACGAAGTCTAAAACAGCTAAACACACTACAACAACCAACTTACAACAAAGCATGGCAAAGTTACAGTTCATTTTGTCAGCTTTGTGCCTGAAATTAGAGCACCTCCACTCAAACTGGTTAAATTGTGTATACTCTGTGCTCTTAGTTAGCAGGCTAGTTAGCAGGTTAGAGAGCATATAGGTGGCGAGTGAAGCCTTACTTTGAGCCACAGTGCAGCCTGGAGAGAGGGACATTCCCTGATAGCAAGGAGACGATGGACCACTGTTGCCCACTGAGGGCAAAGTTGGGGGTCCACTAGTGTTTTGCACAGTGTTTTCTGGGAGAACCACTTGTGAGTAAACAGGATTTTAGACAAAATGCCTCGTTTTAGCACTCTTCCATTCACAGTCCAATGTAAGTTTTTTCCTTCATTAGGTTCGTTTGTGCTGGATTATAATTATTTACTAATCTTATTTATAAAGGATAACAGTGTCAACATTTTCAGCATTTAATCATTTTATATCAGGCCTATACTCATTATTATATCTCTCATAGTTGTTGATAATATTGATTATAGTTTGTTTTCCAGAATAAAAGTCTCTGTGAATTTTAAATCTGTTTGAGGAGATTATAAATGAGTTATATCCTGTACAGGACAGTAATCTGAGTGGTCCGATGGTGGACCAGCAGTGGTCTACAGTCAGTGGTGTGCCAGCCTTTTGTTAATGTCAACTATATACACCACCGCACTCTACAAATATTCGAATATCCTGGCCGAAGCTCTAAAATGGTGTTCAGGGCAGCCCGTAGCACACTACTAGGTTAACATAAAATAGCCTTTTAATGGCACATGATTCATCTTTTGCACCTTAGCAACTGTAGTGCTACACTTTAAAGTAACATATCATCTTTTATGGTACAGTGTTTAAAACAAACTACCTATTAACTAACTATATATTTTTACAATTTGGTAGCCCATTCATGATTGCCATTTTTGTGCTCAGTATATTGTCCCAGAAACAATTGCAATTGATAAAAAATGATATTATTGTTATAGTAAGACCATTTTGTGCCACTGGTGTAAAGATTATAAAACAGCATAACAACGAGATTACACCCCTTTAATGAACAATTAACCTTTGGCAAAAACTTATTTATTAAGTATATCCAGACACTGGAACTGGAACATAGATATTTAAATATACCAAATATATAAAACCAAAATAAAGCAAAACCAGTGTTTTCAAACAAATTGACATAAAGGCCCCAGAACAGAGAGAGCAGAGAGAGCCAGAGAACAAAACAGAGCTAGCGGTTAAAATGCTGATGTTCATTCTTACGTAAACAAACACACAAATTAACACAGTGGACAATATTGAGGTCAAAAATAATTATTGTGAAAATGTCCATATACTGTATGATAAGTCAATAATTATTGTGACAGTCCTCCTACATTCTTCTTAACAACAGAGGGTTAATTTAACAGACATCTCATAATGAGACACAAACTGCATATATTTAAGGCTAGTTCACCTGGCAGTGTATCATGAAGTACAAAGGCAATACTTTAATGCAACAGAACATGTTCTCTCAAGAAATAACAGAGAGAAAGAGAGAGAGAGAGAGAGAGAGAGCTGTCAAAAACTCAGCAAGCCACACTGCAGCCAGTATTTAAGCGTGTAGAGTAAGTGTGAGTGTGTGACAGCAGGGCGCAGGCCAGCCCATTTGAAAGTGTGTGTGTGTGTGTGTGTGTGTGTGTTAGTTCTGTGTGTGAAATGGGGACAGTGTGGTAGCATCATAATGCAGTGCAGTGTGAGGATAATGCTCATTTAGTGGGGGCTCGTTATAGGGCTATTAGAGACCTCCCCTGAAAGTGTGGCTCCGGTATGAGTGTGTCTGTGTAAGGGAGTGTTTGTGTGAGAGAGACTGCATTTGCCCCAAATGTACTCATTCATGAGCTCCCGGCTCTAGACCACTGGGGCATGCATAATTAATAAGGGAGGGGAGATAAAAGCAGACTGAAGTTATTTTTTCAACTCTCTGTGTGTGTGTGTGTGTGTGTGTACTGCTTTGGAGCTCAAACGTGTGTCTGTGTGGTGCATCTGTGCATGTGTGTGTTCTGAGCCCTTAAGCCCGTGTGTGTGTGTTTGAGTGGATGAGATTAGTCATGTTTCTTGCAGTAATTGGCACCCTTAAGAGAAGCAGGAGAGAAAGTAAATGTAGGCCAACTTGCTCCTGCTAGCCACAAAATATTTATCAGATATTGCCCATCCACCCCCTCTGGCTCTAACACTGCACCCACCATGCGTGTTCGTACACACACACACAAACACACACACACACACACACACACACACACACTGCTGCTGAACAAAGAATGGGAAAAGGAAGGAGAAAATATACTAGTTCAAAAAATGTATTAGAAAAAAAAAGACATTTGTGATGTAATGACAACAGGGACAATAAACTCACACTCGTCATCCTGTATGTGTGTGCACATGTGTGTTTCCCCTCAGGTCATAAACGATGCAAAAGCCCCAAATTGAATGCACCGCATTTCTCTTCCAATTTGCATATTACACAGCACACCAAAAGCACAGGCAAAAGATAAAAGCCTTTCATCCAATGCAACACACAGTTCTCAACTATGACTGTAGAGCTTATAAAAAGAACTGGACACAGCACTGCAAATACCCAATATGTCCAAAACTTTGTAGACGCCACCTATAACAAGTGAATCCACACTGTTAGAAATTTTCCCACTGTAGTGATATCGTTTGCTGTCTCTGTGGTGTTACCCTCAGGGGTACATATGTGTACCTTTAATTAGGGAACATAATTGTATTATATTATAATTGTAGATTTAAAAAAAAAAATTATGTTGATTTCAAACGCCCTGTTTTATCTCCAGGACTTTTATTATGTTTTTTTTATATGACACAGTTCTATAATGAAATATTACAAACATGCATCTCTCCTTCTGGAGAAGAAAATGTAATGTTCCTTTAAGGAACAAAACTGGACTTTTAAACACTGCTGTACCTTTTAAAGGTACATTTACACCGTTTGTACCTTTAGTGACCAATATTGTACCTCTACCGTACTTTTTGTCAGAGAGTGCACTATACTTTAAGGTGCCCCCAATATAACAATCATTCAGTTGTGAACTGACAGCACTGGGATATTCCCCATAGAAAACACCCTAACCAAGTGGGATATTCTAGAGCAGTGGCACATGAGCCCAATGGCAGGCATCAGCTAATGGGGCAAAAAGCCCTACAGCATTAGACCAGTGGAAGCATTTAGCACCATTGGAAGGAGCTGGAGTGGTGTTCAGGATCCAAAACTAATTACTCAATGTCAGAACCTAACCTCTGAAAAGGTTTGTTCCTAACCTCTCAGGAGAAAACCCAGCTCTACTCTTGCTATGAATCTGAAAAAATCTACAGGTATTTCTTAGAGTACTTGATCACTAAGTATATAATTAATTATATCATTTTTAAAAAATGCAAAAATGCAAGAATAGTGACATCTGACACCTGAAGTAAATATATTTATGCTTACATTTGGACATGATTGCATTGCTGTACAGTTTTCATTGGCATCCATGAGGGACTGATTTGAGGACCCTCTACAGAAACCAAAATCAGCACATGTCTGAGGTCTGAGGCGGATAATGTTCACTCGATTAGTGCTGGTAAGATACTGAGGATCTGTGAGGCTGGGACAAGGAGGCAGATGTAGATGCGGGTAATATTTATTAACACAAACAAAACCAAACAACATAGAATCACAATCCAAAGATAAAGGCAAACAGGATAAAGAAAAGGACTGAATCAAAACAAACAAGGGGCTATATATACACCTGTGAACACTTGGGAAGTATGATGAAGGGGCGGGACCACAAATGAGGCACAGGTGGAAACATGGATGACAAGGCAAAACAAAACAAAACCATGTGCTAAGAGCACATGACAGACAAGGAAACACACACATTTATATATACAGATACACTGAGCCTACTGTATTACTCTATTGACTGTAGTATGGTACTAATGTACGCTGTTCTACTGCACTGATATTCGAGCTGTACTACTATAAAACCCGTACTACACAATGGACTGTGCTACTGTACCGACTATACAGTTTTACCAATAGTGCTATTGTAATACTCTACTGATGGTACTTCTGTACTATGGTACATACTGTACTACATTCTTTTCTATTGAGCAGCCTGTGCAATTTCAGTACAGATATGCATCCGTCCTTGTCAGCCCTAATTGGAGCTCTAATGCATATATCAATCCGCCTCTTTGCATGAGGCCAAATGTCATTGATGTGTCTTTGTTCCTGGATGCTGGTTTACTGTACAGGGCCAGCAGGAAACGCTGAGGGCCATGAGACACGTCAGCAGGAAATCAATGAATCGTTTCTCCTTCGTACAACACACATTCTTCATTTCTTTGATCGTATTCTGCTGGAATAAATCTCTGACCCAGGAGAAATAGGGGAAAAATAAACAACAACAAACACTGTCTCCTGTTTTTCTCCAATAAATGCTGCTTAATAAAAGGAGATGCGGTAGTTTGTCACAGTTCATACTGATGTAGGAATCAAAGGCACGGAAACCTGAAGCCTCGGCTTGAAGTAATATTTGATTATTCCTTTCTGTGGCTTGTGTAGGAGGACCCATGCCGTGCAAATACACACACATACAAACACACAAAGCCTCAGATCTGAAGAACTGTCATCCTTTATGTTCCAGTGGGTCTCATAATCATCACACTTGCAGCTTATTGTCTCAGGATACAACAAAACACACCCACACACACACATTAACATTCTTCTGAAGGGATGTCACATCAGTACATTTCCATGGGATATACTGCCCCTATGTTTTTCTTAAGAAAAAAACTAGTTTTCTACATGAATGGGTTGAATCTGCAGGCCTGAGGAATGCTGCAGTAATGAGTCTGAATAGTGTTTACATTAATAATGTGTGGAGATGGTTTCAAATTTTAAGCTGTCATAGATCAGGGCGTACAAAAATTTTATCATGATAAATTATTCTATATTTATAGATATCAATTTTGTAAAATTTTTAAAGTAAATTCTTCTGAAAATTTTAGAGTGAATATAACAAAATTCTTTTATGTTAATGATTTAATTATATTATCATTGTTGATCATATTTATCAGAATTCAGCAAGTCCTCAAACACAATTAAATATTTCACTAGACTTATTTTGATTATTCTGCTCAGATAATGAAAAAGACTTTCTTACAACAAAATCATCTCCACAGTTCAGTGCAGACTCGGCTCTGGAAAATAAAAACACATTTAACCAAGTCTAAACCCAACCAGAGCCACTTCATCACCACTTCTTCCTCACTAGCTATAAATGAACCTATTTCATGTTAAAACTCTTTGTCTGGAGACTGTATAATCATATTTATATCTGTGCATATGCTGTTGTAAGATGATGCTAATCGGCTAATTATCGGTTTGTCTACTCAAACAAAATTCATAATCACCCCACTGTGCTCAAATTTACCAATTAAAACACCTCAAAACAACATTATATAGCATGTAGTACTGCATGATATATGAGGTGTAATGTTTTTAACTGTTAGCTAACTGCTAAATTAGCTGGTATGCTCACGCTCCAGAGAGATCACCGCACTACTGACAAACACAGGAGTTATCCACATTTTATTCACTACGAATCAGTGTGCAGCACTATATTCTCACTCTTGTTTGGAAGAGTTAATGTTCTGATAAAAACTGCCCCACTAATTGGCTGAGCCGTCCATTTTAAAGACTTTGGTTTTATCCACATTAACATGCACAGAATGTTGCAGGTGATTGGTTGGTTGAGTGTCACTTGTAGCACGGTTGATTATGAAGGATTCTGATGGGCTGTTTAAGAGCCAGGGCAGGTTCATTGAGGTTGGTTCATAAAGTGAAATACTGCATGTTAACTCATTTAATTGAAAGTATTGAACGTTACATTGAACATTTTTTCTGGTGACATGTCAATCTTGAAAAATATTGCTATCTTTTTATCACCCAGGTCTATGCTATGATATTAAACCTAATGCTCATTACCATTTTATTGTGAAATCATTCTGCTAACTGCGTTTGTTGTTATCATCTCCATAGAAAACACTATCAAAGGAATGGAAAACCTAGCTCAGGCCATCAAATAATCACAGATACTTCCAACATCTAGTGTAATGTCCTGGTGTTGTGTGGTATCCTTTTACTGCCTGTCTGTAGGATCTGTAGTGTGTGTGTGTGTCTGTGTTTTTTTGTGTGTGACATCCCTTTTAGTCTACAGCCTCCTCTTTCTGCAGGCTTCAGACAGAGACAGATCACTGATGACTTCTATCATGGCCACCTCAAACCCCAGAGAGAGATGTTTGATTATAGAATGGCGGTGTGTATGAAGGAGGAGATATTGGTGAGGGTGAGGGAATTGTAGGTTACCAAAACACACACACACACACACACACACACACACACACACACACACGCACGCACCTTACCCTGGCAGATGATTTACAGTATTTTGGTGCTCCACACCTGCGCTAGATTAGCTTTGGCCAGTATCTCTGGTGAAGCTGTATTTTGCTGTTGACTGTGCTGTCCAAGAGAGCTAATGAACAGATCACTACAGCTGGACTGGACAGTGCAAGAGAGAGGTGGGGTGAAGAGAGAGAACAAAAAACAATGAAAACAAAAATGAGGAAGAATGCGAAAAGTAGAGAGACAAAGAAACAAAGAGAGAGACAATAAATCTGAGTGAAAGAAAAAGAGAAAGAAAGAAGAGCAAAGAAACAAAGAACATTGAGAAGACAAACACAGAAGACAAAGAACTTTTAAAAAAAAAAGCAAAAATAATTAATAAACTAATATTGAGAAGAACGAGGAGAAGAAGAAAAAAATGATAGCGATGAGAGATGATGATGAGCGAGAGAGAGAGGCATAGATGGAGGACACAGATGTATGGCTCAGGTCAGCGAGTGTGTGCGTATGACACACTGGGAGGAAGAGGCGTCCGGTGGGAAAAGGCAGTGTGATGTGTGTGTTTGACCTGGTTACTGCACAGACAGGTGTACAGGTGCGAGAGGCCCAGAGCAAACAGAGAAAAATGGAGGTCTCTCTGCAGACAGGAGATGCCCAGGTGTGTGTAGCCTGAGGGTCCTTCCTTTATGTGTGTGTGTGTGTGTGTGTGTGTGTGTGTGTGTGTGTGTGCACTGAACTGAAGGAGGTAAAGACGCTGGGGTTTACAGAGAAATAAATCTTAATGAGTTCTGTGTAATGCCCTGCCTGTTCCTCATTAACAATTTATCTCTAATAGCCCTTTATAACATCAATCCAAACACCGCGCTCACAGAGGGGCTTAACGCTGACACACCGTGTCTGTATACACATCGTATACATTGTATACACATCGTGTACATAACACACGCTAAACCCTGAAACAACATAGGAGCCTTCACCAAGCACTATGATGGCTTTTAATGGCAAGAAAGAAAGGAAAAGGAAAGAATAAAAAAGTCAGAAAGAAAGAATAAGAAAGTAAGGAAGAATGACACAAAAACAAATAAAGAAATCAAAAATTAGGAAAAAATAAATGAAAGAATAAAAAGAAAGCAAGAAAGAGTAAAAAGAAAGTGAAAAATAGAAAGTAACAAGTAAAGAAAAAAGAAAGAATAATAAGAAAGAGACTTGGAGAATTGGGGTGAACTAGAGGGACTTTTTTTAAATCAAAAAT
The DNA here is from genome assembly GCF_029633855.1 of Hoplias malabaricus. Classification (NCBI taxonomy): domain Eukaryota; kingdom Metazoa; phylum Chordata; class Actinopteri; order Characiformes; family Erythrinidae; genus Hoplias; species Hoplias malabaricus. The sequence continues at coordinate 56,129,286 of NC_089802.1, read as the reverse complement.
CTAAAAAAATAAATAAATAAATAAAATGGACCCCTTTATGTGGCTGAATGCAATCAAGTCCTGACAGCGATGTTCCAGTATCTAGTGCAGTAAATGGTGGACATTTAGAATATTAAGTGAGTGGAGGTCTGAGCTCTGTGTCTTCTGTAACCCTCTGTAACGCACAACTACTGAATAAATTTCCCTTTCCCTCTAGCATCAAGTCAGAACATTAATCATAGTGGATGATCTGCATGTTTTGCCTCAGTTTTGGAACGAGGACACTGTGGCCTGAGTCGGTGGGCCCTGGTGAACAGAGTTTGGCTGAGTGTTTCACTATTGTGCAGTTGTACGTGAAGGAACGAGTACACCAGCACTATCAAACTGATCTTGGATCAACACAGTCTTTATCTGATAAAATGTCTGTTGACTCTAAATCCATTGTGAGCATTGTGGTTTTCGAAACCTCCCCCTGGACACTGTCTGACAATAGATATTGAATTCAGAAGTTATTGAACCAACTCGAGGCTCCAAACATAATAAAAGCCCAAGAGTGGTAGGACGTCATTAGAGGTTTGCAACTGAGTAAGTTGAAAAAAAGCAAACAGTTGTTATAATACAAGCTCAGCGATGAACTATTCCTCTCCCCTATCAGTGAGAGACTACAAGTTCCATCAGCAATTTGAGGCTGAAGGTCAAAAACAGCACAGCCTCTCCACTCATCAGCTAGGGCAAAGCTATGCAGTGTGGGCGTCTGTTAGCTAACATAACACAACTAGGGGTTTAGTATTCTCCGAAAAATACACTCATTGACAAATAAACAAATATATTAATAGATTTAAATCCTGCAGCCACGTGTTGCAACTCATGTCCGAGCTTCCAGCTGGCACAGGATAATGATCGCCCACAAAGAGCGAAGGTTTCCCAGGGATGTCTCCACCATAATTCAACACTTCCTTAACCTTTCTGGGTGCATCCGTTCTGCAGGATGTCATACGGAACATGTGCCTTTATGCCAACTGTATCTCATCTTGTATCCAAGCTAGAGGTAACCCATCAGGGTATTAGAACATCATTTAAAATGTGCTGTTTTCCTCAATTATCATATTGTTTCAATTAATTTTTTTTTTTGAAAGTTGTTGCACTATTTTTCCAATGTAACTCCTACTTATTTTCTTTTTGCCACTGAGCGTATGTTGACCTGTTCAGTGGCTTTGTGTTAGCAGCAGTTATCAGTTGTCAGTTAGTGCTCTACTCCAAGCATGTTGTGCTCTTTTATGACACTTGTGCTAGCTGCAGTTTGTAAAGATGCAGAGACTGGTTTAATATGTATTGGAGAAATTATGTGCTAGCTTTCATCCTCCCAGGTTGATCGAGTTTGTAATTTGGGAGGCCTAGCAAGTGGGTAGCATTCTTAATTACCAAAATGGTGTAGGGTGGGGGAAGGCGGTTGAGGAGGATGTGGAATTGCGTAAAATTTGTCAAAAATTCAGCTTATCCACTTAGGAAAACACTTTCAGCGTTGGTTAACTTTACCTCACACCTAGCCATATTAGAGACAGCTGTGGCTTTTTGCCATCTCAGTGACTAAAATCACTCTTCTCTCACTCTTCTAACTGCCACCAGTGATTTGACCCCTGAGCTAGCACACTCTGTGTGAAGTGACAGGTGTCAAACCACCTGCGGTAGCCTCTGCACTACGATCTCATTCACACAGGCAGAGCCTTATAAAAGATAAGTGACAGGGCCAGAAGCGGAGTGGTGTTCGCATGTGGTTAGTATTTTGGATCAGGGGTTAATGAGTTTTTATAGGCCTCCGCTCACATCGACTCTCCGTCAGCAGCGATCGTTAGCTTAGCGCAGCACCACAGGCTTAGCCTCAGCGCTAACATGTCAGCAAAACAAAGAGCTGTCGCAGAGCCTGAAGAAATATTTCCACATGGGCCACATGGAATAAAATTCCTATCCCTGCATGTGTAGGAGGATTTGATCTATTGGCTGTAATAAACTCACCGTAAATAACAACGCAGACAAAGTGGGAGTATTTTTTGTTCAGCCTGGATGCCACGGAAGCTTTAGATTAGACCTAAAGGAATCCAGCAGCCAATTCCCACCTCCACTTGAATGTGAGCGATGCCTCAGCGCAGGCTCAATTAAAATAACACACATATCACCAGTCAAAAACAGCACAAACAACATCAGCTGCTGGACTGAAAACATGTCAACACTGTCATGCGTGAGCTCCTTGTGCGACTTATTCGCTATCTCTGTGTTACAAACCCCCCAAGTGAAGAACACATGCGCACACACATTATTAGGGCGCAAAAATACTGAGAAACAAGCTGCAATCTTATATTTATTTTTATGAATATTACAATACATGAAAAAATATAAAGGAGTCACATATTATCCCATCTAGACAAGTCCCAACATGTCAAACTGAAATAATCATCATTCTATCAGGCGAAAGTAGCTCAATATTAAATTTAGTGATTAGATCATTTTCTTGGAATTTTTATATTGTTTTGAAATCTTGCTCCTTGGGTATTTTCCACCCTGACTCGTCAGGTCCGACAAAATAAAGGGAGATTAATGTATTCCCAGTCCACATTCCAAGTCTTGGATTAATACTTTGGTCATGCCTGAGATCAATACATGTATTGATTAGATCACTTCCTTGGATATTATGAATAAATTATTTGAAACTATCCCCATGATCAACATTTTGGAAATTATGAATTCATATTTTAGAAATCAGCAATGAAATCAATATCTTGGACACCAGCATTCTGGAATCATAGATCAGATCAATATCTTGGAATTTATAGATCAATAATTTGGTACCAAGACATTCCATGAACTTGGCACCTAAGATTGTGATCTTGTTTTCATTGACAGTCCTCTAGGGGCACAAAGGAGAATTAATACTGGAACAGCCATCAGTGACATAACAGCTGAGAAATGCTGAGCAGTTCAGCTGACCCTAGACTCTGAGACTCAACGCAAAAGAACTCTGAGTCAAAAGAACAGGATCATTCAGCAGCACCCATAGCAACCAAATCACACTTGGTCAACACATGTCATGTGAGGGTCCACCAGGCCTAAAATGTTAAAATGATACATTTCTGGTACAGAATTGTGGGCCCTAGGAGCCCAAACCTGGACACTGGACTCAAACTGAGTATGCCTGAGTATGACTGACCATGTCAAATCATGTGACTGGACAAATTATTATTTGTATAAATCAGATACATAATTTGGACAAATACTGTGAATACCAGATCCAGTGCTGGGAAATGCCGCATATTTGGAATACTGGATCTATTATTTGGATAATAATTTGGGAATATTGGATCCACTATTGGGAGAGTCTGCTTATGAGTATTTTGTACAGAACTAGGGATGTGGTGCTTGACATAACAATTCCAGTAAATTAATCCAAATGTTTTTAAATGTTCGGTGAACTGGTGACATTAATACCGTCATTCAATCAATGTCTGTAACCACAACATCCAGTTCAGGGTCATGGTGGGTTTAGAGCCTACCCAGGATCATGGGGCGCAAAACACGAACACACCCTGAACGAGACACCAGTCCAACCCAGGGCATTACACATTCACTCTGTCTCTGACACACATATGGATGGACACTTTTGCATGTCCAATCCACATACCAACATGGTTTTGGACTGTGTGAGGAAACAGGCGCACTAAATGGAAACTCATGCAGACACAGAGAGCCCCATGCTATTTATTTTATGAATTTTCAAAAAAAAGTTTCAATTGAATTATTTTTCAAATTTGTTTGTTATATATTTTTTTCATTGTCATGATAGCATTATATCACTATAATCAGACTGTAATTATATTGCTAAATAATGAATCATATTATTAAACACACTTAAATCATATTTAAACCTATTGCCTCAGGTAAGACACAAAAAATAAAATCCATGGGAAATAAAATCCAGACTGACATACAGTACAGTATAAACATTCAGTGATCGGCTAGAGGCTCCTGCACTGCATACTACAACAATTTCTGAATTGTGAATGCAGATAACTTTTTAAACAACAATATATTGTGCAGGCCTACTACACACACACACACCATGTTGCATCCTACTTTGATCAACAGCAACAGCAACATAACTCATCGCTGCTGTCGGCACAGTCGTGATTTGAGGCAGGCAGTAAATTTACACTGTAGTAAATATAACAGCCTCCAAATAAGAATTTATGTACATGTTAAACATAGGCTGAGTTAGTATTCAGGATATGATGTCAGAATACTGTGTGTAATGAATTAAGGGACTCTGGAGCCCTTCTTGTGCGTCTCTTCCCTTGGCGTCCTGTGCGTCTTTGAAAATAACCTGCAGCTCATAGTTCCTTCAGCATTAAGCATCCACTCTCAGCAGTGCTGTACTCCATGGTGTGAGCTGTCCCATAGCTCAGAGGCCGGGAAATAAGCTCCGGTATGAGCTCTCTGCTCCTCCGTCCCACTGAGAGACGGGTACTTCCCAACACTAAGAGCCGGATTAATCATTTTTAGAGCCTCTGCAGGCGAGGCAGCGGCCTGGAAAATTGTACTGGAATAGATATCACTTCTGAGAAGACTTGTGCTCAGGCAGAACCTCTACAGAACAGCACCGGTGTCGGGACTGGCATAGAGCTCCTCCTCCTTCTCATGCTTTTCAAGGTTTTCAGTGGTGGACACTCAAACGAGAATAAGGTCACACTTCAATATGCTGATCCCCTACAACTAACACAATTACCTTATTTTTCTGCCTAAAAAAGGCTGTATCTTGAACGGATTCCATTCAGAATTCTCTGATGCTATCCAGTGAACCAGCCTACATTACACAGTTTTAATGGGAACCATGGATATGGATGTTGTTGGGTTGCTTGGTTCTACCTCCTGCTGTGCTTACCACAGCTCACACAGAGAGAGCAGTTTCCTGTTTTTATTTCCTGGTTTTCTTTCCAAATCAGATATTGGGTAATCTCCTGTAGGGCTCAAAGGATCACCCCTCAGTGAAAATAGCCAATCAGCATGCTGGTAAACTCATGAGCAGCAGAGCCCACCCTCATTATAGAGATATGCATAGGTGCAATGGCCAGAAGAAGCTGAAAAATGCAAGAGGTCTTTTGTATAAGTGATTTAAGCCGTTCTTTTCTGTGTTGGATGTACAGCCCTCCGTCTCAGATGTTGTTCGGCCAATGCAAGCATCGGTTAGCTGCCGTAATAGAATTGTTGCTAGTGGGACAGAAAAGGACGTTCCGTATAAAAAGGGGGGAAAATCAGGGACAATGCTAAGCTGACAAAATGGAAAGTAATTAATAGATGGGAAATTTTTAATTTATAATTCAAATGAACAGTTAGTTTATAAATCCATTGATTATAGATGTATAGTCCTGTGAAGCCCTATAGTGGACTATCGAAATGAAGTGTCTCCCAAGAGTGCTGTCTACAGTGAAGTGCTTGTGATATGTGTGTGTGTGTGTGTGTGTGTGTTGGAGAGGGGGGGTGGAGCAGTCCCAGGACACAGATCAGCAGTTTGCTTTGCAGCATCTCGGGTTATTTTCCCTGCTTCACCAAGCAACTGTCACTGTGTTAGTAACTCCTGCTCCTTCTGTCACCAGAGGAGCGCCACCAGCCCCATAAGTACACTCCCCCTGTCTAATTACCCCTCTGAAGTGCACTTCCCAAAACCCTCCTCAGTCCCCTCACCCGCTACACCCTTAGTAAAGCAGACCCTCACTACAGCACGCCTGCCTGCAGCTCCTCATTAACTCATTAACATTGCTCTGGGTGGGAATGCGGACAATATGCCGGCTTAATGATGGAGTAATTTAGAAGTGATTTGGAAGCCATTTAGAAAGAGTGTTTGTGAGACGGAATGCTGGGTAAACTAGGAGAGCATCTGGGAGCGGAGTGTTTGTGCTCTGAGTGCTGTGCGGTGGGAATGGCATTCCGAACAGATCTGGAGTGTGTTTTAAACAGTGGAAAGTGATGGAGTCGGAGCAGCTCAGTGTGTATAAAGAATCCCCCACTCTTCTCTCTCTCTCTACATCCCCCATCATCACTCACTCCGCTGCATGGTTCTAGTTTAATGGAAGGGACAGGAGAGACCGTGCGTGACAGAACAATCTGCACTGTGCCATCCTTAAAGCCATTTACTACAGCTCTTGTAGGGTAAAGGCCACCAGAAGAGCATCAACATATGCACACATATACACTTATACATATATGGTATAAACACTCATGGCATTGAAATGCAGTCCATGCAGTCAGGCAGTCCTGAACAGGAGTGTAATACCTACCTCTTCTCCCCCAACACCAATTCCTACATCAGTGCAAAAGATCAGCTGATACCACTTTCACTTGTTCAGTTTAATGTCTGGTCACTGGGAGGAGCGGTGTGGGATTTCTACCACCTCATTTGTAGCTATAACGTGTGGCGTACAGTACTGTGTAAAAGTCTTAGGCACATAAGGTTATAACTTATATTTACATTCATTTATCTTCTTAAGATAAATTGAATTGGAGCATGGTTCTTGTATAATCTTATATATTAATACAATAAATATACAAACATAAATACAGTAAAAGTAAATCAACAGCACACTTGATTTAATATAATGCTGTATTTGTTAACAGGTAAAACCAGGTATTAAATGATTAAACCCACTGAAAGGGTTAAACCCACACTTTCACACAGAGTATCACTACTTACTAAAACAAAGATTTTATTTTATTATTAGGGCTTTATTGTTTTTTGAGCTAATAATCTCCCTACTCAGGCAAATAGCTAATTAAATCAAATTTTTTCCAGGTGCCTGAGTGTTTTGCACAGTACTGTATCTATACAAGGGTGGCATGGTGGCACAGTAGGTAGTTTTGCAGGGTTACTGTCTGTGAGGAGTTTAGTGTGTTCTCCCTGTGTCCATGTGGGTGGGTGACTCAAAAGTGTCCATAGGTGTGAATATGTGAGTGTGCGTTGCCCTGTCAAGGACAGGCGCCCCGTCCAGGGTGTGTTCCCACCTTACGCCCAGTACCCACCATGACCCTGAACTGGATAAGAGGTTACAGGCAACGATTGAATGAATGTATCTATACAAATTATACTGCAAAATGACACACAAGACCACTTGACAGGACCATAGGAGTGGACTGGTAACCTTCCCTGAATATTCCACAGTTTTGACGCCCCCCTGCTCTGATACACGTAATGGAAGTCAAAAGAAGCTTGGTGAGGAGTTGGATCAGAGGTTCTAGAGCAAAGGTTCTAGAAATTGGATTGATACAGGGCAGTGGATCCCCATGACTGAAACTAAGAAAAAAAAAGTGAAAAAATGTTCAGTGTCAGTGCTGATGTGATGGGTAAAACCTAGCATCTCCTAATTGTTTTTATAAAATAAAAAAATGGCATCTGCTTTTTACATGAATATGTCATGAGGATTAGTCCAATAAAAATGGTACTGTGTGGTAATATTTAATATAATCACTGTTTCAGAACAATATATAGGTAAGATTTGGTATTTTGCTCTAGGGCTCCCCCTAGAGTTGCATTGTGTACTTCACATTTACAACTCTGTCCTTAAATCTAGGGGCTAAGTGTGGATTCTCAAAGTTAAAGTGCAATTTCTGCAGTGCTGAGGTAACAACAGGTGGCACAGTGGCACAGTAGTGGTAGTGTCGCAGCCACACAGCTCCAGAGATCTGGAGGTTGTGGGTTCAAGTCCCGTTCCAGGTAGCTGTCTGTGAGGAGTTTGGTGTGTTCTCCCCGTGTCCACATGGGTTTTCTCCCCCTGGAAGGTGGATAAGCAACTAAAAAGTGTCCGTGAATGTGTGTCACCCTGTGAAGGTTTAGTGCCCCCTCCAGGGTGTATTCCCACCTTGCGCCCAGTGATTTCGGTTAGGCTCCGGACCCACAACAACCCTGAATTGGATAAGCGGTTACAGATGATGAATGAATGACGTAACGACAGATTCTCCGTATTGCAGGTCAATGAAGCAAACCAATGATTTTGAAGCTGTAATGTTAAGGTGAAAATATTAGCTCGTGTTGCTTTAAGGATGAATAAGATACTAACATGGTGCATTTCCAAAAATTTTATATCATATCTGGCTCTGCTTTTTCAGAGAACAAGCTTATAACAATCATTAAATCATGTCAATGTGTCCAGCACTGCAGTCAAGTATTACTGAAAACACTGATTTCAAACCTCAGGAAGGTGATTCTCTTGAACAGTAATGTAATGAGAACACTGTTTTGACCATGACAGACACTAACAAGTGCTGGGCTACCCACCCCCCAACTCCCCGTTCCCTCTCTGCATGAAGATGGATGAGAAGAAGGAGGGGTGTGTGAAAGCAATTAAAGAAGTCCTCCTCCGCCGCTCCACCTGTTCCACTCAGACAGCGCACACCCTCGTTCCCTCCGTCCTGGGACACTCACTCTCCCCAGGGAAACGTGGGATGATTAGAGAAGAGCCAGCACAGTTTATTAGCCCTGACTTCACCATTTACTCCAAAGCATCCAGGTCATCTTCTTTATAATTAAGATACCATCCAGCACCAATGCATTTCTTAATTGCTATCTCACCCAACATTTGGTTCATTTAATTTCAGTCTTGCCGAGTTTAACACTTTGCTAAATTAATTTCAGGCTTAGCCATCTTAGCATTTAGTTTATTTAATTTCAGTCTCACTGAGCTTGGTATCTTGTTAATTTGTGGCTAAAAGAATTCGACAAATGTTAACAGAGCAGTTTTCAATCAAACTCTGCTCCGTAACTCAAACGTGCAAAATGAAATCCTCTCTCTCTCTCTCTCTCTCTCTCTCTGTTTCCCTCTTCCTATCAATCTCTCTCTCTGTTTCTCTCTTCCTATCAATCTCTCTCTCTCTCTCTCTCTCTCTCTCTTTGTGAACATCACTCTTCCTATCAATCTCTGTGTGAATGTCACTCTTCTTATCAACCTCTTTCTCTCACACTCTCTCTCTTTCTCTCACTCTCTCTGAGAATGTCACTCTTCCTATCAACCATGCTTGCTCTCTCGCTCTCTCTCTCTGTGAATGTCACTCTTCCTATCAACTTCGCTCTTTCTCTCGCTCTCTCTCTCTGTGAATGTCACTCTTCCTATCAACCTCGCTCTTTCTCTCGCTCACTCTCTGTGAATGTCACTCTTCCTATCAACCTCGCTTGCTCTCTCGCTCACTCTCTGTGAATGTCACTCTTCCTATCAACCTCGCTTGCTCTCTCGCTCTCTCTGTGTGAATGTCACTCTTCCTATCAACCTCTCTCTCTCTCTCTCTCTCTTTCTCTCTCTCTCTCTCTCTCTCTCTCTCTCTCTCTCTGTGTGCAAACACTAAAAACCTGATGTGATGCTAAATGAAGAAAGTAAATTCAAAGGGATCCTCCTCCAGAGGAACAGCCCGGATCTAATTATTAATATTCACGTTTAATTAGAGCGGGAGAGAAAACAGGCGCAGAGGCTATTTTTCATGCCTCTGAAGTAAAAAAAAAAAAAAAAGAAAAAAAAAAAAAAATAATAAATCGGGCAGTATCTTTTGTTACCTGCGTTCTTCCAGCGGCTGGGTTTCTAGCGTGGCAGAGGAGACAAAGAAACCCTATCTCCAGCCATGAGACGCAGCTGAACGGAATCTAAATAAAACTTTTACCATAACAAAGATACAAAGAGAAAGGACGGACTGTGCACGGGGCCGGAGATGGATCCGTGCGGTTAGAAAAGGCGTCTCCCCTCTAAACACTGACAAATACGGGTGAAATACATTCACGATGAGAGAGATAAAATTTCATAAGCCGATAAACACAAGCTAATCCCTTTTTTTTTCTTATCCCAGGCACTGGTTCTATTCAGGCAGGAATGGGAGGGAATGGGTGCTTATCTCGGGAGGAAAGCGAGAGATGTGTAAAATACATTGCAAATGTGGTGTTTCTGTTCTGGAGAGGAATACTAAACGCTGAGGATGTGTATTGTGCACAGTTCCCGGGGGTCAAAGCGCTGACCCTGCAAGCATTTAGGGCGAAAATGGATTTTCTAATTAAACCTTCATGGAAATAATGCTAATGAAACTGGTCTCAACGAGGCACCACTAAAAGATGAAAGGGACGTTAATTGGTCACACTCGTGTAAACGAAGGACACGAGACGCAATTACTGACAGACCTCCAGTGTACAGCGGCGTTAAAGACGCCCCTCCGCATGTGTATCCTTATGGTTACTCCACGAGCAGAGCTCCTGTGTGTTATGCGTTATGTATTTCACTTTGTCAGTTTGATTGGAGCACCTTATTTTTTTTTTTCACCATTCAGGTGGCGTTCACCACCGGGGGGAACATAAATCATGTGTGAGCGACTGGACGGCAAACAAAGCGAAGAATCTCCCTCACTCTCCGCACACCTTTCAACCAAGTGATTAATGGAACGTAAAATGCATTCATCATCACTAATGTCCCCTTCCTTAAGACGCAATTTATGCTGATACAGTGAAAAAGGACCATACGTGCCCGAGCAGCAGCAGCGGATCAACCTTGAGACTCATTGGGGCTCGCGCTCGGAGCATCTCTTTATGGGCGACCGCTGGGCCATTAAACGTATTATAAAGTTATTAGAGCTCCTCATGGCGATGCTCAGTGGTTCGTGTGTAGGACCACAATCCATCTCAAAGATCTTAATAACCAGCAAGCAATGAATTATAAGCATGCTGTGGGACATCAATGTGCCACTGTAGAAGCCTTGGTGTGGGGGAGTGAGGGGGGGGTCTGAACATTATTGTGTAACTCAGACACATACAACATTTCCAAGGCTTAAAGGGACAATGTGGACAAAAACATCTACACATTTAATCTTACCTCAATTCAAGACAATCAGTAGTATTTGTAGTTCATTTTTGCTCTTGGGCTCCCCTTAGAGCCGCAGAGTGTAATTCACTTTTACAGCTAGGAGGAGGGGGAGGGAGGGAGGGTGGTCTCCAACCCTCCCCCAAAAGTTAAACAGTGCAGTTTCTGCAGTGCTGACCCTAAGCAGAGTTTCTATTCTCTGTTCTCCATGATTTTGATGCTGTTATTATTGGTACGAAATCTACCTAGTTCTCCTTAAAACTACTTCCAAACATTTCTGTGAGGATTTGATGGCCACATGCATCAGTGAGGTCAGGGATTAACATCTAACTCATCCCAGGGGTATCTTATGGAGCACCATCACTCTAGAGAGCACAGAACCCCTGTCCCATAACTCATTTCTAGGGGGTTTAATACCCCGCTATTCCACACTTGGCATTGAGTGAGATGTAATTAGACTCTGTGAGGCTTCTCCAGAGCACTCTGTTCTCTTAGCTATGTGTTTAAACACAGACTGTACAATGTGTATCTTTACAACTGGATGTCTGTGTCCACAGTGGGGGCACATTTAAAGGATGCTGAGGGGTTTAAAATGTGGGTACGAAGTTTTTAGTGTACATGCTGTTTTATCTGCATTTTGTGTCTTAAGTTTTATACTGGAGCTCTGAGGCCTTTGTAGCTAGTAAAGGAAGCATATGTAGTCCAATTAGTATTGTGCTAACTGCATGCCTAAATCATCATACTCTCGCCTCAAGCTGTGTGGGGCTGCTAAGTAATCTCAAATACACTCGCCTGTTACGGTTCTTACACTTCTGGGATGTACCGTTGTCTACAAAAGTGCACTGCATAGCTAAAAACACAACCAGGAGCCATACTGAAGACTGCATTTTGTCTGTTCTTTTGCCAAACTATCTCTTTTAAGCGGTCCAAAGGCGTAACAGTGTCTTCTCTGTACTTTCCTGATCCATTCTGACTCTATAATGGTTTCGTTCCCAGTCTAACAGCGTAGAGCCCTTTTTAGTTGGGGCTTTATGAGTCTTTGTGTGCTTCAAGTACACCTCAGAGACCATGAGCTCAATGTACAAGTGTGTGTGCATGTATGTGTGTGTGTGTGTGAAACTCATGGTGCTGTGAGTCTTCATTTTGTCCACCCTATCGCTCACTCCCTTTCTCTGTTTCTCGCCTGCTCTTAGAGGCCAGTTATTAGTGGGCTGTCAGAAGGAGGACTGCACTGTCCATTAACCCCCGCCTCCTGCCCCCTGCTGAAGACACTGTATTGATGGAAGACATAACCTGCATTACTGGGGTCAGTGACAGCTCAACTCACACACATGTGCACGCTCTCTCTCTCACACACAGACACCACTGTCTGTTTGTGCTGCTTGAGTTTCACACCATGTCTCCTGCAGTGTGCCATGAACTTCATCATCCTTCCTTTTACAGGCAAATGTAATAGATTCATTCAAGCCTAAAACATTGGTTTCAATCCATTTTTCATATATTCTGCCCCAGCATCAAGTTTGTAGTCTAACGTTCTCTAGAGCCTCAATACACTTCATTCCAACTGTGGCCTGAAATTCAGCCACAACCAAACAGGATTCTATCGCAACCTCAGTGTAGACCAACACCAGTCTCTCCAACCTGATGGCAGTTTAACCAAATGTTTTCTAAACAAAACTGCAGCTCGCAAACCCAACTGTACCTCAATAAAATTCCCTCAAATCCAAATGCTCCTCAATGAAATTCTCTCAAACTCACCTGTACCTCAATAAATTTCTCTTAAACCCAACTGTACCTCAAAAAGATTTCCCTCAAACCCAACTGCACTTTAGTAAAACTCTCTCAAATCCAACTGTACCTTTCTATAAGTCACTGTAGCCCAACCGTACCTCAATAAAATTCTCTCAGACCCTACTCTACCTGAATACAATTCTCTCAAACTCAACTGTATCTCAGTAAGAGTCACTGAAGCCCAACTGTACCTCAATAAAATTCTCTCAAATCCAACTGTACTGCTATAAAATTCTTGCAAACCCAACTATACCTCAGTAAAAATCTTTTAAACCCAGTCGTACCTTATCAAATTTTAGCCCAAACCTTTTATTAGATGGATAATATTAAGCTGCTTAAGCAGTTCCACAAAAGTCTGCCCCAAACAGAATGAAGATCAGCAATACTACACCACACGACTGGAGCTTGAGAATATTCCAAGCAAAATGTACTACATTAGAATGTATTGCTATTAGAATGGGACACTCTGGAGCAGCTGTGCCTACGTCTCAAGTCACTGTGCTTAATGACAACAGGAGCATGGACTAAATCTCAACTCTGTCTTAAAGGAGATGACAGTGACATGAGGACACAAATCTGGGTTATGTAAGCAGTGTGCCCCCCTCCCCCCTCCCCACAACACAGCAGCAGAGTCTGTCACCCTTGGGCAGTAAAGATTAAGCAGTGGAGGATTCTATAAACAGTTCAAGAGGGAGGAATCAAACTCGTTCTGGTCCCAACTCCTCTGTAAAGTGACGTGAGCATATCGGCACTGACCTCTCATGCACCCCCTCCCGTGTCTCGCAAGAGTTTTGGGAAAGTACGACTTCTCCTCATGCACAATTCATGCAGCTTTGCCGCGCTTTGAAGCCACATGTGAAGGCCGTGGCATCAAGAATTCAGGACTATGAAAAATGAATGTGGTGGGGAGGGTGGGCTGCTATTTTGAGACAGAGATAAGAACAGGCTGGTGATGGTGGGGCTAAGAAACGAGAGAGAGAGAGAAAGAGAGAGAGATAGCAAGAGATAGACCCTCCAACTCAGCCGGACGTCCTGTACTCACAGTGGGGGGGATACGTCTGAGCAGTGGAGGAGAATCCAGAGATGCACACAGACCTGCTTATAGACAAAGAGCAGCAGCAGCGAGATGCGTTAAACATCCAGCCTCAACAGGAGGGTAACTCAGACCTGAGCGAGGTTCCTCCACACAACCCAGCTTGACTTGGCTGAAAATAATGAGGAGAAATGGTGACAGAGGAAAGAGTAAGGGAACAGGAAAACGCTCCACACAGCAGAAATGCACCTGTAAGTGAAGCGAGAAAAGGCGAGCTGTTCAGATGACTTCTAGACCAAATTAAAGCTGCCTTCATACATCTCAACTGTGCTGAGCCCCACTGTAGAGCTCCATGTCCACAGTACACTGACACATCTGCTGCTGTTATGACAGAAGTGAATGCTAAAGAAAACAGGGAATTCACTCCAAGTTACTACAACTGACAACCTTCCTGCATTTTAGATGACTTTAAGATGAGAAAGGGGAAAGCATTTCAGAGACGCTGTCAGTCGTCTAATGGATGAGAACTTGGCCTAAAGATAGTAATGATTAATCGATATTTAATAAGTCTAGCAGCCATTATTTAATTAATCAAATAATCTAGGCATATCATGTTCTTTGCTTCATTTCCCTTTATTATCAGAATAATTTAAAATGGATGAAAACCTCTTCTAATCATTTCAGCTACTGTAAGGTAATCCCATCGGAAAACACAAAAATATGCAGGACACAGGAACGTCCAGGACCAGGATTGGGAAATGAATAGATGATTAGAACATTTTAGAAAAAGGATTCTGTTCAAAACATATTACAATCTAACTGTGATTTAATTTCCGTAACCCTTACAGAGTCTTACCCTATGACCCTATGTAATTTCCAAATACATAAATCTTTGTGTAACACTAGTGACATGCAGTGAATCTCTGTATTTGTTTGGTTGGAATCTAAAACGATTCCAGATTTACACAATAGCACCCATAAGCCGAACAGCCTTGACCTGTTTATCTCTACCGAACTGTAGATAACAGAGTTTCTATGTTTTCACTTACACATCCCCAGCATTGTTTTCCATCTATAGAACTGCACTCTAATCTACCGAGGTGCCACTGGACATTCGTATGCAGGTAGGTAATTAGTTGATAATGTTCTGTTGTGTTGCATAAAATTAAGTGCAATCATTCCTATTGTATACATTCTCCAAACAAACAGACTTTACAGGGACTGTACAAATGGATCGGTTACATAATTTACATAATTACAACATATTTTTATTTAATTCCACACAGTATTTGGGGAAATCAAACAGTCAGGGAAACACTGCTCTACTGTATGTGTTCTCTAGCATTGTACATAGTGTTCAAATATAAGATTATATACTGTACATTCAGAGAAAGCCTTCTGTTGCCAAATGCACTGTGGGAAATGGAGTTCTGATCCATAGCAGGGGGCTTGGAGAAGAGCAGGTGGTGGCCAAGGGGCAGCTGCTGTTCAGACTGGACTCTACACAACAAGAATGACTAAGTGAGAGAGAAGTGTGTGTGTGCGCATGTGTGTGTGTGCCTAAAAGTGCCAGAGAGAGAGAGAGAGAGAGAGAGAGAAAGTGACACACACACACACACACACACACACACACACACTCACGCTGCTTAAATAAACATGTGTATTGCATATTCATGAAGTTCCTTTAAAAGCACAACTCAAACTTATCACCTGTGTTCTAGGCCAGAGAGAGAAGAGCAGCAGCAGCGGAGAGAGGGAGAGAGAGAGAGAGAGAGAGAGAGAGGAGAATGACAGAGTGACATAGCGAGAGTGTGGGAGTGAAGAAAAAGCTTAAGACTAAAAGGAAGAGGGAGGTAAAAGAAAGGAAGAAAGAGAGACAGGGAAGGAGAGAGAGAGAGAGAGGGAGAAGAAGAGAATGACAGAGTGAGAGTGTGTGGGAGTGAACAAAAAGCTTGAGACTATTAGACAGAGCCTAGAAAGATAGGCAGAGAGCAAGAGAGAGGGCGTGCAAGGAAAGGAAGAGAGAGTGTGTGTTTGTGTGTGAGAGAGAGAGAGAGTGTGTAAAGGAAAGAAAGAGAAAGACAGAATTTGTAAAAGAGACCATGGGGAAGTGAAAAAGAGAAAGAAACAGGGAGGGAAAGAATGTCTGAAAGAGAGAAAGCGAGAGTAAAAAGTTTCTCTAAGTTTGAGTAAGAATGAAACTGAAAAAGCAGCGTGTTGCTGGCTGCGGCAGTGTGGCGGGATGCTATGAGCTCCAGGCTCACGGAGGCGAGGGAAAAAATAAGAGGAGGAGAGTAGAAAAGAGGAGAGAGGTGATATCCCTCCCTCTGGAACGCATTCCACTGTGGAGCTTATGAGCCCACCTCCTCCTCATATATATATCCTCCTCCTGCAGATCTCAGCCAGCGTCCTGCTGCCTCTAATCCTCTGGCTGTGAGTGGGGAAGTGGGCTTAGAGAGAGTTATGCTTTAGAGGAAGTTACAAAACACTTCTCTTTCAATGATGCTTTTAGTGAACTTCACTTCGGACCATGTCATTCTCTCTCTCTCTCTCTCTATAGATGGTGATTTACAAGGACATTGGTAGCAGAAGGCTTGACAAAGAAAAAGAGAAATGAAGACAAAGAGACAGAAAGGGAGGTCAAATGAGAGTTAAAGGCACACAGAGAAACAGAGGGAGGGATCTGAGGCACAAAGACAGAGAATGCGGGAGGAGAAGAAAGGACAACAGAAGAGTGAAGGACTTCTGGGAACAGAGAACAAAGGGCTTTCTGCCGAGCGCTTTCTAAGCACCGCACGTTTACACGCGAGCTAATAAAAAGCACTTTGAGGAAGGGAGAAGGAATAAAAGGTGGCAGGAGGGAGGGGGGAAGGAGGAGGAGGAGTGGGGGGAGGGCAGCACTGCTGGGAGGAAGACGAGGAGGAGAGGAACAGGTGCACAGTGCCATGTTTGAGTGGCACAGGCTGGCACACATCACACCAACCCAGTGGAGCATGACCAACAGAGAGAAAACGGAGAACAAAGAAAGAAAGAGCAGGGAAGGAGAGAGAGAGAGAGAGAGAGAGATACCCCTTTACCCCAAATGTAGTGAATTGTTAAATTGTTGGCTCAGGGTCTCACCAGAAACGAACAACACCAGAGTTCATTTGGAACCAGACTGCGACCACCTCCTCTCAAGGGTCTCTGTGCGGTGGTTTTGGTCCGCATCTGAGTGCAATTACTTCTTTTACACTTGCCCAAGCAAACCGCACCAAGGATGAAAGTGAACCAGAGTTCGATTTAACAGGACTAAGAAGTGCAGGTGTGAAAACCCCCTAAGGGTGTGGTTCGTTTCGGGTGACAACGTGATCCGACCTTGATCCGACCCAACAATAAAGTGTACGCCGCAGATTGGAGCTAAATGACATTCATAGCCAGGGTGTGCTTTTTATATTGGAAGCAGTAGGCAGGTAAACAGAAAACTGGTTAAAGTTTAGTCTCAGTCAGATCTGACCAATCAGTGGTGAGAACATTCTCATGTGGTTTGTGGTGACGCATTTGGTGCCTTGGATTTTTCCAAGGTGTGAAAACAAACCAAACCAAGCCAAGATCACAAGCTTCTTAACTGATCGGGATCAGAACAAAAACTACAGGTGTGAAAACACCCTTAGATTTCCATTGGAGATAGTTATGGAAGTGACCATTGTGCCATTTATCATTTAAATTTTCTGACCATTTGAGGCAAAATTGTAAAATTGTATTATTTCACCTTTAATCGGGAATTGTAAATAAGAAATGTGTTTTTTCCATAAATCCACCTGCACTCGTCTTGAACAATCAAAGCCATTAAAGTCTCCTGCCGCACAGAACTGATGAACTGAGTACTGGCGCGGCTATGTAGTATATGCTGTACCTCTCAGCACATAAAAACATTCCACTAAACAGTGAAAAACTCCTTGGTACTTATCAAGGGCAAACATTAAACACAGACTGGGGGCAAGGGAGTGCGGGGCTGATATGGTTTCTCAATTGTGTATTTGATTTGGCTCCAGTTTAATCCCATGGTCCAAAAACACATGTTGGTATGTGGATTGGCTACTGAAAAGTGTCCATAGGTGTGAGTGAGTGAGTGAATGTGTGAGTGTGGGGCCCCGTCCAGGGTGCGTTCCCACCGTGTGCCCAGTGATTCCGGGTAGGCTCCAGACCCTAAACTGGATTAGCATTTACAGAAAATGAATGATTGTATTAATGTATTTGATTAGTGAATATAGCCTGTTGTACTATAGTACAGTAAGTGTATACCCTTTATCAATTAATCAGTGTTACACTTATTAACAAAATTGTAAAAGTATCAAGACTTTTTTGATTTTCCTACAGCAGTAATGAAAAACTCGAAAATTGGGAAAAACCAACGGAAACCCATTTTATTTTATACTATAAATAAATAAATAAACAAATGCATTTTACACCCTATTTTCTACATAAACTACATAAGTGTTCCTTTACCTGCTCTGTGCATCTATTTGACATAATAACGTTTATATAAAATACAATTTGCACATTGCACACCTGACCTGGTTCACCTCAACATACATCCAACTTCATGCATCCTACACAACATCAGAATCACTGGTAACACATGCACACACACTATACCTAATAGCTGGTGTTTTTTAGCACCGTGGTTAATCTCCTCCCAAACTCTACAAAACTATTTTGGCAAAATGTTGAATATAATTGATTGGAATTAGAAAATCTTATATTTTAAACAATAACTGAATGATAAATGTATATGATAAATTACTAATAACAGCATATTACCAGGTCACTGTGGGATCTTTGTGAAGGAAATATGTTGAGCTGTTAGTGAGCAATGAGGGAGCAGATAGGTGAAGCCCTCCTGCTGTGAAAACAAACCATACCCCTCTAGTATCAGCTGAAACAAAATGCACAGCTGTAGATTTCTCTAGACATCAACAAAACCTGTACAATGAGCACAAGAAACACAGACGTATTTAAGATCCCGGTACTGAACTGAAGACACAAACACACTGCAAACACGTCCTGGCTGATTGATTCCATGTGGGTCTAGTGAGTCATGTTACGTGTTTTTGTTCCAAATTATCACTTTAATCATTCATGCACAATCAGCCTGTGGCCAAGTGTGTGGGTTACCACAGTGAGCAACAGTGAGAAAAAAAAGCCTGTCACTCCCCCACGGCTCTCCAGAAATGAGCGTAAAGCGTGTAACGACACCTACAGTAGGTACAGAATGAATATCAAACACAGATGTTATTATCTGCTCTCCCCATAGGCTCCTCAGCCCACTGGAAAAGAATAAAGCCCACGATTCCTCTTCGGGGAGTGAATGTGTGTGTGTGTGTGTGTGTGTGTGGGAGACATGTGCATTGTTGAAATGTTGCTTCATCTATACATTACCCTACAACAAAGAGGACTTCCTAAGGGAATGTGTGTGTTTGTGTATGCATGTGTCTATGTGTGGTGTTGGGAAGAATTGGATTATGTGTAATCTGTATTATATAATCAGACCACCACACAAGTCTATACCAATAAGGCACAACAGTCTGTAGGCACATTTTACATTCATTTATTCATTTTCTGTAACTGCTTTATGCTCTTTAGGGTTCAGAGTCTACCTGGAATCACTGGGTCATCCCACACTTGCACATATGAACACTATTGCACAGTTAATGCACCTACTGATGTGTTTTCGATCTGTGGGAAGAAAATGGAGCACCCAGAGGAAACCCACACAGACATAGAGAGAACACACCAAACAACCAGTGTCTTGAGGTGGGGTTTGAACCCACAAGTCCAGGACCCTGGAAATGCATGACAGAGATGCTAACACAGACATTTACAACCTTCATATAACAGCACGAAGTGAAATGGGATGCTCTGGATCAGCTACACATGAGATTAAGGTTACTGCGCTCATTGCAAAGCATGGGCAGTTGTTCATAGAGTTGTTCACAGTTTTTGTAGGGACCTCACCTCACCTCTGTAATGGATTACTGAGCTGACGCATTGGACGTCACATACTTCAGATTAAATGTGACATATCGCTATTTAAACAGAAAGGTGTCCAGTGAATTATAAACAATGTGGATTCTGACAAAATCCAACTCTGACAACATTCTGACACTGTTTAAAAGGTCAGATGGTGAGCTGCACTATTGGAAGATTTGACCTAAGGTGATATGAGCCAAGCTTTGGACAGACATTCACTCAATCAAACCGTATCTGACATCAATCCCATAACATCTCCTTAGTTATAATTAACCCCCTAATCCCCAAAGACATGAGCGATGGAGGGAAACGCACTGCTGACCAGCAATGACACCTGATCACATGACCAGGATTACAGCGTCTGGATAATGGAACTAAACGGGAGTGACCCGGTGGTGTATCAAAAATGAGCGTAAACGTCCAGTCTGAACTAACATGAGACACATGTAACGCAGGACAATCTACAGGCTGACTGATACACCACTTAAATGATCAATTAGCCTGGGTTCTGCCTGAGCAGTCACAAAGCCATTTGTCATACCCATGCCCCCAGTATGATGATAATTCATCATCGCTATGGCTGTTAATCTGTTATTCAGTACTTCCACGTCATACTTCATTTACTCTCTATGTTCAAATATTGTGGATGGTATGGCGTTCATATGTCAGTGCACAAGATGAATTTGAATTTTATGGAAATACTGTGGACAATACAGTGGATGGTAAAGTATTCTGAGCCTCAAAGCCTTAAAAGAATGAGCTTTAAATTGAGGTGCTTTACAGAGAAATTTTAATTGAGCTCTTCCCCTGAAAAACTATATATCATCCATTTCTTTACCTGGTAACACTGCATGCTTTTCAGAGTTTTTTAAAGTGAGTGTATGTTTACACTAAACAAACAGCCTACAAACAAAAGAAAAGCATTATTTTAAACAGTGGCCAACAAACAAGGTCATTACAAGCTTATAATGTTGTTACAAAAAGTTTCACATACATAATTCTCCATTGCAAGGGCTCAATTATTCAATTTTATTTAACATATTTCTTGATGTCACCGCTATTCATAGCAGGCCAAAGTGATTATAATCAAATTGTAATAAAGTTGAGATTAATTATTTTATTATTGATTATACATTAATTATTGATTACTTACTCCCTCACACACATTTCACTTCTGATTTTGAAAGTTGTAGATCCTTAATGTGCTGAATAGTGTTCAGACCAGTTTCAGCTGCTGTTGGGAAGGAGTCTCTGTTTACTTTCAAGCATGCGAGCCCAGGAGTGAAGTGCGAGGAGCAGAAAAGCAGGTTTTAGTTACTTTCACTTTGTTCTGTTTCTTCCCGTTCTTGCTTTCTCACACGAAATTTGCCCAGGTTTTTTTTTAAATAGAACATTCCCCCTTTAAATGTAAAGGTAACGTTATTTATATTATTCTGTATTGTTTATTGAGCTTTAGTGAGTTTTAAATTACATTTGTCATCTATATTTCTCAGTTTTCTTTCTCAGCACAACAGCTATCACATTAAAACATCCTCACTGGCTAATTACTCACCCTTTCACTCAGGCCTTTATAATTACTGATTATAAAGATGATAATTCCAAAATATTAAAAGTACCCTTTGTTGATGAATCCTACAGCTTTGTGACTGATATTCTTTTAACGCTTGTTCTGTTTTAATGTTATTTAATTAGAGGAGCTATAGATGCTGTTGTACATTCTGGGTGTTTATCTACATGCAATGATGGTTCAATATAGAATCGCGAACATTTAAAGAATCTTTTGCCAGATTAAAGGGTTCTTTGCCTCATGAGGGTTCTTCAGATTGATGCAGAATGTGCTATAGATGGTTCTATATATCAAACCTTTTAGAGAAGGGTTCTATAGGGCACCAAAAACTGTTCTTCTATTGTTACGATGTCAAGCTTGTTACAATAGAGGAACAGCTTTTGGTGCCATATCCAGCCCTTTTCTAAAAGGTGTTACACAGAACCATCTATCACAAATTCTCCTTCAATCTGAAGAACCCCTTGATGCAAAAGTACCCTTTACCCATGCAAAAGATTCTTTAAATGTTCAGAGTTCTATATAGAACCATTTCCTTTAATAAAGAACCATCTTGTTGAACCAAGTGTGTATATACACTGGAAGTGAATTAATGATATTGTTATGTTTCATTAATGGTAAGTGTCCCTGACAAATTAGATAGAGAATGGCCCAGAATTTTTTTTTAAATATAGGTGCAGAATAATTTGACTGAAAGTAAACTTTGGGGTTTGGGTTTCAGCTTGTAAAATTAACCTGGTCTCAGTTCTGTTTAAAGTGCCAGCATTGACTTGCCCTGGGGCCAGTGAGAGGTATAAACCCAGGGGATGAATGAGAGAGAATCATATACTGTCCATATGTTCATCAACATTGGCTGAACCATGCCGAATGTGGAGTGTAGGTCCAATCGCTGGGGAAAATAGGGCTCTGGTGCATGTGGAGGTGATTATGTAAATGAATAAAGGGAGATGTGAGAGGGAAAGAAATCAAGGGCCAGCAGGTAAACTCATTTCCATATCACAACACACAAACGACCCAAGCTCAAATCATAACATGATGCTTAGGACACACACACACACGCACGCACCTACCATCACACTATAGATAGCATTTCCCCCGTATCCAATGCCTGAGGGGATGCTGTCTACACCCATGCACACATTCCAACGATTAATTCATGGGTGCATGTCCAAGGAATCGCCTTATTTACATACATATTAAATATATATACATATAGCACGGACCGTGCAAACATTGCATTTTCAGGCAATTTTAGCACTCCCATAGTCATTTAAATGGGAGCAGACATCTGTCTGGGGTTAGGGTACTTGCTTTTAAATGCACGTGTGAGAGACAGTGTGGAGCTGTGACTTATGCTAATCCAATAATAACATCGCTTCTGCATTATCTATTTACCTGCCATTAGCACTAATGAGGTGCCATTTGTACCATGTGTGTCTAATCAGCTCTCAGCAAGCATGTCAAAGCACTGACTCGCTTCTTCAAGCCCTCACAATGCCCCCCATACTGATACACACTTGTCATGAATAGGTAGTGCTGGAGCATGGCTTATATAAAGTATAAGTTTGAGACACCCACTAAACAAGGCCATTAAAGTTTAGAAGAGTTATCAATAGTGAAATAAAATTAAAAAAAATTAAAATTAACTCACTCATTTTTCACTCAAACACATCTCTTGATATCAAACCTATTGGTATTATTTGTTAGATATTTATTACAATTTTGTTAAATATACACATCTTGTAAAATTAGTACTGATCAGTCTTGTTTTGCAACTAATAATTTTGTAATCAAATAAAATAACTGTTATTCATTCATTCATTCATTATCTGGAACAGCTTATCCAGTTCAGGGTCGCATTTAATAAGTTAAATGTACTGTAGGTGCCAATCTTCTAAAGGTTAAACCGTCCACAAAATACACAGATAAACACTGCCATTTATACAAGCTGAACGTAATATACATAGTATTTATGAAAGTATACGTAAATAACTGTAACATAAATCAAACATATCAGACAAATCAACATTGACTCTTGATGTTTCAAAAGGTTAAATCAAGTCTCGCCAGTTACACATTAGACACATATACAGTAACATTTAAATGAACCGAACTTTCAGTGGCTGCCATGTTAAGAGAGACGAAGCAGGGGCAGAAGTGTGGAGCGATGTTCATAGCTGGTGTGTGTTAGTGAAGCAGACAGTGAACATACTGAACTGAGGCCATCCCCTTGGCCTCCCGCTGCAAAAGAGCTGTCAATCAAGCGACACACACACACACACACACACACACACACTCATCATTCATCCAGCCTCGGCAACACAGCACTGCTGGGTAAAAGCTTAGTGATGCCAGCACACTCAGAGGAATGCTAAAGAGAGGTCAACTCCTGACACAGGAGAAAAACACAAACACACACACATGCACTCATATTCACAATCAAAAACATTCATACAAACACATAGTGTATTTTATATATATATATATATATAAAGAAAAAAAAACATTTACGTGAATATACACAATACACACATTTCCAGTTAGCAGCTTTGCCACCTCATTGCATCTCCAAGCTGCAGCCTAAGCTCAGAGTCATCTGAGTACCTATTTTCTAGGGTAGGGCATGTTATTATGTCATTCTCAGCTGGCTTCATTCTCGCCTCGACCCAGAGACAGAAATACAGAACTGTAGAATGGCTGATTTTAAATATTCAGAAGAGAAAAAAAACATCAGGGTACAGTAACATGGAACTTCATGAAATATTCACTTAGCATTAACACAAAATTAAATGCTATGGATGCCGTACGTACATTGTGTTATTTATGTTTAATATACTGCACTAATCTAATGATAAAGGGTAAAAAATTATTGAAAACAAGCAAACGTTCGAGCCCGCTGTGCTGTTGTAAATTTAAGTAAAATAAATGCTAAATGACTCCATTTCTGTGAAAATGTATTATCAAATCCGACTGAAATTCTTCTTCTGAGTGTTCACTGTACTGAAGATCAATACACTGCGCATTTCACTTGATTGTAAATAAAATTCAGACAGACACACTATTGCAGAGACAAAAACACAAAAGGCACATATGTGCCCTGCTCCAAAAGAGCCAAACAAATACCCCAGAGACAAAGGGCAAAGAGTAAGTCACCTATAGAGTGTGTACAGCCAGGTGATATTACACACACACACACACACCTCCAGGGACATGTACACACGTGGCCCACTGTGTACGGATTTGCAGTTAAGGTAGAGATTTCTGCAGCTGTGCCCTGAGCCCCTCAAAGACACAGATCAAATACACACACACACAAACCTGTGTTGAGAGCGGCCCAGGGCATCTTTAAAGACAGCTGTGTTGAATTATTAAATTAGTGGCGGATGTGAGTGCACCTGTGAATGTGTGTGTGTGTGTGTGTGTATTTCTAGAGCTGAAGTGACTGCCACTAACAGGAGAGATATGAGCCAATTAAAGCAGTCCTGCAAACCGGGGAGTAGTAATTAGGCTAAACCACACACACACACACACACACACACACACACACACACACACACACACACACACACACACACACACACACACACACACACAGAGAGAGAGAGAGAGAGTTCAAAACTCTACCACCCCTTCCTCTCCTGTTTCTGTATCTCTTCATCACTGCATTATTATTTGCTTCAGCAGCTCCACCTGGCTATAAGTCTGTGGCTTGTCTTTTTATTAAGCTACAACTGTGTGTGTGTGTGTGTGAGCTGGGTGGGTGGGTGCATTTCATCTCCCCGTGGCTGCAGGGGTGACCTAGATGGGGCACTGGCCCTGTAGATCACACACCTAATCAGCAGAGATAGGCTCACTTTTAATAAAGGCATGTCAGCGCAGTGGGCAGATGTCAGACCCCCAGGCTTCCCTCAGTGTGAGTGATTCCCCCCCAACCTAAGGATATGGACACACACACACACACACCACTGCAGCACTGATTAAACCTCAACATTTATCACAAATATCAACTGCAGACTCATTTTTATAGGAAGCCGTACTATAGCCACACACACACACACAAGCGAATAGCAGAGACACCGACAACGAAGGTCAAAAAATTTAATATCAGGCAACTTCAGTTCTGTGTGTCACACACACATCAATTCCAAACAAGAATGAATTCTAAGATTACAACAAATCTTTAACAGACAGCAGAGGATAAAGAGCAGTGTGACAGAGAGAGGAGGGTAGCGATGTGGTATTCCTACCATTCTATTTTTACCTTAAAATTACAGCTTCAAAATAATTGTGATGCTCCACCGGTAAAAGGGAGATTAGAGACTCTCTTTTTGACACTCTGGGCTCAGCACTGCAGAATCCACACTATGTAAGATTTGGAGAAGGATAGGAACCTCCACCCCCCCACCCCCTTCTCCCACTGCATGGCAATTTTCCACTGCATGGAACCTACATGACTACTTGACTCGTAGTTTTCAGTTTTCAGTCCCAGCTCAGCTTGGGTTCCAACCTTGCAGAGCAGGTACTAAATGGTGATGTGTAAACCCTGCAGAGCACTGATTGGCCAGAGAGATATGTCAATCCCCATGAAATGTAGAGCTCATTCCATCACCATTGTTGCGGTTTTCAAAGCCAGCGATTCCTAGAGACAGGGTTTTGCGACGTCAACAGTTCCATTTCGCTAGGGAGCCTTGCCAGTGGAAACCGACATGCTTTAAGCGAGTTGATTCAAGTCATGTAGAGACAGAACCATGTGGTGGAAAAGCACCATAAATTATACTCTGCCACTGTAGGGGAAACCCATGAGCAAAAACACCAAATGTTTAGTGTAGTGTTGAAGAAACTGTGTTGTAAGTATGGTTTCAAAACAGTAAAAAAAATTTGCTCTTATTCCAGTTATGCCATTAACAACTGTCCTCCCTCCTCTGTTTCTCCTAAACTTAACAACACAGATGCAACTCTCTGAATTCCTGATGATTGTTTCCAGAGATCACAAGGAACACCGGTTGAAAATGGAAAACGGAAACAGACAAATAAACCTCTCAGTCTTCAGCTGTCTGCTCTAAACCATTTCCATTGTTTCGTAAAAGCCAGAGATATATTTTAGTTATTCCCGCAGTGTAGACCAGCTTTAAACACGCCTTTTCACATCCACCATTTAAGGTGGAACTGATCATTTCAATCATTCCATTGTAAATCACTGGATGCATGCAAATAAATAAAGCATCACTAAATATCAACAAAAGGTCACAAACTACTGTCAACAAAACTGGAAGCAAAGAAAAGAGCATCAAAACAAAAAAATTAAGAAAATTAAGTGAGAATACAACATCACACACACACAAACACACACCGAGGATTTTGTCGTCTGCCTCATTTCTTGGTGTAAAGAGGAGTAATGTTTAGTTTGAACAGCGTTTGGTTTGGTGTTTTGTATCAGGCTGTGATTCTACAGCTTTGTTCTGCTACGTGAGTAGTTTTTTACTACACACTTTACTTTTACTCAGCAACAATACACACATTCAGTTGCCAATTTCTTCACTGTCATTTGCATAATGTGTCCTACAAAAGAATGCTGTGCATCACCTGATGCCGATGAGGAGACAATTCAATAGAAACCTCAATGACATCAACATGTTCAAAAGATAAAAACAGGTGAAACCATTTATACCTTTAGCAAAAAACAGGATTTAAAGCAATAGTAATAACAGTTATAGAGTGTGCTCCTATTGTTCTTTAATGGGGCCAAGGGTGAGAGCAGAGGGAGAGAGAGAGAGAGAGAGAGAGGGAGAAAGAAAGAGAGAGACATGAGACTGAGAAAGATAGAGTGAAATTAGAGAGAGACCGCAGAGCAACAGAGGGACTGCAGTAGAGAAAGAGAGCGATGGACAGAGTAATATACATTCAGAGAAGGACAGAGCCTGAGAGAATGAGAGAGAGAGAGAGAGAGAGAGAGAGAGAGAGAGAGAGAGAGAGAGAGAGAGAGAAAAAGATAGTGGAGTTAATGGCTTAAGAACTTCTCATTGTGACAAAGAGCCAGCTAAGCCCCTCTCCTCTCACGCTATGAGCGTGCAGAATAAATTAAAGCCAGCACACTAATACTGAGCCTCTATGCACACACACAGACACACACACACACCGACACCAATACAGGGACATTCTCCTGACATGCAAGAGCTTTCTCTCATTCCGTCTATATTTCTGTATCTGCTCGGTTGGGCACAGTGAGAAGAGAGAAAGAGAAAAGCGCTTGTTCTCTTGCTCTGAACAATGGGTGAATTACACAGGCACACACTCCACGGCGCTTCGCTACAAAGCAAAGCCGTCTCCAACAGAGCTTCATTCAGAGCACAGTGAAAACCCTGACTAATCACACCGCCCAATCCGGCTGCTCTGCCAACGAGATCTAACTCTAATTCTGAAAGGGCACTACTGCCTTCACTGCACGTCCAAAAAGTGCTGGCACTGGAGGAACACTGAGACGGAAAAGATTTCTTCCAGCAAAGTCTTCGCTGTCAAGTCAAAAACTCAACTCATCAGTTTGAAGGTTTCTGCTGTTGAAAAAAACATCAGCTGCCTTAAGTATATCAGAACACAAATGAACAAAGCAGTCATGCATTTAAAACCATGTGGCATAACATTAAAGCCACCTGCTTGTTTCTACACTCACTGTCCGTTCTCTCAGCTTCACTGTCCATGGTGGGATCAGAAACAGCAATATCAGGAGTTTATATCTTATCTATTCCTTCTGCATTGTGGCTGTGGTTTACTGCAACACTGTGTGTGTGTGTGTGTGTGTGTGTCTGTCTCTACATATACCTTTCTGCAGAGGCAGCGATATTTAAAAATAGCCCCTTTAACCTAATCGATGTGTGCAGTCTTTTGGAATAATCCATTTTAATAATTGATCCAATTATAAGGTTAGATTTGATTCAGTGAGACAAAATACATAGTTTCTCCTCCCATGCTGTCGTCCTCTGGGAGTTTAATAGATGCAGACCATGACCGGAACGTAGAAAGAGTGTTCAGATTTAGTTTAAGGATATTCTAGCGTGTGGGGAAAAGTAAGTTTTATGTTGTGTTCTGCTGTCTCAAATTCTCTCTCACACACATACACACACAAACACACACACACAGCCACCATAACATTACAACCACATCCTTAAATCTATATTATCTGTTCATGCTCTCAGCTCATTCTTCACTGATCATAAAGGAGCACATTTTAGCTCTAAAATTACAGACTTCAATCCATCTGTTGCTCTGCATACATTGTTTGCTTCCTTGCACCCAGTTCTTCAAAGGTGAGGACCCACAAAGGACAACCACAGAGCAGGTACCTGGGTGGTGGATCATTCAAATCAATGCAGTGAAACTGACTAGAACTGGTGTGTTACTATGTGCTAGAGGTGGGCGATATGGCCCTAAAAAATAGCACAATATTTCAGGGTTTTTTGGCAATAACAATATTCTTGGCGATATGATAAAGCACTGAAAACAAATTTTATTAATTTCAAGAACACTCTATTGCAACAAAGTTAATGTTATACTAATACTAATATTAATTTAATAATATATTGAATTTCCTATTTAAATTATATTTAATTACATTATGTTTTAGTACCAATCTAACAATTTCAAACATTCAGAAGAAACAACAAATAAATGTGTAAACATTTGCTTATTTTGTAAACAACTATAATATACCAATAAATAAATAAATAAATATATTTTATATTCAAACCACCTCCATACGACTGAAGTCACTCTTCTTTTGGAGCAAATTATTGAACACATAGCAAATTTCCACCGTTCCACATGATAATCACAATATAGATTTTTTTTTTATCATTTAAAATATTTTGTGATATTTTTGCACAAAATACGTTATGGCACAGCCCTACAGTGTGCTGCACTTTTCTTTTTTTTTTTTTTGCTCTGTCT
The DNA here is from genome assembly GCF_029633855.1 of Hoplias malabaricus. Lineage (NCBI taxonomy): Eukaryota > Metazoa > Chordata > Actinopteri > Characiformes > Erythrinidae > Hoplias > Hoplias malabaricus. Next base: position 56,100,104 of record NC_089802.1, on the reverse strand, counting down.
CTCTCTCTTTGTCTCTGTGTCTAACTCAAACGCTCTGTAAGTAATGCCCACGTATCATAGGCGTTCCAGTGGGAACGAGTCCATCACTGGCCAGATTATGGTCCATTGTTTTATACTCAGTTTGGCTTTAATAATTAACGCTGCTGGCAGAATGATGGACGCCACCTCTTTCCCTTCTCATCTACTGTGTACATGACGCAGAACGAGAGTGCGATTGAAGGTAGGAGAAAAACAAAAAGGATAAATCTAGGAGGATTACACAATCTCAGAATGGAGGGGAGCACCTGTCAGTTCTGACTGGCAAAAAAGCTGATATTAATGTACAAATAGACAAAGTTATCCTTGAACAACAGAGGTGGTGTTTAATGCATGCATTCACACACTTTTTGTGTGTAATTGTATGTACATGTCATACTCATATTCAGGGTCATCTCCTGAATTGTGGAGCTGAGAGAATGGACAGTGAGTGTAGAAATAAAGTGGCTATAATGTTATAACTGACTAGAGTTTATATATGTATCAGTTCTTTAGTTTTACTCTTCTATAGTGAGAGAAGTTGGCTGCATTTTCTTTTTCTCAGGATCCAGGTTGTCCCAAATAAGTCCTAAACACCACAGAACTGCAGGTTCTTTGCATGAGATCTGCAGATTTTTCTCTATTACTTTTCTCAGTATCAGAGCTGTCATCTCACCGCATGTGGACTGTTTTAGATTTGTAGATGACTGAAATATTGTTTTCTCAACACTTTCAAAGACAAAATCTGAAAAAAATGTTTTTTCCCCATGGGACACAATTTAGAAAGTAACCTTTAAATCCATAAAGGCTGAGCATGCATTTCATATACGTTGTACGAATGATTCTATCCTAGTAAAACATGTTCTAACTCATGTACAGTTTATAGCTGTGGTGATGTGCCAGGTCTTGTATGATTGTTAAGCACCCAGTTTCCTCTCAATCTTTTCATAATGGTTTGAAATAGGTCCTGCGCTGTAAAAACATTTTACCAGCTTCAACTCAAAAACATGAATTCAAAAGTTGCCTTAAAATTTTAAGTTAAATCCAATTAGAATTAATATTTATTTCAACTCATGACTTTAAGCCAAGTTTGGCTTTGCATTACATTTCTTTCCCAAGTTGATTTGAAAGTACATGACTCATTCCAACGTAGTTATTTATGTTAAAAGAAGAACTGACATTGCATTTTTTAATTTAATTATTTGTGATGATTAGTGTCAGGAAGAAAGTCCAGCGTCATAGTTGCCTTTAATTAAAACTCTCTGAAAAGAACATCAGAGAATAAGAAAAAGCGACAGGCACCGTTTGAGCATGTCTTGTAAAGGGACTCAGCCGGAACCTTACCAAAGCTTCAGTGTTTCACACACATTTCTCGCTACAAAGAAAGACCTAATAGGTCCAAACACCAATAAATGACCTAAAAGCATCATATATATTACTCCCACCCTCACAGCACACAACAGTGAAAATAAAATCTCAAAAAAGTGAAAAAGGTGGTCCCGCGGTGCATTCTGGGAGCTCTTCCTGTGCGTACCAAAGTCCCACCCATAACCATAACTCACCATTTCAAGTTCATTTAACTCCTAATTTCTTCTTCATTGGAGTAATTAAAAAACCTGAGTTGAAAGGCTGAAAACTCATAAAATCCAGTTGAAATCACAAAACTTTATTTGATATGTTAAGGTAAATGGCAAAAATATGTCGTCATGACTTATTGCTTAACAACTTTTTTAAATCTCTTTTGTTTAAAACATTTACCTATGACTTTCCAATGTTATGTGTGATATTATGTCTTTATAACTAAACTGAATAACTTTACTACACAGTGTAATTGTAATTGCCAACATGTAGCAGCCACCCTATTCATAGTATTTGTAAATGAAAACTACACCCCCCTGGATTCAGCTAATTCTACGTCTAGTTGCATACCTCTAGTCCTTCACTCTGTGTGAAGATTTCATGCAACAATAGAAATGCTTCAAATAGAAATGCTGGCTTTCATTGATAGCTGTTTTTCATTGGACAGGGACAATGTAAATGTAGGCCTAATTCATGGTGTCACTTACTAAGTTACAAAACAAGTGGTTTGACCATTACATATGAACTGTAAAGCAAACACACCTTTAGTGAAGCTTACTTAAAATTAACCTTTTGTTTTTATAAATGTACAAAACACTGAAGCTCTCTCTTCTCATAACAGACACGGTTTGATTAGGCCTGATATGCAAAACGTACCAGATGATATTACAGTACTCATAACAGGATCAGTAACAGGCTCAGTGGGTCAGAAATCCATGTCTACAGGAACAGAGCAGCGAGACGAAGAGGGGAGAAACATTCTCAAAAGAATGAGTGTGCAGACATGTGTGAGATGAACCCGGCGGCATTTCTTTAACTAGGATTAACTGCTAATTAACTAAAGTTTAATTGAACTGTAGAAACATCATTTCTGCAGCAGCTATGTGTAAAACTACTTTACCACTGTGTGTATGTGTGTGTGTGTGTGTGTATACTCTATAGAATATGTACTGGGTAGGGCTGTAGCTGTTATCTATGTGAGAGATTCATTGTAGCAGTTTTTCTTGTGGTTTGTTCTTAGGGAATTACAGAGGTGTGCAAACTGGACACTTCCACGAACATAAATAGGCTCCGGAACCCCAAATGTCCCTTCCCATCTGGAACCAAAAAATAGTAGGTACGTTCAGCATTACTCGTGACGATGTCTGAGGGCATGTTAAGCTAAAGAACTTAAGACAGCGATTAAAGAGTTAAGGCACAACAGACCCCTTTTTTTGCTTTCTGATTTGAAAACAAACAAAAAAATTGCAAGGAAATAAAATAAGAAAAATGTTCCATCTGAGTGACTCTGGAGATAAATCTAACTATGAAGCTAAACTGGTTTAGCTTCAGAATTCCAATTTCTCCATATAATACAGGTTGCCCACCTTAAGATCAAGCTGGATATTCAGGCTGTGGGTGTGTGATTTTTAAAGCTTCCGAAGTGTATTATTTCAGAGTGAAGGTAAAATGGAAGAATGAGCTGAGTGCAGAGGTAAAATTAGAGAGTGGGATAATGAGAACTAGAGGGGATGGCTGAGCGGATTCACTGAGAGCTCAGGAAGATTAATGCAGGGATGAGATTATAGTGCATATGTGCTAAAGGTCTAGTAAGAATGCGTGAGAGTGGGACGGTGCGCGTGTAATAGGTGGCGAGAGCCTGTGAGTAGCGTGTGTTTAGTGAAGGTGAGTGGTAATCCATGGGGAGGAGATGATTGTTCCAGATAATACTGAGCCACTGTTAATTGAGGCTGAACTCAGTGTTTGGTCATCATTAAAGGCTAGTCAGGGAAGTTGTAAACAGTTTTAAATACAAATATTCAAATGTACACTACTGAAAGCTAGGACTGTAATAGGATCATCCAGTATGTCTTCCTCCATAAAAGAAAATAAGATGTGTGCAGTTCTCCCAGAGGACTTTACTCTGCAAAACAAAGCCACACACAAAGCCAAATGGGAAAGGCATTATGATAATATGGTATTATTACTGCAGGAAAGCATGTCAGGTTGTGCTTTAATAAGTACACAATAGGTACAGTAAGTGCCTCAACAACACTGATCAACTACTAGGCCATTTATGAGAAAAAGAATATGGAAAAAGAACACAATTTGCAAATCAGTCTGTGGGACACTTATTCAATGTTTGTTAAAACATCAGAAGTGAAGAAAACATTTTATATGTATTGCTTCAAGAAGAATAAATATTGTTTTTCCAACCAATTTTAAATACCAAATTTGTATAATAGTACATTACAGTACACATTTGTACATTAAATGAATAGAATCTAGCAGAGTGAAATATTAACCATGCGTTGTCTATTTTTATATGGTTTAAACGGTTTAAAATCCAAAAAACATAACACCACTCTCTTGCTGTTGTATTCCGCTAATTAAAACTATCAGACAAACTGAATATCCTGATATAAACCTTACTGAAAAGTTGAAAGTGAAGCTGAAAGTTTTCCAAGTATCATGTTATATTTTTGCCATGACATTCCCCCTTACCACAAAGCCACTCGCATATCAAGACAGAGACCTGGCATTTGGCAGTACATAGTCGTAAGTACATGGACAGCCTGGCAGTCCTCTAGGGAATGTCAAGAACTAAAAAAAGCTGCTGCCCCCCCACCACCACAGCCGGAGAGCTTGATGTAGTGAGTGTGATGGAGGTAACGACGACAGGAGCAGTGCGGCAGGGGCATCAAATATTGAGAGGAAAAGTTACCTGCGAGGCTTGCCTTTGTTTAATGGATGAGTTTTCCTATCACTCACAACAGGAGCGCCATCTGCACACGGCTCTTACACTCATACTGCTCCACAGTCGCTGTCATGTGGGACGATGACAGTTAGAATTCTGTATTTGAATCTGTCCCCCACTATCGCCTTCACAGGAAGAGCAGAGGCTCATCGCTGAAACTGACAGGAAATGGTAATAGTTTTTGTTAAGCATCAGTTTCCTGTTGAGTCTCTTTCTGTCCTCTGGGGAACCCAGCGAAAAGATGAGAAAGTGGGGGGAGTGGGGTAGGTGGTCCCCTTTGAAGCTCCAGAGAATGAGGGAAAATACGGAATTTCTTTGTTGTTCATCTTTTTTTTTTCTCCCTCGGATAACTGTAACCAGGCGATGGAAATCACACTCCCCACTCTTTTCTGTTAGCGTAAAACTCCAGGGGCCTGATACACAAAGGAAGTGCTAGCGCTTTAATATGTGCAAAGGTGTGAGCACAAGCAAAAAAAAAAAAGAAAAAAAATGGCCTGAGCTGATGTAAGCGGGATCACAGCGAAGGTTTAGAGGCAAGTGCGGCGCATTTTTTGCATGAGCGCTCAAATGCATAGAAATAAAATAAATAATGGGTGGGATGAATGAATGTATAAAAAAAATGCATAAAATTACATTAAAGCTCATGTGATTTACTGAGGGTGACAGCATGTCACATCCACTACTCCAGAGAGATCTGAGTGCAGTGGGGAATAACAGGCAGATACCTTTAATGCCAAATCAGATAAGCTCCTCATATCTCTTCTAAGCCGCGAAAGAGCGCAGAGCTCTTCCACAGCTCCAAATATATCCCTGTTCAAACTTTTGTCTCCGTAGCATCAACACTCAATATACTCTTCCTTTCACAACCCTCACTCTGTAATACCATCTGTCAAAAGGCTAAACAACTGCACAATCCCAGTTAATGATGTGTGATATCCAGTGATGCAGTGGTTAAAAAAGTTGGGTAAACCCTACAATTTCCAGATCAGCTCCTATATAACTTCTTAGTTAGCTAGCTAGCTACCAAGCTGGCAGGCTAACACAGCATTAGCTCTTTGGTCATATCTGATATTAAATATTTGAAACTGAGCTGAATAGCTGGTTAACATTTTGAATGAATATAGAATATGTACTATTTCTTTATTTTATTTTTTGGAAAGGGGGTTGGGGGGGGGTGGTATTTCCTAAGCTCCATTTTTATTTGTTCCATGCATTCAGTGAATGGAACTGGGCCTGGGATTTCTGGACAATGTGAGGTGGGATCTGAACATTTGACCAAAATAAAATCTGGAGCTATATGCATGCAGACTAATAAAAATCAAGAGTAAAATTCATATTTTTAAATATTACATGAATGAAATGTTAATTTACCCTCCATTCTATCTGAGGTGATATCAGTGTCATATTGTTATTGGTTAAAAAATGAATTTGGGCTGATGTCTCATGGCATAAGGCCAAAAATATATAAATGGACCTCTTCATCAAACATCTAAAATTAAAAGTGTTAATAACAAAATCTTATACCGTGAGAATATGCCCCCTGTTCCTGCAGTGGCAGGTTTTGCTCTTCTGGAAAAGATTTAAGCCACAGATACTGGAACACTGCCATGAGCATGTGCGCATGCTCAGATGACCTTGGTGACTTATCTGTGAGTGTTTTGACAAGTCACAGACCTTCATAAAGTCTGCCAAAAGTACAGTCATTTTTGCCAAACCCCTTCAGTACTTAATCATTAACTGTCAAATGTAGTATTTAATAAAGTGCAAATACAGCCACTGGCTACTTTATATGAAACATGTCACTTGAAGTTCCATCTTGCGGGTAAGTAGTTTGGGACTGTAGCAAGTCCCAAACTACATGAATACCTGTGAGTCATCAGCTAGCAATTTGTCAGTGGTCAGACTACCGTAGAGCACACCGATTTGTGTAATATAATAAAAGAAATAATTAGTCCATTTAGCCAGTGTTAAAGTACAGGGAAGGTGTTTCTAATAAAGTGGCCAGAGTGTTTAAACACAGGGAATGTGTTTCTAATAAAGTGGCCAGAGTGTTTAAACACAGGGAAGGTGTTTCTAATAAAGTGGCCAGAGTGTTTAAACACAGGGAAGGTGTTTCTAATAAAGTGGCCAGAGTGTTTAAACACAGGGAAGGTGTTTCTAATAAAGTGGCCAGAGTGTTTAAACACAGGGAAGGTGTTTCTAATAAAGTGGCCAGAGTGTTTAAACACAGGGAAGGTGTTTCTAATAAAGTGGCCAGAGTGTTTAAACACAGGGAAGGTGTTTCTAATAAAGTGGCCAGAGTGTTTAAACACAGGGAAGGTGTTTCTAATAAAGTGGCCAGGGTGTTTAAACACAGGGAAGGTGTTTCTAATAAAGTGGCCAGGGTGTTTAAACAAAGGAAAGTGTTTTTCTAATAAAGTGGCCAGAGTGTTTAAACACAGGGAAGGTGTTTCTAATAAAGTGGCCAGGGTGTTTAAACAAAGGAAAGTGTTTTTCTAATAAAGTGGCCAGGGTGTTTAAACACAGGGAAGGTGTTTCTAATAAAGTGGCCAGGGTGTTTAAACACAGGGAAGGTGTTTCTAATAAAGTGGCCAGGGTGTTTAAACAAAGGAAAGTGTTTTTCTAATAAAGTGGCCAGGGTGTTTAAACACAGGGAAGGTGTTTCTAATAAAGTGGCCAGGGTGTTTAAACACAGGGAAGGTTGCTGAGGGTCCTCAGCTGCAGTAAATTATGTAACAGTGACTGGTGACGTGTAGAAGTTAAAACTGCTGTGTGGTCTGTGTACAAGACTAGGGTTTGATTCCCTGTTCAGGTAATAACCACAGCACAGTGCACCAGTGACCGCCCTTATCTAAGACCCCCAGCACCATGTTAACCCCCTGTGTGACATGGTCAGAGCTCAGTCTCTCTGTATAAGAGATAATATATGTAATGTATAAATATCAGAGCAAAGTGTGGTTTCAATTTTTTGGCCATAGTTCAGAATAGTTCACTACACATGCCTTCATCAGTGTGGAAAAAGTAACAGCTTTGTCTCTCTGCGGCACAATGAAGAACACAGTTCCTCCGCTCCCAGCTGCACGCTGCAGATATGTCGCACTCCAGAGAAAAGAAAATACTCAGGAATTAAGAACTGTTTTGGAAATGTTTATATTTTTATAGACAGAAAGAAAGGAACCAGAATCTTACTCTATGTCATGTGGTGCATATAAAAATTATTTTTAAGTGATCTGCTTTTCTCTGGGCAACTTCCCTGCTGAGCTGGAACACTGGCTGCTGCGCACGCTTTAATTAAGCTGAGTGTTAGAATGAGCTACATTTCCACCAGAAACACACACACACACACCAGCAAAAAGCCCAGTCTATTTCAATAAGAAAAGAGAAAACCTTCCCTCTTGTGTCTCCCCTCTTCCAAATTTAACTCAAATCCTAATCACTCCCCTCATCCCCGAGGCTTAGTACACCGCCTCTTCCTCAATCTCCTCCTCCTCCTCTTCCTCCCACCCCTTCACCCCCCACCCTGCCTCAACTTGCCCTCATTTCCACTGAGAGAGAGAGAGAGAGAGAGAGAGAGAGAGAGAAGGAACAGAGGAGTAGCTCATGCTCTTTGATCTTTATCTATGGTGCTGCATATCTATTTTGGGATGCGCCTAAGCTAAACTGATGATTTCCTGCTCTTCATATGTGCTTTGTGAGGTGGGATAGAGAGTGAGTGAGTGAAAGAGAGAGAGAGGCTGTGCTGGAGAAATAAGGACAGAGAGAAAGAAAGAAGGAAGGATGAGAATGGAAGGAGAGAGAAGTGGAATGAGGAGGTGATGGTAGAAATGATAGAACCCTGACACTTAAGAGTGTTGAGAAATTGCAGGGGGGAGAGGCTGGGAGGAGGCTGAGTGACAGTCTGTGGAGCTGAAGTGAGCGCACCGCTGTGTCTTTAAGGTACTTGAAGCTGTCTGTCCAGTCAATGACTGTAATTTCCCCAATGAGCACAGCTTTAAAAAAAAAAAAAGAAAAAAAAAAAAACACCTTAATATCTTCCCACCATTAGTCCTGTCAGCCACGTCCCTGTCTGTCGCTGCCACTGCCCTAGTGCTGCTACCTCTGACGGTGCCGTGGAAATATGAAAGTTTTTTTCTATATTCCTTATCATCTGAAATCTACACTGGTGAACTGGACCCTAACCCACTCCCTCACTCATAATCCCACCGCCTCAGACGGGCAATTGAAGGATTTCCAGAGGTGTCAAAGGGTCACGACCGCCAAGACGCCCAGCAGCCTTCAATTTGCTTGTGGGTAGCATTTGAGTAAAATGGTTTTACAATTCAGTCTGCAACTCATGACCATTTTAAGCAATTCCTTCCAAATGACACCGTGCCTGAGACTAACCAAAATGAGACGGTGCCCAAAGAAGCGGACGTATTTCATTTCACGCAGCAAAGACGCTCTGGTGCTCTTAAAGAATAGGGCAGAAACCCTAAATCAGAGAGAAGAGTGAGCTGAAAAACACCCTCAGCTTAAAAGCTTTAACGAAGTCTGATGAAGACGGATGATTAGGAGCAACAGTGAGACGGGCATTCTGGTGAAAAAAAATGAACGTGAACAAATGAAGGAAATTGAACTGCAGACTAGTGCTGGGTAATCAAATCAGAAACAGAGAGAGAGAGAGAAAGAACCTAGATAAAGATGAGTGTGACTGAGCAAGAGTATGTATGTACTTTATAGACAAAGATGAAGAGAGGTAGAACCAAGGCAGATGAAGAGAGCTTGAGAGAAAGAGAAGGATGGAAAGATGAAGAGAGGAAGAGAAATGTAGAGCAGAAATAGAGGAAAAAAGGAGACAAAGATGAAAGTGACAGGCAAAAACAGAAAATAAGTGAGGGGAGGGAGAGAGTGTGGGAGAGAGAGAGGAAGGCAGAGAAAGGATGGGAGAGAAGTAAAGAAAGATACTGGTGAGAGAGTAAGAGAGAGCAATCATGAAGAGGGAAAGAGCAAAGCTGAGAGCGATAAAGAGAAAGGTAGGCCGAGTGAGAGAGAGAGAGGCAGAAAGAGAGTGAAAAAGAAATAGTGAGAAAGAATGAGAGGCAAAATTACTGTGAGAGAGATAGAGTGAATGTGTGAGTCACAATGAGAACAAGAGAAAAGTAAGAGTGGGGAAAACAGAAAGAGATGGTGAAAGGAAAAAAGAGGAGGGAGAGAGAGAGAGAGGGAGAAAGCAGTGTGTGGAGGGAGATCTGCAGGGTGGCTAATGTGCCTTGGCAGGAATCACTAGCTCTTGGCCTGAGCTCTGCTTGAGCGCGAGAGAGAGCAGGTAAAACAAAGGAGCTGCAGCTAATCGCTCCACCATGGCCCCATTTTGCTAACGTTCTCCTTCTCTCCCACACTACTGCACTCTACTGGAAACCAGCAGGTTCCTTAACAGTACAAATAAAGAGTGGTGTCAGGGCAGCTCAGTCTGGGAGAGTTTATTCCCAGACCTCTGTGGGACTGTAACTGAGAATCTAAAACATAGCTGCAAATACAATATCAATACAAATTTTAATCTGACACTGAAGCACAATAAGCTTCTCTGTGTCATAGAGGGTCCCTCATTTATCATATTTCACTGAAACTACCATCAGAATCCAAAACAACATCTGGGACCATACCACCAGAGATTATTGGATAAGGAAGAGAATATTGGGCTTGTTTTTTTACACACAAACACACACAGAGCGATGACTGGGCTCTTTACGAATCAATTATAAAATCTAAAGGGGTATAGTTTTTTGGGAATATTTATTTATGAGTCAGGCCTGTCTGAATACATTTAATAGTGCTTTGTTAAGTAAGTTTTAACACACAAAAATATCAAATTCCATTAATTATTAACTTGCGAACTGAAAACTGTACTGAACTTAAAAACAGCAATGGCATCAATTAGTAAACAGAACTAATAAACAGTTTTTTTGAAAATCTGCAATCTCACAGACAGAACACAACACTAATAAATATGGCAAAAAAAGAGCAGAATGACTTGAAACTAGGTTAAAGTTGGACTAACAAGTATACAACTAGCCATGAGGGAAGGGCTTTCAGTCAGTGTTAATAACTGACCTTTCACAGCGTAAATTATTTAATAATCGAAGAATCTGAGCTCCAATACTTGAGCTGCTAACTGGCTAACAGAACTAGCCGGTATCTGCGCTTAACCAACTGTCAAGTTTTATAGTGCACTCCATTGGAGCACAGAATTCAGAAATATATTTGGTTCAGACATATGGCAGTTAAATGAAAAGGAGTAACAATAGAAAATCAAATTGATTTTTAACCCTTTAAAGCCTGACATATTAAATAATAACACAATAAAATCACACGTGGCTAAATCTAAATGTTATTAATGTATAAATTTTGGATTATATAATTTCTGAATGCATCATATTAAGGCATTTACCAATTTTTTTTTTTTTTTTTTGGTCTTTCATTTAGTTCACTGCATCAGGTAAAACAGTTCTTCAGACTTTTTTTACAATTCTGTCTTAATTTTGATTAATTTCAATGAAACAATCGATAATCAAATGATTGTCTCTGTTCTTCAGAACTTTTCAGGAAAATGTAACATTGAGCCGATGAGAGGTCCTTGACCTATGAGTACTCTGTTCTTCTCTCTGACCTTTTTACATTTCATATACAGATGGTAATAAAACACCAAAACCACAAAGGCTCTTTTTTGTTGATCTGCACAGCTGTGTTTCCATATTTAGAGAAACTAAAGTTGTTTCTGTTACCGTCTGAACCTTGGCTTGAGGTATGAGGTCATTCTAGAGACCTCCCACACTCATCTGTATCATCATCTTCTTCCTCTGAATCTGTCTCACGAAATCTATGTCGACAACTGAGCGAACACATTTTGCGCACACAAAGGCTTTTGGAAAACTAAAAATACATTTGTTTCATAAAAATATTTTGTAAAATTGTCTAAACATGTTTTGCAGCTGTAAAGAACAGACTGAATTTTCTGAATATTTATTAAAATTAATGAGGATTTGACAGGTAGAATACACCTGCAATGGAATATAATGGAAATGGAAATACAATGGAAATGCTTAGTTTTACTACAAGTAACATCATATAAATCATACCTGTAGTTGCTTCAGTTTAGCAAAAGAAGTAGCCTTGAGATTTCCTGTGATTTCATGATGATAACAACAACTTGTAATGGTTTGGTAAATGCATGAAAAAGCTTCCACTTCATTCACAGTGAACACTTGTCTCAAAAGGATGGAAGTTTGTTTCAGTATTTCTCTTCATTAGATGATGTAAGAGCCACCTCTAAAGATCAAGTATCATATTTGATATGTTTGGCTTTATAGGGTTAAACAAATTTTTTCCCCCAAAAAAATTTAAACTCAAATAGTCAATTAAGCAAAAAGTCAGGCCTCCACCCTACTAGCTAATCTAGCTGAAGTGTAAACAAGCACATATCACAATCCTTTAAATCTAAAATATTAGTTGGACTAAATTTTGAGCAAGCTAGATGGCTTACACAATAAAAAAACAACAACAGACAAATCCACAATTTCAATGTGGTATCTTTGCCCAATTCCTTTAAACATTTAAGTAAGCACCATATTTCTGTCCTTTGTCATTAAAAGGGTCATTATTTGAAGTCATTTTAAAACTCAAAACTCTACTTTGCCTGTGCCTTTATAGATACAACAGTGGTCTTAAAGTCCAGTTGTGTTCCCTAAAGGTACATTACATTCTCTTCTCCAGAAAGAGGTGAATGTTTGTAAGATTTCACTACAGAACTGTGTAAAATACAAAAAAACATAATACAAGTACTGAGATAAAATTCATTCATTGTCTGTAATCACTTATCCAGTTCAGAGTCGCAGTGGATCCGGAGCCTCACTGGGCACAAGGCAGTAACACACCCTGGAGGGGGGAGCCAGTCCTTCACAGGGCGACACACACACAAACACAAACACACACCTACAGACACTTTTGAGTCACTAATTCACATATCATTGAGGCATGTGGGACCGTGGGAGGAAACCAGAGCACCCAGAGGAAACACACGCGGACATGGGGAGAACACACCAAACTCCTCACAAACAGTCACCTGGAGTGGGACTTGAACCCACAACCTCCAGGTCCCTGGAGCTGTGTGACTGCAACACCACCTGCCACCCGGAGATGAAATTGAGTGTATGAAATAAACACAACTTTTAACTAGTACCGAACTAACAGTACTGAATAAGTACCCTTGAGGGTACCACTACAATGACCCTTTTACATTTCTCAGCTGAAGGCTCAAAACCCAACTCTCACTCGACTGAGACTCTAGAATTGAGAACTGACTTGTAAACATTGCATCCAAATTTGTCCTAATGGACACAAGCTTAGCGTGGCAGGTAGAGACCACACTAGTTAGACCAGGGAGTTTCCCTTCAAGCTGAATTATGACCAATCCAGAGGCCTGGCTTTGCTCTGCTCTGCTGTTAGTTTGGCAAGGGGCCCAGCAAGGGCCAAGGGGGGCCTTGATCCAAGCACACCCTGCCATTATGCGGTCCATTCTGGACCCGAGCAACTGCTCACTGAAGCCACAAGTGTGCCACAGAAGACTGAGAACGTCCCTCCGTTGCTATGGCAGTCACTCACTGTTTACTAGCACCATCGATGCAAACTCAGTTCATGCCATGGGACTGAAACCAAGGCCTTTCAACAGTCATGGCCTCTCTCTCCCTCTCTCTCAAAGTGACTCTGGCTGCATAGTTAGTAACTTTCACATGCTCTGCTGAGAGGTGGTTCCATAGTGTTAGTATGTTCCTGTTCCGTCACCTTAGGAACAATAACCCCCAACAGCCAACAGACAACCAACTTTATCCCTTCGCCAACTCAACTCTCACCATGTCCTTTTGACTTCATAGTCTTCATCTTAAGCCAAGGACTTCAGCAAACTGAAGCGTCACAATTTATCTTTTGAAAATAGGCGAGAACAAGCAAACGAAATGTCATCAGTGGTCCCGTCTCCAAGGAAAGACCGCCAAGTGAACGACAAAGTGAACTTTTAGAACTTCCTGAGCTTACTGCTTTGATTAGGATGATGTGAAGGGCCCCATCACCAGAGCATGTGCTTCAAATAGTCCAAGTCCTCCATGGGGACTGCGGCACCTCCTGCATAACCCTGATGGAGCCGAGCTGCAGACAACATCAAGGACACAAAAAGAACATTTCTGAAAAGACAGGAATTTGAGTCTTTGTGGTGGTGACCCCTTTCCTTTCACCTCCATTCAAATGAAGAGCACGCAAAGCCAAGAAACAAAATCTCCATCCATCATTTTCAGTTTTTGCAACACTCTCCTTATCCAAGGGCGAGGAAAGCAGAATGGAGAGGACTGGAACGTCCACAGGCGTACCACAAAGGACAGGGTTGAGGCGTAGAGACAGAGAGGGGGAAGGAGAAGGAAGAGTGGGGCCATACTGGAGCCAGGGGACAAGGGGCCAAACCCATAAGAGAGGTTCAAGGGCAGTTCAGACCAAGTCTTGGAAATGCAAGCATTAAAAACAAAACACCATCCAAGTGAGCTCATGTGAGTGTCTTGGGGGAATAAAATGAGTGGGAAAGCAGTAAAGCAGTTAAAGAGCTCTGCAAGCACTGAAATCCCAACACGTTCCAAAGCAGAAAAACTATCAAGGTTGACATCACTGAGATCCAAGCTCCACTGAGAGAGCAACAAGATCTGGGCTAACGTGAGCGATTGAGGGTCTACTTTTTGATGTGCAGTACCTTATGAGAGTAAAAGTTTTTTAGGCAACATTTCTGAAAGTCACGGAAGTAATATTGCAAAATTTTGTGGAAACCTAAATCCGGACCTTGGATTCAGGTGCCAGGCCTGGGTTTTAAAATGGCCAGCTGGTGTGACACAATTGCTACATTCACACAGAAGGTAAAAGTGGCTCAAATTTCATTATCAAATTTTATTTGTTGTTTTACTGTTGACACTATTCCCACCCCACTTCCTATCTGCCACCACCAAAATTCCTGTTGAGTCCTACACCTCAACATTAAGGTTGCTGTGGCCATTTATGATCGGATCAGCAACCAGCTCTCCTTATCAACTACGGTTACACATTGAGCCCTGCCCATGTGTACCCAAACCAGCCACTGTATCACTAGGTCTAAACAGTCTGTTCAATCAAAAGTGCTTTCATTTTGAAATGAAGGAATGGAACCGCGCTGGTGTTTTACTGTGCAGTGCAAAACACCCCTTTATTTCAAATTAGATTATTATATTTACTAAACATAACTGAGTGAGCGACTGCCTGAATGAGTGACTAAATGAGCTCTTAAATGTATTTTTTTAAAGCAAACTACATGCCGTGCTTCATATCTACAAGAAAATTGCAAGAACTTATGAGGATTAATGCCTCAACACTGGTTCTCGACACAACTTCAAATCCTCCACAAACCAGCTTTTGTGACTCTTGGCATGCATGAAAAGAGATCATCCCCTGAAAATGGCCTGTTGATAGGACAGCACTCTTCTGAGACTGGATAAAAGGATAAAATTAGCTCAGAGAAAGAGCTAAACTGAGGGTTCACTGAAAGATGCAGAGGGGGAAAAAAGAAAATGACCAGAGAATCTAAAGTCAAGAAGAAAATGTCATCTCCTATTACAGACGTGTCTTAAATGTAAAGAGAAGGAGAGAGAGGCCAGCACTCCCACTGCTGCTAATGCCTGACCTTCAAACTGTTAGTGGCGCCAGAGTAACAGCCTCTCTGCCACGATGGATAACCTTTATTTGTATGAGTGTTTTTTGCTGTAATGTGAATTTGACCGAGTTAGCAGAGCTGCCTCTCTGATCTCTGCGAATCTTTGATTTTTCCCTCAACCACCAAGCTCCTGACGCATGTGCCCAAAGATGAATAGAAAATCAAAGTGTTCACCTTCCTAGTGGAAATCCTTGGCGTCTTGGAGACAGCTGAGACGAGTGAGAGCCAAGGCTGCCTCCAGGCCGCCATCACTCCAGCTCAGACGCGCCAACTTTCCATGACAGTGGCACGCAACATCACAGATCACCTCTCACATGTTTGATTCTGAGTGGGTGACCTTAAATGCCCGTGGTCACTTCTGGAAGAAACCTACCTGCAGTGTACTGCTACTATTTGCTTAACCTTAGCTGCCTTAGCAAACATCCATCCCATAAACCGCTAATATGGGTAAAACCTGGATTAGCAGGTTCTTGTGTGTGCAAATCAAATACCTCCAGTGTTTTTGTGTGTTTAGTGAAACCCTGGAATCATCTGCCTTGAAACATGTACATTTTTCTTTGTGATTCATGTGTTCCACATGGTCTAAGTGCACTGGCCAGAACATATAGTCAGAGTTAACAGACTAATGCTAACTATTAGTAAAAGCAGAACAAACTGGGGACAAGGCCATGGCAAAAAGAGCAGCACCTGTGTCAACACAGCTCCTTAGGCCATATTTACAGAAGCATCATTAATCTCGCTGGACCGACCGCTGTCTCTTCCAGAGACACTGTAGGTTTACAGAGAAGATGAAAGAAGACAGAAGGTAAGGGATGCGGAGCAGCTCTTTAACTCCAGGGCACAGCTCAGGAAGACGGGCAAACTGCTGTCTTTGGCAAACTTAAAGCTAATCTAAACTTCTCTTGCTAGGGGAATGTATGAACAGTCCCAGCTTAACAGAAGGTACAAAAGAATTCTTAATTTCCTACAGAACACTAATGGGCAAAAGTGTTTCTTCTTTTATTTAGTTAACAGCCAAAACTTATTTTAGATACATTATTCATTTTTTATATTTTTAATTTACATAGAGATATATTTCTGTGCAGATGTTTTGGGTACTTGAGAAAATTAGATTTAAAAAAAAGCTATTTATCTGAGCAGTAAGAGTTTATTTTAATCGTGTCAATAGTTTGGAAAAAACGAATTGTGTTTATTACCACAATATTTTGTGATTAATCATGATTAAAGTTAAAATGCTGGCACTTCATTGTATATTTGGGAGGGAGAAAACATGTAGTGTGGTAGGCATGACAAACTGGCAAGTGATGAACAAGAGGAGGAAGGAGGGATAAATATGAAACTGAATACATATTTCAGCAAAAATAAAATGTAGTAGAGATGCTGTGTTTACATTGTTAAATAAAACCATTAATATGTCACTGGTCTCTGTAAAAAGAGTAAATTGTGGCCAAATTTGGTAAAAGTATTAATTTGCGTTAAAAAAAAAAAACACAACATCATGTGTTAAGCACTAGTTTACTAGTATATTTGCTAAAATCATTCTAATATTAGAATTAATAGAAATAACATTATTACAGTAAGTATATTCTGTATGTGAATATGTTATGCTTTTATTACGGCTTTTAATTTGTTTGTGTTTGTATTTAATCTAGTTATTATTTACTATAATAATTTGAATAGTACAGCATTTGCGAGAACTCAGAGCTCAAACGTCAACACCTCTGAATGTGTTAAGTATTACTTGGATGGTGAGAGGCAGAAATACATTTTAGAATGAACTTTGGAGGTGTGGAAAAGTATTTCAAAGCTCAAAGTATGTCTGCCAAACAGAATGGAAAATATAAGGCAAAGATTGAACGTAAAGTTTGAAAACATTATTTGATGAGCTTCCTGTGCATTTTTTTTTAGGTACATTTCTTTCCCACTACTGAAAAAATGAATGCATTAATCACTGTTTTTAAGTGGTAATAAATGCAGGGGATGTCTTGTTTTGCTCAGTATTATACGTCCTTCATTAAAAAGTTTGTAATCTCATGCTATGATACATTAATCTCAGCACGCTGTGTTCCCTCTTCCTCAGTAGTCGGGAAAACTGTTATTAATCCTGACAAATAAAAGACTCCTAGATTGGTTTAAACCAAGAATGACAAAAATGTCCCGTCATCTTGAACGAAGCCTCTTTCTTGAAAGGCGGATATTAAGAGGCAATGAGAATCTCCATGAAGGACAGTGAATGGACGGTTAGTCCCAGCATATCCCAGAAGACAGAGGCTCTCTTCTCCGCAGCTCACTCTCAGTTGGCATGATTTCACCCACAACTGGATAGGCTTTACTCTTCCTCTCCATCCCTCCCTCCTTTCCTCTCTCACACTCTCGTTATGGCATGATTTGCATGCCTTCCCCCAGTTCCTAAACGCCAAAACAAGAACACCATTCAACGGAGAAGAAAGCCCTGGTATGGGCATGAGGGGTTTGAAATGTACCAGAAGATAAACTTCAAACTCCTGCTGATTTCCTCGCTCTTGTATTTATTTTGGTCTGTGATGACCAGTCTATAGTTCTATCTAATTAAATAAAGTCAGATCACCTATAATAAGGTATTTTTGCTAAAATAAAATGCCTTAAAAGGCATCTTACAACATTCTAACTGAATCCTCATAATGAGAACTATCAGCTACACGGACCAGATTTGAGGTGATTATACTTGCCAAGATTTCATTTGTGTGTGTCCTTTTGGCTCGGTGTATTAAACTGGTAGGACTAATCTCCAGCTCTTGGCTCATGCTGAAATCCTGCCAGGGAGCAAGAGAATTGAACAGCTTTGGAAAGCCCCTGGAGTGTTGATTAAGTAAGTTCTGCTGTGCAAGTTGCCTGCAGCAAACTTTGCTTTCCAGCGATGCATTAGTGTTAATGGCTTGCACCAATTTGCAGGTCGTCCAGCTAATGCAAATGGAAGTGTACATATAACATCACTCTGCCCACTGTATGACCTCTAAATTGTATTAGAGAGAGGTTTGCACGTGTGTGAGTATATGTGCATCTGCATGCTTGTGTGTATGTGTGGTGTGCGTGCGATCGTGTGAGGCTCTTCGCTTTGTATGC
Organism: Hoplias malabaricus; assembly: GCF_029633855.1. Lineage (NCBI taxonomy): Eukaryota > Metazoa > Chordata > Actinopteri > Characiformes > Erythrinidae > Hoplias > Hoplias malabaricus. The sequence continues at coordinate 56,081,919 of NC_089802.1, read as the reverse complement.
ACTTGACAAAACAGTTACCCATCAAAGACAGAGTGCCTCCAGGAAGAGTTACTAATATTAGTGTGTCAGTGCAGTGGGCCACTGCAGTTTTGTTGCATAACAATGATGACCACCTAAACACAGTCTCTCTAAGAGACTGTCTCAATCTGTTCTGTTTCAGACAAAAACATGATGAGAGGATATAGGAGCATATCATGAGCTGGTTTCCTGGACTAGGATTATGTCTGCAACTGCACTGGAAAACCAATGGTGATTTACCAGTATAAAGCTTTTGTACTTCAGATTCCAGCTTAATCTGAGTGTGATAAACCAGTCCTATACGTCCTCAGGAGAAAATGAGGCTCATGGCAACCTGTTAACAGGGCAAAAAACATTTATACAACAGTCAGAGAGAAACTGGAGCTTAATTCTTTAAGCTTCAGTAAAGTCTTTGCTTTAAATAAGAACAAGCCCCAGTTCAGCACGAGAACCCAGGAGTAAGGAGTGAGAAGCAGGAGCTCTAGTTTTTAGCCATTTTAACTTGGTTCTCTTTCTTCTCCGGTATTGTTTTTGTCATACTTAGTCGGTACTCTTATTTCTCAAGGCACTCATTAATATGTTTTGCTCTGTTTAACCTCATCATTTCATTCTCACACAAACATAAGTCCTGTGATTGGAGAGTCCCAGAGAAGGAGGCGGGCCAACTTTACTGTGCCTGCAGTCTATGTATAATGAAGCATAAAATCAGAACCACTTATTTTATACCAGGCTTATTTCACAGTATGCAGGTTGGGAGGAGCTCTAGATCTCCAAATAAGACACTGTCTGCGAATTTCAACTGTGGTGAACTTTGACCCATAAATTTGCATCCCCCTACCAATAGCGCTGCTGCTCTGGCTATGTGACCTATGACGCATCTGTCTGAACCAACATGGAGGAAGCACTGATTGTTAGAGTTTCAAAACAGATGCTATGCTAACACTGCCGAACCAAAATGTAGGACTGTTTACACCTCTGATTCTGTCTCCAACCTTAGCCATGCCCATTTTGCCGGCGATGCAAAACACACAAAAGTTAATGCCTTAATGGATCTATTAAACTGCTAAATTATAGAATATATAAAAAGTTATCTTGCTGGTCATGGAACTGTAACTGTAATGAAGTCCTGCATGTCCATCCTATGTCCATCAAACATTGTCAAAAGAGTGCATCTGAAATGTCCTTGTTTCTCCAGGCTGTTAATCTGGCAAATTTATCATGACTGTCAGCAGCTAAAGTTAAAAGAGTGACATGTTTCATTGTATTACATTTTTTCTATTTCTAATAATTCTGACTAATTTACTGCCATTGCCATTCTCACAGCAGGTACTTGTGTTAAGAATCTTTACTGCACATACAACCATACGCCCCTGAAAGCATGGATGCTTGTTTCTTTCCTTTAAGCTTTCCTTTAAGCTTGTGTCATCCACTTGTCTTCTACCCGTCTGAAAGCCTATAAAAAAAGCAAATATAAACCAACGCGTCTCTGAAAACAACCACAGAAACATAAGACAAATACAAGAGGCATCACATTCCAATCGTACTGGTGCATTTCCTTCAGTGGACATTACACTGAGGCAAATGTAGCCAGAGGCTTAAGACCACATCTAAAATGCACAGCCGAAAGGGGATATAAAATAAGGTCATAAAAAGCATGTGTCTTCTTTACTGGTGATCATAAATAGCTAGTGAAAGGGTGATATTGAGAAGCAGTTTGAACTGGTTTGAGCTTTTCTCCCCCCGATTTTTATAAAGTCTCTGTCCTGAGCCACCACACACCAGTGCAGACAAAAACAGATTTATGGCACAACGTTCTCCCGTGCAAAGGAAGTGTTTATCATCATCTGCAGGACTCGTGAAAAACAGACATACTGAGGACACACAATAGCAGTCTGAAACAGCATACATACACATTAAAAGCCACAGCTTCATGCTGGCTTGGCATCGCTTTGAGGTGGAATTGCAGGGATGGGGATTTACATAGAAACACACTCATTGTTCATGACCAGGAGGGGTTGTTGCCAGTCTTGAAGGATGCCGCTCCTTTGATATCACAGTTAGAGTGTGATCACAGAATGAAAATGCCTGTTCAAAATGCACCAAGCAGCAAATGATGAACTGCAGGCGAAATGCTGTGTGAGCAAAGCCGCCGACCTGCATTTCAAATGATCTGGGAAAAAAAAAAAATACACGCTGCTTATATAGCACTTTTAACTCAAAAACAAGTTTAGCTATTCCAAAAACATATGTGGGCTTTGTGTTTCTGCGTGGGAACTGTGCTAATTTGCATTTGTTGGAAAATCAACAAAGCACATATGTGCAAAGGTATGTACAATGCAACACAATGGAATCAATTTAATTTCATTTGCATAGCTTATGCAACATTTTAGATTAATATTCTTAATGGTGTCTTGATACATTTTGCTTTAAAACTGGAAGCCAGATCAGATTTGACCAAGGTCAAATGCAGAGTTGGGGTAATGTGGTAACAATGTGGTACAATGTGATTACTTATCACAGAAGAAGAGTAACACACTCCAGATGTAATTTTTGTAAACAAATTACAGTAACTAATAAAATCCTAACATAACTTAAAATCTTAATATAACATAAAATAAAATTTGTTTTAATTAATCTGTGTGCATGTGTGTGCTACCTGCAACAGATGTTGCAGTGCATTTTGAACTGCGAATAACATCAATGTAAAATAACTGCTGCAAATTTGGACAACAATCTTTTGAAGCATCTAATCTAGCTTAAATTAAACAGATGGAGAAAGAAGACAACAGCCCAACCACACAGAATACATTATTATTCAGAAACCACACACTCTGTGCACTTTACATAGTGGTAGATGTTTTTGTACAACCTTGTATTTTCTCTTCTACCTCAGAGCTGATAGGAATGTGCAATGGTTTTAGAGGGTAGCTTTTACCAGTGAGATTACAATTATGACTAAATAAATAATTGGTCATTTGCGATGGATTGTTTTGTACACTTGTCAGTGGGCTCCAGGTTTGTCCCTATAGGCAGACGCCTGTATGACACCCTGGAACATCCCACAGGCCACTATCTCCGAAGGCAGTGCTGACCAAGCACAACTCAATCTGGTCTGTTCTCCAAACACCTGACTTTCTTTTTGTAACATTAAGATACTGGTTGAAATAAACCCTCTTTTTTTCCTTCAAAGAGGAAAACATTCATCTGCTTGATTGTTTCTCATGAATAGCAATGCTTTTAATTTTCAACTGCCCCCTAGGCAATGGCTATAAACTGCCAGTTTAATGCACATGCTAGCTCTGGAAACAGGGGCTATTTATCTCAGAAACATTAAAAAGCTACAGTACTGCAGAGATTAAACACATTGTCGGCCCTGTTTATAGGATGTGAAGCCAGTCCAATGCAGAATTAGTTTAACGGGTGCAAATTCGCACCCACTCGGGAGCTCTGCATGGGAAGTGAATGCTCTACTTTTTTTCAGTGCACCAGGAAGAAAATCTGCCTCATGGAAAACTCCTAGTAAAGCCCTTCTTTTTAAATTTGATCTCAGCAATTTGGCTGCTACACTAACTGCACTACATCGGCATGTCACATGGACTTAACTACTTTTCCACCATGCTGGCTCTCCCATTGATTAATTGTACTGATCCAAAAAGGTCTTAAATGTGTTAATGTTATATGTTACAAATCTGCAACTAGAGATTTCAGTAATGCTTGCTAGGAAGTATCACTATGGTGTTAGAAGTGAACTTCTCTTAAGTAATAATGATTCCATGTCTAACGCTTCACAAAATAGGAGTGTATGACTTCATAACATTAGATTCTATAACATGTTAATTGTGGAATATATATTATATATTGTTTGTTAAGGTTAGTGACATATAACAACTTATTAATGCATTTTTAAAGTGTTATGAAAACAGGATTTATAGGAAGGGTTACTAATGATTTTTTAAGAGCTACAAAAGCTATTTTTAAAAGTTATAGTCCCCTGCTATCCCCAGTGAATCACAAGCTGGCATGCCATTTCCTCACCACTTTTTCTGGGGCAGCCACATTCAACTGGCCTACGTCCATCTGGGTTTTGCAGAGCCACTTTTGCTTAGGAAATTCTAATTGATGCCGTAATATCTGGAGGGCTTAATCACATTTTAAGAAGGTTAAATAGGTAAAATTGCTCCACCACATTCGCAGCCACAGTGGAGTTGAGTGGAGTTAAATCAGTGTGGGGGCCAAGGAGTGTTCTGCCAGAAAGTCAGTTGAATCCGCACCTCCCTGCCACAGGAGACGATGGAGCTTGATGTAGATTGAGAAACGAATGAGCCGCAGCTGTTCAGGTCCAGGGCCACAAACACCAAACTTAGCGCTGATTTTTCCTCTTTATTTTTTTTGAAGGAGAGGGTGGGTAACACAGCACTTCAACAGCTGCCAAGATGGAGGGTCCACATGGGACAGGTGGGGGAAAAGCTTCTGTTGATGCTTGTATTACTTATGAAAGCTCTCTAAAAATCAAGTGCACTGCTTTTTGTTTTTTTTAACTCTTCAGTAAAGCATCAACTTTTTGCTTTTATCTTTTTCCCTTGAAGGGTCAATACCCTACATTTGTTGTATTGATTTATTGTTTGTTCAAGGCCTACTTTTGAGTTTAGTTCAGGTTTATGCACCAATCCATTTTATATAATCCATTTTACATGACCACCACATTTACCCCTTAAACAGGAGGTATTGGTTAAACAATACATTGCATTTTTAAAAACAAACAATTTAATGAAATATCTAAGATTTTCTTTGGTCAAAATACCACTAAGATCAAGCAACACAGCACAGTTTATCCCCTGTCTTAACAGCCCTGTTCAGAATGGACATTTTAAATGACAATGAGGCTCACCCCACCTCAGAGCATGCAGCATTGAGAATTTAGTGTGAAGCTCTTGATTTCACAGTTTTGCTGAGTTCTATTTTTTCCACTTTCAAATTTGCCATCTTCACTGTGTCCTCTTATTTATCTGCTGTAACTTGGTATGTATTACACAGTTTAACACCCCTCACCCCCACACGCTTTCACATAATATGTGTTCTGAAATAAGCAGCCCACAAAATTTGACTGGGTGGTCTTGTTGCACAATTTATGGGTTGGTAGGCTCCAAATACCCAAATGAACATGTAACTGCATATGAAAATTTGCTTTTTCATAATATGACCCCTTTAAGCCATATAGGTTAAAGCAATGGCGTTCATATTTACTGTATCTCATTCAAAACTCTGAAAAGTGGAATCTGAATTCTGAATGTGTGCCCATATTCCTTCAGACATTGTCACAGCGCATCCAACAATAAAGGCAGCATTGTGCTTCTTTTACCTAGTGATAAGTATCAAGATAATACACAGAAATCACTGATTTCACATGTTGATATATTTCACCATGGCCAGTGTGAAATTAAAATTTAAGTCTGAATGTGTAGATGTTACACTATTAGATAAGACCAGGTTAATGATTCCCAGGTAAAGGACACAGCTTTGTGTCTGCAGCAGTGTACTGCTGTGTCCTCTCCGTCACTAAATATAGCCACAAATGAGGCAATGCAGCATGACCTGCACGCCTGGCTGCTGCAAACCCATTGATCCCAGACAAGAAGCATTCACATTTGATCTTTGAACAATAGTCTGATCGTTAGCCCTTCTTAGTAGCCTTGATTGGGGTAAGTCCAGACAAGCAGCCGTGTCATATTAACCACATAGCAAGACCTTTGAATTCTGGCTACAATAAATTGCCAAACATTAGGACACCTGCTCATCTGACCTTTCTTCTGTACTCAAGAGTATTATAGTGGGGTAGTCTCTTTTGCTGCAGTAAAACCCAATTTATACTTCTGAATCGACCCTACGCCATAGGCAACATGTCAACGCAGACCCTACGTAGACGGACGCGTACCTCTCCAGAATTATAACTATGCACTGCATCGACACACACCTCAATGACTGTGATTGCTCAGTAATTGGACGAACATTGTTTATGTGGAACCAAAGTAGCACAGGGAGAACTACTCTCCTCCACACTATAGAAACCACAGACAGCACAAATTCATGGCAAGAAATTTCCTCAGACATGGTTTGTGGATAAAAATGTTGAACAAAGGAAAAATAGAATAATAAAAGTAATTCTACTACACTACTACATTGTGTACTACATAATATGGAGGAAGATGTTTGAGACCATAGTGGTGTGGCAGTGTAACTACAGGAACCAATGCAGAAGTATAAACACTTACAATGGTGTAGGGCTCTTGCATAGTCTGCGGCATAGGCTCTGTGTTGAGTAAACGCAGAAGTATAAATCTGCCTTTAGAGTTACTAATCTTCTGTAAGTTTTACAGCAGATGACGAAACATTGCTGTGAGGATTTGATGTTATCCAGCCATGAGAACAAGACTCGGATACTGATTTTGGGTGGTGCATTTTGAATCCCAAATGATGCATAAAAATCTCATAAATATGTGTTGATGCTCTATCACTACAGAGAACACAGGTCTACTGCTTTACAGATCAGTGCTGGGGGCATCTATAGGTGGAATTTAGCATGGTGAACTATGTCCACAATATCTACACCTTAAAGTAGCTGAATAAATACTACAAGTGGTTTTTAAAAACTGTTGAACATAACATATCTCAGTAAGGAAAATAGAGACAGCAGCAGTTAGAATTATTTATATGCGCTAACAATCTAACTACCAGAACTGTGTAATCCAGCACGATGGTCCATTTTTCTGACTGAGAAAGAGAAACAAAGTAAGAGAAAATGATTTGCATTGGAATAAAAATGGAGAACAACTACTGTGCAAACCAGCCCTCCCCAAAAAAATTATCAAGGTTGTTGCCATCTACCTCAGGTGCTACTGGCCAATTCGGCATAATAATTAGGCCTACTCGTTAAAATGTAGCTTAGCTGTTAAGGTAGGTAAAAAAACTGCAGTCACTAAAGAAATAACCATTGCTCAATATATGCAAATCTTTAGCAAATTAGACCAGATGAGGATTGGATAAAGGTTGGCTGCCCTTTTCATCAGTAATGAGCATCGTTAGGGGTCAAATTAATAGAAAAGCACATTCCTGTGGCACCCAAGCAGATATTTTTCTGCTGTTCGGCAAGGCTACATTGTTAGCAACCCATTAATGTCTCAACCTCAGGCTTATTATTCAGCCATTAACCTTAAGACTTCTTGTTCAATAATGACTACAAATGATGTGGTAACTACTAAGTAAGTTTTGTAGCTAAAAGAGTGAGAAAGTGAAGTGAGGGTCCGCATACAGGCCCTTGCAGATAAAGAGGTTAATGGGGAAAAAAATTAAACAGAGATATTCCATGTATATTTTGCCCCTTGTTTCAGGATCAAACGGCACCATGCAAATTATGCAAGAACAGGTGAGGCTGGACTAAGCTTAAGGTGTAATTTGTCCTAATGAGCAAGGGATAGTATAATGTCTGTCTCAATCTCCAGATGATGCCACTCCATTTAATGACACTCAGTGTGTGTGGGTGGGGGTGAAGTGTGAGGAATCTCATTATCGAAGCATCTCACTTCATAATGCCCTCTGAATAAAGATATTCTTCCCTTTCAAAATGTGATATTAGACGCACTGACAGCTGTCATCAACTTTTATGTCCCATTAATGTCTCTAATAATGCATGCTAAACAGCTCTGTAGCAACTGGATTAGCTGGTTGCTAGTGCTGTAACTGTTCATTTGTTTTGTTGGCACATTGATTTGGCAATAACAAGCTTTGAATCCACCATTAATAACAGATTAACAGTTTTTCATCTGCTATTATTTCTTTAAACACACGTCACTGTGCTTCAGTATCTGGTGAGCAGTTTATATAGGGAGGATGATCATAGTCAACTCATACAAAGTCTACCTCAGTGATTTGTAATTTAACTGTTGTCCAGGTCTATTTTTTGCTAAAGTGCAGAACTCTATTTGTCTTTAATAGTTCTTTCAATGTATTAAATATATGCATGCTTGTTTTAGGCTGGAGTCTGAATGTTAGTTTTTTTTTTTTCATTTATATATGTTCATAGCCTACAGCAACCACTTTATCACACATTACAAACAGAAGGTTGTTAAATATACATTTTGCTATCTTAATCTTAGCATGTTGGTTGACTATGGGCATAATACAATCACATATCAAACTGGATGCTCAATGTTCAGCTTATTCGCATAATACTATAGTCCAAAGTGAAAGCAGAGTGTCAAGCCAGTGGTTTAATGTGAATGCTGTGTGTGTTTATAATGTTGTCTGATATAGCATGCATAATCCAAATTGCATGAAACATCTGAATGTGGAAAACAACTTGCATATTGCTCTTTCAAATGTGTATGCACGTCAAAGCCCTTGACTTAACCACCTTATCAAAACCCAGTAGTGTAATCCCACAGGCTTTCTTAGAAACCTTCAACCAAGTTGTTACATGCAAGCAATGCAGCAAGCAGTCATCATCAAATGTAAGCCCTTTTACACACTGTATCATACCACTGTAAGTATATGCTCAAAAAAAAAAAAAAGCATTTTTCATTACCTCTTCTGATGTTTCATCTAAAATCATGAGCACCCATAGGATGTTTATCTCCTCTTTACTGTGGTAAGATCCTCTACTGGGAACTTACACTTGGATGTAAAAACATTGCTGGAAGACTGTGATGGTATTCAGCCACGAGTGTATTAGTGAGGTCAGATACTAATATTGGACTAAAAGTTCTGGATCACAAATGGCTTGAGTCCACGCTTGGCTTAGAATGTATAGACATTAGGCTTGTAATTTTGTTGTGCTTACATAATGACAATAAAGCACCTGACTGAGTGAGGTGCTGCTGCTTCAGAGTATCCCATTCTATTGGGCAAAGCTTTTCTAAGTGGATTACTAATTAGAAGTGTCAACAAACTGTCATATAATGTATAGGGTCAGATTTTGTCATATACTTGTAATGTCATTTTGTTCAGTTGGCCTGCTAGCTAAAGCTGGGGTTACACTACACGACTTTTAGCCCGATTTTAACTCATTTAGAGTTGGACAGAGTTTGTGCTCATTGGCTGTAGTCTGCAGACTCTGGTGCAGTGTGAGTTGACAGTTGGAGAGAAAGCTGGGTAGTCTGTGGGGGGCTTCGACCAAATCTATTTATTTATTTATTTATTTTTGCCCCCAGATCACAGGTTTTATACCAGTTGCAGCATATCAAACATTTTCTATTTTTCTACCTGACTTCGGATGAATCTACATAGTGTAAACACTTCACCAACCCAAGTTTGAATGAGTCCAGTCAACAGCCAATGAAAACGCAGCACAGAAAGTAGACGCAGGCAGGAGATACAGGATACCTACAATTTCCACAACTGTAGTGATGTTCTACAGTGGATTAAATGGTCAAATCCTGGAAAACTAAAAGACATTACATAGGGCTAGACACACACATCCTCAAATAACAAGTATCTGTAACAAAACAACATACTAGGCCACATAACAATGCCTAACAGATTTTATTCCTACTTTATTATAATTATCCCTTTCGTTCTGGAAGAAACCACAACTACATTGTGGAGTCGTTACTGCTGCACGTCTGCTCTGAAACATTTAAGGTGGAACATAGATTCAAGTATGTGCTATTCGACTTATTTCCAGCTCCCTCTGCAGTGTGTAGAGACTGTGTGGACCATGTCTTCCCATCCATGACCCAAAGATATTTTTTAAGCTCTTTTCTTTACTATTTTCCTTTTTGCATCTACACAAATAGCAGTGCGAACAATAACTGCAGGGAGCAGTTGTACATCCATGTTTATCTGTGCCACCTAGGGAACGTGTGTTTAGTTCAGGAGTTTGGAGTCATGTAGTGTATTATCCCCACTCATGTAGGGTGTGTCTGACATTATTCATGTCTCCATAAAAATCTGCAAAATAAAGATGCCCAGATACAGAGTCTGTTTACAACATGCTCTGACTTTAGAAGACGCGCAGTATATTCAAGGATTAACTAGCAATAAGTTACTACACTCTTGTTATCAAACATCCTCAGCAAAGCAGTGGGTGGGAGCTAAAGGTGATGAAACTGCTGTTAACTAGTGTCTCAGTAAGCCGTTGGATAAGAGCTCTATCCATTTCAAAGGGTGCCAGTTGCCTGTCTAGGTAGGTAGCGCATTGTAGGGATCATGGTGTGATCAAATGAAGTGCTATGACAGGTCTCATGCCCTTAATCCATGCTGCTTCAATTGCAGAGATGTGGGAAAGATAAGGCCGACATTTTCTGCCTTCAGGACTCGGCATCTTGAAGTTCACAACCTCCATCATATTCCGGGGGCAGGGTGTGACCTTCCTACCAGTGACACTTCTGATTAAACACCTAATCCATATATCTTGATACAATCAGCACTGCTCACAATCATACTCAACAACTCTGCTTGGGTTGCTATTATTTTCTTGGCCCTAACCTTCCTACTTTCAAGCTTTCTTTCTGTTAAGCTCCAAATTTCCCAGCCTAAGGAAATCTTCCACTGTGTGAGCTGACAGTGCTCCATAGGGAGTCTTTGGCACTTGGTAACGATTGGCTGCGTGTAGCATGTCAGCCACCCAACGCACCAGCAATCAATAATTCACGATGAGCCCGTGTTTCTTCCTCTCTCTTACGGAGCTAAGAAATAGTTCAGTCACGCTGCTCATTATACTGAGCCTTGGGTGGAACTACTATAGGAGATCCAAGAGTGATCAAAGACTTACACTGTAAAACTGACCAAAACTGCACACAATGAACAGACAAGCCTTCCATACAGTCAGGGAATGCAGCCATCTTGGGACAGGCAGAGTTAGCCATCTGACCTAGTTAGCATATGAACACCCGCAAGCACAGTCCATGCCACTCCTCCTCATCCTGCCCAGCCAGACACTGAAAGGCCAGGGAGAAGCAGGTCCAGTACCAAGTAGAATATGATGACGATAACCTTTAAACATTGTATGATTTTTGAGCATTTAGTTCCTGGGTTTCCTATCCTTTTATCACATCAGATAGACTCTTAATCCAAAATCACTGCTTAGAATCAGTTACATGGTAATATTTAGACAGACAGCATTTTCTGAATCATCAAACCTTTGTTCACAGGTTTTCTACATACGAATAATGCAGTAAGAAATGTGTGACATTTTGGAACCTATTATAAAGTGGCATTACACCCTAAACGTAACATGTGTTATTTGTCATTTAATGCAATATTTTTAGTATCAGATTTACAAATCTTTGCCTTCTTGATTGGACAGAAATTGTGATTTTTATATTTGCTCATGTGTTCTTTCAAGAAAAGAATCAACCTGTATTTCACAAATATGTCCTATGAGTTTTGGGGACTCTAACAAGTTCCCCCAACCTTCAAAATACATCATCAGAAGGGAGTTTTCCCAACCTTTAATCTCGAAAATCACTTCCAGTGCCATTGGCCGAATAGCTATCTAAACAACAAATTAATATTATTATTTTTTCTTCATTTTGTCTTGTGTTAACCTGTAAATTTCTGTTTTAAATGAAGCAGCTTTAAGAATTCATTTGTATGTAATAGTGACCTGGAAATTGCTGCTGTGACGCCACAGCAATATCTTGATCCCAGTGTGCAGCAAAACACAAGGTATACTCTTCTAATATGATGACTACTTGATATTTTATAGTTTCACACACATATCCGCACAACATGTAAAGCACAAGGGCCACACATGCCAACACTTACCCCCTGATGCACAAGCCCCTGGAGGCTGGGGCATTAAAGGTGTTTGGGGCCCTCCAGGAGTTGGGGGCACAGGCCTAGGCCAGGGCTTCCCGGCAGGTAGGCCCACCCGCACCACCCCCACATACTCCACAAAGGTGCCCGGGAAGTCACCCTTCTCCTTGGTGCGCTCATTAGTGCCATGGAGCCAGCCCTTGGGAGTTTTCTCATCACCCTCCTGGTATTCTGGAGTCATGAGTGCCAACCTACTGACGGTGAGGAGGTCTCCAGGTTGCAGGGAGATGTCGTCACCCCTTTCCCGCTTGTACTCAAACAGTGCACGGTACTGAAAACTATCTGAGCTCATGATGTACACTTTGCATGAGCTTTAAAGTCCTTTTGCTGTATAAAGGTTCTTGATTTACGAGTGTCTCTTTAAAAAAAATCCTGTGTACTCCTAGTTCAAAACAGTCCTTGAAGCATGTCCTGAGAGTTGATGAACATTTGGATTAATTCCTCTTAGAGGTTACAAGTTCATGGCGATGGGGGGAGGCCAATGTTGTGTCCTTTCTGAATCCGTTCGACGGACCCTCGTAGTCTGTGGTGGTGTACACAGAAATTTGGATAACACAGTAACAGTCCCAGTCCCATTAAAAGAGGGAGTAGAAAAGGAGTGGGGGAAAGTGGGTGGAAGCGCAGATTTGGGGGCAGAGTGTGGACGTTCCTAAGTCCTGCAGAGCTGGCAGTAGCCCCCGGGTGGTAAAGTAACATTTATTAAATTATCCTCTGGTTTGAGATGTGCTCACAGTAAGACAGACATCAGCATGCCCTCTGTCCATTCATCCACACACTTAGTGCACTTCACTTGGTGCTCCAGAAGCTTTAATCTGCAACCTGAAAATGTGTTGTTTTCAGAAATGATTACAAGGCATTTCACTAAAGTAATTACATTATTCTGCCTGTCATTATCCAAACACTCAGCTGCATGCCCTTCATTATGCAACAATTTGGGCTATAGTGCGTAGTAAGCAACTTCTGCACTGGAATGGAAATAGCATATGCATTGCATCTGGCCGTTTTCTACATTTTCTTTCTAGACTTACATTCGCTAATAATTTCAAACCCAGAGACAGGGGCAGAGTACAGATGGAGGTGACTTGGGAGAGCATGACTGGGCTATTGGCAACTTGAGCATGCAGAGAAACTAGTCTAAGTGTAAAACTTACCTTCTCTCGCTCGCTAAAACTGTCGCGACCGCAAAAAGAAATGCAAACGCGTCCAACGGAAACCAGAAGGAGCGGGACGGCCAGCGAGGTCAGTTTAAAGACAGCACGCGTTTAGTTTGCCTCATAAGTCTGCGTGGCTGAGTCCGACTCAGACGTGCAGCCAGCGTTCTTTGTCACACCCGTATTCCGTCATATCCCGCCTTCTCAGCTCCGATTGGCTGAGAGCAACGCGCCTCCTCCAGCGCTATAGGCTGATATTCCCAGCTAGCGAGAAATCCCCGTACTCCAATAGGGGAAATCAGAGTCGTATATATACGTATATATATGGCTCTGGGGGAACTACTTGGCAATATGAACTGACAGCCAATCAAAACCCAGAAGGCGGTGCTTTGTCTAAAAGCGGGTGTAAAGAAAAACAGCCAGTCTGGAGTACAGTTGTACGTGTGACGTCAGAGCCCACGCCCCCGTCGCCTACCCCAGACAAAGTCACGGGCAACAGCGGGAGAGAAGTTGTCTGTACTTCAGGCGAATATAAAAAGGTTTGGAGAATTAATGCATTTCCTTAATGCCCTCAGAAGAGTATGACCAACATATTTCTGCATCAAACTGCTCAATCATTCACAGAATACTATAAATATTTTCTGTTTTTTAATTCAGGTCAGCTGACTGCGGCCGAACACCATTATAGAATTAACCAAAACTTAATTTTAATTGATTGTATCAGTAATATTTCAGATGTTGCATGTTTATTTAATGAGAGTAAATAGTATCCTAAATACATATTTAAATATAGATTTGTAGGCCTGGGCCTTTGTTTATTTGTCCCTTAGCAACTTGATGCTAATAAACCAAACTTATAATCTGACAAAATATTCAAATCCTGTTAATTTTGTTATAACTCATTCTTAGGTAGCACAAAAAATCAATTAATAACAGCAGCAAGTTCAAATGCCTCTTAAAACCATACAAAATCATACAGCTAGTTAATTGTTTTTGTTTGTATCAGGCAGATAGATTATTAAAAGTCCACTGAAATCTCCACAAACAGTTATGGAAATTCAGTCAGGGAAGAATTAAGATGGTTTTATTTCATAATTTATTCAGGCTGAAAGATAGAAGGCGAGGCCAGCGTTCCTTTCATCAGATCACCCTCAACATTCATATTTACTTTCAATCTCTTACAGTTCTGTGGCCAAGAGAGCATGATCTTAACACAGAAACAGCAGGTATGTTGCGCTATTGATTTACGAGCAAAAAACTCTGTAAGAGCTGTACACGTCAAGAAGGACATGGAGGGATTTGTTTACACAGCATTTCATCACATCAGCTGTTTCTCAATGTGTTCTTGTGTGATCTTACATTCTCCTGTTCTTGCCTGACATACACCTTCACTGCTCAAGCTACATTCCAATATTTAAGAACAGAGCAGTTAAAGGACCAGGATCTTGTTCTTGATCAATCCCAAACAACAAGGCTGCATTGGCTTGTGACTTGCCAATGACAATGACATGAAAGTCCCATCATTTATTGTGGTATCATGAGTTTGCACTTGCAAGGTGTCTTCTCAAGAAGGTTCTTCTAAAGAATATTTTCCAAAGAACAAAGATCAAATCTTTGTGTTTTTGTGATTGAGAAATTTCCATCATTTCTATTCAGCGACTGTGGTTACTGCAGCATAATCTTACGTTCTATTAACGGCACCATTAAATAATTTTAAAAACTGGGTGTCATTGTATTCCCTGATTTGATGGCCTTCATTTTACAAGGATTTGTTTTCCTATTTGACAGGGGGTTTGTTTGTTTGTTTTTTTTTTGTTTGTCACAGTAAATGGTTCACGAATAACATTATGAAACCTGAGGCACCTGTAATTAAAATTTTCCATTACACTTTAAAAGCAGCAGTGAAAAAGCAAGACTATTTGCTATGTCATGTAAGGTAGAACAGAAGATTAGATAAAGAAGCTTATGAATAAAACGTAAAGTTTTGTCCATTTTTATTTCATGTTCCTGGTGGTTTTAAAATTGGATTAGTAGATTTTTGGCCCCATTGGAAGATGCTCTGCCGTTGGCACTGTACCTAAAACTAATCTTCTATTATTCATTAATAAATTAAGCATTGTAATTAAGAAGCCTAGAAACACATATACAAGGACTGCAACCTTCCTTGGCCCCCATTTTCTAAGGGCCCCTGGAAGTGTCTTAATCTCCCCTCTCTTCTTTCACCACGCCTGGACCCTAAGGAAATATTCAATAAAACTATTTTAATATATGATCACAATATTCCTTAACAGCATAGAACTGGCAAAAAAGCTCAATGACAAACCAGCTCAGTGGTCTAGCTCCTCCTCTTTTTTCTTCTCTTTTCTTTTCTTTGATCTAGAGTACACAATCAAGTTAGACCGAAAATGAAATTTGTCTTTTTAAAATTTAGTTAACATTGCATCTAAGTTAGCAGCCACTGCATCATCAGAACATGACTTTCAACATTCATGGCTATTATTCATGCAGCAGTTTCCTACCATTTTGGATATTCAGACGATTTTGTATCTGTCCAGAACCGACAGGCTTTCGGCTTAGGAAATATTAAATGGAAAACAACATCAAACTGTTTCCAATTTTGTTTAGTATATTAGTATTTGGTTTATATTACTTTGCTGTATTTTATTTAGTATAGCATTTGCTGGCACAGTTAAACCTGGGACACATTTCATGCAATTTGCTTTATGATACACACGCTCTTAGAGGTTGTTGGTAAATGCACTGCAGCTTTAGTAAATGTTGAAAAAATTAGTTGACATCATAGATTTTTATTTGGAGAAACAAAAGAGTAAGATTTTGGCCTATTAAATATGTGCAGTGCAGCACTTTATGTGCAGAAAATATTTCACTACTAACAGAGCAGGGCCTCTCAGAGTAAGATTAGTTTTCATTTTTATTCTGATCCTGCTGTGCTTTGTCATGTACAGAAATGCACGGGAGATCCAGTTTAAATTTGGATCAAGATTGCTCAGTTCATTTAGGTCTTCAGGAAAGACATAATTACAGAACGCACATTCACTGACTGAAATGATTGTGATTTAGTGAGGTATGTAAGGAAAACAGCAGAATAAATATTTGTTCAGAGAAAAAATGGAGACGTGATCAGACTGTATCAGCAAAAACAGTCCATTCACCACTACATAGAAAGAGCTAGTATAAGAGAAATGCTTAAGCTAAAGCTATAAACATCACAAAACTATTCTGTAACCATAGTCTCTGGTCTATGGGAATGAGGAAAACAGACATAGTCACATGCATCATCTTTCACCAAACTCTACAAAATGTAATTCAGTGTGAAGCGTTCACAAGGAGAAATGTACAAGTTTAAATCTTTGACACCTGCAGAGAATTTTGGTTGCTCTGTTCTGCTTTGGAGGAAATTTGCTCCCATTATATGGGTCCAGTTGCTGCACCAGTGGGAAAGTTTAATTAAAAGATTATGAAATATTCCAGAAAAGCAATGTCCTAATCCACAGGATATGGTTTAATGTGTATAAACATGCTCAGTGTAATGGGGTAAATTAAACACACTGGCTTTCACAGTCACCAGGTCACAATTCATTTGAACACCTGAGAGTTTTGAGACTGATGTGAAAGTTCTCCCCAACACACTCATCAAATCCAAGGGAACTTTCTAGTCTTTGCCAATGTGTACTGAGGAGCAGTGAGGCTGTTCTGTCAGCTCTTTTTCTTCTATATTCTAGTCTATTTGTTGTTTCAGGGGTAAATTTCACCTTGAAGTGCTTTTGGAACATCTGGGAGTAATGCACTTGACTAAAAATTATTAATGTGTAAGTTACACAGAATAATACATCATATAAGTTGACTTCTATACACAAGTATAAAGCACACTGCCTCTTTTTGAGGCCAGTTTTAGTGTGTATCAGCTCAAAAAAAGAAAATATATTCAAATGTGTGCTATACTCGTCTATAGAAGTCAGTGCATGTGATGATTTATTCTGTGTATTTACTGAATAAATAGCACAGTAGTGATGAAAAATTTATATGAAATGTATTTTTGAATGCTCAGCCACACTGAGATGCATGCTCAAATAATAAATATGCCTCTTCAGTTTATCTTCAGCTCTTCTGTAAGGACTTTGCTGATTCTCCTTAAAGTGCAACAGGATGCTCTTTTCTTATGCCTTTACCTAGGACAGATCTGTGTAATTATACTATTATTAGGACCTATGTTTCAGAAAT
This sequence comes from Hoplias malabaricus, assembly GCF_029633855.1. NCBI lineage: Eukaryota > Metazoa > Chordata > Actinopteri > Characiformes > Erythrinidae > Hoplias > Hoplias malabaricus. Next base: position 56,064,697 of record NC_089802.1, on the reverse strand, counting down.
AATGTTTCAGATTTAGTGCTCATTACACATGATTTAATTGTTCTTTCATAACTCGCGAGACTGAAGTGCATTAGACCATCTGCAGCAGAGCTGCTGTCACCAGGGTCAAGTTCTTATGCAAATGCAAAGTGACAGACATCAATGCCTCTTCGCTGAATGACGGATAAGATGTAATCAAGACAAAGTACCTTGTCAGACCTAGGTCCTCACACATAATCTACACCATATGTGCTCACATCTGCTGAGACCATTTACAAGCAAATGTTTCGTCAGTGGCAAAAGCTTGTGAGAATATAATAGGGGAAAAAAAAGACGACAAAATAACATCCAATGCCCCCTTGACACTAACGGCTCAGCCACTGCTCAAATGAACCTGAAAGGCAGTCAGCTGGCTTCTCCTCCATGGCATAAAGACATATTATGCACAAAGATGGACAAACTGTTTTGCTTGTAGTGTTCACGCATGAACAGAGCTTTGTGGCATCCACACAGCCTCAGACGGCACAAAAATCTAAGTGGAATGAAATCTTCACTCACCATCGGAATCAGCCAAGCTGAGAAAGTAATGCTGGGTTTCATTCAATGCTCTAGTTGCAGTTCTGGCAGAGACGGCCATTACCCCAAGTGCATTTGCTCTGGAATATTGTGTAAAGTTGAAATGACAACCTTGACGTTAAAAAGACTAACTAAACAATTTATTTTTAAACACAAAATTCATAAAATACTCTTCAAACGAGGCTGCCAGGCTGAGAGGATTATTTTGTGTACCAATATGTATTTTCTGAAGTGGAGCTGGTTGGTTTACTGATGTGGCCAATGCAGCCAGTGTCAGGGTTTTTTGGACAGCCAGGGTCCACTGCGGACTCTAGAACAAAAGGCCCAAAGTGGATGAAAGACTGGGGACAGTCCACTGAAGATTCAAAAATAAGGTATATATATATATATGCCTTGTACACCACTCTCAGAATGTAATAAATTATCAATGGGTTGGTTCCCATTAGGTTGCTGTGATTGTACCCTCAAGGAATATATCAGGATTAATGTTTTATATATTTTTTATATTTTATCCACATATATTAGATTTTAAAAAAGCTCATGGGATCATGCTAATTTTTTGCATAGAAGAACCACTTTTCAAGGTTTAGTTCTTCAAATGTCTAGAATTAAATATTTTATTCTAAGAGGACACTTTGTAATAAAGACATCTATGCATAATGTAACCCCAAATATCACATATCTAATTAAATATGTTATCTAGAGCCCAGCATTTATTCTAAGAATCACTTAGGAACCTTAGATTAATAGGAAGTTTAAACCACCATCACCACATTTTTTGTTCTTTTTTGTGTAATGTCTAAAAAAATCCACATTCTAGTTCCTTTTATTCAGTAGTTACATGGGAAACAATAGAAACTATTGACATGTTGTTGTGTGATTGATTTCTAGACTTGCTAGAATCATGTTAAGCATTTAAGACAAGTCTGTGAAATAAAGTGAAAGTACATAAGTTTATAGAAATACTCCACCTCCTTGATGTTAGCCCTACAACCTACATCACTCCTACTGTACGTGTATAAGCTCTTCTGCTGAAGTAGGACTCACTCACTCTGGACTGCTAAGACCCTGAGGGTTCAGGTAAGAGATCAGCAATAATCCTCTGTTTGAAACTAGATTCAAAGCAGAGCTCGTCTGACTTCAGAAAGTGTTCAAAGCGTCTATGCTAGCTGTGGCGCATGCAGTGTTTTTGTAAAGCGCCTTTCCTCCAGCCTCTGTGGTGTGCATCAAAGCTAGAGTCGCTCCTCACCCCCCAACACACAGGGCCAAAGGCACACAGTGCCAGATGTATTGGAGGAGCACATCTGCTTTCAGCTGCCGGCTAAGAACGTGCTCCAGTCCTTTTTTAATTAGCCCAGCACTGGATCCGGATCAAGTTGGAACGGACCGGACAGCACATCCCCTCACCCACGCGCTTTCAATTAGGCTTGAAGATGATGCTTATATACAGAGCTACTTGCCGTCATATTCAATCACAATTTATATATGAGAGTTCTGTCATAGAGTGTAGTTAGCCAATATACAGCAATACCATATCCAAAGTCTTCTATAAGAACGTATGCAGACACGGTAGCCCTCAGGGTTGGATCCTGAAGTTTACATGCTTTCATTTACTACTCCCCCTCCAGCAGTCTTCTAGAAGATGAGTTTCATCCATTGGCGTTCAAGTGCCTGTCTGTACGTCTGGTGCTTCTAACCCTATGTAAATACACTATATTTTACTTTAACTGTATGAGTGCTACAAGCTAGTGCTGAACTCCACAGCTGGTAAAGCAGTACATGATTACTGCCTGTGATGTAATTACAAAAATAATAATGAAATAATTGTAAAGAATGCACAGTCCTCTTATCGAGTGAAAAAACGTGTCTGGAGTTGGAGTAGCAGGAGAAACACTGACTGATGAAGTGTGTAATGGAAGGTATCAGAGAGGCTTACTGGACTAGCTGTATCTATATGGGATCAGGTAAGAGCAGGGTATGGCAGAGCAGGTGTTTTTAAGAAAGAGTGAACAGGCCCTGAGGGTGTCTCTCACACAGACCAACATTCAATTGACTAAAATCACCAGGATTTGGAACAAGCTTTCCAAATTGACTGAGATCCTTATTGCTATTGATGAAATGTTTTAACATGTTTTCCTCCTCTGTCACACAGTCCTCTGTAAGAAAACTTCTAAAGGATTGCATCATATGTAACGGCCCTTGAAATCTTTCTTGGCCTTAGGGTCTTAGTGTAAAACCTTAGGCTACTTTCTTTATCATGTCTGCATAGAGCAAGAAATCCACACAAGCGTTGACTATTATGTTGAAGACTAATGTCCACTGGGTTTTCAAACCCTCTGTAGAAAAGAGATTCTTTGAAAAAGGGCCGTTTGATCCACATTCACACTTTCTACAAAGGGTTCTTAAGGGACTTTAGCTGATGTTGTGAGGTTGTGGATATGATCACTGGAAGCCTGGAAACAGCTTTTTATTTCAACCATTAATTAAACCATACATTTCTTCAATTTGGTTGGGGATGGAAATGTAAACATACCTTAAAAGGAAACTGCATGGATGTGGTTAAAAACTGCTACATAATTAAACGCTTGAGATAAAAACAAAGCCACTCACAGTGGTTTGATGTGAAATGGGTATTTGAGAGGTTATTAGGCAAAAATGATCTCACAGTACTAGAGCAAAACAACATCACAGCTTTCAGGCACCGTATTTGTAAACATTCCAACATAGCAATCTGTAAGAGAGCTTAAAACAACATTACATCCTTGATATGTGGTTCTTATCACAACTGTAACACATGTTATGTGTTACTGATATCAGTTTGGTACATATTCTATGCTATGTATAATGGTTTTAAAACATTAAAGCTAAACTTAAACTTATCTACACATTAATTCTAACCCAGAAGTTAAAGACTTATAACTCCATAACGTCTATGAGACTAATGTGTTTTATGTTTGGATCCAAGTATGGGTTCATGAGCAACCTCTACACAATGCAATATTTCAGAAAATGGATTGTGTCAGATTTTCACATTCTACTTTCTGAGACGCATGACATGCCAAAAGTAGAACAGTCTAAACTGACATATGTCAGTCTCTCATTAAGTGGGTATGTGTGTCTAGGTAAGGAGGAGAGGGAGCAATGTCAGGAAAGGAAACATGTCAGAGGTACATCAGTGTTTAGCTTGAGTACTGCTTAACTGCTGGGGGTAGTTTTTGTGCTGTACCAGATATCGCACAGTTGATAAGAGTCTAATTCTAATTCTTATTGTTTGTTACTTTTTATTTTACAGCTGCAAATAAGTGAAATGATGGACTGTCCCTTTAATTACAGAGTTGCACTATAGGAGAAGAGGGCAGGAAGCAAGATGGACTGATGGAAGAAAGGACACAGGGGTCGTAAAAAAAGAGGGAGGAGGCTCAGCGAGTGGGGTCACCTACTGCCTACAGCGTCCCTCGTAAATAGCTGTTACCCAACCAAAATAAAGATTATAGGAAGCAATGAATTTAATGGATAGCCACACAAAGAGACAGCAGACTGCTGCCAAGCTGGACTGCCCCAGGGACCAGCCAATGAGAGGGGGTGGCCACAGACTGCCGGTGATGTCATCGTGCGGCAGAGGGATAAAAAAAGGGGGTGTGAAGGACAGAAGTGAGAGAGAGAACAAGGGAGAAAGAGTGGAAGTTTAGTATAGAGGCCATGCAAAGCGCATAGTGAGCAGAACAGCTTTTTCTGCTTGGACTCCAGCCATGGACACTGAGCCTGTTGCTTTGAAACAGTGCCAGGAGTGTTCAGCACGCTACCTGTCACCATGTCCTACAGAAGGAATGTCAACACATGCAATTCAATTCCACCTTGTAATCCCCCAAAAAACATCTCTGAATATTCAACAGAATCAAAGTGAGCTAAATACATTTAATGAAGTCATTTACATGTATCTAGCAAAGGAGCAATGCGGCCCCACTGCTACATGGTGTACGGTCAGGATTATCATTTCTCAAGCATATGTCCACACAGCGAGGGACAGAACCAAGGAGAGATTCGTCTGGTGCAGAGAGAACACTGGGGCTTCTTGAACTGCTGCCATGACCCAGGATATACATACAGTGACATTACCAGCTGCAAGCGTGGCTGCCAATGTCATTAAACCCATGTAGTGTTCATTTGAAATGCTGAAAGCTCATTCAGCTCAGTTATCGACTGGCAATCAACACTTAATGCACTTCTTAATTTTGAAAATGGCTCAGCTGCTTTCCAGTAAATGATAGTATTTATGATCATTTGGATTGCTGGCCTTTATCGAGTTCATTTAAAGCCTACTTGAATTAAGTGTTATCTTCTGCACTCTGATGACTGCAGCACATAAGCATCACAAACAATTAGGATTCAAAAAACTATTTAGAACAGATGAGTGCTGCATGATCTCATTTCTCAAGGCCTTATTCTCATATCCATAAATACAACAATGCATAAGAGTTACAGACTTAGAGTTATACTGGGTGGCAGTTATGTATATGAAATATGTTTTATATTGTTGTTATAAAGACATAAATTTGTATAATCCAAAATGTTAAAGATAATCCAATTTTAAAGATGCAGCAGCATGTAATATTATATTTAAAACTAAGTAATTATACCAAGATTACATTGCAAGTCATTGTGGACATTTCTATTGTTTGGTTCATCCTGGAATGCTCCCAAAGCAATTTCGAATTACCGAAGGAAGTGAGGACACAAAGTGTCACTAACATGAAACACAATAACATGCCCTTGTGGAGCATCCTAAATGTGACAACATGTATATGTGAGTATGCATTACGAGGAAGAGGGCACAACAGGTAGTGTCACTGTCACACAGCTCCAGGGACCTGGGATTGTGCATTCGAGCCCTGCACTGGGCGACTGTCTGTCAGGACTGTGAGGTGTGTTCTCCCCGCCGTGTAGGTTTCCTCCGGGTGCTCAGTTTCTCCCAACTGTCCAAGAACACACATTGGTAATAAACTGGCTACTCAAAATTGTGACTGTCTGTGCAGAGTTTGGTGTATTCTCCCCATGCCCATGTGGGTGTCCTCCAGGTTGTCCAAAAACACAGGTAGATAAGTGGATTGTCCATAGCCATGTCAGTAGATGTCAGTAGTAAACTATTACTTGAGGGCAGCTTTTAAGAATTTCACAAGTAAGTGTACAATGATCCACATAGAGGGATTTACCGTACTGTGCAAACGTTTTAGGCACCAGAGATTATGAGATTTAGAAAGCTATCTATTTATCTGAGCAGCAAGTGTTTATTTGCTAATAAACAAACAAATCAAACTACAAATAACGACCAACATCAGAATAAAGCCAAATAACATTATTCCATGGATTCACACACTCTGTGTGTGAATGTGTTGGTTTAATCTCTCCTCGTTGCAGTCCGTATTATCTGAGGTTATCATCCAGTGGTTAATAAATAATTTTAAATAATGTGTGCTGTTGATTTTACAAATTCATGTAATCAAGGAAAATCTGAACAAAACATTGTTATTCAAACTCACTCACATCTACTACTTTATAGAAAAAATCTTATTTGTTTAATATTATTATTTTTTGTATTTACTGTAATTAACTTTACACACGCACCACGCTTACTGAGAAGGCGTTAGTTTAAATATATATAATTATCTTATGTGCATAAGACTTCTGCACAGTACTGTATATTAGCACACACAAAACAGGTTAAACTTCTATCTTCATTCCCTTGTATTGTGGACATCATGATTGATCAGGTTTCGAAACGGAACATCATACCAGAGACAGTTCGTCTTCCAAAGAACCATTTTTATTACTATATAGGATGTTTCTTATAATATTGGAGTATTAGGGATCTTGCCCAAGTACAGCTGGTACAGTGTGCTGTTTTTCTTGATGGAGAACCAAACCCCAGTCTGCTCTATATTGGGCAGTGGTGTTATCCTATGCCTTACCACCAGTGCAAAGGCAATAAAGCCCTAACAAAAATATATTCAGAATCATTCTGAGGACTGGAATGAATTGCTTTATGTAATTCCTGCTCAGCTCAGTCTGTGAATTTCCACACATGGCCCCCACCTTTTAGCATTTCAGAAGTTTGAAGCCTGGTACGGAGGTCAATTGCAGAATTTCACTGCACTCCTCTCATTCCATATGTACAGTACATTCTGACATTTGGAGAGATGCACACCATTCATCCTCTCAAAGTAACACTGTGACTGTAGAGGAAGGCAGTGAACTCAATAAGCACATAATCTAATGTGAAGATTATCCTACAAATAGCATTAGATCCTTTGCTTTTGATCCTGCATACTCCCACACATATATAAGTAATGCACACACACACACAGACCTCATGCAGGGCTGCAGATTCTCACTCACACTAGCAGCGTTCATGTGTCTCATCACAGTTTATCCCCTGCTTTCTGTGCTGAGCTGCAAAACAGCTGAACTCTGGTTCACCCACATGATTAAAAGCTCATTTTCAACCGTGCAACACAATCCATCATAAAACTCACAGCATCTACTTCTATGTGTTTTGCTAGGTGTAAATAATTGGTGTCGGAAAATAAGCTTCCCAACTTTCCAAAGTATGTATACACTGATGGCAAAACCTGACAATGAATACCTTTTGTGCAAACACACACACAAACACACACACACACACACACACACACACACAAACACGTACGCTTACTGCTCATTAGTAGTGATAAGTGCACTGCTCATCATGTAGAGTTGCCAAGTGTTGTCACACAACACCCACTCACATGCTCCAGGAGAGCATCTCTCTCTCTCGCTCTCTCTTTCACCCTCCTCATTCTCACGTTTCTCTGCAGTGACACACTTTCATCCACCCCCCCAACCCCTTTTGCTCTCTCTCTCTCTCATCATGGCCAATTACACTGCCAACCCAAACGCGCACTAAGGAAACAAGAATGACAAGACAGATAAAAATGATCCAGCTCAATAATATTTTAGTCACATGTTGTGATTTATTTATTTCTATTCCCATATTTCTTCATTGTTTGTTATACAGCCTTCCCTCTTGTTTTTTTTGCAGCAAGAATAGTTCTTCAAGGCTTCTGTAGTTAAAACAATGTGTGCACACCGATCAGCCCTGACGTTTAAATGACCTCCTTGTTTCTACACTTATTTTCCATTTTCCCAACTCCACTGACCGTTTCGGTGCCTTTTTTAGTACTGCAATCACAAACTGCACTCCATCTGTTGCTTTGCATACTTTGTTAGCCACCTTTTACTCTGTTTTTCAATGTTCAGTACCCCTACAGAACCGATATTATCTGGCTGGTGTATTATTCTCAGCTCTGTCAGTGATGATGGTGATGGTGGTGGTGTGCTAGTGTGTGTTGTGCTGGAGTGGATCAGACACGGCAGTGCTGCTAGAGTGTTTACATACCTTAGAGCCACTGTCGGCCTGAGAATAATTCACCAATCATATATAAACTGTGTAACAGATTTTTTTTACCTTTAGAATGAGAGTGTTTTTTTTTTATCTAGAACTAATCATCCAACATGAGTACCTGACCTCACTAACGCTCTTGTGGTTGAATGCTTCAAAATCCTCACAGAAATCTACTGTAATGCCCTCCTAGACAATTAGAATCTGTTTGCAACAGCTAAATGGGACAACTATACACCTAACAGGTATTTGCATCATGGGAGGAAACCCTCAGAGAGAACACACCAAACTCCTAACACACAGTGACCTGAGGGAAGGAGCAAACCCAGGACCCCAGAGCTGTATGGCACTGGTACTACCTGCAGAGCCACTATCACACCCAGAAGGTTAACTTCATTCATTCATTTCCTGAAACCACGTCATCTGGGTCAGGGTCACAGCAGAAAATTAACTACTAATCAAAATGATAAAATGCACTTTACATTCTACATTAAAAATACAAACCGGATTCCAAAAAAGTTGGGACACTAAACAAATTGTGAATAAAAACTGAATGCAATGATGTGGAGGTGCCAACATCTAATATTTTATTCAGAAAAAAACACAAATCACAGATCTAAAGTTTAAACTGAGAGAATGTATCATTTTAAGGGAAAAATGTTGTTTCAAAATTTCATGGCGTCAACAAGTTGGGACAAGGCCATTTTTTACCACTGTGTGGCATCCCCTCTTCTTACAACACTCAACAGACCATGATGTGATTGCTGCAGAATGTGGTCTGGCATTATCTTGTTGAAAAATGCAGGGTCTTCCCTGAAAGAGATGACGTCTAGATGGGAGCATATGTTGTTCTAGAACCTGAACATAGTTCTCTGCATTAATGGTGCCTTTCCAGACATGCAAGCTGCCCATGCCACAAGCACTCATGCAACCCCATACCATCAGTGATGCAGGCTTCTGAATGGAGCGTTGATAACAACTTGGGTTATCCTTGTCCTCCCTGGTCCAGATGACATGGCGTCCCAGTGTTCTATAAAGAACTTCAAATCGTGACTCATCCGACCAGAGAACAGTCTTCCATTTTGCCACACTCCATTTTAAAAGACCCCTGGCCCAGTGCAAACGTCTGAGCAAATGGCAAATGGCTTCCTCTTTGCACTGTAGAGTTTCAGCTGGCAACGGCGGATGGCACGGTGGATTGTGTTCACTGACAATGCTTTCTGGAAGTATTCCTGAGCCCATTCTGTTATTTCCTTGACAGTGGCATTCCTGTTTGAGGTGCAGTGATGTTTAAGGGCCCGGAGATCACGAGCATCCAGTAGAGTTTTACGGCCTTGACCCTTACGCACAGCAATTGTTCCAGATTCTCTGAATCTTTTGATGATGTTATGCATGGTTGATGATGATAACTTAAAAGTCTTTGCTATTTTACACTGGGTAACACCATTCTGGTATTGCTGCACTATCTTTCTGCACAACAATGGTGGAATTGGTGATCCTCCTACCATCTTGGCTTCAGAGAGACACTGACACTCTGAGAAGCTCTTGTTATACCCAATCATGTTGTCAATTGACCTAATTAGTGTTAATTGGTCTTCCAGCTGTTTGTTATATGCTCAATTTCCCTTTTCCAGCCACTTATTGCTACTTGTCCCAACCTTTTTGGGATTTGTTGACACTGTGAAATTTTGAATCAACATATTTGTCCTTTAAAATGTTACATTTACTCAGATTAAACTTTTGATCTGTCATCTGTCCTATTACGAATAAAATATTGATATTTGCCATCTCCACATCATTGCATTCAGTTTTTATTCACAATTTGTTTAGTGTCCCAACTTTTTTGGAATCTGGTTCGTAAATAAATAAATAAATAAAAATAAAACAATCAATGCTTTAAAGAAACACCAAGTTGTATTTTTACCTTAAAATGTCAGCTTCAAAATCTATGTAATTTTGGAGGAGTATAGGAAAACCACCCCATCCCAAGCCATCCCCATCCCCATTCCCCCCTTGATTTTAGGACAGTGCTGTAAAAATGAATTACACTCTGAAATGGTAGGGAGAGCCCAGGAGCAAAAATACCAAATCTTACCTAGTGTTCCTTTAAATAAACCTCATTCCAAGGTGTATATTGGTGGCATTTGAATAAAATAAATTGCATCAACACAGCTGCTGTTTTTTAGTTTATTCTTTTGGCCATGATTGCCTTGATGTAATATATTTTATTCATATCCACATTTAAATTGGTTGAATTCAAAAGCATTATTTTTTTCAAGTATATAAAGTGTCCATAGGTTCCAGTAATATAAGGATATCACCATGAGAACAGACAAAGATAACACGATAAGAAAACATTGCTTCCTGTTTATAAGGAGTAAGTTATGAGATTGCTTCAGCCATTACTTCCCAATGTGTTTAAACCTGCAGTGTTTGTTTCTTTCAGAACAAAGTTCATGGTGTGGAGTCCACAGCAGATCTTCACACATAATCAAATCAAATGAGCACAAACGCCTGAGAGAGGAATGAGCTGCTGTGAGAACACAGTGATCAATCCTGAGCAAATCAGATTCTCTGTCTGTCTCTCTCTGCCCATTTCTCTCTCTCTCTCTCTCTCTCTCTCTCTCGCTCTCTCTCTCTCTCTCTCTCTCTCTCAGGGGAAAGCGATAAAGCAGTTATCTGAGAGGTCATTCTGGCCTCTATCACATCAGGCTGGCTGAGGGAGAGGACGATGTCGTTCCGCACTGATAGCACTGTGACGGACACAGATGGCCAAAGCTGAGTCCAGCCTCTCTCTGAAGGTGTCCTCTACACTTCTCATCCCTCCACTTGGAGGATCTGCAGCCACAGAAGCTAAATAGTTCATGTGTATCATCTTGATGTCTTTTCACCTTGATTCTCACTATGATTAAGTTTCATTTGCCTGGATTATTTAAGCAGATACACAGAATTTTGTGGCCAAAATTATACTTGGACTATCTACTGAATTTAAGACCCCATTACACCTGGTTACTTCATGCGACTAGTATCTGGGTTGTATCCTGATAAGATTTGAACCACATGTTTTACACTTCATAGTTAAATGCATCTCTGTTTATTCAGACTGAAATCCGATTGCCATGGGGTAATGGAATAAGTAAATCTGCACGTTACCTAGCAACCTGTTGTTTATCTGTTCAGCCTTTCCCTGTGCTGTGCTAAAGATGGTTGCTACCTCCAAATTTGCAATTTACATGGTGTTGTGCATTTATTCAAACTTAAAGGGGACGTTCACGATTGTAATCAAAAACACTTTTAATAAAATTCATAATTTATTTTCTTCACCATTGGTTAGCTCTCCAGTCTGTCTGCATGCTCGAAACTGGTCACATGTGTTTACAAAGCAATAAGCCATGAGAGGCCGTGCGTTATTGTGATTTTATCACGGGTAAGGTTCCTGTGATCCCATGATAAAATTGTAGTAATGCACAGTCTTGAGTGGCTTATTGCTTTATAACATGTCGGTCCACATGAAATACAATAAAATTTTTAGTTGAGTAGACATACTTACATTTCTGCCTTCTTTCTGAAGGGACACCTAAGCCCAATTTATACTTTGGCGTCAACCCTAAGCTGTTGACGTAGACCCTACGCCATAGCCTAATGCACACCTCTCCAGAAATATAAGGAGAATCTGCAGTGTTTTTAGCCTTTAGCTCAAGAAACTGGCTGAGTGGCATTAGCGACATGGTGATAGTGAACTTCCCTGTTAAATCACATATGTGAGTAATATTTGTAATAACCTTTCCTTCACTAATGTAAACTCTGGTAGCTAAGTAGTCTAACATGAAAAGTTAGTCACTAAACGAAACACCCTCTTAATGATTAGGACTGCTGTTTATATTATTCTCGAATTTAATTAATATCATATTAATCTGAACAATCTCTTCACACCATTCATCCACTGTTAACCCACTCAATATATTAAAAGTTTCCATTTTTATAAGCTGCTCACTACCCGGGTTTGACAGTGGCACATTAATATTGAATTCAGATGTTGTGTGGCGATCAAAAGTGTGCGTATATCGTGTATTTTACAACGGCTTTGAACGCGGATCAGCCAATCAGATTTTAGGACCGGAACTATCCTTTTGTAAAAATGAGTAAATGGCAGCGGCATCTGGAGTTTTTTAAGACAACAGAGAGAACTCCAAATGTTGGAAAGCACGAAATGTGATTTAATGTGTTTAATGTGGAAATGTCTCTGAATACAGGAAACAGCTACCTGCATTAACGAAAGTGAAAACTAAACAACTCGAGTTACAAATGAGTTTCTGTGGTAATTCAAACAGTAAATTAAATATTACAGACAAGTTCAATTTTATCCACTTACAAACAACAGTCATTTTTTTATTCGCCTCAAACACACTGTTCCACAATAGAAGACATGGAGCATCTGAATGTAAACAACCAGAGAGAATTGTGTTTTCCCACAAGCGTAGAGGTTTAAGGGAGAGCAAAATCTTCACAGTCAATACTAAGGAGAAATCAGCAGTTCAGACTCATTAACACAGCAATAATCCTGATTGCAGCTGTAGCAAACACCACTATGGTCCACAGATCAGTTTGGGTGCGAGAACAAACTGAGCACTGGTGGGAGCATATTGTGTTTGAGAACTTTACTGATGTTGAATGGTTACAGGTTTTACATGGGTACACTGATATCACATGTGCCTCAAATGTGTCTCAGACCACCTGCTATTGTTATGATTGTTTAAAACGCATCTTGGGTGCCTTTAAACTTGTATTTTTATGTGACCTGGCCTCATCTAGATATAACCCTGATACTCAAGACGCATGAAGTGGCCAGGTGTAAATTGGGTCTAAGGGTATTCGTCCTTTTGCTACTTGTCAAAACAATCTTTACACTAAATGTTGGAACATTTTGGTGAGTATTTGATGGCAATCAGCTATAAGAACATTAGTAAAATCAGGTACTGATACTGGAGGACAAGGATCACAAGTGCAGCTTAATCCAAAAGAATTGGATGGATTGACATCTAGCATTGGCATTGTTGCCATTTGTTTATTTTCATGTTTCATGCTTTTCTAGAGATATAAGCCATGTGTGTACAATTGAATGTCTGCGTGCAAAATGGTTGAACTTGATACAAGATCTTACACATCCACTGAATTGCTCCTTTCAGTTACTGATTACCAAAACTAATATTTTTAAAAGGTTCTTTGTTCCAATGGCTGATTAACTTCTTAAGCAGTAAATAATGCAGTGTTGTATTTGGTTTTTAATATATTGGAGTTATTACATGTTTTTATTTATTGTTGTATGGCTGTTTTCTAGGGGTACGAGTCTGTATTGTTGTGCAGCATGTCCAAGGCAAATTTCTATCATGTAATGATAGACAATAAAGTTTTGAATCTGAATCTGTTTCTGAATCTGAATAATGTATGAATAGTAGTAATCTACCAAAACTGCTAAACTAATCAAATACACTTATAACAACAATAAAACTCTTTAGGTCCAGGAAAAAGCATATATTTGGCAAGGAGTCTAGGAGAGTAAAACTGGCCTTGCTCTCTCCGGGTAGATAAGAAGACCCCTCCCTTTTGGCAAATAGTGTTATAAGCTGCTCAACAATGGTGTATTATGATAAAGTTGGAATTAAGTGCAGTAGCTGGCCTTACATGTCTTGGCAGATGTGAGAAGGGGAGGTTTAATTTGTGGAATTGGTCATGAGTGATCTGAGGAGAGATTTGGGTTAAAATCTGAAGAATTATTGATATAGCACACTGTTGGAAAAAAGTCCTGTAGAGGTAAATTGTTTGCTAAAGTACAAACAGTGTAAATGTCCCTTCAGAGGTACAGCAGGTCCTAATGTCCAGTTATGTATTTTAAAGATCCATTATATAAACTTCCACAGATGGAAATATCTGTATATATCTTTATATTTGGATGATATAGCTTTTTTAAATAGGAAAACAAAATTAAAAACTCAGAAGCTGAGATTGGATTTATGTAATTATTCCATATTCAAATTTAACTCCATATTTAATTGAAATAAATTAAAATGAAAATGATAAAAGTTTGATAAATTCATATAAAATAAGCTAGATTTTTTATATAATATTGTGACATTCACTGAATATTCATTCATCCATTCATTATCTGTAACCGGGCCGCGGTGGGTCCAGAGCCTGCCCGGAATCATTGGGCGCAAGGCGGGAATACACGCTGGAGGGGGCTTCACTAAATTTTATTTATCTATTTAAATTAGTCACATTTAGTATTTTATATATTAAAAGAATATAAATATATATAAATAAAAAAAAACATTTGACTAAATTACCCCTCACCAGTTCTACCCATTAACTAGGACTCCCACAGTCTCACACACTGCCATCAATCTGTCAGCACATGTTCTCTCAAACGGGAGAAGCCAAGTACCAGTCCTTTTGGAAACAGCTGCTAACACAGCATCACTGGACAGCTCAACATACTGAGAGGAAAATAAAAAAATTCCCAGACCTGTTATTCCAAAAATCAGTCTCGCATGTTAGCTATAGCATTGTGCTTATAATGAGAGGAGTGGGAGGGCTATCATAACCACTCAGAGAGTGATTCCGGTTGTGCTGTCTTGACCTTCTGACCTTGGATACCAGTGGTACCACCAGGGACAGAGGCGGTGATCTCCCAGTGAAAGGCTCAACTCTAAGACTGCTGTGTCACTCTGGAGTCCTGAATATGATTATAATCACTCATGGCATTGTCTCAGACACAGATGGTCTACTGGAGGATTACTACAACATAAACCATAACGGTCAGCATCACTGCAGTCGAACAAGCCTTTACTTCATTGTATTTTTAAACTTGTGCCGACTCATTTCTGATTTCTCTAACCTTCTGCAGCCACAGGACTGAACCAGAGCCTGAAGCTGAAGCTAAAGTGGACATGGAAAGTTCACATTCATCAGCTTGATGCCTCTGGTTTCACAGACCTAAATTAATCTTAAGCCTATCCTACAGAGGCTTTTCAAAGGGGAATCACCACTGAAATTACAATTTCATCCAAGATTAGGCTTAATCCATCTCAGAGAAACTGCCTCTAAAAGCTCTCTCTGTAGGCTGCACGAACAATAGAGGGCTCGCTGTGCCTTCAGGAAAAATCCCAATTACAGCTCGGCCTTTAGGGCAGCTGGGTTTACGTAACTCTAACTCTCTCTGCCTTCTTGTTACACGCCAATGCGCAGTGCACATACATCCAGCAGAGGAAATATTTGATGACTTAAGAAATCCTTTTATACCCACTAACTCGTCACGAGAGCTCTCATGAAGTCTCAATGATTAGCCTAATGCGATGATCAGTGTTCAACAACTGACAGCTCATTTGTCCCTCCAAGCTCCTTTTATTTTTAGTGAAGTCCCCAGAGCCGGTCCCCACCCCCTGAAGTTCATTAAAATGAGACAAATCTACACGGACCACCATTTGCCACTCGTCTGATGAGCACATCTCCCCACATTCTGACCATTAAAAGATTAATTTTGTCCCTGGGCCCGTCCGCTTGTGCGGAGGTTCACTGCATGCTGTCTTTGGCCGTCCTCTCCAGAGAGGGGCTGCTATTGCCTCTCGTCTCTAGCTGGGGGATTTCTGAAGCATTGGTGGGTGGTGCTGAAGTGCTGAAACGCAGAGAGAGTGGGGATGGAGAGAAAGGTGGTTAGCAGAGAGAGAGAGAGACAGAGAGAGAGAGAGGGAAAGAAAGAGAAAGTGCTCTGACCTAGTTGGGGTATTGCCTTCAGAGCTGCTACTAATGAGCAGAAATGTCACAGGCTCTGCCCATATCCCAATTAGCCCCGTGTCCATCTCAGATGAAGCAGAACTCAATAAAAACAGCAGGATCAAATGAAGCACGGTGGAGGAGAAAGGCCTGAGAAGGTTACAGAGCAGAGAGGAGCTCCGCTGATGTGGAAGTTTCAACACTAATGGCTCATCACCGCCACACAGCCATGGTTTATTTCAGTTTGCAGGGGTTATTTTGCTCCAGTGTCTCTGTGGTGACACTGGCACGGAGGATCAATACACAAGGAAAACTTACTGTAGGTGAAGTAACACATGACCTGAGCAGAGAGTGCGATATTTCTCCTGTGTTTGTTTTTTTTCCCCTCCCCTCCTCTAACGTCCAGTTCTGCAGAGGAGTGCACAGAGCAACAACTGCATTCAGAGTCCTTTGTCTCTTTGCTTGCACTCTCTCTTTCTCTCTCTCTCTCTCTCTCTCTCACTCTCTTTCTCTTTGTTCAATGCGCTGTAGTGGAATTATATTTTTTACCTACAACTCAAATAAGCTTTAGAATGTTAAGAAAATAAGATCCAGTTTCTATAACTCTCCTTTCATTTGTTAATATTCCACCAATCCTATATCGCTTCATCTTTTTAGTCTCATTCTCTCTCTCTCTCCCTCTCACACTCCCTTTTTCTCACTCCCCCATCACTATCCTTCTCAGCCAGTCTCTTTCCTCCCTCTCTTTGTGCCTCTGTGTTTCTCTCTTTCTGTTCCTATATCTCTCGACCCGGTCTCTTTCTTTCTTGCTGTGCCTCTCTTCAGTTATTTTGCCTGTTTCCCTTCTCTTCCTTTTTATTTTTCTTCTTTCTTCTCCCTCTATATCTGTATTACTCTCATTTTTTGTTCTCTCTCTCCCTCTCACTCTCTTCTTTCTTCCTTTCTTGTTTCTTTCTGGTCCTGCTTTCCATGACTCTCTCCCCAGGTATCTTTGATGTTTCCTTTCCATTCGATTTTCCTTTCTCCTTTCTGCTCTCACTCCTTTCTTCTCCCTCCCCATATACTTATTACTCTCTCTCTCTCTCTCTCTCTCTCTCTTATGCTGCCCCTCTCATTCCTCTTTGTTTCTCTCCCATTCTCTTTATTTAGACTTTTCCCCCATTCATACTATCATCCTCTCTTCTTCTTTTATCTCTCATTCATATTCTCTCTGTGTCTCTTGTTTCCTATCAGTCCAGCACATGCTACACGAAAACCATTAGTGGAGTGGGGAGGCTGTGCTGCATTTCCCCGTGCAGTATGTTTTTGTGAGTGTAATTTGCGCTCTCGCTGCTGCCTCTGAAAGAGCACAAACCATATTACAGCAAGCACAGATGAAATCACCGCCGCGTATTGATGTTTCCTCCAACGCAATTAATTCTGATTTATGACATTACTTGCTCAAGGATGTGTAATAAACACATCGGAAAAATAATAAATTACCTCGTCTCCTTAAAAGGAGCAAGGCTTTTTATGTGGAAACAAATTTATTACCTAAGTGTGGGAGAGGCTAGCTTCAGTTATCGACATGAGCTGCTTCTTTAACGCGGGCGCGGATATTAGGATGCAAAACAGATCAAAGGTTCACGGTGGGTAATTCTGCAAAGAAGACATCAAAACACAGCAGCATACGCGAGGACGGGACCTGAACTAGAGCATCTGCACTATAATGAACTCTCTTAATATCACGTCTCTCTAGTACACAGCTTTATGTTATGCATTCACTGATTTGAATGAATAGACTTTGGCGATAAGCGAGAAGAACTCGCTGTATATTTCACACCGTTTATTTCCACCGAGATGCGGAGCTGGATATCATCCTCTCGCACAACAGCAGCTTATCTATCTCGGCTGTGGATAAGGCCTCATGCAGCGCTAGAGGAGAGATAGCTAGGTGCGAGAGGCTTTGAGGAAAATCCCCAAGTCTATTTGAACTTTACAGAGCAGGAGACGAAGAACATTCCGGAAAGGAGAATCACCAGGGAGTCGCTCACAGTCCCAAACACACAGAGGAGTGTATTTGCGCTTACATTTCATCATTAAAAAAAAGAAAAAAGATGTTGTGCATGATCCTGAATTTTTACAATCTGTTTCAGCGCTTTTGTTAAGCCCTGACACAAGAAAGCGAGAGTGATAGGCACCGGAGAGACACAAGCATGACCCGGCATTGATATAGTATTCCAAGATCACACATAGGGATTACGTCGATTAAAGCTTTCCCATGCTTTCTTATTTAATATTCAAAAAGTATTCTCCTGCTCAGGCTCACACTGTGCTCTTTTTGTCTCATCATCTTCATCATCCCCATCCAATCCCCACTCTCACCACTCCCTCCACCTCCTCCTCTGGTCTTGTTCTGGAGCAGGATTTTTCTCACACTCTGCTCCGCGAGTCATTTTGAGGCCGTGCCATCACTTCAAAGGCCCTGTGCCATTACTGAAGCTGGGTGTTGTATAAATATTGCATCTACGCTGTGAGTTAGGGCCACGTCCCAAACGCAGAGTAACCTGCTCTGACAGCTCCATTAAATATTTAACCAGAAGATCTGCAGACATGCAGAGACAGAGAGAGAGAGAGAGAGAGAGAGAGAGAGAGAGAGAGAGAGAGAGAGAGAGAGAGAGAGGAGAGTGAGAGAGAGAGAGAGAGAGAGAGAGAGGAGAGAGAGAGAGAAGAGTGAGAGAGGACAGATTGAGGAAGAAAAACAGAGACCTAGAAAGACAGAAAATACAAAAGAGAGATAGAGAGGGGGGGGGACAGAAGGTATTCAAGACGGATAGTTTTAGGAAGAATGAAAAGCAGTAGGGGTGGTATGGTGGCACAGCAGGTAGTGTTGCTGTCACACAGCTGTAGGGACCAGAGATTGTGGGTTCAAGCCCTGCTCAGGGTGACTGTTTGTGAGGAGATTGGTGTGTTCTCCATGTGTCTGTGTGGGTTTCCTCTGAGTGCTTCAGTTTCTTCCCATTGTCCAAAAACACATGTTGGTAGGTGGATTGTTGTGAGTGAATGTGTTAGTGTGTGTTGTTCTTCAATGGACTAGTGCCCCCTCCTGGGTGTGTTTCTGTTTTGCACTCAGTGATTCCTGGTAGGCTCTGGACAAACCACAACTACAGACTATGAACGAATGAATGATAAGCAAGAGTGAGAGAGAGAGAGAGAGAGAGAGAGAGAGAGATAAAATGAGAGAGAAAGAAAGGACAAACTATAGAGCAAAGATACATAGAGACCAAGAAAGGGAAAAAATGAGAAAGAGAGAGCTGAATGGTGGGGAATGAGAGATGATGAGTTTGAGGAAGCATGAAGATCAATAGAGCAAGAACAAGACAAAGAGGAAAAACTGTGTGTTTGTGTGTGTGTGTGTGTGTTCAGGTGCGGATGTGGGGAGAGAGGGAGTTAGAAAAAGAATGATGGACAAAAAGAACAGAAAAACAGACCAGAGGAAGGTACAAAGAAATAAAAGCAACTGGAGTAAATTAGGATGAAGAAAGAAGAGTGAAATGGGAGAGAGATGAAGAAAGGGGTATGTGCCCATCTCACACTCTCTTCTTGGAGCTACTTAGGCAAATGAAAAGCAAAGGAGAGCTGGCGGAGGACACCAGTGGCTCATTTTAATCATCCTGCTGCACTCAGCTCACTTCCACACACACACCAGCAGTCCTGCTCTATATCACAGCCTCACACAAATACAAACATTCCTGACACAGAGTTCACAAAAAATAAGATAAAAAAGCACAAGAGTAAATTAATAAAATAATAATGAACCAAGAAGGACAGTTCATTTTCTGAAACCCCTTAATCCTCCCTGGAACACACCAAGTCGGGTTTGAACCTACAGCCCCAGGACCACCCAACCAGACTGTGTAATATTGACTCTACATGCTACCTGCTACCTCTCACTGACTCTACCTATTGGCTGCACCACCATACCACCCACAATTCATGTCACGTTATTTCATTTGTTAAAGTGTAAGGAACAATGTAATTACAATGAAACGATAGCTGTATAAAAAGATTTACGAAACTACAGCTGCACTGACCTGCAATAGGGAGAATAAAGCCCCTGTTGCTGCTATTCTGGGCTCAGCACTGTGGAAACTACACTATGTAACTTTTAGAGGAGGGTACAAAAACACAATCCCTCCCACTTAATTTCAGGAATGACACTCTGCAACAACAGGGGGAGCCCAGGAGCAAACAATCACAGAACTACAGTTCTTGAAATTCAACAAAACATATTTTGGCTAAACACATTACTAGTCACATTAGCTAACCATCATCCATGATAACACCAGCTAAGTAAAAAAGAACAAGCTAAATTTGATTGCTCAGGGATTTTGTAGCATTTCTGGACATTCATTGTTTACTTATTGTTTTCATTGGTAGTTTATATCAGACATTAATGAAAGCTTAGTTTAATAGTAATCGCACACATACACTTCGACCACAGTTGGACACTTAAGTTAGAGGCTTGAGTCAGAGTCACACTTAATTCACATTCAAATAGACATAGCAACCAGGCAAAAACACCTTAGCAACCATCTGGTATACCATAACATAACAACCTAGTGACAGCATAAACAGACAACTTTCTATGCATGTATTTATATTTGTGTGTATGTATCTATCTATCTATGAATCTATATAAACATAGCCTTAAAAGTAAGAAAATTTGGGTTTGGTAGATTTTTTCTTTGTTGTAATAATGTTTCTTGGCAATAAATCTTATACCGTTGGAAAGCCTGTTAATTTCCGTTTTAAATGGTGTCAGATTTGTAAGGAACATGCATTTGTGGGATGAGCAGTAGAGCTGAGTATGTGGGTTGCGCCCATGAAAAATTTGCCAAATGCTCTCTGCCAATGCCAAACAGTTTTGTAAGTGGAATGTTGCCATACATTTTCTATAGGACACACATGTGGACTGCAGACAGGCCAGTCAACCACACACTCTAGGTTTACAAAGCCACACTGTTGTAGCATGTGACAAACGAGGCATGGCATTGTCCTGCTGAAAGAGCATTTATAAACCCTAAAGTGTTACGCTATATCAATGGTACCTTCACACGTATGAAAGTCACCCATTCTGTGGGCACTTCTTGCATCAGTGCATTTCCTAATGCACTCATATATGCATTTTTTACAATTTAAGCCTATGTGGCTATACCTTACTGTATATTACAACATTGTAACATGACAAGGAGCTCATAGGTCGCATCTTTTCATCAATCTTTTCATGATATTACAAACTGGTTACTAATGGTCTTTGCAATCTTGAATGGAAAAATCTGGAAATAATTTTCTGAGCCTTTCATGAAGCTTTCATACCTCTTTTATTAACCACCTTCAAAACAGTGTGAATGAAATATTCACTCAGATTCTACTTCTCTTTTTTTTTTTACATTTACAAAATATAATCAAGTTGATCAGTGAAAACATGAAAAATGTCAGTGAAAACGTTGGGAATCAACTGCTTTACTGCATTTTACAAATTTTCCCAAACTATCTGGAAATGGTATTTGTAAACAAATGTAAGTACAATTGAAAACTGATATATAATTACACCAAGGTACCTACATTGGAGAATTCTCATATGTATTTATACGAATATCTACAGTGAAATACTAAGTTGTAATTTCTCAACTATAACTACGCTGGTGAATAGATATTATTCTTACTTTGCAAACCACATAATTCATCTTTATTTATCAGTTTGTAATCACAGTTGTAATCACAGTTGCTTACAAACTGAACAAAGTGATGGATGGTGTAAAGGGATGAATAAGCAAATGTATCTTAGCGTAAAGGGATCTCTGAGTGATCTCAAAGTGCTAACACTAAAGTTTGTGGAATGCATCTCCAAGCAATAAAGGTTTAATGCAGAGCTGGTCAATATTCAGTCATTTACAGTGGTGGTCATTTACAGCCACTCAAACCTGTGACAGGTTGCATAGCTCAGTAAGTAAATCTGCACCAATGCTGAGAGGGTTTGTGTGTTAGATTCCCCTATAGTGTGAAAGGTCACAGTTATTTGGGGTGGATTCAGATGAATAAATAGCTCTGTAGGTTGAGTGTGATTTGTAAGCAGACAAAGCTGGGGAAAAAAGTGCTGTTACAGAAAGAGAAAATGCTAGGCACACTATATATTATATGTCAGCGACATGGTCAATAGAAATAATCTATTGACGGCAAATCTGTAGGAATGAGCCAGCTCACAGAAAATGGCTCAATTAGGGTCAGGAGCAGGTTTAGCAATCAGCTTTTTTTAAGGCATAAGAGCCTAACCACTTTTATACATCTAGTACAGCCTGCCTCATTTGTAGATCATATATTCTCTCACTATCTTATGTCCTTTTCATTCCCTCGCCCTTCTATTTTCTAGCATTTATATTTTCATATTTATTATTTACTCACCTGGAATGGAAAAGCTGCAGAATATAAAATTCATTTTATATTAACAGCCTTAAAAGGGTTTTGAATTCAATCATTGTTTCTAACATTATTTTTGTTTGAAATGTTACTCTGCTGTGCTTCAAATGTGAGCTTTTGTTGCCTGTGTTTCCACCATTGTTTTCTGGCAAATTAAAATTCTGATTATCACATTGTTAAGCAGAACCAGGAGATTGCCAAAATGGTGGTAGATTGGACAAACTTCACTATGAAGATTTTAAGGGAAAATTGCTGCTGCCCGTGGTGGAACACTCTGTCAAAAACAATCAAATTTCCAGTTTGCTGTCAACCTTCTGCTGCCAAGTAAAGCCAACATCAGTGAGGATTTGACGAATTGGTTTGGTCATATTTATTCTTTCATTTTCTCTAACAGCTTCATCCTATTCAGGATTGTGGAGGCTCTGGAGCCTACCTGAAATCACTGGGCACAAGGCAGGAACACACCCTGGACAGGGTGCATCACAGGGTGTTGCACACTTACACCTGTGGACACTTCTGAATAACCAGCCCATATCAGCCTGACTGTGGACTGTGGGAGGAAAGCAAATCACCCAGAGGAAACCCACGCAGACTCAGGAAGAGCACACCGATCACCTCTCAGACAGTGACCCTAAGTAGGGTTTGAACCCACAAATTTATGACCATGACACTACCATGCAGTACTATGCAGTACCACCATACTCTCTTGGTAATATATATTTACAATCAAATACTACAAATAGAGTTCATATATTACTGGGCGAGTGTGTGAAGGACTAGCGCACGACCTGGGGTGTTTCTGCCTTGCACGCAGTGATTCTGTGAACCCACCGCGACCCTGATCAGTATGAAGTGCTTACAGGAGATGAATGAATGCATGAACCTCATATATATTTTAATAGTGTTTGTGATCTGTGTTACTCTGACATATTGACCTGACAGCAATACTCATCAGTGGACCACCAGTCTGAGAACAAGAATGAGAATGCCATTCGCAAGGCAGACATGATCTTCTCTGAGACGTTATATCATCTGCACGTTGACATTTAGACCTGGCTTTGAGGTATCACTACATCTCTTATTGAGTCTTTGCTTCTGTACTTCCCAGGCCTTCCAGTATTCTCCAGAGAAATAAAGAGCATATCATTCATATGAACCCAATAATCTCTCCCTCGATGTTCAACAGAGAGTCCTTAAATTATAGAGGTCTAACCTAGAAAGACCTCCATGACATTTTTCTTAATTGTTAGTGTAGCGGCCAGTACCTTCACCCAAGGTCAAAGGAGACTTTAAGAATGACAGAAGGCTCATTCAAACCTGTGTGCTTCCACTGAGCAGGACCCTGAGGATCTATTCATCTGCCACACTTTTATCAGCGGGTCACTAAAAGCAGAGCAATGTGTTAGAGTCCTGAAAAGCCATTGGAGCGATAGGGAAGGACTTTAGTTCTGTTAGAGATGAGTGGTTAAATGACAGTTTTGGGCAAATTCTGCATTACACTGAACAATCACTGGATTAGGAAATTCCACTTTGTATCTACGCCCATTGTCCATTATATCAGCTCCACTGACCATACAGCAGCACTTTGTAGTTCTACAATTACAGACTGTAGCCCATCTTCACTGTTTTACCCTGCTCTTCAGTGGTCAGGACCCCCACAGGAACATCACAGAGCAGGTATGATTTTGGTGGTGGCTCTTTCTCAGTGCTGCAGTGACACTGATGGGGTGGTGATGCAAGTGTGATCAGACACAGCTGCTAAAGTGTCACTGCTGGATTGAGAATAGAAAACACCAAAAATATCCAGCCAATAGTATCCTGTGTCCACTGATGAAGGACTAGAGGATGACCAACACAAACTGTGCAGCAACAGATCAGCTACTGTCTCTGATATTATCTCTACAAACTGGACCAACTATGTCAGTGTGTCTAACAGAGTGGACAATGAGTAGACACATTGTTTAAAAACTTGAGTAGCACTGCTGTGTCTAATCCACTCTGGAGAAGATCGGAGGAGTATGGATTGGATTCTGGATTCCTCACACTATGGGATAATCTGGAAAGATAATAATTTATGATTACCCTAAAATCTAAAACCTGGAGGCCTTTTTTCAATTGTCTAGAGGAGCAAATGAGCCTCAGAACTGACCCGAATATCCTGTAGTATGGGCCAGGCATAAGTCTGGAGAACTCAATGCTGTTCATTAGCAATGAACTGAGCTGTGCCTATTCTTCATTTAAAGGAGCATTTGCTGAAAGTATTATTCATAACAGGGCAGTTTAGACAGAGAGAATGGTGCTGTAGTGCTTTGATTCTTGTGGTATTTTTAACATAGTATGTCACAGAAGGTGCCTCTCTGTGGCACAATTTGTTAGCGAGTTCGGCTGTTAACTGAAATGTTGGTGTCACGCCTTCGTCCTGTCATGTCTGTTGTCCCCGCCATGTGCTTTATTTGCACATGGCTATGTTTTGTTTATGTTCTAGTCTCCGCCTTTGTCCCGCCTCCTCGTCTGTCATCTGTTAACCCGTCCTCCTCGTTATCTGTCCAGGTGTGTCTCGTTTGTGTGAGTATTTAAGCCCTCTTGTCTCTCATCCGTTTGTCGTACATTTCCCCTTTATCCTGTGTTTAGTTGGTCATGTTATTTAGTCTGTCCGTCTGTCTCTAGAGTTTCCCCGTTTCTTCTCCTTTTTCGTCGTGTCGCTTTTCGTCCGTCTGTCCTGTTCTCCCTGTCCAGTTTCCTTTGTTTTATTTAGCTTGTTTGGATCCTTGTTTGTTTGTGTCCTGTTTAAGTATCGTTGTTTTGTTTATATTAAATTATCCCGTGTTTTAGCGAATGCGTCCGCCTCCCTCAATCCGCCCCTCGTTCCTGACAGAATGTACGACCCACAGGACGCAGCTAGCACGGACTATTACCTTAAGGGGTGTGCCGTTCGCCGGACTCCATTCCGCACAGGCCCCAAAGATCCTGTGGAGGAGGCTTTGAAAGCGGCCTCGGAATGGAGTCGCCGGCTCCAGCTCCTGCCTGGCGCTGTTCCGGATCCTATAGCGGAAGAGTCGACTCGGGAATCGAGTAGTTGCGCCAGCGGGAGTCGAAAGAGCCGGCGGAAGAAGCGTGCTGGAGTTCCCCCCTCGCTGGAGGATTGCCCCCTCAGGTCCGGGGAAATTTTTGGGGGGGCGTTAAGGGTAGGGGCTGTTAGCCTCACCTCCGTACCTCTGAGGCCTGAGGCTAACAGGGGCGCACCTCGAGGTGATCTAATGGGTGCGCCTGTGAAACCCCCTAAACCCTTTACAGCTCCAGCGCGAGCCCGGCGAGCAGCACAAACCCCTGTCCTCGAGAGCGCGGCACGCGCCTCTCCTGTCCTCGAGAGCGCGGCGCGCGGCTCTCCTGTCTTCGTGAGCGCGACGCGCGCCTCTCCTGCCTCCTTGGACGTCGTCGCAGGTTCCCCTGCCTCCTTGGACGTCGTCGCAGGTTCCCCTGCCTCCGTGGACGACGTCGCAGGGCTTCCTGTCCCGGTGATGGCGGCACCCGCCGCTCCTGTCCCGTTGATGGCGGCACCCGCCGCTCCTGTCCCGTTGATGGCGGCACCCGCCGCTCCTGTCCCGTTGATGGCGGCACCCGCCGCTCCAGTGTCCGTGATGGCGGCACCCGCCGCTCCTGTCCCGTTGATGGCGGCACCCGCCGCTCCAGTGTCCGTGATGGCGGCACCCGCCGCTCCAGTGTCCGTGATGGCGGCACCCGCCGCTCCAGTGTCCGTGATGGCGGCACCCGCCGCTCCAGTGTCCGTGATGGCGGCACCCGCCGCTCCAGTGTCCGTGATGGCGGCACCCGCCGCTCCAGTGTCCGTGATGGCGGCACCCGCCGCTCCAGTGTCCGTGATGGCGGCACCCGCCGCTCCAGTGTCCGTGATGGCGGCACCCGCCGCTCCAGTGTCCGTGATGGCGGCACCCGCCGCTCCTGTCCCCGTGACTGGGGCGGCGCCCGCCGCTCCTGTCCCCGTGACTGGGGCGGCGCCCGCCGCTCCTGTCCCCGTGACTGTGGCGGCGCCCGCCGCTCCTGTCCCCGTGACTGTGGCTACGGCCGCTCCTGTCCCCGTGACTGTGGCTACCGCCGCTCCTGTCCCCGTGACTGTGGCTACGGCCTCTCCTGTCCCCGTGACTGTGGCTACGGCCTCTCCTGTCCCCGTGACTGTGGCTACGGCCGCTCCTGTCCCCGTGACTGTGGCTACGGCCTCTCCTGTCCCCGTGACTGTGGCTACGGCCTCTCCTGTCCCCGTGACTGTGGCTACGGCCTCTCCTGTCCCCGTGACTGTGGCTACGGCCTCTCCTGTCCCCGTGACTGTGGCTACGGCCTCTCCTGTCCCCGTGACTGTGGCTACGGCCTCTCCTGTCCCCGTGACTGTGGCTACGGCCTCTCCTGTCCCCGTGACTGTGGCTACGGCCTCTCCTGTCCCCGTGACTGTGGCTACGGCCTCTCCTGTCCCCGTGACTGTGGCTACGGCCTCTCCTGTCCCCGTGACTGTGGCTACGGCCTCTCCTGTACCCGTGACTGTGGCTACGGCCTCCCCTGTCCATGTCCGTAGGTCGACCCGAAGGACTTCAGGGCCGATCCCCAGAACTGTGCCCAGGCTGGTTCCTCAGACTGCCCCACAGACATTAGCCAGTCCTGGGCACCCCCCTGTTATTTTGGTTCCCTTGTCAGTCCCTGTCCTGGTTCCCGTCTCTGTCCTTGTCCCTGTACCCGTGTCTGCCTTTGTCTCTGTCCCTGTCCCGGTCACTGTGTTTGTGTCAGTCCCTGTAAATGTCCTTGTACCTGTTCCCCTACCAAGTCCAGTCCAGTCTCCTGTCAGCCCTGTCCAGTCTCTGTTTCAGTCTCATGTCCAGTCCCCTGTCAGTCCTGTCCAGTCCCTGTTTCAACCCTCTGTCTTGTCTCACGTCCAGTTCCCGTATCCGTCCAATGTCCAGTCACCTGTCTTGTCTCCGGTCCAGTTTCCCTTTCAATCCCCTGTCCAGTCTCCAGTCCCGTCTCCGTTCCAGTCTAGTGTCATGTCACCTGTCCTGTCTTCTGTCCAGTCACATACCCCTGTCCAGTCTAACGTTCCTATCCTGTCCAGTGTCTTGTCACCAGTCTCTGCTCCCGTCCAGTCCCAGCACCAAGTCATGTCACCTGTCCCGTCTTCTGTCCAGTCCCTGTTTCCATCCAGTGTCATGTCCAATGTCAAAAACCCTGTCAAGTCCCATGTGTCCATTCCTGTCCTGTCCAGTCCGTTCTCGTCTCTTGCTGCCCCCCTTTGTCAGTCTCCTGTCATGTCCCATGTCCCGTCTCGTATATTCGGTCCTGTCGTGTCCCCAGCTCCTGTGTCTGTTCCCGTCCTGTCCTGAGTCCTGTCACCCGTTGGTTTGTTGTCCTGTCTTGTTTTCCGTGCCCTCTCCAGTGCCAGCTCCTGGGGGGTTTAGGAGTACGCGCCCGGGAGTTGCGCGTTCTTGGGGGGGGCATCTGTCACGCCTTCGTCCTGTCATGTCTGTTGTCCCCGCCATGTGCTTTATTTGCACATGGCTATGTTTTGTTTATGTTCTAGTCTCCGCCTTTGTCCCGCCTCCTCGTCTGTCATCTGTTAACCCGTCCTCCTCGTTATCTGTCCAGGTGTGTCTCGTTTGTGTGAGTATTTAAGCCCTCTTGTCTCTCATCCGTTTGTCGTACATTTCCCCTTTATCCTGTGTTTAGTTGGTCATGTTATTTAGTCTGTCCGTCTGTCTCTAGAGTTTCCCCGTTTCTTCTCCTTTTTCGTCGTGTCGCTTTTCGTCCGTCTGTCCTGTTCTCCCTGTCCAGTTTCCTTTGTTTTATTTAGCTTGTTTGGATCCTTGTTTGTTTGTGTCCTGTTTAAGTATCGTTGTTTTGTTTATATTAAATTATCCCGTGTTTTAGCGAATGCGTCCGCCTCCCTCAATCCGCCCCTCGTTCCTGACAGTTGGTGGTTCGAGCACAACCAGGGACGTCTACGGCGGCACGGAGGTGCAGCAGGTAGTGTTGCAGTCACACAGCTCCAGGAACCTGGAGGTTGTGGATTCAAGTCCCGCTCCAGGTGACTGTCTGTGAGGTTTGGTGTGTTCTCCGTGTGTCCGCATGGGTTTCCTCTGGGTTCTCCGGTTCCACCCACGGTCCAAAAACTCACATTGGTAGGTGGATTGGTGACTCCAAAAGTGTCCATAGGTGTGAGTGTGTGAGTGAATGTGTGAGTGTGTATCGCCCTGCGAGGGACTGGTGCCACCTCCAGGGTGTGTTCCTGCCATGCACCCAGTGATTCCAGGTAGGCTCTGGACAAGTAGTCCAGACAAGTAGTTACAGACAATGAATGAATGAATGTCACAGAAGAAAAGTATTATTATAAGTTATTTGAATAGTGTAGAATATGTCCCCTTTAACATCTAAAATATGCAGTTAAATTAATATTTTGCACTTTCATTGTGCATTCTGCATCATCACCAACAATCTTTGCTTAAGTGCATTAATAGATTACTGATATATGTAGATACTAATGTTAAGCTAACTTAGATAGCTAAATTACTCAAATTCTTGATATCAACATTGTCTGGGTTGCATGGTGTCTTGGTGGTTAGCTCTTTCCCCTCCCAGCGCTGAGATCTTGGGTTCAAACTCCATCTTGGAGGAGGTTCCATTTTCTCCCCATGTCTTGGTGTGTATGTGAATGTCTGTATGTGTGCATGCCCACACGAAACCCCTGGTGCCTGATGCAGTCCTCCAGGTGGATGGTCGTTCCTGGTTGAGAGTATGCCGTGCACATTTGGCTGCCGCTTCTCACCTATGTGTGTGTAGCTTGAATGTTGAATGGAATGGAGTTCCGTACAGTGTTGATGGTAAAGCATCATTGAGTATATAGAAAAGCAATATATAAATGTAACTATAAATAAATAAATAAAATTGTTGGACTAAACCACTTATTTTAACATAATTTAAATAATTTAAAGTGTCAGACATTGGACAAGTGAACAAAAATGGTACAAGATGGTGCTGAATAAAGAAAGATGATAGACAGATAGATGACTTTATTAATCCCAGAAGGAAAGTCATGTACTACAGCAGCATATTTACCATAAGAGCAGACCAAGATCAAACAAAGTGCAAAAAGATCAAAAATAGAAACAATGATATATTCAAAGAATAATCTCAAAATATCCAATGAGGGGCCAGGTAGGAATATAGAGGCTTAATAAAGTGACTGTGCTCTGTAAACAAAGATACATTAGGATTTACTGATGTTATTGACCACAGACAAAGTAACAGCATCTTTTGTGCTATATAAAAACGTATAGGGGCAGCACGGTGGCGCAGCAGGTAGTGTCGCAGTCACACAGCTCCAGGGAGCTGGAGGTTGTGGGTTCGAGTCCCTGTCTTTGAGGAGTTTGGTGTGTTCTTGCTGTGTCCATGTGGGTTTCCTCTGGGTGCTCCGGTTTCCTCCCACAGTCCAAAAACACACGTTGGTAGGTGGATTGGCGACTCTAAAGTGTCCATATGTGTGGGTGTGTTTCGCCCTGTGAAGGACTGTCGCCCCCATGTGTATTCCTGCCTTGCGCCCAATGATTCCGGGTATGCTCTAGACCCACCCCAACCCTGAATTGGATAATGAATGAATGAATGAAAAAAATGTATAGACAAAGTGGCAGTGCATAACGATATAATAAAATACTTGTAATAATATCCAGCTGCCAGATACATAATAACAAAGAGTTTATGTGAATTAAGCAAAACAGTGCCTCCAGTGTACAGGAACCCAGTCAGCATAAATTAATTACATATTGTAAGAAATTATAATTTAGAAATGTTATGAATGTCTGAGTTGCTCTTTTTAGAAGTATGTGTTTTCATAACTGAAGATCTTGTTGATACATTGAAAAATAAGAAACAGGTTTGCTCTGTTAGCTGCAGCATTCTGAAATTCTTATCTCAAAGTCAGCTATCTTTTTAAAAAATGTATGTATGTTTTAAACATGATTTAAAAGGTTTAGAATCCCTTGTGATGAAGGAATCAGGAGAACTGTTGCAAAATAGCTGAAAGCAAAATCTCCATACACCAAATTTCCTTTTCTTCAGCATTATTTAATTAAAGTCTGTGAAGATATCTCTGTGAATAACAAAAGCTTCATGGAGAGAGCACGCAGCTGAGAGAAAAGTCAGATAAATGGCAGAGAACGCTTGCAACATTGAGAGAAAAGATGATCAGAGCCAGTCTTATAAAAGAAGTTTAACCTAAAGGGCCTGTCACAAGTCCCCCACCTCCTTCCATCTGCCCCTTCTTTCCTTCTATTTTCTCTCTGTTGTCTGAGGCTTTTAAAATGCTTCTTACTTCGAACGCATGCAGAATGATGAAAGACAGGCAATACCTGGGATTGTGTTGTGTTGCTTTATGAAGCCTCAGCATCACTAATAGTCCACATGGAAGCAAAAAATAAATAAAAAAGAGGCTTGCTCCTGCATATGTACATTACAGACATTAGAGACTTCTTTATCGTATTCGCCCAGCCTGCTGCTGAGGACGACTTAAAAAGCAGAGAAACTGGGTCAGTCTTCAGCTCCAAGAGACATGGAATGAAAGTGAAGATTCTCGAGCTGAGAGCAAGAGCAAAGGAAGGCAACACAGTCTACCCCACTCTTCAGTATTTATGGGGTTTTTCAGAGTCGAAAAAATGTGGTTGGTATAATGAAAAGACAAAAAAGTACTTGCTTTTGTGCAGTGAGTAATATCAATTCTACTTCTCCACAGAAAATTAGGGTTTGTTTCCCTACTCCAGTAAACACACAGTTGAACCAATAAGAGTTCTCAGGCACGACTTTTAACACTGCATTAGCACAAATACTCAATGTTTAAAGAAAAAAACATCTCCAAAACCGCAGCTTCATGGGAAAAGACAAAACCCTTCTTTATTTCAAATCAAAGTTTATATCGTTTTGGACTATTTTTGTTAGTCCGTTGTTCTGGAAGGTTTCACATATCCCCCGTGTTGAAATAATGCAGACAAATAAAAAACTGGAAAATGGAGGTACATGGGCTTTGGTTCTGTGCTGTGTTGTGTTCTGTTTTGGTTCCTGCTTGTTGCTTGTCATGTGATCTTCCTGCCCTCATGTTCCCTCTAGTCATTTGATTTCCCTTCCTTAGTGTCACGTGTCTTGATTACATTCCAGGTGTGTATTTTTTTAATGGTCTTTATAATTCCTGTGTCTTTGTTCCCTGGTGCTGGCCATTGTCAATTGTCAGTTTTCTCCTTGTGCTTTGTGTTCCAGTCTCCTGGTTTCTGTGTGTTGCCCTATAGTCCTGTGACTTAGCTCTGTAGTTTTAGTTCCTGTTTATCTCTCTGTTCGTTTCCCTATTATGCACTCTGTCAATGAAGTCCCTTGCACTTCCTGATTCCTTGACTCCCCACACATTGTGTCAATATGAAATTGAACAATATGGCTGAAATTGTAAGTCACTCTGGATAAATGTGAAAAAAATTAAAAATGTCCTTTATAACACCAATGCTATTTGTGTGAGAAAAATCACTAATGACATAACTGTAAACAAGGGAAAAAACTTCATAGCTCAATATTTGCTCATTGATAGCTGAGGAGGGAGTAATTCTCCTTTGTAATTACTCTGGAGAAATAACATCAGACTAAAGGATATATGTGACACATCTGGCCCAGATAAAAGTCAGTTAATTAATTAATTAATTGAGTTAAAGCATCAGAGTAATCAAAGTATCAAAGTAAACATGAGCATTATCTCAGCCAGTCTGAGACATTACAGAGATCTCCACTGAAGCCCAAGTGAAGACATAGGAGAGGTTGTAGTCTTTTATTGAAGAAATATCTGAGCAGCCTGATCTCACTGTTGTCTAGGAGAGACTTCTGAAATATAAGCGAGATCTATTAACTGATGTTTATTTCCTCAGGTGAAAAAATATGTCCAGGGGAACCCTCAGATATAAAGGAGATCTATTCATTGATTTCCTTAGACACTGAGATATATAGACATGCTGTGAAATTTCTTCCTAAATGGCTTTAACTATAAGATTTAAATGAGACACCTCTATCAACCAGAGTACTGCGCACAACACCTGGAGTCAGTTTGGAATAGTCACTGTGCCAGTAGTTGTCAGTGTCCCTGAGCAGCTAAAATCAACTGGCTCTTTAGCTCTTCAGTTCCTCAGGGCCAAAACATTCCTTTGGCACTCTCTCCACCTTTAATCCGTAGATGGGCTCTTGACATGTCTGTGAACCAAATGAAAACCAACCACACTTCCCAGCTCAGCACTCTCTATAATTTTATTACAGAAATACCTGCCTAAAAGTGACATATGGAGATATTTACACTGTATATATATATATATATATATATATATATATATATATATATATATATATATATATATATATATATATATATATATATATATATATATATATATATATATATATATATATATATAGACCTCCATATATATATGGGGTGGCACGGTGGCGCAGCAGGTAGTGTCACACAGCTCCAGGGGCCTGGAGGTTGTGAGTTCGATTCCCACTCTGGGTGACTGTCTGTGAGGAGTTTGGCGCGTTCTCCCCGTGTCTGCGTCACTTTCCTCCCGCAGTCCAAAAACACAAATTGGTAGGTGGATTGGCAACTTAAAAGTGTTCGTAGGCGAATGTGTGTGTGTCTGTGTTGCCCTGTTAAGGACTGGCACCTCCTCCAGGGTGTATTCCTGCCTTGCACCCAATGATTCCAGGTAGGCTCTGGACCCACTGCGACCCTGAATTGGATAAGCGGTTACAGATAATGAATGAATGAATATATATAGTTATTATTTATTTATTTTTATTTAACAGAGACCTTATATAAGCAGGGAATGTTCAGTTCTCACTTTCCCTTTCTCAATCATTTGGTTGGAATTTGTTTGGCCACACTAACAGCAGTGCTGAAACTCATGGAAAATAAACAGGAATGGTTTGGATAGATGTGCACTGGCACAGGAGGTTTCTCTCACTCACTTAGTCTCTCTCTCTCTCTCACACACACACAGACTTCTTAAGTGAAAACAGATGGAAATATACAGAGAAAGAGAGATTCTTCTCTCTCCATAAGACTCCAAGTTGAAATTAATTAAGTGAAAAAAAGTAAAAATGGCTCTTAAAATGTTTTGAAAGATGTATTGAGAACAAGGAGCAGTCTCAGGCTCAAACAGACATTCTGGGCCCTGATTGTGGTCACTGCACAAAAATAAGGTGTGGCTGTGGTGCATGTGACAGAGGCAGGTCTGTGAATACCTGCCCATGTTTTAAGGGTAATAATACTGCGTTTGTTCCCCTTGTACAATTGAAAAGTGAAAATCTTCAAGGAATCTAGTGGAAATCACTTGTAATGCAAGTTAGAAGCTAGTAAGAAAGTGATAGTGTAAGAAATAACCAGTGAAATGATAAACATTAATAATTATATTAAAAAAAAACACTCAAATGCTTAAAGTGATACAAGTTTCTACTTGTCACATTTTGAAAAATCAGGTCAATGTTTGTAAACATTCTTTAAAGAGTGTTGTTAGCTTTCTTTTTTCTCCTTTCTATCTCTTGCCATGTGCTGAGCAGTGACTGAGCAGCCAATCAGAAAAACCCTCACAACCAAGCTTAAGTAGGGTGACCAGACGTCCTCTTTTACCCGAACGTCCTCTTTTTTAGACTTAAAAAAACGCCCGGCCAGAATTTCACAAACGTCCGGGATTTTGTTTTTCTAGAGCTTACATAGAACTTCGAGAAGCGTTTTGTTCACAAACTAGTCCCGCCCTCCCCTACTCCGATTGGTTCGCTTGAGTGAGAAGGGGGCGTGGTGAAGTAGCCTAAAATCTTCTGATTGGACGGTCTGACTGTAGCGCTACAGTTATTGGTCGATAACCTTCTCTGTAAACATTTAATTGGTCAGTCTGCACGTCAGTAGTCCTTGTTTACGTCAGGCAAAGCTCATGTACCTACCCTCATCTCGAGCAGCTATGCCGAAACGTAAATGTAAGTTCTCGGATGAATTAAAAAAGAAATTCCCATGTTTTGTGCAGCAAATAAAGGTGTAATGAACCTAAAAGCACACATGGGTTCAGCTAAGCATACAACGGCAGCGACCCTCCCAACTCTTTTTCAACATCACAGATCTGGTCACCCTAGCTTAGGCAAAGAAACATGGGTAAGCACGCGTAAACACACACACACAAATGCAGACCATCAGGGAGAGCTGGACCGTAAGGGGTAAGACATAGGTGAATTTAAAAAAATGTGCTGACACTGTGCTTATGATGTGAGCATTGCTGGAGAGTATGTGACAAAGGCCATTGATCACAGGGTTGTTGCTAGGAGGCAAAGGAGAGCTGTGGAAAGGTCAGGGGTCATGGCAGGGTCATGCTGTGCTGATGCACTACATTTTGTACACATGCTGTTTGTAACTGGCCAACTGTCATTATCCTGACAATGACAGAAGGTGGCAAAAAAAGCTGCAATGACTGTTACAGATAAAGCTGTAGAACAATTGAACAAAATTGTTGGAGGGTCATTTATGTACTTTAATCATTTCAAAATTACTTATAATTGCCAAGCTCTCTTGATTTCTTTTGGACTGGGGAGGGACCTGTGGGCTATGCACAATTAAATGCACAAGCGTAAGACCAAGGGACTTAAGTAATTAAGGGCCTTTGATTTAGTTTTTAATGAAAATAAATAGACCATATATACATTTATGGTATTTGTGAATGTTTATTTTCCAGATTTAAACATCAGATCTTTTAACTGGCAGGAAGAGCAATACAAAAGCAGACTTTGATGAAAAAAGATCCTCGAAGCACAGGCTGCCTCCCAAAGTAGTGCCATACTCCCTACATAGTGCAGATCACAGATAATACAAACTAACCATACTGATGGTAATTAGGCGCCCATTCAACAGGGAAACATGTATCTTATAGCTCACTAAAAATTACTGTCGACACACCATTATTTTATGACGGACTATGCCCTATGGAATGTGTAGGAAGACATTTAGGATACAGCCTCGACTTCTTTAAAGTAGAAGGACTACTTTATTAAACTTTAAGCCAAACCAGAGCAATAATTTAGTCAGATTCTCATGATAAAACATTATCCTCCAAGAACCTGTTCCACTCTGAGTGCAGGGACAGGGGGATCAGATTAATTACCCTGTAAATAGGCAGAAAAGACTGAAACAAAGGAATATGTTGCTTGTGTCTGTAGTCTCTTACTAAAACAAAGCGAGTGAAAATGATTACTGATGCGTGTATATGATCTGTGTATAAATAACTTGTAAATTAATAGTTCAAATATAATAGAGTGGAAAATTCATATTTGTTATATTTCTTCAAAAACATGCTGTTTTAAGGAAAAGGTAAAATATTAAAAATTAAGCTGACTGTCTTACCTAATGTGTTCACACTAAATTAGTGCATGAAGATGATAAAATTTAATTGTGCACCTACATTTTTAATGCTCCTGTTGCCCAGTGTGTGGTCATGTTAGTCATAGGTTCTGCTGATTCTTAGCCTTCTGTAACATGACTGAAATTGTATGTTGCTCTGAATGTGTATGCCATAAATGTAATATAAAATGTATTCACATCTGTCGGGAGCAAACCCTGCTGTTACACTGACTTTATGGATTTTAACTAGACGTGTAGGGCCTGCAAACATCTGTAGCCCCAGGACTCACCAGCAGATTAGAGCCTCAAGCTATAAGCATATATTGTGTATCATCTTATCAACATTGTCATGGAGCTGGCCCCTTATTGGTACTAGTATACAGTATGTGTTCCCATCTCCTTTATATCCGACTTCATGACAGTCCGTACCAAACAGATGGAAGGGTAAATTGGAGGGAGGGGATATATTTACATATTCAACACAACCTCTAATTTCACCAGACTTGACTGTATAATGACATATGCTAGAGTTGCTGCATAATTTAATATTTCCGTGACAATATACAGGTGGCTGACAGAAATGTGGCAGATGTTACTAAAATTACTTCATGAGGACTCATTAATCCGGCATTTGTTCTCTCTCTGTGTCCTGCCGTATTTCAGTGTTTATTAAGTATGAACGATATTAGCACAGTATATATATTGTGTATACATATACTGCATATATTGCTCCAAGTAAAGCTCTGGTGTAACAGGTATTCTCTGGGTATTCAGGGCTCTTCAGGAGGTGCTCAGACAGTAAGTGAAGGTGGCATGTTATAACTGTTCCTAACTGAGGCTCTGCCAACTGCTGCAGTTAAGCTCAGCCTCTTAATCTCCTCAGACATCAGACATCTGCAGACCAAGACCACCTTCACCATGCATTGTGTCAACTTTTCCACACAAACAAAGAGCTGTATAGTCTGCTCCCCTTTAGTTAGTGTATGAACAACAAACAAACACACACACACACAACTGTTAGAAACTTTAAAGCTGCGTGTCATATAGAATACTGATGTTTTGGGGGTCAGGGCTATGTAGAGCAAATCCTGGCATGTGACATGTCCCTCAATAAAGTGAGACATTTTTGTTTAGAGATTTGTGTAGCTCAGTGTATGATGGGTTTATAGTTGTAGTTTGTTATTCAAGTTTGTTGTATACTTGTGGTTACTTCCCCTGCCCTCCCCTCCCCATTTTTAAAACACTGTTGTGGACTTGTCTGTTCCATAAAGTGCTATGTTGCTTTCACAAAGTGATTTTTTTAACAAATTGTTTTCATTGTGTTATCAGAGACAAGTTATTTGTAATTTGTTGCTCTCTTTTTTACATTTATTATGAAATAATCCAGTCGTGATCTTCAGACTGGTCCTCAGTAACCAACATTATATACACACACAAATGTGTTCATGCTGAATAACTTGGCTTTCATAATGGAGCTAAATACAACAGCTAAACATGGAGATAACAGAACAGCAAACTCAGTGTTTCATTTGCTCATTCACCCATTGCCAAACCAAAGAAATGTGGAATATTACTATAGAAAGAAAAAAACAGGCTGAGTTGGCTATTTTCTTGCTGAAGAAGTAAGATATTTTATTTTTTATGACTAGCTACTAAAGCAGGCAGCCAGGTTATTACTTCTATGAATTTTGTTATTTGATAAGTAATACTTGCTATCACTGTTTTTTTTTTTTCTTCGTTGTTTGATAAAACATAGCTGGTCATAGACCAGTTTGCCTGTCATAGACAAGGTTCGGCTTCCAAAAACTGGACAAGTTTATTAAGTTTGTTAAACACAAATAAGGGCAGCACGATGGTGTGTTCTCCCTGTGTCTGCATGGGTTTCCTCCGAGTGCTCCAGTTTCCCTCCGGGTGCTCTGGTTTCCTCCCACGGTCCAACAACACATGATGGTAGGTGGATTAGCGACTCAAAAGTGTCAACAGGTGTGAGTGTGTGCATGAATGTTTAAGTGTTTTTCGCCCAGTGAAGGACTGGTGCCCCCTGCAGGGGGTGTTCCCACCTTGCACCCAATGATTCCAGGTAGTCTCCGGACCCACTGCTACCCTAAACTGGATAAGCGGCTATGGACAATGAATGAATGAACATAAATAGTTGATTTTCAATTGCTAAATAATAACAGTACCAATTACCATAAACACAAATGTGCTATTTTCAGCATGGGTGCATGAGCAGAGCATTTGGTCATAATGTGTGAAGAATATTTAAAGCTTTAAGAACTTCAACATTATACAGTGTACGTTTTTTCAGACCTTGGTCCAGAAGCATTTTAAATAATTTATTTTAATTGTTAACACAAAGATGGTCTAAGCACCTTGGCTCATATTATCAGGGTAACATTGCTGTTTTAACACTGAGCACAATGAATTGCTCTGACTGACTTCATTTATGAAGACAAAGTTAATTAACACACAGTAGTATCAGCATTGGTTCCAGTCAAGTACCTTTTTCATGGTGCTTCAAAGGCCATCATTGATCTGCCAATAAAATCACCTCTTCTTAGCAGACTAATCCATATCCTGGCCTGAAGCAAAGGGCTGAGCCTAATCGCTGGTTTTTGGAAGAGATGACCCATTCACTATAGGTCTTTTACTGATTACTGTAATGAGGATATTAGAGGAGAATATCACATCAGAGAGTTATAACAAGCACACACATCCTCAGTGGGCACATCTGTGTGGCCTATGTTCCCCTTCACAAATTTTTTATGTTAGAGGAGGTAAGCCCCACCCAGTCTCTTAACTCCACTGATATAAAGACAATTCATTTGATGTTGATGACATGCAGGGAAATCAATCAGAGGCCTCAGAAGTGTACACCATGTGTTGGGGCTAAATAATTATATGTTTTAAGCCCCCACAGAGAACACTTCACCC
Source organism: Hoplias malabaricus (assembly GCF_029633855.1). Lineage (NCBI taxonomy): Eukaryota > Metazoa > Chordata > Actinopteri > Characiformes > Erythrinidae > Hoplias > Hoplias malabaricus. The sequence goes on along the minus strand of NC_089802.1, from coordinate 56,026,094 downwards.
TGGATCATGCTGGGAGCAGTCTGTAGGCCTCTAAATCTTCAGCAATAAATACCCGTTGTTTTACTGTAAATAATGCAACTGGCAAACACGTGCTTAGAGCAATAGTTTGGCAAGAAAAAACAGTCTTATTTCCTCAGTTTTATCATCCCACAAATGCAGCAGATTAGCCAAAATGTTTACTGCCCAATAATCTGTAAATGCTTCAAGATAGCAGAGTTGTTTTAAGCTATAGCCTTTAAGTCCATAGCACTGTGTCATACAATGTCCATGAAAGCAAGTCTGTTTGAGATTATAATTCAACATGGTTTAATCAAGTGTTTGGTGATTTAAATATTTAGCTTGCACAATGCTAACTGGTGTAGTATATTAGCACGTGCAGTGGCACCAAAAGTTGTGCTGCTTCCACACAGCTGCAGGGCCACAGGGGCCTGGGGTTAAGCCTCACCTTGGGTCACTGCAGTGTTGAGTTCAGTGTGTTCTCTACACGTCTGCCACTAGGGTTGCGATTGTGCGCTCCTAGTGCTGGTCACAAGCCCAGGTCAAATGGGACAGCTGGGTCAGGAAGGACGTCCAGCATAAAAAGAAACTGTGCCAAGTTGTGTAGATTGTTAGCCAGGTTGGCATGAGATCCATTGTGGCATCTGTTTGCGGCAGCACCCGAAAGAGCAATATCAACTTGTTAGCTTAATATTTCCACTGAAAAAGTTAAACATGCAAACTTCAGTTACTAACAATATTTTGGTTTTGAATGAGGAGGAACCACATATAGTTATTTTCCACTAATTATTTCACTGTAAGCATTGTTTTCTTTATAATCACTGAATATTTGTGTATCACAAATTGTATTTTTGCTGTTCTGTGCGGACATATGTACCATAGTGTGTTTTTTGCTGTTGAGCGTGAGATATAATATTGTTCTGATTTTACAGTGCTTATAACCAATATTTATGAACCTTTATTTCCTACAGTATTGTCTTAGTCTTTATTAAAACATCTTAAAACATTTTCATTTCATTTTTTTTTTCATTTTCATGATTTACTTTTTGTCTGGTTACTTATACCTTTCTTTATTTCACTGACAAAACTTTAACCTGTGTATGTGTGTAAGCTATACTCTTAGAGCTACCTACCTCTGCTCAGTATGACCCAGGGGAATTAAAGTTCAAATCAAATGAGACATGTGCTTTGGTCTTGAGGCCTTGTGCTGTGCTTTCAGTAAGCCATGCTACATATTTCAGTATAACATACACTTTCTCTCTCACCACTGCTCTATGTTCTCTAAGCTTAACAGAATTTAATGCCTGGGTATCCGCTGTAAGCTGTGAACACACCTCAGGTTTGATTTTCCCTTGCTGTGCTGTTCTTGGTGTGCTTCAGAAGTGGGGAGATTAAGTGTGCATGTCTGAGCTAGTGCCTGCTGGCTCGGTGTAGCAAGAGAAATCAATGAGGATCAGTGCTGTTAGCTTATAGGCTAGCTAATCCTTATCTCACTGAGCACATCCTACAGCCAGCTTCACCACTCACTCCCACCAATTACTAAACCAAGCCAAACGAATGGGGCAGCAAACAGAGTGGACGGGGCCTTTATGGACATACAGTGTCTGGTATTGATCTAGCATGGAGACTGGACACCGTACGAGGCAACCTGAGGGTATAATCTGTGTGGTATCTCCAACTATTTTGTTTGTAGAGTATTTTGCAGGTTCCATCTTATTTAAGGCATGCCATGTGGGTGGGAAATTCTGATGCCATTCTGAAAAAAAAGAGAAACTATTGTTGCTGTGTGTCCTACATATAAACAAGGTTGAGACAGGTCTCCATAAAGAGTAAGGATTTTTTTTTCTTTCCATTAACATTTAAGGTTTTCCTAATAAAATGTCTGGCCTGTCTTTGGGAGACAAATAAGCCTATGTACCCCGAATGATGCTTTCTTAAATGAAGAGGATTTACTGAAAATGTAGCTTTTGATTGGTCAAAGCATGTACTAGATTTAATGCCTGATATAATCTCTTGACTGTAAATCATTTTGAGCTGCTGTATATATGAAGCCTTCTCAGCAAGTAAACTTTTGTATTATTATTATTATTATTACTATTATTATTGACAACCCCACCACCAGTAAGAATCTGAACAAAAACAGCAACAATAATAATATATACAAGGGCGGTTTAGTGGAGCAACACAGCTCCAGGGTGACAAGGTCCTGGGTTCGGGTCACTGCCTGTGAGGTGTGTTCTTGCCAGAGTTGTGTGTGGGTTGCCACCACATGTTCCCGTTTCCTCCCACAATGCAAGACCATGTTGTTAAGACTGTGCATGTTTGTCAACAGGTGTCAATGTATGAAGGACAGGGTGAGGGTGTGACACCTTGTGACACAATGGGGCCAGGCACAAAAGCTTACTGCTTTGCACCAAGTGATTCTGGATGTGTACATGACACACTGCAACTTGGATCAGAATGACATGGTTACAGAAGATGAATGAATGAATAAAGACAATGTTAATAACAATACTAATAATATTAAGAATAATTTCTCAAAATGATATAAGTATGTTTAAAAAGGAATGTAAGGATCTTTCTAGTTTAATGCTCAGACTCTATTGAGGGTTTTTTGCAGGCCCCCTAGCGAGTGGCCATTAGGGCAACAGTACCATTGCACCTACTCTAAGGATCATAGGAGAAGTGCCTGGAGACAAGGAGGTACCTTATGTGTCCTTGTTCATCAATCTCTACAGTAGGATGGAAAACGGCATCCATCAGACCGTGAAATTCCACCTGTGAAAAGATGAGGGAAGGATAAGAGCGAGCAGGGGAAGGAGAGAGAGAGAGAGAATGAGGGTGAGAAAAATCTATACAGAGAAAGATATCAGTGTGAGTAGGACTATGGCCTTAATAGAATGCATTTGGAAGAAAACATTAAATCTAAGCTGAATCCAGAGTTTGTGCTGAGGGAAAATGAAGTCTGATGGATCCGGTGTGGCTGTTGTTTTTCAAAGCCTGTCCATTGCATTGTTCCCATTTGCTGTGGCATGAGTAATGCAGCCCATTTGTCTCGCCAGGTAAGGGCCTGTCACAGCCTCCACCCAGAGCAACAAGGCTTCCCACCGACGCCCCTGTTTGTTATGCAGGTCGAAACGACATCACTGTTCCCTGTGGGAAGGGCACAAAAACAGCAAAAGGAGGAATAGGAAAGGGTTCACCAAAAAATAGTAAGAGGAGGGTGGGGGTTGTTAAAATATGATGCAGTGGTCACTGCTTTGGCTGCGGAGATGACAGTATGTATTGCTTTCTGGAGATGGATTTTAACACCAGAGGAGACTGAGGACCTAATCTGCTGTCAATTTGATACAGCGCTGAGGCATCTAGCCTTGTTTTTTTAACCCCACACCCTGCAGAGCGCCTGAGCGTTAATAGCTACCGAGCAGCAGGAGCCCAGGAGGGACGAGCTACTTTGAGCCAGGGGAGATGCAACTAGAGAGAGATGGAGGAAAAATGAAGGGAAGTACTCACTTGATCATTATGCACTCCTTCTAGCTTCCAGGGATCATCTTGGCACACTTTTCTGACACAGTTTGGCCAGACCATTGATCAGCGAGGGATGGCTCCCTCCACATCTGTGGAAAACTCCAGCAAAACGGTGAAGCTGAAGGCAAGAGAGGAGCTGATGATGATTGAGGATGATGAGCAGGGCCTTGTCGGGTCACTTTTAATCAAAGCCCTGCCCCATACTGCGCCTGGCTGACACAGATGATGATGATGACTATGGTGCTGCTGACGATTATGATGATGGTGATGATGATGCCCACAGTTGGGCATGTGTGTCCCCTTGGGCATACCCTGGACAATCTGAGAGCCCCGAGCAGTGCTCCATCTCTCTGACAGCTAACGCTGCTCCAGTCTCTCCTCTCTCAGCTGCTGCAGGTAGAGCGGCGTTAAATCTGCGCTCTCATCCCCAACTCTCCAAATTAAAGTCCAGTCTTGTCAGCTCTGTTTGATAGCACTGAGAGCATCTGCCCCTTGGGTTGGCTTGAGTAGTGACCTGTCATATCCTGCATACACACATGTAATCATGTGTGTGCAGCAATAAAGGAATACACACTCACTCACATGGACACTACATCAGAGACACCTACCTTGGATGTCCACCTTCTGCCATACCCAGAGACATTAACACGTCTGTTGCCACCTACAGTGAGCATTAGCCAACCCTTAGGAAACCTGTGGGACTAGTGGAGAATCCACAAACAAGGACCATGGAACCTGAAGTGTCTGTAGCTGCTAGTGAAAGATCATAAGGAAAATAAAAATGTTTTTACAGCCCATTTTGCTCCTGTTTGCGAGGGGTGCCAATATCTGTGAAGGGCACTGCCATATTTTTGAATATGAAAATCACTAAAGTGTGCTGAAACTTAAGAACTCCAGGATCAGAACTGGACACTTTTGTCTAACCCTGCACTTACGACCGTATTTTTACAAAGTGGTCAATCTGCAACCTAGCAATAACACTGCCATATGTAAATACCCCAGCCCAAGCCTTTTTCCTGCAACAGTAATACCAGCCAAGATATACTGCCATGTACTATCACTGTGCCAAGAGTGGTCCACTCCTCAATAATACCTGATCAACCATAGTTGAGTTCAGTTGATAAAACTGTCTCATTAGAGACCAATGAGTAGCTGTCCATTAATAGCGGACCCATAAGGTCAGTGAATCTCATCATGTAGCCAATAATTGGAAGTACAAGGTACGTTGGCTGTCAAAAAAATTGGAGACACCCTACAGTCTGGCATTTTCTAGTGTCTTTCAAAGGAGAAAGAGTTTAGTACTCAGCTGTAGAGCGGTGAAGAGGTCACACAGTGAAAAAGTGAGGGTGGGGAGTGTTGCTGAAGTGTTGTTTGTAGTGTTTGGGTTTCGGTGGCTCGTGAAATCCGAGCTGTGCAGCCAGGCTGGTAAAGCTTTCTGCTTGGCCGCCGTAAATGGAGCAGATTTAGGAGAGCAGAACAAAAGAGCAGTGTGTGCACACATGGAAACAGCTGGCAATCTGCACACTTGGCAAACGGCATCTCACTTTCAGTCTCTCTCTCTCAGGCATACAAAATCACTCAGAAGAGTTAAAGAGACAATGATCCATCAATAGACTAACTCTCTCACTGTGCTTATATTGAAAGATAAAGGAAAACTCAGTAGCTCATTGTGTATCCGATGTGGTAGAGCACAATTGGCCTCACACATGAAATAAACGAGTTTGTGATCCTGTCTGAGTCTGAGATATATGATAGTTGTTCAAAGTGTTGCCTCTTTGACTCTTGTTGTTTGCCTTTACTAGATGTGGATAGTAAGTAAATATATAAAACAATATTGCTATATATTTATTATTTTTTTATATATAATGTAGTGTAATATAATATTTTATTGCAAGTGTTCACTCATAAACCTTTCCTGACAACTCCCATAAGCCTACGTTCATATATATAACGGCCTATTCCAGCAAGTATCAGGTGTCAGAACACAATTTATTTTGCTAATCCAGGGCAGGCTGAGAAACCACACACTTTAAAGGTATCTTTTTTCACCTGCTCACATATCCGTCACCATGTGCTGTAGCGTCTTAATGAGAAGTCTTCATGGCTTCAACAGTGCAGTGATTTCAGGTAGAAGATTGCATTGTAGTGAAACCACAAAGGCTCGAGATTGGCCTGAACACCCCCCCCACACACACACACAAAAAATGTCCAGGCAGTGTACTGTAAAACTAAACTGTGATAGGGTGAACTCTAAATCAATCTGACACCGCTTCACACTGACCACTCCGGGAAATTTGACCAAAATTGCTCTTGTCTGTGAACAAAGATCTATGTTTTCCCTCAAGATCCCAAGGCCCCTATAGTTGTCTGACATCCTAAAAGTGATGGGCACATAAAATACACTATCCTATATGTATATTGTGCCTGCAATGTTCCATATAAGATGGAAGCTGGTAGAGAAACCAAATGACCCTCTCTGAATCCCACTGAGACAAAGACAGGAAAAAGAAAGAGACAGAGCAATAGAGAAAGAGAGGAAAAGTTGCTGGGACGTTCTGCACTTCTTCTAGCTCCTCTTGGCACACTTTTTGACACAGTTTGTTGGAAGCATTGATCAGTGGGTGAAAACTTCTAATACAGCTTTGAAAATTCCATTGGGCAAAAAGTCTCTGTCATAAAACCCCAGAGATCCCAGATCGAGGAAACGAGGGGAAAAAACGGGGAATGTTCTTAACAATAATATACATTTTATATAGTAAAAATTGTACTCATTACACTAAGATAGTTACACTTTGGATACTTATTGATGTTTATACACACAAGACAGAAGTATATAATGAATTTGCTACTAATGACGGTCTATCTTGGTAGCATTGTATTTAGGTTGTAGCCCCTGCTACTCTGCTGTTCCCTGCCATGTATTATCTGTGGTTCAAGTGTTCTGCTCTCCAGTTTAATAGCTTTCCAGTTGTTATTAGTTTTCATTCCTTCTACTGTTTATTGTTTGTTTCTGTTGTGCACTTTTCCAAGGGTTCTGCTCCACTCTTAAAATCTGCCTCTTCTCTTTTAAACAGCTCAATTGAATGAGACGTTTTGTCTGATGCTGCCTTCAACAAATGTTATAAACAAAAAAAGAAAGTAATGATATGATATTTGCAATATATAATTTATATGTTTACATTCACTGTTGTCTCTCTCTCTGAAGAATCACATTAAAATGTGGACAGTGGACAAATAAATGAGTGAAAGTGAACTTGGTCACATGGAGGCTGATACCTCTGATTCTGGTAAATGGAGATAAATCTGCACAGCTGCCCTTATTGTTTACAAAAGGCCTGATAGAGCACATCTGGCTTTGAGACTCAATTTTCAGTAGCAGCCAGTTAACCAATAGAAAAGGAAAGGGAAGTTGGTGGTGTGAAGTGTCACTTTGTGTGTGTGTGTGTGTGTCTGTGAGTTATATGCCACCAGTGTCTCTCAACACATGCTCATACCCAGACAGTGACTAAAGAAGGATTAGTTCTCTGTGCCTGCTCAGTACGGGCAGACATAATACCTCAGTGTTCTCCAATAGCCCAGGCCAGCCAGCAGCCAAGTGCCGCACTTGAGGCAACACCTGAAATCTCCAGCACACACACATGCACTCACACGCACATAGCCTTTCCAATTGACCCACCACCTAGTCAGCACAGATGCCAGATGGTGAATAGACAAAGGGTAGGGTGGAGAACTGTTGAGGTGTATGTGCGTTCCTTCAGGAACACAGTGCACCATCCAAGAGCTGAGAACATTTCCTTGGTGTTTGACTGAAACCTCCAATTTGCACTTTCTTACATAACACTAAAAGTTTTCTCTGAAGTAATGTCAGTCATTTGCCTCGGTTTTGCACTGAAGCACAAACCTAACGTAACTATCAATTTAAATTAGAATTAGAATCACTTTATTGGCCACTGCTTGCACACAGGAATTTGTTCTCCGCATTTAACCCAATCCGTGCAGTGAAAGACATATTTACACAAACACTAATTAACACTAGGGGGCAGTGAGCACACAGCCCTAGCCATGGCACCTGGGGAGCAGTTGGGGGTTAGGTGTCTTGCTCAAGGTCACTTCAGTCATGACTTGCTGGCTCTGGGAATTGAACCGGCAATCTTCCAGTTACAAGTCCAGTACCTTAACCACCTGGAAGATTTCTAGTATTTAGAACTGTGTAAACTAGAGAACTACTCATGGTGCATCATTTAATGTACTCTGATGACAGACCTGTTTGGTATTTGGTATGATGACCTTAGGCTTATATCTAGAGCATTCTATTTCATTTCATACATAAAAGCCCTGGTTGTACTACTAGATGCTTGTGTCACAATGGGTGCAACTTACAGGAAACCAAAAAGTCTTGATGTTTCTCTTGCTTGAGTCTTAAACATTGTGGGTCAAACAAAGCTTGAAGGCCTCACGGTGCAGATCATTTTTGACCATTGCCATCAGGTAGAGAGGGAACGGTCTGTTTTCGGCTTCGTAAGGAAGCATTGGAGTTTAAAATATTTCAAACATACACAGACTGACGTGGCAAGCTGCTCATTTCTGGATCAGTTGAAAGGACTTCATGGTCCACACAGCACAACCAGCCAGGAGTGTGTTGCATTAGACATTAGAGTTGAGGTGAAGATTAAATGAGCACCTTCCAGCCTTTAAAGCAAAACAGTTTAATCTTCTGGATGTTGTATTAATAGAAGAGGATACTACATGACAGAGTTAGGCTTGAGACATGGTAACTGGTAATCAAGAACTACACCAGGACTTGTTTCAGATATAGTGACCAATAATTTCTCACAAGAGATGACAAAATAATGGTGAGCACTGACATATGTGACAGTTGTCAGATGTTCTTAACCTGAAAAACATACAATTTTAATGATGTTGCAGTGGTATGCTAATGCAGTGTTAGGAGTCATCCCCAGGTCTTCTACAGGTATAGCACAGTGTTCCTATAAAGATGTTTGAACCCTAGTCTTCTGTGCATAGGGCAGTTATGTTACTCACTCCACAACAGCAACTGCTTTGCAGCTCCAGGGATATATAGCAATTCAGATGTGCTGAGATTCAACTAAATGTGTTGCACTGCCTTCCATGTGAGATGTCAATCAGACATTCTGAGATTCATCTGGAGACCTGAGTGTCAGTGGGTGGGAAGGAGGGATTAGTAAAGTGTTAACAGCATAGCAGTGGTAGGAAAAGTCATAAAATCACATTACATCACCAATACAGAAGAGCCATTTTTGGTTCCATAAAGAACCAGATGTGTGTGAAGAACCTTTTAAAAGTTTAAAAATACATCACTCGATCCTAAGTTTATTTATACATTAGCAAACATGGTTATGGAACCAAAAGTGGTTCTTCTATGGCATCGCTCAAAGAACCTTTTGTAGCACCATTATTTTTAAGAGTGTACAGTGTACTTGCCTCATAAAATGAGTGCAGGAAAAGGACACGCTTTTCTGTCCCTAACACAATAATCCCTGGTCACTCCCTCTGTTAACAGCATGACAATCATTCAGCTAAAGTGCTGGCATAGTGAGTGAAAGTGGACACGTTACTCAGCACTGAGTCAGACCATGCTTCAGCACCAGTCCAGAACCATTTAACAAGGGCTCAACAGTGTTACTGTTTTTTTTACCTTCTCTTGTATAACATTTTTACAACAGCTCGTTTTGGTTTTATCATCTGGAAAGAGAAGCAGTGCCTCTTGAACTTAACAAAAGAGGGAGCTTAACTGTTCTGTGTTTGAGCATATGTTGGGTGTTTAGGCCTTATTCTCTCGATTCTGTCTAGATTTCTGGCATGTCCAATAATACTCATAACTCTTCTCAATAGTGCGGCACAGATTTTAATTAGGCTCTCCCTCTCTCTCTCTCAGCCAAGTACACTGTTGATTTCCCACGGGCGTGTCCAGTGTTCCTGCTTTTATTGTTATGGCCTATTAAATTCCATGATGGACGGGCCAAGTTGAGGATGGCATCTGTTCAGTGGGCCATCCCAGGTGGATACTATCGCCAGCCGAGCCGGACGCTTTCCGCGAAGCTGAATACATTTGCTGAAAAGGTCAGATCAATTTTGGAATCGTTTATTGTCTCCTTTTACTGTCCTGTTAAGGATGGCTGGCCTTATTTCCTCCAACATTATATCAGCCTTTGCTGGGCCGGTGAGCTCAGTAGATCTGGGGTGAGATGTCTTGGCGTGGAGGTGTAGGGGTTGTCAGATGTGGATTGGATTTCCATCGCCACCCTAGTGCTACCTAGTTTGCCGGTTGCTCTCTGACAGCGACCTCAAGAGTAGATTGTAAGACCAGTTCCTACACTGCATCCATTGTTTCATTTGTCTTCTCCATGAAAGACATCACTCTGCTGCGTTCCTGCTCACTCAGCCTCCTCTCGTTTCCCTCTGCCCCTCTTTCTCCTCTCTTGTCCGAAGATTAATTCATGAGTTGATGCAAGGTGAGCTACACTAATGAATCTTCCAGCAAAACGGGCTCATCAGCGCTAATGTAATTAACCCAGAGGAGGAACTAAATGTTCCCTTTCTGACTTACAGTACGGTTTGTGTACACCCGACTGCGTCTTTTATGCTCCATGGAAAGCATAAACAATGTTCCTATCTCTACCGTTTATAAAGAAAATTCTTTGTATAATTAATTTCATTCTCTGTGAGATACAGTAATGACAGTGTGAATGGTGGTGGGGATCCAGTCAATTATGTGAATAGAATATCTGGAAATGAAGGATCAGTCCAATAATTAATGCCACCAAATGCCAGCCACCAACACTATTCAATACGACAAATAAAGGCAAGTTAATCCAAGGCCTATTTAAAAAACACCACACGATTGCAGGCAGCTGGCTCAGTAGATAAAGGAGGAAGCGTATGGCAGCACCCTGGATTTTAATGCAGCTCCTCGTTAACCTCCCCACTGCCAGCTCCCCACTCTCATGAATTTCACATGATTAAAACTGGAGCGTGAAGGCAGCACGGTACCTGGGGGTGTGAGAGATGTGTTGGGGGGAGTTTGTGGGGGTTTGGGATGTGATGAATCAGACAGGACAGTGGGGAGCTGTGCAGGTACATTGGCTTGTACTGTGCACAGGTGGAGATTAGTATCTCCATTGAGTTAAGGCTCTGCAGGTGCCCCATTTTGTTGCTTAATTCCCTGCCTAATTTCCCAAGGATGCCCCACTTTTGTGTCAAGTGTAGTCTTATCTACAGGCAGCTGTGCAGGGAAGTAACAACAGTCCGCCTGCTACTGTCATGAAGTGTCCATGGGATAATAAAAGCCTTGTTTGACGGACTATTCCATAGGCCAACCTAACATTGGAGACAAAGGGATCTCCGCTATAACAGCTTTGATGTATGGCTCCCTCTACTCTATGATGTCACCACTATACCTGAGAGACACACAATGGATACAATTGATCTGTTTATCATCTGAGCATAGTGCTCCCATATCGACGTGGAAGCATTAGCGGGAAGCTAATTGCTTGTACTTTGCACGCTCGATCCCATATCAAGCCCGTCGTCTAGACAGTCACCGCACAAAAAACAAACAGGAGAATTACTTGTCTCTCAGGCCGACTGACCGTAATGTAATATACACAGCGAGGACACAAGCGAGAAGGCCAGATCCATCTGGCTGTGCTGGGAGCTAGCCTAATGGGCCCATCCAATGTCAAAAAGAGCACATTAGCATGGCTGGTGTTACATAAACACCCTTAATGGATTATTAAGTCTCCAGTTGAGGGAGAGGCTTGTGAAACCCTGAACCATGAGCCACTCTCATCCTCCAAGGGAATGGCTCTTGCTCTGGTTAGATATCTCCATGTGTGTGATCTCCCCAGTATTGCAGGCAGTGTAGAAAACCCACTGGGCAAGTACCTGCACCACAACTTGGACTGATACAACACCACGACCATCAAACCAATATGAAAATGTGTGTATTTTTGTAGGACTCCGGATTGATGTTATTAATCCAATACATTTTTAATATAATTGAAATTCACCATTACTAACAGTGGTAAGCAGTTCTTTTCTTGAAAAAACAGCTTATGGGTTGCTAATGGCAAATATATAATGAAGGCACAACCTCAGGGTTTTATTTATGCATATGGGCTGACAGATAAGCACTGAGCATTCACACTTTAAAATGTGTCCATGAGAAAGTGGCAAATAAATAAGTATCATATGGCCATCACATGGGATCTGCAGTTTGCTTCATTCTCCCAAACTGTTGTGGTGTTGTGATAAGTGGAAACAACTGATTCTTGTTTGGGTTATGAGCTGAGAATGAGCTGAGTAGCTGAAAGGCAGCAAATGCTATAGTGCTGAGTGAAGACATAGCAGTGGAAATGGCTGTCATGGATAAAGTGAGGAGGAGGAGAGTTCTAACACAGTTCTGTACTTTCACTTGTATAAAATTTAGGCGTGCCCTCGGGAAAATATGTGCTTTTGAATCCAGAGATTTAATACAGGGCTCAAGAGTCTTGAACAGAACGGCCTGCAATTGTGTTCTAACAAAGAAACACCATAAGGAGACACATGAGTCACAAGTGTAGAATGCTAATTAGGGTTTAGTAAGCACCATTTAAAGCCCCAAAGAGAAATCTCTGTGCTTGGGGGGCTGTTTTTGGTACAACATGCTCAGCGCTAAAACCTTTTGGGAGCAGTATAAGTTGTAGATATGATACCTGGAAGATGAGATAATTAACTTCCATCTGCAGTGTCCTCTCTGGCAGCTCAATATGTTTGTAGTGTAGCAGCTGGTCATATCCTTTTTTGGTTACACATGTGTATTCACACATTCTATTCTCTTAAAAATGACTGTTCCTACTGGTTTTTTGTTTGGATGATGGTATGAGAGAACCTTTAACTTGTCTATATCAGTGAGGGTTCTTCATGGCATCTTTGGTTTTCTAATAATTTCAGTGAAATAATAATAAAGTCTGAAAATATAGTTTGCTATGTAATATATTCATTCCTTCATTCATTGTCTGTAACCGCTTATCCCAATTCAGGGTCGTGGTGGGTCCGTAGCCTGCCCGAAATCTCTGGGCACAAGGCAGGAACTCACCCTGGAGGGGGCGCCAGTCCTTCATAGGGTGACACATACACTCACAACTACGGACACTTTTGAGTCGCCAAGCCACCTACCAACGTGTGTTTTTGGACTGTGGGAGCACCCGGAGGAAACCCACGCAGACAGAAGCACTTTGGGTGATGTAGGTGATTTTGTGCTCTGAACAGAAGATGAAAGAATGATTGTGGACCCGTTCCTGTGTGTCACAAGCCCCTGCATGGTAATCCAGAAATGATCCAGAGTTCACCCTCAGGAGCTGTATGTGTGAACAGAAGAATTCTAGAAATTCTCTGGAGTCTATGTGTCATCCCGCCACTCACAAACGATCACGGGTTTGTGGACGCAGAGGGTTGCCAATGTTTCAAGGTTCTCCTGTGTTTGTGTGTCCTTCTGGCTCACTCCTTTTAACTAATCTGTTATAGTCAGATATGCCACACTCTGGAATTCACATTATCTGTAATGCAAACATATAAACAATTCCATCTCCCTAACTTTAATTTCAGAGTAAATGACTGCCCACCTATCCAGCCAGCCTCTGATGGATAACTGACTGTTGGTCTCGCCAGCTACCCGCTTCAGTCCAGGTAAGCATGCTCTAGCTTCTGCCACTTGCCTCAGACTAGCCGCCTACCATCCACTGCAGTTTTCATGGACTTGTAATTATTATTATTATTATTATTATTAATTTTGTTATTTTTATTACCAGCATCACTGCTCTCATTATTTACGAACACTACTATGATTATTAGTACACATGAGCATAAAAGCAGACGTTTGTGCCAATAATTATTTGTAAGTAGTTTGACCAGAGGACGATAGTCACTCCCCAGCCTTGGTTCCTCCCAAGAGATCTTTCTTCAGCACTAAGGGTGTTTTTCCTTGCCACTGTTGCCTCTGGTTTGCTCAAATGTGTGATTTTTACCCTTTATGATAAAACTTGTCTTTACTAGTGATGTGTGGATTGATACAGAAATATTCTCAAATCAAAATATCAATACGTTTGATACTTCAGTCATTTGAGTTAATGTGTATCATTAACAGAAACACAGTGTAAAGTAACTAAACTATTGAGATCTTGTCTAAATTAAATTTTCTTCTGCCTGGGTAAGTGTGCAACGTGTAAATGCAGCGGCAAGCTGCTCAGTCATTCACTCACCCAGTCTGAAGCGATGTCAGAGCATGTGGAGTTCTGTGCTGCAAGCAGGCACTATCCAGATACAGAGGGACAAAATGTGGAGTTTTAAATGGCACTAAGCATTGTTGCTGTTGGAGTTGTTCAAATTAATAAATATGGTTATCCAAGTAACGAAATAAACACACGCTTCAACAAATGGCTGCATGAGTTCAGCTTGAAGTAATAATATGCATATAACTGAGATAATCTCACATACTAGGTAAAAAAGCCTAGATTTATTCAGGTAAGGTTTCCTAAAGAATTGATAATTTAAAGTGAAGTACATAGACTAGGTGTCATTAAATTATATCTTGGCTATATTGTAAATAAGGCCGCTACCTCAATATACTTCAGAGTTTAAAATTAAATTAAAATGAAAATTAAATAAATTACTCTAATGTTTTGTATTCTTTATGATGCTATATTTTAAAATACACTAGTTTTTTCTCTTTAGATTTACCAGACACATTAAGTGTATTTGCACAAAGTATCTGTAGCGGATCAGTATCGCAGATACCAACCTGAATTTTACTCAGTATCGGACTGGACTGGAAAATCGGTGGTATCAAACATCACATATCCTTCAACGAGGGAGTGCTCTGTTCTCCTATTTGTCAAAAATCCCAAAAAAATCGGACGTTAGATGACATACCTGACACCACATTGCTGGTTATTGATGTTTGAAACAGGCTTAATATGATTAGGAAAGTATAACCAAGTTTTGATTCACATTTTTTTTTATTGATTAACTTGAAGGATCGAAATAGTTCTGTGAATTAGCTTAATTAGTTAGCTTAGTGTTAACATCCTACAAAAACCCTTTAGGGCCTGTTTACAGCTGGCATTAACATGATGATCAAAACATGTTCAGATTTGTCCACATGAAAAGTCACCCGCAAGACACATTGTGATCTGAATATGACTGGACCATCAAACTACATCTAGGAGGTGATCAGAGACAGATTTTGTCTGCATTTAACGCAAATGTAAACAGGATGTGTTTTCCGTGTCCAGATAGAGTTATGCAAGCAGAAATGTGTAGTTCAAAAGGGGGTACAACACAGATGTGTTATTTTTCTGGAGATCAGAAAACCGTAGGCCAGATTTTTCACAGATTAACTTGAATGTTCATGGTCATATGTTAAAAAATGACAGGAATTATGTGTCCATAAAACTAGATACAATTCTTTCACCAGTCTTGAAAGAAAAAAAAAAAAACATTTTGGACAGTCATGGTGCTGACCATTGCAGAAATCATATCGGCTGCAAGATACAGCCTTTTAATCCTCCAATGCAGAAGACTCACGTAGTACAGTGTATGTAGTACCGTGGTAGTATCATGCAGGAAATAAAACAGAAAACATGTATGGTCTGGTGTGGTTTTTATGCAGGGAAATTAAAATCAGATCTCATCTGGTCAGACTGTGGATGCAGTTAAATGAAAAGTATAAACAGAGTCTGGTTAAAGTACAGCACTGTGCAGAAGTTTTAGACACCTAACATAATTATATATATTTAAACTAATGCTTTCTCAGTAAGCATGGTGCTTGTATAAAGCTAAATACAATCACAGTAAATACAACAAAATAATAATATAAAACAAATAAGAAATATAATTTTTTTTTCTATAAAGTATTAGGTGTGAGTGAGTTTGAAGAACAATGTTTTGTTCAGATTCTCCTTGATTGCATGAATTTGCTAAATCAACAGTATGCATTATTTATAAACCACTAAAACTAGGTATTGATAACCTCAAATAATACGGACTGCCATGAGGAAAGATTTAGAAAATTTTAAACCAACATCACACTGGAATAATGTTATTTGTTCTAATGGCCGTTATTTGTTTGTTTTTTTAGCTCAGATAAATAGCTTTTTAAATCTCAATCTCTGGTGCCTAAAATTTTGCATGGTACTGTATATCCAACTTCTATCCAGATACAAATGTGTAAACAGGTCCTTAGTGTTACTATAGCATTAACATTATTATAAGGTTTTATTTCTTTGTTTAGGCTATGGACTTAACAGGAGGCTTACCTTTAGGAAGGATGTTATATCTCTGGTATATCATTTTTGTGGTGGTTCTTAAAAGCAATCACTGAAAGGATGTTTCTTCTATCACACTGTCCTAAAGAACTTCTTGTAGCTTTATTTTTCTGAGAGTACAAGTGATTGATGTCCAGCATTTGTTCCCTGGAACACTTTGCAGCAGTTATGTGTCAAACATCACCCTGTTACATTCAGAACATAACAAAACTGACCTCTGTGTCCTTACAGAATGCAAAAACATTGCAGCTGCCAGCATTAATGCGATTTGCAAATAGCTAAAGTAACAGAACTCCTGATGGTATCTCTTCCATGTGGGATGGAATTCAACGTTTTCCTTAATGATGTGTGTCTGCTCACATGGAGTCGCCATCTTCATGAGGTTACACAAACACAGCTTTGTTTCCCAGACACGGTCTGACCTGATCGAACCCCTATGCCTGGCTTTGCCTCCTGTTTGCCCACCCAGCAGCCACCCCCCTTCCCTCCAAAAAAAAACCCTTAACTTACACTGACATCTCTGCCTCTAGGCCTGGGAAAACACAGCGGGCACTCACATCAAACAGCCTGGCATGGACTCTTGGCGAGAGAAGCTCGGCATAATAGACAAACACTCACAAAGGAAGATCACAATTGAAACAGGGTATGGACTGTGAAAGAGCCAGGGGCCATGTGAGGGGCTTTGTGTGGTTTGGATGGAACCTTAAGTCCATTTTGCATTCTGAATCTCATTTCACAACTGGATATCGTCTATAAAAGATGCTCTACAGCTCATCTTCTGTGGATAACATTACTGTCTAGGAGAGGAAACGGCAGAGTGTGTGATGGAAATGATAGGAGTGTTTTAATAATAAACACTCAGAGAGAAACTTCATATAAGCCCATAACAGAAAACGATGCATCAAAGGAAAGAGGACACACAACGAAACCAATTCAAAACATGCAGTGGGTATAGATGATATTAGAGAGATGACACTATAAAAGCTCCTGGTACAGTTTCATAATGGTTTTGCATAGTTATGTAACATGGACTTCATTAGCACCTGAAAACTAATCATGCGTACAGGGAGCACAATGCACAGAGCAGCAGAACAGTGCTCAAGCTCACATCAGCTACAACAGTCCAAATTTAACTCAGTATTTATAAAACCGTAATGCCGTAATTAAAACAAAGCATCATAATGTATGTAAATACAGCCAGATTTCACTACATGTGCAGTACTAGCCAAAGCTCACCTGTCATTTATTTAAATTCCACTCAAATCAGTCACCAAGAACAAGGCATTCCATTTTCAGGAGATACTTCTTAGCAGATCCACTTGCATAAAGATTACATATTTGCGAGATTATAATTTACTCATACAGTGAAAGACCAGATGGATCCTCAGACTTGACACCATCAGTTAAACAGTGCTTAAATCCGTCACCTCTGACACACTGGAAAATTTAATTCCATATTTTATTTTTTCAGATCTGAATAAAAATCTACAAGTGTTTCTGTCTTCCCTTCCACTGTGAGAAGACAACTCAATACTGTTGGTGCAGATGTCAAGGATACATTTTCATAATCAAAGAAGCTGTTAGTGTTTGCTGAATAATGGACAGCCCAAACGGATTCATGCACTTCAAAATCACAAATAGTTTTTGGAGTTACTCAGATTGTGAGAAGCAGAAGGTCTATACAGATTTAAAGCCTGAACTTGCGAGGCATGAACATCCCAGCAGATCTCTTTGAAAAACTGGAAGCAGTTGAAGAACAAGAAGGAACTGTAACACATGCTAAAACATACATACATTGACTGAAAAAAATGTATTTCATTTTTAAGGATTTTTTTCTAATATAGCTTTGACAAAAATGAACAGCTGGACAGTGTTGTACATTTGTATTGATCCAATCATCGTGTAAAGTGCATCTTGTGTGACAGTAACAATATTTTGGGACAGAAACGGGCTAAAAGGCCTACAATTACATGCTCTGAAAATGGCCAACAACACCATGTTATAATGTAGACATTTACTAGAGTAGTACATCAGGCTGTTGAAACCATATCTGTGTCAATATGTGGCCTACAGGAACAATAGATACCATCCAAGAACAATGTCAGAAGTCTTCTGTGGCCTTCCCCGTGGTGCACAGGAGAAACAAGGCCATTTATCTTTCCTGTAATCAAATTAAAAAAGGGGGAAAGTGAAGTGAAGCTGTGTGTGTGTGTGTGTCAGTCCTGCTTCATGTTGTGGCTGTCAGTAGCAGCAAGCTTTTGCTGTGGAAAAAAAAGGTTAATTGAACTATAATTCACTGCCAGAGATTGGTAGTAGTGCAGAGGTGAGGGAGTGGAGGAAGAAAGGAAGAGATATGGAGGGGGAGGAATCTCAGAGGGATGACAAATGTGCACTTGCAGGCTAACTGACAGGTAAAGTGTGAGTGAGAGATTGGCTGACACAGACGTTTGCAGGACAGCCTGAGGCGGACTCTAGCCGAGGTGAGAAAGATCCATATCCGGCCGTTCACAATGGATGCCTTACGCTGCACGAAACTCGCAGGTTCCCTTTTGTTTAGTTACGCATGTGCGATTCTTCTTCAAAGCCACAAAATGGCATGTAAATCTCTCACACTAGGCACATGCCTGACCTCCAACAGGTTACCGCATGCAGACAACATTATACGCTAGCCACGCATAAAGCCAAGCACACAAATCACACACAAGCTTACCATGCACCCATTTTGAAAAATGCTCACACTAGAAGCCCTTAGCCACACATATGTTGTCAGTAACTATCAAGAACAGCTATTCCTGGCTATGAGGCGTCTACAGGCTGCATCATAACTCATCACCGGCCTGCACCAGCCACCACTGGCAGCTCATGCTAATATAAAGACTTATTGTGCTTCCCACTGAGTTTTGAGCAATTGAGTTCAGATGGACATATTTCACCTGTAACACACATATGCATGTGCACATGCACACACATACACACACACACACACTTACCTTCATGAGCATGACCACCTCCATCTGCTCAGTGAAGTTTTGGTGTCCATCCATGCAAAGAATACCTGAATCCATCTTGCTAATTTCCCATCATGCGTATCAATCACAAGGTTTTCCAGCATGTAATTCATCACTTCACAAAACGTGGCATGTTTTGAAATTCAAGGTTGTGTTAATGAGGATTTGGGGAAATAGTGATGGATGATATCTTGTGAAACCATCTTAAAAGCTGTAGTTCATCTAATATTTCTCATTATAAAATTGTCTAGAAAATATTACAAGATTAATCTTTTCTTTTTTTCCCAAATTTTAAAAGAACGCATATTTTATCATTGTTCCACTTCTAACATCTGTGCATTTGTATGTACCAACACAGTGATTACTCATTTTTGAATGACCATTTCCCAACCTGATTAAACTGTCAGAATACAACAGGCTGGGTTTTTGAGGGAGGTATGATAATTATCTTTGTCTCCATATTGAAATCTACAGTCTTGAAATTGATCAATAAATGGCAAAGAAAACAAGGAGGAGAAAGAGAGAGAGAGAGGGAATGAGTGGTGATACAAGAGTTAATACTGGACTGAATTTACAGAGCAGAGTGAGCTGAAACAGACATGAGGACACATGTTGGAGTAGTAAGTATTTGTTGTCCTTTTTTCATGTGTTGCGGTGTTAGTTCGTGATAAGTTTTTGTTGCCGAAAGTGTAATAATCAGTTTTTTGAGAGTTGCTGTGCAGTGAGCCAGGGTTTGCCGCTGCTAATTTTAGCTGGATTAGAGGCACTTTTTTGCGTTAGACATTGATTCTGGTAATTCATGCTTTTCTCCGGTTGCTGTGTGAATTAAATGACTAGAGTTACACTTTGTGTCGGTGGAACCCAAGCTTTGTCAAGGACAGTGTGATAATCAGGTTTTTGAGAGTTACTGATGAAGGAGTGAGAGAGGTAGTGCCTGCTAATTTTAGCTGGATTAGTGAGTAGTGAGAGAGTTGTGTGTTTGTAACTGAGAGACGGAGAATTTGTGTTAGTAGAAGATCAGAGAGATAGTCGTGTTTAAGTGAGTGAGCAAGATGTGTGTGAGATTTCACGACAGTACTATAAATGTGAATTACACTCAGCAGCAGGTAGGGGGTACTGAGGAGACATAAAAGCCAGTTCTTACATTGTATAATTTTAAGTAATTGTATATTAAGAATATTAATTCCTGTATTGAAAGATCTTTATCCTTGTTTCAAGAAATGCTTCCTATCTGCCAGTGAAGGGAAATATCCCTTAATCAGAACAGACTGCATGAGTAAAATGTGATAAAAATAAAATATATTAATTTTATAACATGGGTGGGCATGGTGGTGCAGCAGGTAGTGTCGCAATCACAGAGCTCCAGGGACCTGGAAGTTGTGGGTTCAAATCCTGCTTCAAGTGACTGTGAGGAGTTTGGTGTGTTCTCCCCGTGTCTGCGTGGGTTTCCTCCGGGTGCTCCGGTTTCCTCCCATGGTCCAAAAACACACATTGGTAGGTTAATTGGCGACTCAAAAGTGTCCGTAGGTGTGTGTGAGTGAAAGTGTGAGTGTGTGTCACCCTGTGAAGGACTGGCACCCCCTCCAGGGTGTGTTCCCGCCTTGCGCCCAGGGATTCCGGGTAGGCTCTGGCCCCACCACGACCCTGAACTGGATAAGCGGTTACAGATAATGAATGAATGAATGAATTTTATAACATGATTGTATGTGCAAGCATTAGAACCTAATTGTCATTCAGTCTGATAATAACACATTTTTGCTGGGCATTAGAGTAATGTAATGCATTTGCATGACAACTTTCCATTCATTCATTGTAACTGCTTATCCAGTTCATTCTTGATATTCTTTGTTGTTTTGCCAGACTTTGCTGTTGTACTACTGTGCACTGCAGGGACATCCCCTCTAGTTCACTGCCATAAGGTCAAGGCTGTATATTTTTCAAAAGGGACACTAACCTTTCACCTCTCCTTTTATCTCTAGGTAGGCCTTCCATAGCCCTCTAACACTCAGGGTTAGTGTTATGCAATAGCATACTGGACTCTTTTGTTCCTTTGTCCTTAAACTGAGATTGGGTTTTTGTGTCACTTTCAACCCTTTCTGTCCCCCGGATTCAATTACTCTTCTTCTAATAGAATCGCTCAGTGAATGGTAATGGTTAAAGTGCTTAGGGGGGCATGGAATGTCACTGATGGTGAAAAGAAGAAAAAAATGTGACACTGCTGCAATTAATGGCACAGAAACGAACAAATGGAAGAAACTGACAAAGAGCAATGACAAAGTGGCTGACTGATGATATTTTTTCCCCCACAATCCACTGTACCCTGATCTGGCATGAGGGCCGACTGTCACTCCTACTGTCAACCATCTCCAACAAAAGCCCACTCAGCCCCCCTCCAGCAGTCAACTATGTGCCAATCACACACTTAAAGGGCACTCTGATCACTTCATAGTTTGCATAGGGCATTTGCATTACACTGCAATATCTGAATTTCAAATTGACCGAGAGATGAGCACGGCTGATAGAGTAAAGCCAGACTGCAGTAAAAGCTGTAGATCCATCGGCCTGGAATTATCCCAGGCCTTAGCCCTTTCCCTTGACTGACAGCTTCATGATTGTTGTTTAAGCCTTTTTTCTTGGCAGTAGAGCCTCTAACATTTGGTGAGATTGCTTTTGCTGACTTAAGGATTTTGAACTTAAGAAGTTGGGAGTTGCTTTTTCTGGGAACGTGAACCCACAAGTCTTACTGTGAAGAGTTTATGTGCCAGAGGTTTCTCTCCAAAGGTGTGCTCATGCACAAAGGAAAATGCTTAAGCTTTGGCATATGTGGACAGGTAGCATAATTGCACATCACTATCAGAGATCAAGAATATGGCCAATTACATTTCGCAAAGTACCTTAACCTTCATACAATTTAGGTAAATTTCCACTGTATTAGGTGTCAGCTGGGTTCAAAAGAGGGCAGGAGGCTTTTTTTTAAAGTGCATTTTTTTTACTTCTGTAGCAGAAAAAGTTTCAAATATCTCTGTTCTGTGTTTAGATTTATTGGACCTTTTAATGCTACAAGAATTTTAATGAAAATGAGTATGGTATGAGAATTCATTTTGTTTTTGTTTTATTTCAGCATCAAGCAACTATGAAAACAAACAGAACTTCACTGAAATAACATTGTGAAGTTTTTTTTGTGTTTGCTTTGGTTTTGTTTTTTCCCCCAGTGTATTTTGTGACATTTCATGCACACTCAAGCGTTTATTTGTATTATTTTCAGGATCTTTATTATGTTTTACCATAAACAATGTAAATGTATAGATTTAATATGTTAATTTGAAATAAGATGTTGCATTTGTTGCCATATGGCAGCAGCATGTGACAGCAGAACTGCATTTGGTCATAGATACATCGGAAGCACCTACACACCAGGTGTGAAAAAACATCATGGTAATCACATCCATAAATATTTGAATAGTGCCATTATTTTAAATGAGAGAGGTGAGTGATAGGTACTTATTTACATATATTTTTATGAAGACTTTTTGTCTAAACCAGGAGAAGTTTAGAAAGCTTAAGGAAGCAAGAGTGCTGGTGTGGATGAAATTAAAATACCCTATCTAGGTCCCATTGCTTCATTTCCTGAGGTCCACAGCAGGATGAATTTCATGTTCAAAGTGATATTCATATTCATTTTGGTCATAGTCAAGGTGTTCTGTGGTTCTTGTCCTTGGGGAAGGATACATTTTTCACTGAAGTTCAGACCTGTTAACCTTTGTATTTGCTACAGTTCCTCCTCCAGGCCATTTAGACACCGACGAGAGAAAATTGAGTAGTAACTCATCTGGGAACATCCACCCTTCAGTATCTGAGGGAACAGGTTTGTCAGACAAGTTGTACACATGCATTAAACTGCTTATAGAGTCCTCTGCTTAGTCTAGCTTAGTGGTATAGATTGCTTGCTTCAAGTTTGCCATTTGATCTTTGCATGACGTGTAAGGCCAACAAAAATTGAGACTACTTGCTGCACACTAGGGGGTAAATAAAGGGTAGTGAGCAGTAATCTTGCAAGTATTGCAACCTTAAATAGAGCAAGTTGTGATGGAAAACTGACATGACAAATTTCACACTTCAGGCCAGGGTCACAGAACTACCGTCCACAGCTAAATTGAATGTCTCTGAAGGGAATATATAACACACAAATTGTCCAGACTTGGGATAGGCCGTATCCATTTCATACCGTCTCAAAATATTAACACGTATACTGTATTACTGTGGGGTGCGCTGTCGGGCTGTGTGAGCCTCATATCTGAGAGTGTGGGTCGAGTGAAAGGGTTTCGGTCCGACAGTGCACAATGCCACAAGTGTTGAAGATTAAGAAAAAAAAAAAAATTCAGTGACATGTGCTGGAGGAACAGAAAAGTTTGAAAATAAGGGAAATAAAAGAGGCTCTACACCGTTTAGAAACACAGCTGGCCAGCTAAGATGGTTTTCCATCGAACTGAGGCTCAAAACACATTTAGAGGATAGCACCTCATACCTGTGAGCATAAAGTCAAGCGAAGGGTTTTGATTTTGAAACACCGCCCTCATTTGGAGATATCGTCCACATTTTTAAACACCGTGGTATATGGTATTTCTGTTATATTGCCCAACCCTAGTCTAGACTAGAGCTTTTCCTGTTGTCACTGCATCAGATAATTGTATAGTGCAAAATATTATAATTACTATTCCAAAATAAATTATTTTTTAAAAATCTGTGCTAAAAACCAAAGCACTTGGCGACAACTGCTCACTTTGAGCTTAAAAAAATAAAACAAAAACTCCATACTGGACATATATATTTTACATGTGTATGATTTGAAACAGTTCTGAGTTGTGAATTAACCATGTCTGTCCTGGTTAACACAGAGTATTCGTTTATAAAATTGTTGGTGAAAGAATCAATTCCACCAACTCTGGGTGTGGGTGTCCAAAGTTGGATTAATGGTTTTGTTTATGTGCTTTGAGTTGCCTTAAAAAAATATTTATGAGCAAAAAAAAAGAAAGAAAATTGCGTTTTTTTCTGTTTATTTTTGTGCAACATCATTTTGTTTTTAAATTGAAAATTAATAAATCATGGTTTTCCACTCTTCTTTATCTTATTTTGAAATTATAAATTCAACACTCTACTCCACATGCATTAAGCCATGTCAATATAAAAGTCTTGAATGAAGTCTAAAACAGCTAAACACACTACAGCAACCAACTTACAACAAAGCATGGCAAAGCTAAAGTTCATTTTGTGAGCATTACACCTCAAATTAGAACACCTCCACAGAGCTCTGATTTATTTGTGCATACTCTGTGCCATTAATGGTACAGTGTATGCACGAGTTAGTGAATGACTCCACCACATCTCAGTGAGTGGAGCCATGTTGGGAGCCGCTTGCAGCCTTCATTTTGAAACTCTGATTTTCTGAACAATAGGGCTGGCCCCAAGTATTCAGGTATTCAGATATTCGTTTGTTGGGTATGTTTTCTGTTTCTAATTTTGAGATTCACATATTTAGTTTTTTGGATGAATGTGGCTGTCGATAAAGGCAATGCTCTTCTCAACCCACATTCAGGCTCCTGCAGTAAAAATAGTGTTCTACCCACTTCACCTGTATTCAGGCTCAACATAAGAGTCTTTGTGCCAATGAAGCCTAAAACTCAGTCATATTAAACAGCCTAACATACAAAAACAACAAACTTACAATGAAGCGAGGCGACGCCACAGTTCATTTTGTCAGCTTTGTGCCTGAAACTAGAGCATCTTGCCTCAAACTGGTTAAACATGTATTCTCTGTGTCCTTAGGTAGCGAGCTAGATAGCAGATTAGCAAGCATAGCTAGCGCGCGAAGTCCCGCTGTGAGCAACAGGGCAGCCTGGAGAGAGGGATATTAAAGCAGGGCTCGGAAGCTGATTTTTTTAAATGACAACAATATAAAACACCCCACTCCCATAATATTCACAAATATATGAATCGTAATTAATACAATCAGAGATTAAGAAAGATAAAAAATTTGGTCCATTTGGATTTGAGACTCACTTTAATCCTGTAACTGTGTAATTACGCAGCAAATTGACACTAATAACACTTGACATCTAAACGGTTAAATGACATTTGGAAATGTGTGTCCCAGTACGTACAGTCATCAAAACATCCCACACTGAGACCTAGTTTGGTACCTTTAATGAGGGCCACTCACACTGTGTATATGGCACCTAAATAGGTTGAATGAGGAAAGGAGGACAGCCATTCAGAGGGAAAGCAGGACTGAGGGCCCACCGTGGGGCAACACTGAGCATTAGACAAATCTCATAAGAGCTGGTGATGTGGAGCTGAGGCAACGTGCAATCAATTCCAGCACGCTGGCCTGCGGCGGGCCGTTAAGGAGACGGATGGATTGATTTGGCTGTCAGTGGAGCTGCTTCAGGGAGGCCCAGTGGTGCCCTGTGTCATCTGTTTATGTGGCCTCACAGGCCTTCAGAGTCAAGTTCACATTTAAATGCTCCCCAAATTAAACAGCAACTCTTCTTAACCTTTGATGCATGCTGTATGGGTCTGGCTTTATGCACACTGGCAATCCCTCAGGCCAGCTTCAGTGTGCTCCAAAACAGATGCTGTGGCCCATTTAGCTTATCTCCAGTTCAGGAGCAAATCGCCCTATCCACAAGCTACCCACAAATGGCTTCTTTCATAGCAAACATAGAGACAAGATTTGCTGAACAGTGGCACAATTCCAATTCCACATAATAAGTCTGTGTTGGAGTTTGGATTTGCTGTATAGTGTCACACAATTCGATTTGAACTATGCTACGTTATGGAGCTGGACTCTGTGGTAGCTAATCTAAAGTAAGCACGTTAGAAATGATAACATTCATGCCAACACCACTGTCAGGAAATTTCTGTAGGAACGTAAGCAAACTTTAACTAGATCAGAATACTGCAGCCAGGGTGCTTACTAAAACTACAAATATGTATCACATCAGCCCACTCGTATCAGAAATGCACTGGCTTTCGGTTAAATGCAATGTTGCAATTTGAATCTAAAACACTTCATATAAAATTCAGACTGTTTCCTTAACATTTGCTAGCTGTCTGTTTTGTTTGTACCTCCAAGAAATTAAAATTCTGCTGCATTGGTGGGTAATACTGGGTAACATGGGGAATTGTGGTAAACTGAGATGCTGGTTCTGCCATCCAACCACTTGCCTGCAATCACTCTTGGGTGCATGTTGGTGCAAAAGAATGCTAGTGTTTTAGAGTGCTCCTATTTGTGTGTTCCCTTCTGGCTCTCTCTTTTAGTTGGTCTGTTAAAGTCACATTTGCTGGAGTGGGCCCCCTACTCTGAGAACTTTCCCATACACTGTACTACATTAATCCAAAACACTATTAATTGCATCTCTTCATTCTTGTCTTAATAAATGACTGCCCACCTGTCCTGCCTGACACTGATGAAAGACTGACCATCAAGGTCTCCTGCGACCCACTCCAGACCAGCTGCTCACCCTCCTTCTACTGCTGCCTGCCTTAGACTAGTTGCCCACCCTCCGTTATTGACCAACTTTACCTGGAATTATCATTAATCCTCTAATTGTTGTTATTGGTGTTGCACAGTATACCAATACTAGAAAAGTATCTCAATACTTTGTCATTAAAAATGGTACAATACCACATATAATGAGTACCGGTACTTTAAGGAATGTTTGAAAATAAGAGCGGTATTTGGCAGTGTACATTTGCGCACACAACGCTTTGCGTTTTAGCACCAGCGACCTTCTGTACAAACCTTAACTACATTTTATAGAAGAGAATCGCCGGTAGCACAATTTGTTAGAACACCGGGACTGACCGTGAGCGGGAGAGACAGCTCTATCTCTGCTCCTGGGAGACACAGCTCCCTCGAAGCACCTCGTCTGCTCCAGAGACGGAGCGGCACAGTCGGTCCGCACAGCAGCTCACACAGATCAGAATGAGCTGCGAAAGTGCAAAAAGTGCTGCCAGAGACACGTTTGCTTCCTTTTATGTGGAGTTTATATCTTTTCCTGAACTCCTGAACTGAGATCATATAATTAATAAAAAAATTAATTCATTCATTATTTGTTACTGTTTGTTGTGGTGGGTCCAGAGCCTACAAGGAATCATTGGGCGCAAGGCAAGAACACACCCTGGAGGGTGCGCCAGTTCTTCACAGGGTGACTCTCACTCACACAGTCGACAATCCACATACCATCGTATGTTTTTTTTTTGTTTGTTTTTTGTTTTGACCGTGGGAGTAAACCGGAGCACCCGGAGGAAACCCACGCAGACACAGGGAGAACGCACCAAACTCCTCATGGTCAGTCACCTGAAGCAGGATTTGAACCCACAACTTCCAGGTCCCAGGAGCTCTGTGACTGCGACACTACCTGCTGCGCCACCATGCCGCCTGTTAGGGATGAGGGGTGCGGACGCAAACGCTAAGAACACAGACTTTAGTTACAAGAGATAAACGAGACAAACATTAACAAACTAGGGGGCATGAAGCGGGCATGAAACGAGCACGAGAAACGAGGCAAACAACACGAAGAAGAATACAAAGAACAAAGCGAATATCACGAAGAACAACTAACATAGCAAACCATACGAAGACCAACGCTAACGAAACAAGGAACAATGAACGACACCAGGAAGTGAGGGAAGGGGACCTAAATACACCAACAAACGAGAAACAGCTGAAACGGATAACAAGGGAAAAGACGAGGAGGCGGAACAAAGGCGGGGCATGAACATAAACAAAACAAAGCCATGTGCTGAGAAAGGAAAACAGACTAAACAAGACGAGGGGATTCTTAAACAAGAATTAAGGGATTCAGCTTTATTCAGATAGTAAACACGTTTTAAGAATGTATGACACGGGACCGAAGGCACGATTGGACCAAGAAATTGCGAAACGTCACATGTGGCATCACACTTAACAAGCAGATACCAGCGATTTTGCTGACTGCCCTCAGCTTGTTATTTTTATATATACACTGTAGTAGTCTGCATATTGACACAACATTAAATTTCTCAAAAATGTCCCAAAGGGGGCTCGGGAGGAAAAATCTTGAATACCTCTGTTGTAGAAAATGTAAGAATTTGCTTGATATTGTAGGTTTTTGCCATGGTATCATTTCAGTATCGGTATCTAGATATTTAGGCAGGTATTGTATTGAAAGTCAGAATTTTGGTATCGTGACAACACTAGTTGCTATTATTGTTATTATTGCAGTTAAGCATCATTAGTTTTTTTGTATAACACACATATTCATAGCTGTGGTATTGTGAATTTTGATGAATAATCATAAGAAAGATCAATCCCACTTTGTGAGTAATGGTCCCGCCCAAGGATTTTTCCTCCAGCTTTGAGGGAGTTTTCCCTTGCCACTGTCACCTTTGTTTTGCTCTGGGGGTTTTGTTTTATATGTTATTGATCTTTTGTGTTATTACTGAATTTTTTTGAAGCTCCCTTGTAAAAACATCAGTTTTGAAAAGTGCCATACAAATACGTTTTGACTGAGTTTGCATGTTAGCATTA
Organism: Hoplias malabaricus; assembly: GCF_029633855.1. Lineage (NCBI taxonomy): Eukaryota > Metazoa > Chordata > Actinopteri > Characiformes > Erythrinidae > Hoplias > Hoplias malabaricus. The sequence continues at coordinate 55,997,646 of NC_089802.1, read as the reverse complement.
CAAACATTATACCCATTGTAACCTAATAATATGAGCGTCAAATGCATACAGAACAAAAATATTTTGGCGTAAACACACTCTAAACTGAGATTTTCTATAATAGCATGAATCAGAATTTCTCAATGGGCTTAAATAGCTTCTCACAAAGGCAGTAAAGCAGGAACAATAAACTATTAAATCATATCTGCTCTAGACTCCAGCAGCCTTTGCTAGATGTGAACATTAAGGACAGTGGGAGAAAAGTGGCCTAGTCTCTATATGAGATTACTGCAAATCAATGCTATTCTATTAACTCTGGCTTTCTCTGAATGAAGCCTATTACAGGCTGTTTGTTTTGGCAGTGAGCTATTTGCAATTTTTCACATTCACTGAAGCTGTAAGAATGTATCTGAGTGCACATGTCAATGAGCATATCAAATCCTCAATAAGACCTTTGTAATTCAAGCATAATTCCCCTCAGGCCAGAGTGCCAACATTCATCATTAAAATGCACTACTACGACAAAGAATGGCAACAAATAGAGCAATCACCCTTTTATTCACCCCCAGTAGCTTGTTGGCACCTAACTAGTACGTGTTAAAATGGTGAATTAAGATTTTTTTAGGCTTCACCAGGCAGAAGCACAAACTCAAGGTCAAGTCTAATTTGATACTGAGGTCATATTAAATATTCATAGTTGACCTTGTGAGTTTTATTATTTACTGCCACTCCCTCTAAGCCATTGGTCCTTGGGAGCCCCCTCCCCTCACTCTGATGAAGGGAACGACAGCTGATACGAGTTCTGCCTCAGGCTGAAAAGAAGGAACTGTGCTGAATGAATTAAGATCATTTAGGGATTGGTAAAGTAAAATAAAAATTGTTATTATTGTTGTGAAACTCTGAATAGCAACACCTAGTGGAGAATGTGAGTGAGTAATTGAGTATGTATGCGAGGGAAAGAATTGCTAAAAATTTGACTGATTTGCTTTAGCTCGTTTAAAAGACTTTACCTTCTCTGTCATGTCCTGATGTCATGATTTTTTCTCTTAGCATGATTTGCATTAAAATTCATGGTTATTCCAATAGCAATTAAGACCTGGCCTAAAGAGCCTTTGATTTTACTGGTGCATATAATAGTGGGCAGTGCTTTTTACAGGAGGCTTAAGCACCTGGAGACATGTTCCTGGACTTGGAGCGAGACGTGAAGCATTCATTAGAAAGTTCCAGGGTTAGCAAATGTCTCTTTAAATGGCAGTAAATGGCACTAAATGGCAGTAAATCCCAGTAGACCCTAACATAGCACATATAAAGACTGTGAGATTCCTCAGGGAGAGGCTTGATGTACTGTATATACTGAACAGGCAGCAGTACAGATCACACAAAGGCAAAGCTGCTGCTGTTCTGTCCGCACAAAGCTGCATGTCACGACGCAGAGCCATGGAAATGCATTATTCACTACTTTCAATTCGACACATGCAAACCAGAGACACACGAGCATGCTTCAATTCCCCTACAACAATGTTGAAATGTATGAATCACTCATCGACATGATGCTTTCATGGTTGTGGTGTAGTCAGATTAGATAAGATTTTGAAGTGAAAAGCTATACAATAAATATTGTAATGGTAAGAAAAACTAAATATTTTATTGCAAGGTTGAGCCAAGAAGAATGTTTTGCTAAATTGCTAAGTTTAATGTTGCAATTCATTCTCGTTCAATGCAAAATATGGATAAAAGTATAATAAAACATGACACATTGATGACAGAATCGGATTCTTTGGATAGAACTCAAATATCAAAACATCCTATGACAGACGCAAAACCAGTGCAAAAAAAAAAAAAAAACTCCAGCATTTTTCAGCCTTATCAGTAGCATCTGCAGCATACGGTCAATTACCTCTGACAATAATTCTGGAACATTTCCCAATTCTGTGTTCACAGCAAATCAGCATGTGCTCATTGGCTTCTATTATAAGTCAACAGGTTTTCTGTTCTTTTCTAATTACAAGAAAATGTGCCAAAATGAGTGTTTGTGGAAACCAAACATACGCTGCAGATGTAGCGCATTGGTTTCAAAAATAAAGTATTCATTTATTTCTGCACTTTAATACAGGATATTGCATACTTACTAAAATAGCACCTGTTTATTGGCTTCTATTAAGGGACAGCAGGTTTTCTATTACAATTTAAATACTTAAGACATGCCGCAGACTTATAGATTGTGGTAATTTAGCATGTCACAGACATGGTGAACAGGAATTAGGTTTAAATTGGTGAAGTGTGTGTTTGTTATATGGAAAGTACAGCGATTCTCGTGTGGCATATGGCCTTTATACAGAAATGGTATTTTGATAAAGCGCATAATAAACACTTTACATTTTATTCCATTGAATGGATCAATACATATGGTCTGAAATGACGCTCATCAGGAGCTTGATCTTGATTTTTATTCTAATGAAAGACAACGTAATGAGCAACTGGTGTGATCAAATTGTCAACACATGAAACACAACCTTTACTGACCGAGAATTTGCACTTCATACTAAAAGTACAAAAATGATAATAGTGTTAAAATCCTTTAAATGTAGACCAGTCTATAGCGCTCAGGATGCATCACTGAACTCGGTCCTGTAGATCACATTAGCATGTATGCATTTTACTGAAGGACTCAAGAGCCACAGTCTCTCATAAAAAGGCATAGAAAATTATGAGGAAAAACACAGGCTCAGTGAGTCGTAATCTGACAAATTATGCAACCATTCATAGTGGCAGTTTATGCTGTGGGGGCAGATTACACAACACCAATGCCATAAACAACAAGACAGAGGATACAACCAAACTGTTCATCTCATCGGTATGTGGCACTTGCTGGATGTGACTCGCAGCTTACTGACCAATAAAGAGGTCACTGCACAAATAAAGGCTGCCCGGTGCAGCCCTGGCATTGTCAGGGTACGTCTTAATCTGTTTAGGAGCTGCCCCTAATGTGTGTAGTATGTCTGTGTGTGTGTGTGTGTGTGTGCTGACCTTCTACTGTTCGCTGATGCTGCCACCCTGGCCTGCCATGCAACTTCATATCTCAGTAAATATCCATAGACATTTCAATCTGTGAGTCTGTGAGTACTCAGATTTGAATCTTTGTGAGTGTGCATTTAAATGCCTGTGTACATGTTTGTATTCAAGCTTAAGGCACTGAATGTGTGTGCGTGAGGGAGTATGAAGTGCTGGCACTAACTATAGGCAAAACAAACTATCGTATAGGGACTAAACATTGGCTGGTGATTAGACATATTGTTCTACACCAAAGAATAGAAAATGAAATAAATATCAGTTTTCTTACTGGATATCACTGGCCATTAAACCTGTAAAAAGTGGAAAACAATGACTATTAGATGTAGGCCTTGAATTTGGTCATAAAAGTCAAAGCGAACCTGCAATAACCCTTATTTCTGCTATCACACCTATGGGATTCAAGTGGTATGTTAAGCCTACGCTAATGGCACTTCACATTCATTTTTGAACATTCTAACGTTAAAAAACCAAACAAACAAAAAAACATTATATGGTTTATTCCAGTTTGTCATAATCAGCCTATGTGTGTGTTAAGTAGCCTTATGAACGATGAACTATGGTAAAGTCTCACAAAATGTGTCTGAGTGTGTGGGACAGAAAGACTGAGGGTGATGTGCATTTGCTGTATCTCTCCAACCATTGTTTACAGTGTGGCTAATTGCCTTATCTATCTTCATAAGGTTTACCAGGACCTGTTGTTGCTCCAATTCCAGCACCTCTCGCTCTCTCTCTCTCTCTCTCTCTCTCTCACACACACACACACACACACACACAATCTCCCACTCTCTCTCTCTCTCTCTAACACACTCCATTCAATCAGCTTTCTTCAGTGTCTCTTTTTTACTCTGCTTTCATTCTGCTCATCAATCCATCCGATCTTTCTCTCCCTCTTTTCCCCCACTCTCTCAGACAGTGCTCTCTCCCAGGCTTATTGTACTGGTTCAGTGAGCATGACTCTGACCCACATTCAGGGCCATCACGTTAGCTCCTCTCTTCCGACTCACACTCTCTCTCTCTCACATACACACACACACACACACGTGTTGCATAACACTGCAGCATTGCATTCATTCCACTGCTCCACTTTTACACAGGCCTCAGAGGACCGGAACATACAATTGCAGAATCACGCATGCAAGCACATGTTTGGGTGTCTGCATTTGTGCATTAACATACAAAACTGGGAAACACATGCAGAGGCAGTTTTCTTACCTTTTGGTTTCCTCTTAAGACAATCTACAAGACATCTACACCATACTTTAGTCTTACAGAGAAAACAATGATATTGCTTTGCTCACTGCTTAGTTCACACTGAAAAATGGCACCCTGGCAAGTGAAAGAAAAGCACCACAAATAAAAGCCTAGTTCACTGTGTCCTCTAATAGCAAAATTCTTACAATCAAAAATAAATAAATAAATAAAAATCTGTGAGCATTGGCTAATGGAGACAACACTCCAAGGTTCAAAACACATAAGTCGCATCTTACTACACAAAACCAACAGCACCTTCACATGAAGATATACATGACCACACAGCCATTAGGAACAAACACATTAGCATCAGAAAAAATGATATTAATTTCATCAGGACAGTATTCGAAAATGAAATCCATCCTCCTGTGTTTTAGATAACGTGGCTGTGGTTGATCCTGATTTTAAATGCATTACAGTTCCTTCTCAGTAGACGGGTTTACAAACATTACTGGGTGTGCGCTACTGTACTCAGATCTGTCTGTAAATTATTGCTGGAGTAATGTTTTGCCACAATTCTGCGCGCGCGGACATTTCGAGCGAGTATGGCGTCAGATCCTTGTCAAAAATCACGAGCACCTAAAACCATTTCGCGCGAAGAACGATCACTGTTAGCGAGGGGGAAAAACCCCTCGCGCGAGAAGTACAATCGCGAGTGTTTAAAACCACCTACGCAATGTAAATTATACTTACAGTCGCGCGCCAAGCTAAATTGACTTGGCTCATCTCTGCGCGCGAGTCAGGAGTGATTTTGACAGTCCGGGGTCGGGGTCAGGCCCTTTTCTGTTAACGAATGCTATTGGCTGAGTTTTTGTTAGCCCGCCTCTGAGAAGCCTGATCCGAGACCGGAGATCTCCGTGTAGTTGGCCGTTCAGTTCCCTTTTGAATAGAGGTAAATGGAAAACAGGAGGCAGTTTACCTACCTATCTACCTGTTCCTCGCGCGAAATGGTTTTACACGCTCGTGTTTATAATATAAAAATTATACTTTTATATACTTCAAATTATAATTTGAAATTGTTCTGCCTCTTCCAGGGTGTGTTCCCGCCTTGCGCCCAGTGATTCCGGGGGGCCTCCGGACCCACCGCGACCCTGAACTGGATAAGCGGTTACAGACAATAAATGAATGAATGAATTAAATTGTTCTCTCACTGATTTATTACTGAATATATGTAAATGTATAGCTGGATAACTTATCACCAACATTCCTCCGACCAAAAGTAGAGGTGATGAGTAAAGGGCTTTCTTATTTTATCATTAACATTCCACCACAAACTGAACAGGTTTGAAGGTTTTATTTGCTTCGATTTTTATATGTCTAAATAATTGTCGAAGTATGAGTAAATAAAATTAAAATAGTTCTGCTCACTTTTAAAATATCATCTGAATATCTTAAGCCACAGTTCCCCTACTGTAAGGTAATGTGCACAAAGCCCCAATCCCTTTTTTTTGTTTGTTTAATTTCTGGTCAAAATGGCTAATATTTCAGAGTGTCTGGAGTGACTGTCTTCTACTCCATCAACTAACACATGGGACCTGGGTTTAACTAAACCACATTTTATTCACATTTTATTATCTCAAATTCACAAGTAGTCGCAAATCAGTAAATACATTTTACTTGGACCCCAGTGTCACTTTGTGAATGCATTGAAAGTCAACTAAACCTCATAAAATGATTGCATTACTACTTATTTTTAGAATTGACATATATGAGGTACCTGGCTATGCTTTTCCCCCCATTGTGAGAGCTGCACTGTAACTCATTGTGTGCTTAACTGCATTGACTGCAGTCACTGGATCCTCTATTTTGTCACAGTGATACACAGCGCCCCTCAGTGGTCACGTGGGAAAACAACAACAACAAACAGGTGTGCAATTTCTGCAGCTCTTTGTTCTCATACTACTAATATATAAATGTAAGTAAATAATTAATTAATTGTTAATATTCTACATGATAATTAGTACACATATTATACATAAAAACACTAATTCTGCACATTAAAATTTGACAACAAAGAAAAATGCATAGAAAATATCGACTTTACATAAATTAAATTCAGTAAAAAAGTGTTTACATATGCTTAAGAATGTCAAGAGAATTTGATTATCTATTATCACTTATCATTTCTAGAAACAAAAATAGAACTGAAAATGTTTGGAGTTTTAAGTAGATAGGTAGAATATTAACTTAAACCTCCAAACATTTCCTGTTCTATTTTTGTTCCTAGCAATGTATGAAATGATACTGGCACAGCTGCACATGTTTTTGGTCTCCATGCTCAGTACCAAATGTTGGCAAGAGTGGTATTAAGCCTCCCAGCTCTGGATTGTGGAGTAGTGGAGCTATAGTCTTTGGCTTGATGGAGGTCCATCCAATACCTCTGGGATAAGCTGAAGTGGTGTTCATGATCCAGAACTAAATTTCTAACATCACTAATGCTCTTGTGGCAACATGCCATCAGATTTACTACAAAGCTAGTATAAAGCCATCCCAGAAGTTTAGAAGCTGTTAATGCAGCACAAGTCAAGGCACAGCCAAGTTGTGTACTTAATTTGGGAACAAATTCTTGATCAATAGGTGTCCCAAATCTTTTAGCTATTTAGTGTCATTTGACTAGGTGTGTTCAAACTTTTGAATAAAACTCTTTCAAACATTCATTCATTATCTGTAAGCGCTTATCCAGTTCAGGGTCGTGGTGGGTCCAGAGCCTACCTGGAATCATTGGGCGCAAGGCGGGAATACACCCTGGAATGGGCGCCAGTCCTTCACAGGGCAACACACTCACACTTTTGAGTAGCCAATCCACCTACCAACGTGTGTTTTTGGACCCGGAGGAAACCCACATGGACACGGAGAGAACACACCAAACTCCTCACAGACAGTCACCCAGAACAGGACTTGAACCAACAACCTCCAGGTCCCTGGAGCTATGTGACTGCGACACTACCTGCTGCGCCACCATGCCACCCATCTTTCAAACAACTTCATACATAAATAATATACAATTATAAAATTTATATTTAAATACTTTTACCTAATTTTCTCTCCCAATCTCTCATTGCTAGCAAGCTTGATGTTGAAGGCTAGAACATGCTTTTTTGGAGACAGTCAGTGCTTATATTCTGATGCTAGTACAATGTGGCCAGCTCAGCATGCTTTAAGGAGAACCCTAATTGTCCAGTTCTGTTAGGCTTGCTGTAATGTTAGCTGCGTCACACTGGTAAATAAAGGAGGCAGAAAGTTTTATGACAGAGACAGTACAGGCCTACAGTGCTCTGATAAACTTGCATTACTGATAAAGCAGTCTGGCAGACCAAAGCAGTCGATGCTCCAGAAGGTTCCACATGGGGGCTGTGGGTTTGGTTTGGGTGGCCCTGGTTTACACCCTCTCCATCCATCCATGCCCTATTATAAACACAATCAGATTCAGAGGGTGGGGGAGAACAAAATGAATCTCATCCCAATGGAAGCCCATTAGGCTTGCTTGATTAAGACTTGATTCTGGGGGAGCTCTCAATTTTACAGTCACTGCACATGCAAATTTCCCCATGGTGAAGTGGTGGGCCTGCTTCAGCCGTGTGGTCTGCTGCATTCATCAGAGGGAGAAAGAGAGAGAGACACACACACACAGAAAGAGACAGAGGGGGATAAAGAGCAGTTGTAATGAGTCATCCATCCAGAGGAGCTCCTGAGATGACACTGGCCACAGAGTCTTCCACGAGTGTGTATCTATTTATCCTGTTTCTAAAGGTTAATGGGCATTTCCTTTTAAAAAAATCTGCTGTCCAAGGCTAAAATATGCTATTCATAGGCAGAGAATTTGCTATTCATAGGCAAAGAGGGGATTCTTAAAGTAAATATGCTACATACAACATAGACAGATAGATATGACCCAGGCTTACATGACCTAGAAGATTTATAGACCTGAAAGCACATGGACCACCAGTGTAAACTCTTAAAGGTAAAGGTTCTCCCAAGACACATTTAGAATTTTAGCTGTGTTTAAGTTTTTTTTTAATTTGAACACATTTTAGATTAGTATGTTATTAGATTATTATATTTAGATTAGGGAATGTTGTATAGTTTTGTCAATAATTAGTTCTACAGGATTCTCCCAAATAGGATTTTTTTTTCCCGCAGCAGAAGAAATGACAGGATACAGTAGGTGAGTAAAGGAATACTGACCTGGACTTCTCTGACATTTAAATAGATTTCTTCCTATGAAATTGACCATGAAAGTAGCTGAACCTGAAAAGATCTAATCACTCTCCTTTGATGAATAATGTAATTTTTTACATTTCAAATTTTCCAACTCATTTCAGGCTTCTGACTTTCAAGTCATCATTCCAACAGAAGCGGGAAATTTGTGTTTTATGACAACAGTAAGCTAGTGAGAGTCAAAATGCCACAAAGCAGATTTTAACCATTATTCTATTGTTCCTAACATACTAGACTATCATGTTTGATGACTATTTTTATTTTGTGTAGTTGTGAAAAGAAAGAGAGACAGAGAAATATAGAGAATTTTCACCATTGCTGTGTAAAATCAGAGACACCTCTTTCTTTTATTAGAATTCGTTATGTAAGTAGATGATATCGGGCAGCACAGCGGCATTACAGGTTGTGTTGCCACCATACAGGTTTCTTCCAGGTGCTCTGGTTTCCTGCCACAGTTCAAGAACATATGTTGACCAGTTGATATGTCTATGTAAAATTGATCACAGGTGTGAGCGTGTGATGCTCTGTTGCCTTGTCCAGGGTGTGTTCCTGCAATGCACCCATTGATTCCTAGATATCTCTGTCACAGAAGTTGTGGGTTCGATTCCCGCTCCGGGTGACTGTCTGTGAGGAGTTTGGTGTTTTCTCCCTGTGTCCGCATGGGTTTCCTCCCACAGTCCAAAAACAAACATTGGTAGGTTAATTGGCGACTCAAAAGTGTCCATAGGTGCGAGTGAATGTGTGTGTTGCCCTGTGAAGGACTGGCGCCCCCTCCAGGGTTTATTCCTGCCTTGCACCCAATGATTCCAGGTAGACTCTGGACCCACCGTGACTCTGAATTGGAAAAAGCAGTTACAGATAATGAATGAATGAATAATAGTAGAAATGTTGTGGTTGCTGGTAGAAAGAGGTCGAGTGAGCTGGGCCCTGTAGAAAGTTCTAATGGACTGGCATCTTATCCTATATTACAATATTCATTTTACATAAAAGAAGAAAATATAACCATGATAATTTATCAGTGCAGTCATTGGTTGCTGGGCTGTAGATACACCATCAGCCTTCCTCTCTTTCTAAATCTCTCTCTCTCTCTCTCTACATGCTGGGTTTGCATGAGTCACACACTCCACAAATAAACCATTCATCTTTCTAATGAAGCGTGCATTGTGCTAGCCTCTGATCCGCATCTCCCCCTCAGCACCTGCTCCAGGAGACAAGCAGGGCATGTGAGGCGCTGAGTCAGCAAACAGCCCCACGCTTGCGATGTCCACAACAGTGTCCCATGAGTCTGAGTGGCCACCCCAACATCACCACAACAACAACAACAACGCAAGAACACAGAGGAACAGTCATCTCTCACAGTTACAGCTCGGCCTGAAACATTCTGAGCTCATTTCAGTTGGCAGCACAAATGTACAGATATTTGTCACACCAGTAAAAGCCAAACAGCAAATGTAACCACTCTAAAATAATCCATTTGTAACTAAAACTGTAAATGAATCTTAAGAGATTTTCTTGCAGAAGCACACTTCATGTGATGGATCCCTTCACTTTATATGTAACTGATCTGCCAAGACAGGGTTTTGTGCTTAAAATTGGCTTTTGTTGGTTTTCAGTGGGGCTAACTTGGCTAACAAGAAATGAAAACTAATAACCTCTGCTTTTTTCTAAACAACTGGGAGTCCTCATCTACATCCAATGTTGGGGCAACTACACCTCACTTTTCCTATTCACATTCATAACATGTAACGCTTGAGATTCAGGGGCTGCAGAGCAGCTTTATTTAACACAAACCATCACTGTGAGGACCGACATCAGTAACTTAGACAAAACCTTTATCAAATAAATGAGAAACACAACAAAGTATCTACAAAACAGAAGCAAAGCAAACTCTAGAAGGTTTAGAACTCAATATGCTGTACAGAGTCATTACAAAGCATTTCTGAAACCAAGGGGTTCTCGTGGCAGAATCTTAATGAGTTCAAAGATCACTGAAGGTGTGTGAACCTGCCAAGAGGCAGAGCCAAGGAGGAGTCAGAGAAGGAATTAACCACTATCCAGGAGGAATGGCTCAATTCAGGTAGCCCAGAAAGGTGAAATCTTGACATTGGAGAAAGAGAATTTATACATCATTTATTTAGATTATGAAATAATTCTAAAATATTACTGGACGCACAAAACGTTTTGGCAAATAACACTAGAACAATGTAATGCTAGGTTGTATTTTTACCTTAAAAGAACAATAATAAAATCATTGTGATGCTTCACTGCTCTGTAATAATGAGACATTTTCCTGGCTACTCTGAGCTCAACAATGCAGAAACTGCACTATGGAACCCCGGTTTCAGTACAGTGCAGTAAAGATAATTTACAATCTGCAAAATACAAAATCTTATCAAATATAAATCATAATTTCTCATTACATTCATTTTGCAAACAAAGTAAAATGATGTCAATATTAATGATGTACTTTGTATTAAATATAAATAGATTATGCATGTCTTCCTTGAACATAATTTGAGCATGTGGGTATTACCTGTTACTGCTGGCTGCATGACTGTTATTCTTTTAGACACTTAACATGTGTAGACTAATTTATTCCCTTTGTTAATGGTATGGCACCCTGTCCAACAGGCTCAAGACACACTGCAGCCCTGATCCAGAAGAATAAATGCTTTGATTGCTTTCTTCAGTTCATTGGTGTAGTAGGTGTACAAATAATAGATGAAATGATGTCCATCATTATGTGTTTTTATTAAAGAACACAGCAGAGATAAAGGAACAGCGCTCTGGGCCTACACCAAGGTCAGCCCTTTACATCCTCGACGGAGGAAAAAAATAAATATGGCAAGCAAAGAAACAGCAGCACTAAACTCAGCCAGAGTGGCCATTTTTTGATGAGGCCCGTTGGCTCCTCTGTTGGCATATTTCGCCTTGACGAGTCTCATTTATTAAGCGCTGGGCTTTCGCAAGCAGCGCTCTGCCTGGCAATCACCTTTCCAGCATCCCAATTAACTCCGTCTTAATTGATGTTAGATGTATTAAAGTTAATGAGGCGGCAGTCCATCTGTTGAGCGGGGAAGCGGAGAGGGTATTATCATTGAGAGGGCAACACACACACAATGCAGCAAGGACAGCGGTTTGGGGAGAAGGCCTGGCACACAGCAGGGGGAAAGACAAAGAAGTGTTTGGCAAGCTCATCGTACACCCACAGGCACAGAAGCACACACACACACATACACACACACACCTGGCATCATTCTGTTCTTCTCCTCCATTCAGCTCTCATGCATTTTTACGAGTTTCATATATCAGTGATATGGCTCTATATAAAGAGGATGTATATATGACACATGATTAATGAGGCTCACCCGGCTCAGTGTGTCCAATAAATAATAAATCTCCATTTTACAGATACATACACAGTGTGCGGCCTCAGATTAAATTTTAATTTGAGATGATAGTGCCTGGAGCTGGCCAGTGCTGGGAATGGCAGAGGAGGATGTCAAAAGAGCTAGCTCTCTCTCCCAATCTCTCTCTCTCTCTCATCTTTTTCCCTTCTTTCCCTGGCTCTCATTCTCTCTTGCTTAGTGTCTTACTCCTGTTCTGTTCTACTACTGTTCTATTACTATTTGGTGTTGGTGTAAGTGTGTATGTTTATAGGTCATGACAGGGGGAATCATACCCTTGAGATCTCTCTCTCTCTCTCTCTCTTCAGATGATATCAGAAAGAGAAGCTTGTGATTGGTGCTGTTGCTCCAGGCCATTCAAAGACCTGCACCAGCAGTTACACTCTCTATAGATCAAGACACCAAACACTAACGCAAACACACACACATACATACATGGCTGTGAAGAAAATGAGCCGTAATGGGGAAAAGAAAGATGAAAGTGAGGCTTAATTGAATGAAAAGAGGTGCAACACCAAATGTAAAATGAACCACACATTCAAAACTCAGTATAACACATTGTTCTCATAACCTGGACATTACTGCATTATTTGGTCATTCTTTTTTTTCTATTTCATCTAAAGGGAAACCAAGGATCTACTGGTTGAAGATCTCTCTGTGAAGCAGGCTGTTAGATGACATAAAAAAAAGAATGCAAACACAGATCCTCTATTGTATTAATAATAAAACAAAACTGTCTCAACTTCCTTTACATACTCTGTACACATGAGCATAACCAGCACACTCACAGTCCTTCTGCTTTTCGTCCAATACCTTTCAGCGTGCACGCACGCACACACACACACACACACACACACAAACTACAAAGACAGACATTGAAACTGCAGGCCCATTTTATGTAAGCAAGAATTTTTAAAAACATCCGCAGCAAACTTTTAGGTTGTAGATATTTCTGTTAGTGACATTTTATATATATAAAATTTAAAAACAAACTAAACTTGTGGATTAAAATGTCCAAATACTGTAACGTTAGGCCTGTATTATGAAGTGGTCAGTGAATGTGCATGTCAGGAAGGTCTTTCTAATAAAGTGAACACTGGGTGACTTAAATACAGGTCTTAGGTCCTGGAGCTGTTCAACAGAGCACAAACTGCTCCTCATTCTCATTCTCCGACAGTAGCTTCAAATCCATTCCCCCTTCCCTGCTCTTTCTGAACCAGTGCTTAACAGAGACAAAGACCTTGAGTGAGAAGCAGTCCAGCCAAAAAAAAAAAAAAAGCTAGGCTAAATAAAAAAGAAGAAGGGGGGGAAAAAAACCTAGCCGGATTGTGAATGCGATCAAATTTTACGGTTCAGCTCTTGCTCCCTCTGTCTGTCCACTGAAATAGCCAAACAATTTACAATCATCCCACACATTAACCTTTCTGGAGCTGTGGTGGGCCATCGCTCATAATGCCCGAATGAGATGCTTCTCATGCCTGAATAAAAAAAAAAAAATACAAAAGGGGGGAATGGGCTTTGAGGAAAGTGGGAGAAAAAAGAAAAGGGAAAATAGAGGATTTAAGGCAGAAGCAGAGAAAGGTGGCCTATTGTGGAACGCGCGGTTGGCATATTTAACCTGCCCATCTGCATGAAATATGGCCCCTGGCCACGGCGCCGCTTCACTGCTCCCGAGGACGTAGTTAACATTTCCGCAGGTGAAAGGGGAGGCGTCGTTAAAGAAAGCCAAGCGCCAGGGATGCTCATCTTCAAGCCGCCCCCGAGCCATTTACTGCATGAGAGCCTCCATATCACCATCAATCCCCCTGCCAAGGACCAGGGAGAACCTCATAGCACCTCACAGGCTTACAGCTGGACCCTCTCCACCTGAAACATGCACCACATCTATCCCATGAAACCGTTTACAAGAGGTCGCTGCCAGACTTTGGACTCTGGAAGGCACATATCATATGAAACAAGTTATGATTATTTATTTAGAAAAAAACGTTTAGTGTACTATGTGAGCTTTCGAAAAGTTTCAAAGTCAACCATTTACTCAACAGGCCACTCAGTGCATATGTGAAAACTAATAACAGCCCATTTTTAATAAATTAAAATACATCCATCCATTCAGCCTATAGCATTTTAAGGCAGTAATTAAAAGAGTCACACATCTCCAGAGACACCAGGTCACACTCTGAGTGACTGTCTGTAAGGAGTTTGGTGTGTTCTCCCTGAGTCCACATGGGTTTCCTCAATGTACTCTGGTTTCCTCCCACGGAAAATAAAAACCCACACATTGGTAGGTGGACTGGCGACTCAAAAAGTGTCCATAGGTGTGAGTGTGTGTGTGTGCCACCTTCTGAAGGACTGAGACCCCCTCCAGACACTGGACATGTCCTGAAGCTTGTGTTACTTTAACCTTACAAGAACGGCACTACCTTGTGAGTGCTTTTAGTGTTACTTTATTTATAACCTGCTTCGAACATTTTCCAACACTTGTTCCATGTTGACATCCCCTGGATACGTGGTTACAGACAAAGAATGAATGAATGGATTAAAAAGGTAAGTGATAAGGAGAGTTGTTAGTGCTGATATCCTGTATCATAGGTATTGACTCATAAGATGCAGGGAGAAAAAATTACATTATCAAATTTTATGATAGGAACCAAACATCCAAAAGTTTTTTAGAGTGTATATTTGTTATCATATGTCTAAGGATTTTAGTATAAACATAACAGTTTGTGCCCTATGGTATTTTAGCTCAGACTTAAACCTTAAAACAAGACCATAAGAGGGTTAGTTAACATACATAATTCATTCATTATCTGTAAGCGCTTATCCAGTTCAGGGTCATGGTGGGTCCAGAGCCTACCTGGAATCATTGGGCGCAAGGCAGGAATACACCCTGGAGGGGGCACCAGTCCTTCACAGGGCAACACACATTCACACTTTTGAGTCGCCAATCCACCTACCAACGTGTGTTTTTGGACTGTAGGAGGAAACCGGAGCACCCAGAGGAAACACAAGGGGAGAACACACCAACTCCTCACAGACCGTCACCCAGAGCGGGACTCGAACCCACAACCTCCAGGTCCCTGGAGCTGTGTGACTGCGACACTACCTGCTGTGCCACTGTGCCTCCCCCATCTTTTCAGAAGAGTGTATATGACACACATCTGGAGTTATGAGGCTATGAGGAGCAGTTGAAATAAACAAGAAACAGGTCATCTGTCTCTCATTGTGTGTAAATGATGGACACATCTGTCCAACATTTTGCATGAAACCTCTCACACAGAAAAAAGAAGTAAAGGGCAGATACTTTAATACAAAATCAGTCTGTCAGGTTTTACTGGACTGTGAAATTATTGGCAAAAGGAGATGTGAGCAATTAGTTCTGTTTTACATAAGCACACTTGAAGATTCACAAATAGAGGCTTTTTAGCAGTTCACTTTTCATTAATGTGTATAATGCGTGTGAAATGAGTGCGGCTGTGAGTTGAGCTTCTGCTCCAACCTCCCGACTTCACACTTGCCTGTCATGTCTCTTCATACATGGATTTATATCCTCCTATCTTCAACTTAGATTGAATATAAGTGTCTATACTACATGGCCAAAGGAGTCCAGTCCCATTCTAATGGATGAAATCAGCTGCACAATCAGCTTAAATATTGTCGCTGTCCAATGAAATCACATATCTCCATTGGTGTGGATTTTTTTAAGTTTATTAAATCATTTCATGGTGTCATGGTGGTGTCATACAGCTCCAGGGTCTTGAGGTCATGGGTTTGAGCCACACTCTGGGTGACTGTCTGTGAAAAGTTTGGAGTGTTCTCCCCGTGTCTGCGTGGGTTTCCTCCAGATGCTCGGTTTCCGTCTGAGGTCCAAAAACAGGTGGATTAGCTACTCAAAAGTGTCCATAAGTGTGAGTGTGTGTCACCCTCCGAAGTACTGCCACACCCCCTACAGGGTGTGTTCCCACCTTGCACCCAGTGATTTTGGGTAGGCTCTGGACTCACCGAGACCCTGACATGGATCAGTGGTTACAGAAAATGAATGAATAAATCATTTGAACACAGCAGCTGACCTGCACATTGAGTCAAATTTTAATAATGAATAGAGCAACAGAAATGATCCAAAATTCACTGGAATATTTTTTTTACATTAATTTCCACTGAAAGTTAAGAATCTTTTTTCCTTCTCCTGTTAAATTACTATTTTGGCGATACGTTTTTGTTTATGGGTGGCACGGGGGCGCAGCAGGTAGTGTTGCAATCACATAGCTCCAAAGTCCCGCTCCGTGTGATGGTCTGTGAGGAGTTGGTGTATTCTCCCCGTGTCCGCGTGGGTTTCCTCCAGATGCTCCAGTGTCCTCCCACAGTCCAAAAACACGTTGGTAGAAGGACTGGAGACTCAAAAATGTTCGTAGGTGTGAGCGTGAGAGTGTGTGTTGCCCTGTGAACAACTGGCGCCCCCTTTAGGGTGTGTTCTTATGATTCCGGGTAGGCTCCAGACTCACTGCGACCCTTAACTGGATAAGCGGTTACAGATTAATGAATGATAAAAGCACTCACAAGGTATTGCCGGTCTTGTAAGGTTAAAGTAACACAAGCTTCAGGACATGTCCAGTGTCTTTGTACCCATGGGCTTCTGTAACAATTAAAAAAATCCTAACCTGACCATCTGGCTAATTTTCCTGTTGGGCAGTGTTCACAGGGCTACACAACACCTACATAATCCCAACTTATGAACACTGCCCTACAGTGAAGTGTAACCACAGTTTGTGTGTGGATGATTCAGAACTGTAAGCAAATCTTATCTCCTTCTTATGCGAATAAATATTTAAATGGAGTATTCTAGTTCACAGCACACTAATAGGCTCAGTCCTTTGCTTTTGCCTTTTCCTCAGAGACTCTGACATAATCACAAACGTCTTCAGCTACCATATATAGCAATTCATGAGCGTATGTTTATGCAAACGATGATTTCAGAATGTTGTCCTGTAGGGTAGTGAGGTTTAATATAATGTGGGGAATATGCCTCTCTGGAGAATCCAGAGGAAAGTTTTCATGAGCAGCACTTTATTGAAACCATTTACACACATATATGGAGAGGTTTCATTAAAAGGGTTCATTGGTTGCGGTTGTTTCCTTTTCATAAATTCTCCTTGCTTACTTTTCTCTGTGCTGCAATGGCCATCCAGCCTGATGAACAACATCCAGAACAAAGGAAAGATTTACTGCAAAAACCCACGACACTCTCACTCTCTCTCTCTCTCTCTTCCATAAACTGTAGTCAATTAGGCCCCACTCCTGCTCTGATTTATTGGCCTAGTCGCCTATGGCACAAAGGAGCAGCTAAAATTAATATGCATTTGCTTACAGCTGCCAGTGATGAATTAAGACTGGGAGAGACAATGGAGGTCGCCAGGGAGCCTGTGTGTTTAGCCATAGTCACTACAGCTTTTGGGTGTAGCTATTGTCGCAATTTCTCACTTAAATGACACCACAGGCCTGGCACGTGATCCTACATTACATGTTTACAAACAGTGTGATTATACTGGCCGCTGTCTGTGGGATGTGCATTACAAGGTTCATGCAGCAGTATCAAGGATTGCTTGATGTGCCTTTTCCCCTACAGCTACTGTTTTATGGCCTCGGATAATGTGCAATAATCAGCTGGATGGTGGCCTTGAATCATGATTTTAAAAAACGCAGGCCCCTTAAAAAGTGCACCTCGGTTTACGACATCATAACTTTGGATTTTCTCTTGCTCTTATATTTTTCACCTAGGTTATTTCTTCCAGTGGCAGCAGATGCACAGCACGTTAGTTATCCTTTGTTCTCGCTGCTTTCTCCTCCATTAGAAGCTATGCTAGCCAATAAAGAAAGCACTCTTTCTTTACTGTCCCAGGGAAGAGGAGTTTCACAAGGCAGGGCACGGGCCATGGACTTGAGATCCATCACCTAAGCACCTGCCCTGGAGCAAGCAGGTAATGGTCAATCTAGTCAACCTCATTACAGTCAGCCATGTTTTACTAGCTTCATCAGCACTGCAGAATCTCTGCAGCTTGTTATCGGGATGAAGAAAAATGAGAAAGGGCTCTTTTTTTTTCTTCCTCATTCTAAATGTGAACACTATTCACAGAGATTATTAACCAGTTTAATACCTGAAAATCAAAAAATTACCTGAAAAAAAAAAACCAAACAAAACAAAAAAAGCTGAAAGGTCCTCTTCTCACAGAGATTAAGGACTAGGGCTTTAATGATGGCACTAGTAAGATTGTCATAACTCACAATAGGGCCATTTAAAGGATATTACAGAGAATGCTGGGGCTTATATGTGTTTAACTTCAGCATGGTGGCACCAAGCAATCTATCTATTTTCTAATTTTTGTTTCCTTTTCTTTCATGCCTGCAGGGCCACTGCTCTGGATGTGTGAGTCACGTCAAATACTGACCATGAAGACATGGAGGGAGAGGGGTGGGTAATGGGGGGTTATCAGCACAAAGATGAGAGCGAAGGAGATTGCACATGCTGGAAAGCTGGTTGGAAATGATTGGAATGGAGTGGAGGAGTGCAAGTGCAGAGAGAAAGAAGAATGAGTTTGGAGGTTAAGGAGTGACCACTACATGGTCTTTTTACGATCACCCATAGGAAACAATGAGGGTAAAGCCATACTTCCAAATGCTTCTAACACTGGCTGAAGAGCAATTATGGCAAATGGACTCCATAATGCACTGGAGTAATTAAGCCCATGCTTTCACACAGTGAAAAAAAATATTCCTTTTAAGCTGCAACTCTATCTCCTGTCACCTGAAAGTTATTTTTCAAACCTTGTTATTTTACAAAGGAACGTGGGCTATTAAATAGCTCCACCCGCATGTCCCGGATCCGAGAGTAGGTCAGCGCTTAATTCCAGGAATCTCCCGCTGGCTGATATGATTATCTCTTTGTTTTCTGTTGGGCATTTCTCATGGAGAAAAGTGGACAAAGAAAGACACTGTCCTCCTCTGAGAGAACATCAATCAGCTCCATGAACCATAGACATCACAATGGTGAATTAGTGAAGCCCTAGCCTGCTTGAGGGAGTGCTGCAACACTGCCCTCTACAGGTTGAAGATAAAAATACGATAGAGCTGTGTACAAAAGAACAAAGAACACAAAGGAGCCTGAGTGAACATCAGGGGGTAAACAAATGTGACCTATTAAGCTGAAACTGTGTCTGTTTTGACCACACATGCTCCAGTTGTAACATATGAAGTGATAACTATTCTTTCATATTAAATAATGTGAGGGACAATAACATGCAACTGTCCAGATTATTACTTTCCTGTAGCCAGATTATTCATTTCCTTTCAGAGTGGTCACGTTTTCTCTTTCAATAGTATGTGAGTAGAAACATTAGGTGGAGGTGGGTGGTATTTAAACAGTGTTCCATCATGTGAGAGCTGACAGATCAAGTGCGTATTTATGCAGTCCTGTAGGAACCCTGTACTGCAGAGGAAATTAGCCATTGATAAACAGTCCACCAATCTATTTAGCCAGCTTTATCCTGACCTAACCACACTTATCTCACCTGTGTATGCATCTCTTTTTCTTTCTCCCTCTCTCTGAAATCTCTAAAGCAGTACACACATTCTACACAGGTAGGTTGCTTTTATACTTTTGCATTTGTTTAGAAACTCATATTTTACCCTTAACAATGTACAACTTAAAAACTACTTGATTATCAAATTCTCATCAATAAAATGTATTATTTTATTTTATTAATTATTGCTGCACTTCAAATGAAAACATAAGCAAACAGAATGACAAGGCTCTTTGGATTTAATATATTTTATTTATAAAGATTCAAGGCTATTCAGTTCATCTATTAGTTTTGTCTCTCTTTCTCTCTCTTTATGAATTAACAGGAAAGACCTTACACTGGTTTATTTTTATTGCTTTCTTTACAGATTAAAATGGGCTGCTTCACATTCGTCAAAGTTATGATGATTTTGTTCAACTTGTTAATCTTGGTAAGCATGTTGTGTTTTCTCATTACATGTGCGCATATAAGCCTAAGAAGGGTGGGGGGTGGCAGTGTTTAGAAGAGTAATTGCATCTCTGTATTTATTGCCGGAGATTTTTACGGCGTGTAAAGTACTAAGGAGATTCAGGCTGCCACTGAACGTGCTGAAAGTAATTTACACCAGCCTCCATAATACACTTATATAACAAAGGAGTTTCCAAACTATATGTCACAGTCCCATGCCGAGGTGTTCATCATCAACAAGGCAATCACAATTTCTTACATACAGCAATTTTCATCTCATTAACTTTAAAGCTTCTAATTTCATCACCTTTGTTTGGTAGCTAATGTTCCTGCCTAATGACACCGTTGGAATAAAGAAACACTATGATTTTTACTACACTTCAGCTTGAACCCCCAATGATTACTGTGTGCTTCTCTTTGCTAAAGAAATTTTACAGTATAATGGAGTTATTCTCTCTTTAAAGGGGCTTTAATGGCATTTGAGCCCATTCTGCGAGGATTAAAATAACACTTTAGAGATCAACTTATTATTTGGTTTAGATTGCACTGATAGAAGATTTTAAGAGTAAACAAACTGCATCATTTTATGGTTTTAACGTATTAGTAATGGGCTTACAGTATAATATATTGTATGTACAAGCCATGCTCATTAGTAGCAGTGCTTACCACCTGAAACCCTTAAGGCTATGGTGTGTGTTTGTGTGTGTGTGTGTGTGGCATGTTTATGCCTCAATCAAATGTGGAAATGAAGAAATATTGTTCATTATGTAAGCTGAAATTTCAAAATGATCGATCAGAATTACCTGTGTCTACTTTGTTCTCCCTGGGTCTGTGTTGGTTTCCTCCCACAAACACATGCTGCTAGGCAGATTGGTTATGCAAAAGTGTTCATGGGGAGAATGATGGACTGGTGCCCTGTCCAGGTTGTGTTCTTGCGATGTGTCCCATGAATAAATGCCTGAATAGGATGAAGAGGTTACAGAACAAGAAAAAAAATGAATATTACAATATAAGTTTTGTTAAAGACAGTGACACCACCAGTTCTCTACAGTAGATTTGTTTTTTACCTGCTACTTTTATACTTCTGCTCCAGTTTTTGGGAAGGTGTTTTCTTGGCCTGAGTCTGTGTGAGAATTTTAGGCTGGCTTACATATCTTTGCTGATTCGCTCGCTTGTTTAAGTGAACTAAAAGCTCAGAGCAGATTTATCTTGTTGAAAATAAATTCTCCTTCTTACAGTTCCTAATGCTGAATGATCTCTAGTGCAAAGGTCTTGCGCAATGGCATCTCATTCTGTCAGAAACTGTGAGCTTTCCATATTTTGCACAGTACCATTTAATTTCCTGAGTTTCTCCTGCCAATAAACTGATTTATATGCAATCTCTTCTGTGCATCTTCTCCTGACATGACACTCCCCACACGTGGCATTTCATTAAAGGATCGGGCCTCCCTTGCCGTAAAAAAGGGGAATGCCAGGAGCAATTATGGCAGGCAGACGGAAACGTTTGTAGGCAAGAAGTTGAGGGTGATATGCATGTCGTATCTGATTTGCTGAGAGCTGCTGTGATTATCAAAAACAGGTGTGAGAATGTCATGTGGCAAACACTGAAACAATTTTGAAAGCTGTGTATTAAAAAAAAGGGTGTAACTGAAAGAGGCAATATGCAGAAATGATGGGATGGGGCCTTGTGTTTTATCTGACAGACAGCTGAGTCACAGAGGAACCTGCTCTGACAGCTGTGATTGTGTTTGACGTGTACTACCAGCTTTCACACACAGAGGCAGTATCACATTTAAACCAACTCACAGACATTAACCCCCTTATTAACCCCCTCCCTCTGAGACAGAATGCATTCACATAAAAAGTCAGTAAAAATGTACTCTGGTGTTCAGAACCTTGACATGAAAATTGAAAACGAAAAGCAAGAAAAACTGGGAAATTTAGCAAAGTAGCATCTACTAAAGAGAAAACAGATTTGATGGTATTTTATGATTTAAAAAAAAATGACTTTAGGATATAACTGGGCACTTAAACTTGGATAAACTTGGTGAAGAAGAGCATTTGCCTCTATGTAAAGCATAGACCTTACGTCTGAATGCCAGGGTGTAATTAAGAGTTGAAGAATCTTGTAAATCAAGCACCACGGCTATTATTTGGGGTCGTTTTGGTTAATTGCACAACTAATTTGGTGGTTTCTATGTGCACATTATTCAGTAATTAATCTTAGGGTTTATTAAGCAACTAGTATAAATCATTCAGTAATTACTATGAAACTAATATGTAAGATAAGTATTAGTGAGAGTGAAAAGCAGTAATGTGGATATACATACAGGCTTTATGTGTAGGTTATCGGATACAGCAACATTTTTTCTTTTTCTGTTTGCATTTTTATTTGTTAGTTTTTTTTTGTTTGTTGTTTTAATACTCAAAATATATAACAGAGCATTATGAATAGCTAGTTGAGTAGATGCAAATGTGAATATTAACAATATATACCATACAAATATGTTTCAGACCCATATATTGGTATTTTTCAGTTTCTTGTATTTTCTATTATATGTTATATGCTATTATACTATTAATTAATGACCCAGCACTGTGGCAGCACACATGCCTCAGGTACAGAATGGCAGTAATGTCAGACCACTAAGGAGGACTCCTACTATGCCCTCCAGAATTACTTGAACCCTTGGGAAAGATGAATATAAAAGATTACAATCTGCTTCAAACATTTTACATTTACAATAGACTTTAACTTAATTTGAACTCTTGTGTACATCTTGTAGTTATTATTTTACTCTATTCATTTATTTGGGTTTTCTTTTTAAGGTTTTTTGTTACACTGTCTTTCTGACATGACAATAAAGTTCTTCTTGATGTTGATCCAGTTGCCTACAGGAAGAAACGAGCGTACTGTACACCACTGTCAGTGTTGTGTAAGGCTGTACCTGTTTTTTGGCAGGTGGCGGGTCTAGCGCTGGCGGCTGTGGGGATCTGATGGAGATCCCTGGCTACAGATTTTAGGGATATTTTTCTTAGACGTGTTGCACTTTGTCAATGTTGGCTTCTTCTTTATTGCCACTGGAGGTGTGATGGCCCTGCTGGGAATTCTGGGCAGCTGTGGAGCCAAAAAGGAAAACAAATGTCTGCTGATAATGGTAATGAGAAAAGTTTTACGTTATTGAGCAATGAAAAAATGAAACAAGACCTTATTTATTTTATTTATTTATTTACACAATGTAGTATAGTCACCAATAAACTATATTATCAACACCTAAGACTTCATAGAGGTCAATTGCTTCAATGTCATATTGTCAGGGATCACGGAGTGGACTGACGGAGGCGGACGCACTTGCTAAAACACTGAGTTTAATTGAACAAAAGATATATCAAAACAAAGACAGGCAACAGTGGAAATAACAAGACTAGGATTTTAAACAAAACGACATGACTTGGAATGGGAAGAAACAACACGACATGACTAGGAACAGGAAATACACAAAACGACAAAACTAGGAAACAATAACGACCTGACTTGAAGTGGGAGAGAAACACGACATGACTTAGGAACAAACAAAGGTGAAATGTCTGACCAACAGGAGAGACACAAAGGAACTTAAATACAAGACACAGACAAGATACACCTGGACAGATAACGAGGGGGCAGGGTAACAGATGAGACACAGACGAGGAGGCGGAACAAAGGCGGGACTAGGGTAACAACAAACAGAGCCATGTGCTGATAGAGCACATGGCCGGAAAACGGACATGACAAGACGAGGGCGTGACACATATAGACTTAAGAGCTGATGAACAATTTTTTTGTTTTAATGTTAATTGTAGTAATGTTAATGTATTGTTTCTTAACAGAGCTACTGTTTTTATGCAAGACAAATTTCAGATCTTGGATCTGACAATCAAGTATTATCTAATCTAATCTAATCTAACCATGTGCATTTTTTTTTCTTCCTCTGTGTGTACAGTTCTTTTCCATTGTTCTGATCATTTTCATCTCTGAACTGGTGACCGGCCTGGTAATCCTGGCCTACTCTTCATTAGTAAGTATTGCTCCAAGGTCCTCACCTCTCCCATAAACTCAGACTTCTCTCCTTCCTGTTTTATTTCCATGTAAATTCTGATCATATTCTGGCCTTCATTAAATATGGGGAGTTTACGGCAGCTCCAGTACATTCGGCTTCTTAATGACTAGCCAATTGCCCCAGGCTTCATGCCATTGCTCTCGCTCTTAGCAATTTATCCAGCTCTGGTACTGAAGTTCAAGCATTTTATATGCAAAACAGGCTATTTACATATATAGCTGTGCCTATTTAGTGAAATGTATAATAATTACAACAATTCCGGGTGAGTTATGGAGGGCGGTTTAGGAGAATAATGCATTTTAATAAAGAAAATAAAACCTTTCTGCTTGAATTACCAAATAAATCTGTGTCATTATGGAACAATCTCAGCTAATGCATGTCAGGTGTCAAACACTGAGGTGGAATATACCTGAATGCTCAGGTTTATTTATGCTCTGTTGTCTTTGAGATTAGTCCATTGACCCATTGAAGTTTGTCCATGGCTTTGGGAAACTGTATTTTGCTGGGTCTCTGGTGGGAGTCTTAAGTCCAGTTTTGTTGGAAATGGTCCTCTGGGTATTTCCGCAAGCATGAAATCAGACTGTTCTCAGAACGTCATTTACATGGCTATCTAGATGAAGGACTGCAGCTTATCAGCTATCAGATGCAGCTAAGGCTATTCAGCGGGCATGAGGGAGGAACAGAGGAGGACATATGTTTGAATTATAGACACGGCAAGTTGTTAAGGGGAACATTAGGCATGCACAAGCACATTTAATGTGCTGTTTGTCACCATCGTTCACACGCAACCATCCATTTATTCATTATCATGACGAAAGAATTGTCGTTTTAATAATGCATATACTCGTCTATAACCTGCCTCTTCTGCTGTGGTTTTGATAAGTATGGAACACATCGGCAAAACAATAACGCAGCAATGGCAATTTGAATAATATACACATTTACCTGAATAATCAGTGAAAGCATGTGATAAGTCGTGACATGTTGTTTATATAAACCAGGGTTTAATGTTGCTACTCTCTGCTACAATCTTAATGAACTGAATGCCAATCAGTATCCTATTTTCAATAGACAGAAATCAGAAAAATGCAATGACTTAGGAATGCTTTGTTTCCCATTCGGAAAGAATTTGTTCTGTGGTGCTGTTGTCCAATGTTTTCATTACAAACCTGATTGCATTTACAATGCTTAACAAGATGGGAACAGAGGATACCAACTGTTAAAATTGCTATTTGATATAAAGACTTCAGGCAGTTTAGTTACACACAAGCAC
Organism: Hoplias malabaricus; assembly: GCF_029633855.1. Classification (NCBI taxonomy): domain Eukaryota; kingdom Metazoa; phylum Chordata; class Actinopteri; order Characiformes; family Erythrinidae; genus Hoplias; species Hoplias malabaricus. The sequence goes on along the minus strand of NC_089802.1, from coordinate 55,972,328 downwards.
TCCGTGTCTACGAAGCTATGTTGTTATAGGACCTACGGAATGAGACCTGGCATTGTCTTGTTGAAATAACAAAGTACTTCCCATGAAAAGACATATTGATTGCAGCATATAAGCATGTGACAAGGGTTTTCCAAGGTGTTCCTATGCCTATTTGGTTATATTTATCACAGTAGCATGACAATTTCCCCTGCCATGCTGACTGAGGTTTTACATTATGCACTTCAACAATCTTGCCCTACACAGGCAGGAATTTCTGCAGATTACCTCAATCCTTTTACAATGAAGTAGATGGTGAAATATATTGCAATATTGTATTGAACACTTTTAAGGCTATTGACTGTTTCTCTCACATTTTTTGTCAGAAATGTTGAGTTAAAACCAATCTTTGCTTTAGTAGGAAATAATACTTTGACCTGTTACCAGTGCACCTGCATATTATTATATGTTTCAAGATTGAACTGCATCTTGAATATTCCATATATTTTTACTCATTTTGCTTCTGCTCAAATTCTTTTGCAGTGTGCTGAAGGCATCAAATTCTAAATTTGTTTATATTTGTTTTAAAGTAAAATAAATAAAATTAAATCACATAGATTTTATTCAAATATTTAGCTACGTGTCATATTCAATTTTACATTACTATAGAAACTACTATAATAGAAAACAATGAGAAGGAGTCAAAAGAGAGTTAAATTGTGTTCAATAGAATGATATGGTTATTGTGTAATCCTTGTAAATAAAAACATTTATACATGTACAAATGTTTTAAACCTGCCTTGTACTTGACTGGCGTCCCATCCAGGGTGTGTTCCCGCCTTGCACCCAGTGATTCCGGGTAGGCTCTGGACCAACAGCGACCCTCGGCTTGATAATTGGTACAGACAATGAATGAATATTTTAACCCTATATTTAAATGAGACTAATTCAAAAACATAATTTTAATTTTTAAACTGAAAAAGTATATATATATAAAATAAAAAAAAATTCAATATTTGCCCATATTGAAACTGATGCCAGCAAAACATTCCAAACCATCCTCATTTTTCATGTTTTATCACCTCTTCTTTTTAATTTATTTAAAGTCTTGCTTGTTATAGGATATATACTACTTAAAATTTCAGGATCTACATTATAATGTTTTTCAAAATGCACCAAATTTCCAGAAGAATTTCAAATTTTGATTCATAAGCCCATGGGACACTCTTCCACTTCACCTCAGTCCATCATAGATGAGCTTGTGCCCAAAGAAGGCCAAAGGTTTTTTTTTTTTTTTTTTTTGCATTTGTGAATTTTAGCTTGGATTTGTGGATGCAGGGACAAACTGTGGTTTTGGGAAATGTTTCTGAGCACATGCAGTGGGTTTTTAATTCAGTGCCATCTGAGGGCTTGAAAATCACAGGCAGCCAATATTGGTTTTGGGTCTTGTCCTTTGCATGCAGAGATTTCTCCAGATCCTCTGAACTTATTAATGATATTAGGTTCTGTATGAGGAACCTAATATTTTAAGAAATATTATCTTTGAATAGTTGAACTATATGCCTACACAGTCTTCTTTTTTGTTGTTAAACACGTCATTGACCTCTTGTTTGTTTAACATTAAAAACTTTTAGCAGTGTTTTCTTGCCTCACCCAAACTCCATAATATATAAGGCCATATATCTTTGAAAAACTATAACATTCTCAAGTTTCTATTTTCAATTAAATATAGGAATTTATTGATTTGAACATAATTGTGTTGAGGGCGGCACGGTGGCGCAGCAGGTAGTGTCGCAGTCACACAGCTCCAGGGGCCTGGAGGTTGTGGGTTTGATTCCCGCTCCGGGTGACTGTCTGTGAGGAGTTGGTGTGTTCTCCCCGCGTGGGTTTCCTCCGGGTGCTCCGGTTTCCTCCCACAGTCCAAAAACACACGTTGCAGGTGGATTGGCGACTCGAAAGTCTCCGTAGGTGTGAGTGTGTGAGTGAATGTGTGTGTGTCTGTGTTGCTCTGTGAAGGACTGGCGTCCCCTCCAGGGTGTATTCCTGCCTTGCGCCCAATGATTCCAGGTAGGCTCTGGACCCCCCGCGACCCTAAATTGGATAAGCGGTTACAGATAATGGATGGATGGATGGATAATTGTGTTGTCTTTTTATTTACATTTTGCAAAGTGTCTCAACTTTCCCTGAAACGGATTTTGTACTTGTTCAATAAACATTTACATAGCTTACAATGCAACATTTTTGTTAAAAATGGCAACATTCATATCAGTGTATAATAAAGCAGTATTTATTGTTCTTTGTCCTTGTACATGTAGATTATGCTTCACTAAGCATGTTGGTGTTTATGAGTCACACACAGCCCAGTTTAGTGCTAACTGCTCTCAGTGCGCCATTTAGCATGACTGCTTTTTTTCTACAGCACTTTGTCCTGATGCAGAATGTGAGGGAATGGCATCAGACAGTGATGGATTAACCTAGCTGCTGCATAATAACCCTACTGATCTGTGTCCCTCTCCCTGATTCAGAGAGGGGGGGTCTTTTAATTGCGGCTTGTCTGCACGTCCCCCCAGGCATGCAGCAGTCCACTCGCACTGACCCCCAACACCACCCTCCTCCATCTTTATATCCATCCATTCATCTCTTTTTTCACCAGCACTCCAGCTCTCCCGCAAAGAAGTCTTTGTGTGATTGAAACTCATCAAGGTTTATTCATCAAAACCCAAGCAAATAACAGAAAGAAAGGGAGCAGCAGAGAGCAGAGTGAGAGAGTGTTTGTGTGTATGTGTGTGTGTTACAACACAAAATGCCACAGATAGGCTTTTTTCAATGTTTCTCCCACCAGAGAGGGAGAGACCACAAAAGCATACATGAGCTATACACAAAGGGCACCACATCTTAGTGGTTACCGCATCACTGCATCCTTTTATATAGTTTGCTGCATGAAATGATAATTTGATGTAACATAATTGGTTGAAACCCTGCCAACAAAAAAGATCAATATATATGGAAATTCCTTTCTGTGATGAGGATCAACAAAAGATAATCAGAACTGTCCTTACTTTGAGTCTTTATTTGTTTTGAGCATTCAATATCAACCAAAACAAACAAAAGACTCAAAGTAAGGACAGGAATTAGAGATGACTCTAAGCACTGGGAGAGAAGTTAGCATGAATTATAACAGGTGCACATGAAAATTCAGAAAAAACTTCAGAGCGTTCCAAATCATTCCATGATTTTGATACATTCATGATTTTAAAAATAATTAAGATATTTAGAGTAACATGGACTCCTTCCCATCCCAGGCTTAGTGAACCACCAAAAGTGTCTTAATCAGATAAGTAGTGTTTTAAACTTTCATTTTAGAGGGGAAATAGGATGCTTATAGGACATCAAGTGCAAGAAATGATGAGTAGCTGTAAAGATAATACTACTATCCATCCATCCATTATCTGTAACCGCTTATCCAATTTAGGGTCGCGGGGGGTCCAGAGCCTACCTGGAATCATTGGGCGCAAGGCGGGAATACACCCTGGAGGGGACGCCAGTCCTTCACAGGGCAACACAGACACACACACACATTCACTCACACACTCACACCTACGGACACTTTCGAGTCGCCAATCCACCTGCAACGTGTGTTTTTGGACTGTGGGAGGAAACCGGAGCACCCGGAGGAAACCCACGCGGACACGGGGAGAACACACCAACTCCTCACAGACAGTCACCCGGAGCGGGAATCGAACCCCCAACCTCCAGGCCCCTGGAGCTGTGTGACTGCGACACTACCTGCTGCGCCACCGCCGCCCCAATACTACTAAGTTAAGGAAATTGCCAAAATGTTGCCACCTTATAGCTATATTAAGGGGTGAAGTAGAAAATACTTAAAATGTTCATATTATGTGTAGTTTTTGAATCTACTTTGAAGTTTTTCTTTTCCTCCTCTTTTGCTGACACTGACACTGAAAAATAAAAAATATTAACTTAATTGCCATTCAGACTGGAAATGCATTTCATAAAGTGTGTTTTTTGCACAGGACCACATGTATGTTTTCCTTCCTACATCTAGTTTTATCTTATTCTCCCCAGCTTGAGAAAATCCTGAAGGCATGGTCCACACCTGTTCTGAAAGAGCAGTATGGAAAAGATAAAGTGTTCACAGACATGTGGAACGTGACCATGACAAAGGTAAGCCAAGGCTAATCAAAGCACATCTTTCCCCACAGTGCTGCCATGTTTATTGGACTGCCACCAAAAAAAAAAAAAAAAACAGTGCACACACACACACACACAGATCCGTGCCTGAGGCAGCTCAGCATGTGGCTGTCTAAAAATTCATCAGTCATATTTCCACACTAGAACACCCTCAGAACCCCCAAAGGCCAACATAAGGCGGGAAAAGGTAAAATGTGAAAATTGGTTTGCTAAATAAACTGCCAAAAAGAATCTGACAGTAAATATAATCTACCGAGTGCTTTGGAATCAATAATCAGCCATGTAATAACAGGGCAGCCACATTAAATGAGTAAAAATACCCAGTACCTTTTGAGTAACAGCATGCTATATCTGTATACTTCATATAATTACCAATAACTACATGCATTTTCTTCTGTTGGTACCTGTTGTAACATAGATGCACTGCTGTGGCTTCACCAACTACACAGACTTCACTGATTCATATTATTGTGAAGAAAATGGCAACATGTACCCACCCAGCTGCTGCAATGACACTAAAGTTTTCTGTGATATGGAGAACGCACTCAACAGTGAGGTTGAGGTAAGAAAAGTGTTCCACTGAAAGTAGTAACATACATACATTAGCATTAATGCTAGAATTGATACCAGAAGAGCTTAGCCAGACTAACAAGAGCAAAGAGAAACTAGGCAAGCCTAGTTTAGCCAGACCGTCATTAGCCATTGTCATAGTTTTTTCTGGCATTTCAAAAACAGGAAAGACAAAAATACATACCCTTTTCATTGGAAGGTCTGGAGAAGCTTTGATGCTTCATATTAATATATTTGTTTACAATAATAACAAATACTATCAAACTATAAAAATAGTTCATCTTGTCCTTTGCTGACAGTGTATGTATGATCATGGAAAGCCTGTTATTTTCTGTTCATACAAAGCTACAAAACCGAAGCACCGTGTTGAGATGACATTAAAGCAACTCGTTTACCTGAAAGCAAAAAGATAACATTTTAACATTTAAGTTTTTGAACATTTCTAAAACCTTTCACCTTAACATTTTATCAACCAAGTAAACTATATTTACTAAAGGAACAGGGCATCGCTGGGAACTAGATACTTATTACTGACTTACATTTCAATAAGGGTCCGACTGATAAAACAGGGCTGCGATAAATTCACAAACTCGTTTATTTTGAGCAACACCTCGCTCTGGTGTTCTGGATTTAATAATCCGGAGATTCTGTCCGTGTTCGTGTAAAGTTAAATAAAAAACTGTGCAGATGTAATTTACTCGTCAGAAAGTCAGTAACGGTGAGATGTGTCCGTGTATTCGTGTCGTTATAAGGACAGACAAGATGACTTTGTTAAATATATAAGAAAACAAAAGGCTGGGTCACAGAAACATTCTCCAAACATAAAGAAGAGACTATGATAAATATTACCTCAACAAAGTTCAACACATTTCTGTTCGAGGGTCCAGTAAAACACTGAGCTTCTCACCGCGGTGGACTGTGGGGCGCTGAAGCGGCGCGAATGTGTCCCAATTCAGCTCTCAACTCTCTGACCCCTTGAACACTTCAAACCTCTCACCTTTCAAAAAGTGAACATTTTAATGAAGGATTTAGATCTTATAACAAGAAATGGGACGGAAGAAAGCCATGCAGGCAGCAAAATCCCAGACATTTTTAGCGATTTAGAAATTACTACCAAACGCATTTTGAGGTCCCTTAAAGAGTTCTTGTTCAGGGAAAAGATGACTTTTGGTTACCCACGAACGGTTCCAACTGTAGTTCACGAACTGGAATGTGAAGTAGGGCTGAACTAACAACATACGCTGTAGTGGCGCCACCTTAAATTTTGTCTGTGAAATATGGCTTATTTAACGGATCCTAACGGTTCCTCGCGCATGCGCGTTTCAACATTAGGTGTCAGTCAGTAGCAAATGCCTCTTCTAGGCTGGCCCAGCAGGCAGTCCAGCAAAAACTATATTAATGACCAAAAAATGTCATGCAAATAAAATTATTTAAAATAATGAAACACAGTGGTGTTATATGAAATAAAACATTTCACATTTGTTAAAGTTTCAAATGCACCTTCCTTTTACATCCAGTTCATAAATGTATCTGTAAACAGCCCCTTATAAATTCACTGTTTGGTGATGTCATGAAAACAATTGTGCATACTTTCACCCAGACATTACAATTTCAATAAGTTGTCTTCAGCTTTTTAAAGAAGGCATATTACATGACAACCAATCAGAAAATAAGCTATTTACATAAATTCCAGTAAAGACATAACTGTTGTGTTAATTGTGATTTTGGAAAAAATATTGTGAAAAGGAAGACGGGCCCTTTAATACTGAGTGATTGTAAATAGGGGTAAACAATTTTGGGAAAAAATGTAGTTGTGGTTCTTCTGAACCCTGAATGAATTATGCCAGACTGTCATTTAGGCTGATGTTTATTGTTGAAATATACAGTATATAGTGTTTACCTATTATATAAAAGCCAACTCTATTATACGGAAGATTCGTGTTTCTATTTAAAATGTGTTAGGATATTGATTCTGATAATGCAGGCTAAATTTAAATACTCTTAAATTGCATTTCCAATATAAATGGGATTAATATTCCAGCCCTACTTTTAAAACTGATTTATATTTAGGTTTAAAGATGTGGTGATATTTTATCCTTTAGGGCTGTTATGAAGGGCTTATTTTAATCATACAGAAGAAAACCTACATTGTCGGAGGAGGAGCTGCAGGAATATGTGGAGTTGAGGTACGTTTAAAACACAGTGTAGAGATTTTATACAGCCTGCTAAGACATTCATGTTTCTAGGAACAACACCTTGTATGTTGCTTTCCAAATTTTTGTTTAAATTAAAATAAAATACTCCCATTTGTCAAGTTGTATTACTGAATAGATTTTCACGTATGCTTTTCTAAACAATGTACTGTTTGTTCCTAGTTAATGTATTTGATGTCTGGAACAAGTTTTAATGAACAACAGTTATCTTTTTGGTTACAACCTAATTTATACAAAATTAAACACATGCGATATATGGCTAAAATTAATCATTTTGTCCCTCCCTTCTTGTCCCTTAGCTGGCAGCGATGGCCGTGTCCATGTACCTGTACTGTTATCTGGACAAACAAGACAATTAAGAAAATCATGTCATGTTGTGAATAGCCAGATGACAGCTGTTACGTAACTGGTTATGAAAGTTTATGTACAAGTAATGAATATCAAAACTTTTGATGTTTCAAAGGACATTGATCTAAAGACCAGAAATTCAATAGGTGATCAAGGTGAAACTGACATTATTGATGCACGCATGTATATAATGTGATATGTGAAACAGAGGGAATGAGCAGAAATGTTTTTGAAATTACTGTAAATATATCACTCATAACTGCAAAAAAATATTTGAATGTAATGGAAACATACCGAATATAACAAACTGTATTTGCAATGACAACAGTGTGCCACATTACATGACAGGTGGATCATTAAAGGGTCAACAGTTTGAGTAAAGACTTATCAGCTGTCACATATTCATCACTTCAGTCAATAAACATTCACGTTTGCACATTATTTTGTGTCTGGGGGCTTTTTAAATTGAGTCGCACTGAGAAACTCCATCGGGCTGTAATTTAACAGAACAGCAGGAAGCTATGTTATTCGAGACCAAACAGAATGAATGCTCTTATGCCTTGGTTAAAGGACACAACTTGCCAATACTGCAGGTAAAATTGGGGTTATTATCTTAAATGGACTTGGAATGGCAGAACAGACATTGCCACTCTGTAATGCACTCTTCTCCAACTTGTATTGTATGTGTGCACAGTATAACAAATATTGACGTAGTAAAGGCTTTTGTTAAAGGATGGAGAATGGAATATAGGGAAAGAAAATGGGCTCAATTAGACTTACTTGACCATGTTCAATTTCTCTAGTAATGAATGGGTACAGAGCTAGTTTGGTGCTTTTGAAAAGAAAGAAACTTCTTTACCCAAAACTTCTGATGCTAGAGCCCTCCTTCTAGAATAATGTGTTATGCAGCAATCTACATTGTATGTATTTATTATTGATGTATTCATAGAGGTCTTATACACACACACACACACAAATACATATATAACAGAGCACATTATTTGGGTGGTGGGTCATTCTTAGAGCTGCAGTGACACAGACAGGGAGGTGGCATATGTTGCCTTGGTAGAAATGAATCAGACATAGCAGCCCAGCTAAAGTTTTTAAAAACCTCAGTGTCACTATTGGACTGAGAATAGTCCTCAAACCCAAAAAGCATCCTGTGGGCAGCATCCAGTGTCCAATTCTGAAGGACTAAAGGATGACCAAAGTGAAATGTGCAAGAACATTTGAGTTGCCATCTCTGACTACAAGGTGGACAGGAAATATAGGTGTATCCATAGAGTGGACAGTAAGTGAGCAGAGTGTTTAAAGCTGCACATGCACGGCTGTGAATGATCCACACATACCACAGGGACCTGGGGATCATTCATGTAGAGTGTTGGATAGCAGCAAAAACACAGCCAGAGCCACAGGAAGCAATCCCCAGTGCCCGGGGAGCGGATGGAACATAGTTACATTACTCAAGGGCACCTTAGCCATGAATTGAGGGAAGACAGTACTGTTCCTTCACTCCCACCACCCCCAAATTTCCTGCTAGTCGTCGGAAACAAATCAGCAACCTTCCAGTACTAAGCCATCTAACAATTAGACCATGGCTGACCTTAAGGATTGAGATAATTAAATCATAAATTCTTGTTTTTGTTGCATTATCCTAAAAAGTTGCAAAATTTTCCAGATATGGGGTTTGTAACTTTCTCCAAATTTGGCAGTTTCCTGTGTATTTTCCTGAATCACTAGAAATACCAGTTACAAGTCATAATCTACATTGTATGAGTGTGTTCTGTAATACACAGGCTTTTCTAATTAAAAGTTTACCAAAACAATTTTTATATACTGAGGAGAAAGCAAGCCAAAAATATATCAATCACAATTTTATTTAAGAAAAGATAAATGAACAAAACACAAAGAGAACAGCACAAATAGATGTGAATGAAATTTTTAAAGGACCTGGTGACTTGAGGCATCTGCTTGTGAAACAGCAAAATATCAGTCATTATTTTAGTCAATTTAAAAAAGGAAAAGAAAAAAAGATATGACATCCACTCAACTATTGCACAGCTTAGCATACAAAAATATTTAGTGGTAGGAACAATGCTTGTAGATGTATCTCAGTCGTGAAATGATTAGGAAATTATTGCATGACATATCATTTATAAATGATTATGAAACAAAGGCAGTCACATTATCACAGGACAAACCTATTATATAGTTCAGGTTGCACTGCTAAAACGTTACTCCTCCCCATGCCTGTAGTACTGAGCTATGTAGACAGAGCTTAACTCATCAAACTATAACACACAACCTCAGGTATTTTCCTCTGCTGACAGTGTGTTTAGGAAAAAGCAGGTGCATGTAAAGCACATGACATAAAATTTTTCACTCATTTTTTTTTAAACAAAACACCCACACAACTTGGCCAATGGTTGTATACTTGGCCTATTATTAATTGAATAGATCATATTTTGACCTTGAATTTAAAAGCATCACCTGAGGTAATGATGTATATTTTGACAAGAGCACCTTATGTTCTCTCAACTGGTCTAAGCAGTAGGTGATAAACAAAACTATTCTTAGTACCATCTTAATCACTTGTACCTTTGACGTGAAAAATTTATGACAATCTTGATCATTTTTTATTCCAAAAATATATGTCTATAGAACTTTATTTGTAAACAATGTTAGACGTTTGTCCCCAAGTATATTGTTCTCAAATTAATAAAGCAGCTAACATAATAAGACCCCCGGCCCCCCAAATGCCAAAATAAATAGTTTTAATTTAAAATGTATGCATCGTAAAACCAAAAGCATTCAGTAGTGTTTTTCAACTATTCCCTTCTTGACCAACTGCCCTTTGTTCTCTGGATAAAGTTTAGTCCTCACTCATATTCATTCTCTGAGGCTGCTATCTCCTTTAATGCAGTCACAAATCAAGACCAGTTGACTTAGAAAAGAATCTAAGAGTACATTTTCATTTTATCGTCACTGATGCATGAAAGATGTACACAAAGCTTTATTTTGCACAGTTCCTAATACAATCTTTAACTTCCAAATAGCTGCAAGAGTTTGACTCACTTTTCCCATTCTTCAGAAATCTTGTCCTCACTTAATGCAGGAACTTGTAGTACATACAAGCAGCATATATTTGATACTGTAGTGGAGAAGGGGCTGCCGTATGAGCTCCCCAGTTTTTCTGCATGGCCTGGAGGGAGGCAGTTCTCCCTGCGCAGGACCGATGAAAGCCCAGTGCAAGTGTGGCCTGTGCTCAGATGAGGCCCATAAGCTGCCTGCAGCTGCTCTACATCTGCTCCACAGGGGCTCCCTCCTCTTTGGGTGGGGGTTCCAGATGAATTGCAGTAACATGAGTAGGTTTCCTAATGCTGTAAGAGACAATGTGTTTAAAAATCACAGAAGAACCTATGGAGACAGTGGAGCAATATTGTACAGGGCTGAATTGGCAAATCTGATTATTACCATGGTTCTTTCCATGGTTGGAATGCCCCAGAAAGAATAAAGTAAAGTGTATATTTGATGAATGTAGCATGAGAAAGAATGCAGACATCATTATGACTTGATTATGACTTACGAATAGGGTGAGACTGGAACAGCTACTACAAGGACATGGTTTTTCTTCCTAAAGAGCCTCCACAGTCCTCTGTGATAGCCTCGCACATCTAGGTCCCACACATGCAGGCACTATGTACAGAAAATACACACAGCAAACGACATTACTCTTTACTGTGTTGTTGTACTGGTGATATTAATAGGGAATAAGTAGAGGCCAATTTTACTGCTGGAGTATCAGGGATTTGGTCAGTGATTTCTACCTTAGCCAGTTCAGTCCAGGTGCTGGTGTCTGCCTCCTGTTCCATCTTGATGAACATAACGTAGGTCTTTCCCTCAGTGTCTGGGATGAAGGAATCTTCACAAGGGTTTTTGCTGTGATCCAAGACCTCTGCCTCACTATAAAAGAGACACACAAACACACACATTATTTTGTGTGTGTATAAATATAAATATAAATGAAAAATGTCATGCGCCACTAAGGAATCCGACATATAGTTCAAATTATAGGACATATATAGGGCATTACAAAGCAGTTTTATGAGAGAAAACTAAATAAAGTGGTAACCCGTTGTGAGATGGTCGATGGTGACAGTTGTACACACAAAAAAAAAAAAAAAAAAAAAAAAAAAAGTCAATGTCAATGTGTAGCCATGAGCACTACACATCAGTAGCTGTCTATCTATACACCCCAGACATCCTTCCAAGAGAACACTGTTGGGAAATGCAAATATCAGAGTACCTCTGCAAATGGGACAGTTACTTTAAGCGTAATGTATGGCACCCCGAACTGATGAGTATGAAACAATAAAGTTTAAAGTTTTATTTACCGTAACAGATTTTGGATCTCTAATTCATACGCATCCTTCTTCAAGCTATTGACAGAAAACAAACAGATAAAATCTTAGTAAAACATAAATATAATTCATTCAATTCTCTTTTCTGAGATCTTACAAAGTGAAACATTTGGATGTCGTACATACCCATTTACATTTCTTAGCTGAACATTTGGGACAGTGTTAAATTTGTGCTTCTTAAAGTACACTTCCTACAGAAGAAAGCAAACAAATCACATATTTTTTGGGAGTTCCTATTTACAGGAAATCTCAACATGAAAAATAGACATTAGTGCTTAACCCGATCAGGGTAGCTAAGCTTGTTGCAGCCTACTAACAAAGACATAGACTTTTGTCCATTTTCTTGTTTGAAATTATAACTACAATGCCTGATATATCCAGGAAGTGTTTAATTAACTTGCAATACATTATAAGGTGCACACTATAAATAAACATCTTTTATCTATGCAGCAACAGCAAGTCCACTTTCACTCACATGGAAGTAACCATTCATGTTGAGGCCAATGATGCCAAAGTGATAAGAGCGCGAGACATCAGGAATGATGCACTCTCTTCCCTTCCTCTGCTCCGGCATCCGCATCCACATATCCCAGTCCCACAGCTACAAGAGTGTGATGACAGAATGTGAATAATTAATCTCAGTGTAGTCATTGTGAGAAGAAGAGGACTTCTCTAGGAAGATGCATTAAATTAATATGATTATAGGAAAAAAAGATATATAAAAATAATAAGTTATTACATTCATAAATATTATTTGCTACATTTGGAAAATAAAAATGACACAATTCTTCTGTCAACAACATACAGACCTTCTCTGGAGTGGGCCACTTAGGCTCCAGCTCGTCCTTGTATAAGCTCTTTTTAAGCACCCAGCCCAACCCAGGCATACTCTCCACTCTGTAGAGCAATGAAGGGTCTTCTGCAGTGTGCTCATAGCCCTAGAACATGGAAAAACACAAATCCTGTTTATTTATGGATTTAAAATGATTTACACAGTCACTATAAACAGTGTTCATTATTTTGTAAACATTGTAGGAAAGAAAACTTCCTTGGGTCTACCCATCTAAAAGTTACAACACATGTAAAACAGTATAAAATATTAACATTTTATAATACTTTACAGTACATTTGCAATAAATATTTTAACAAATACTAATTATAAAAAACTACTACATCATTTTTGAACAGATGCTATGTAAAGACTGTAGTACTCACTTGGTCATTCCAAGATGAGATGCAATAGAGACTCTCATCTTCATTCAGCAAGTGAATTGTCTGACTAAGAAAGCTGAGGACAAAAATGAACAGGAGTTTCAGCTAAAGATACATACAGAGATACAGTTTACATTTTTCTAATGATATATCTAATATAATGTTTCTATGTGTATTCTTGGTGTAAAAATTAAACACAGACCCAACTATGAGAATATTTTTTTTTCCTGAGGGCGTTTGCTACCCTCTAGTGTTCACTGCACTATACTTGGGAGAGGAAAAAAAAACCCTTTATTCTCATGAAGTGTTTTTACATGAGAAGCACCTAACACGATGAAACTGGTTTTTAATTCAGCCACTCACTCACTAATATACATACATACATACTCACATTTAAAAAATACATAAAAATGTGTATGTGTGTTTATGGAGGAATTGGGAAGACAAATGCCACTACATGTCCTTATTTACCTGAAAAAATCTATGGAAATATCTAGGTCCTCCTCCAAGACAATAGCAAAGTTCGCATCCTAAAAAGAAACATTGATTTGTCAATGTCAAACAATTTGTCACAGACAAAGAAGAAACACTGTTTTAATCCATAAAATCTTCTAACAAGTTTTTTTGGAGGAGCATAGAGCTGTACAAGAGTAGAAGATGGAGCTAATCCATGCAAGGACTTATAAGTCAGCAGTAGGATTTTTGTAGCAGACGTGTTCAGAAACAAGTGAACCTGATGAAATACAGGGGTGGTATGAGCAGATTTTTAACATTAGACTAAAAACAGCAGAGTTCTGAATACTGAAGTGGGTGAAGAGTTTTGGCAGGTAAGCCATGAAAATGAGCATTACAGTAATCCAATCATGAGGTAACAAAAGCATGCACCAGGATAGAGTCTTTAGAAGAGTCTAATAATGTTGCAATGGTGAAAAAATGCGGACATTATTAACATTATTTGTTATTCTCATTCGTTACAATTTGGTCACAGATCTGGTTAGAATGGTCACTGACGTCTGCCATTTGGTGATGCACAGACAAGAGGATAGTTAATATGAACTACATCTACAACACACACTAACATGCTACCACTATATCAGTGTCTATATAGTGCTAAGAGTGATCCACCAAAATAATTCCTGCTTTGTGGTGGTGTTTTTGAGTGCCTGACCACTGAAAAACAGGGTGAAAGTGGGCTAATACTGTATGCAGAGCCACAGCTGTACCACCATCTGTAATTGTAAAACTACATAGTGCACCTATATGGTAAGTGGAGCTGATAAAATTGACAAAGACCAGTAGGAACACCAATATGGCTTTAAGGTTATAGCTGATTTTAGGTACAGTTGATATAAAGTGTGGTCTTTCAGGCTACAGCCTCAGAAGGGTTTTGTTACAAAACTGGAGGGGGCAGTACTCACCGGATGTAGATTGAATGTTGCTGTGAGGCTGGCTTTGTAGTGCTATGAAATGTAAAGTAAATCAATGTAAATTGATGACTTCTCATTTTTTATTCATTATGAGAGTCTACAGCAAAAGTTTAGAAGTGATCATTCACAGAGGCAATCGCAGGCACCAATTAATCACCTGTGACACACGGGCATTCTTAATACTGATAGGTGTGTGCTGAACTCCTTTGAGGCCAAACAGCTCCACCACATCCATAGGCTCCTTAAAAAATAATAAGAATAAAATAAATAAAAAAATAAAAACAAGGAAAATCACAGACCTCACAATTTAAATTATCTGAAAAGGATCACCATTCCTAAAAACCTGTGCAGAGGAATTTAAAAAAGCTGATAGAGGTAAACAGAAAAAGGATATGCCAAATGGTACCTCATAATATCCATCAATAAAAACTGTGATCATCTGTGGATTCACACCATGGGAGGAGAGTAGAGAGCGTAACATTCTGCAAACACATAAAAAATTATCATTTAATCAGCCTTTTTGTAGCTACCACAGGAAAATGAAACTAATTACCTGTAGAGATAGTTTGGTCTGTTTCCAGCAATGACAGCAACTGGGATATTGTAGACATTGTTGCTGGGAAGCTAGACAACAGGGGAAAAAACAAAACAAAAAAAAAAACACACAAATAAGCTTGTAGTTGTACCTGATACACAATTCCTGTAAGAGACAACTGGTCAATTTCAATATTCAGCCGTTTCTGTAAACAGTGTATGTAAAAAGCACAATGACAAAAATCATTTCCAAAGCCCTCTTTGGAAGGGATATACTATACCTGTGGACATGGGGTAATGTAATTATTAGCAGAATATCTCAGTGGTTTTAATACATCTGTATGGACCGTATACATTTTTTCCCCATGTGTGATGGCAGTGGGTGAATCAAATAGCCCCTCCCATCTCTGTTATTTTCACAGAGATTTCTTATCTAGTGTGAATCCACCATACACATTACTGATGTCTTGTGGAAAAATTGCATTACCCCAGCAAATAGAGCTTAATCCTGACTGAATTGACATGGGGGAATATTTTGTCATTTCCAAAAAGAGTGAAAGAAAGCAAGTAATGATGTAATCAATATTTAAAGTACAAGATTAAACTCAGCTTCTGAACAACGCTCAACACTCAAATCCTCAAAACAACCTAAATTTCACTCAGTGGAGAGATGTTTCTGGTAAGGGTAAGTAGGTTTTATGCACAATAGCAGCCTCCATACAAGTGAGAAATGTGTGCCCTACTCATTACACTACCATTAAATGGTTATAATATCAGTTATAATAACTGTGCAAAGGTTAAGTAAAGTTTTTGCCATCTTCTCATGCATTATTTTGAAGGAATAGAATACAGAGGCTGCAGAGGGTTGGATATTTTTGGTGGAAGGGCTTTTCTTAGAACATTAGTGACAGTTTAAATACTCTAGTTGCTCTGCTGAATATGATCCACACTGTGTGAAGGCAGTGGCTGGATCGAGTAACCACACCTATCTCCTTTTTTTTTAAATTACATTACCAAAGATCCCCATGTAAAACTCCTATTTAAATAGGGTTTTAGAGAAAAAGTTACATATTAAATGTATTCACTAGACATTTCACAAAGACCTTACTGGTTCTGGGTTGAACTCTATGGGCGCTGGATCCTTGCAGCTGCAGATGCTGCCATACCCCTCCACTTTACTGCAGAATAGCTTCCTCCTTCGATTAAGCTCTGTGTCTGCCCAGTGGCACTCTGCCTCTGTAAAAGGATCAATGTCAGATGATGTTAATCATCTTATTTACAATGTCTGGTTAAGGTTGTTCAGAAAAATGTTGATCCTCACAACTACAGCGTTGAACAAAAACCTAATCTCCATTTTACCATTTACAATGGGCCAAAGTTTCATGACCAGCAGACCAATAGAAACAGTACCAAAGAACTAAACTACTACTAGTTGCACTGACTTGCACCTAAATGTAAAGAATTTTTTTTCTTTGTACATAAATTTGCTTTTTTTGAAGATAAAGGTTTGATTCTGACATAATACAGTCCATCAACAATGTTTACATTTATTATGGTTCCATTTTAAGCAGTGACAGACAAACAGAGACATAGTAAAGGTCCATACCTTCGGCAGCAGTGAGTTGAACCTCCGTTTTCAAAAGCACAGGGTCTCCCCAGGTAGAGAGAGCAAGAGACTTTGAGTGCTTTTCACCATAAACCTGACCTAAAGGTATAAATATCATTAACACAACAAGACAAGGCTCAAATATTTAGTTTAACAATATCATCAAATCCTATGGTGGACTTATCAAATTCTTTTTTTCTTCATATGTATTCATCTTAGTTATGGTTCCTGAAAACAATCAATCATAAAGCCGTCAAACTGCAATCTGTCAGAACTACTGAATGTATCATACAAATATTAAGAGAGCCTTATACAGTCTTTTTGTTTTGTTTAGTCATGATTCGAATGAACAGCCTTTTTATGTATTCAGAATGGCTGGGCTGACAATTACATTCCTAACAAACGCATGTTTATCAAGTGTAACACACTCACTTGTTAACAAATCAATACCAGTTTAAAAAATTCTTACCTCCTTTCCTCACAACAAGAGCCCACATATCTCTCCAGCTCAGCGTGGCTGCCACCTGACTGCCCAGCCCCTTCAACAGGTTCTTGGCAGCGTCCTTCAAATGGAAGGTTCCCTCATCCTCAAGAGCACACAAGACACATTTATTTGCAAATATTAGTAGTCTGAGATAAAAAGATTACATTAAATATTTTGATTAATATTAATTGAAAGTAATAAAGAGGTTTCTTTTTACCTTGATTGTGAAAATGAGGACTCTACCACGAGTAACCATGTTGAGGAAGAGGATCATAGCTTCATCCTCATGGGGAGAATAGGTGTCAAACACTCTCTTTGCCATTACATGGCCCTGTGCAGGAAAAACGAAACATTGCATCCTGTTAATTAAGGCTGGTTAAAAACTAGAGTATTTAAGAGCCATCATGTCAGCAAATATTAGTCACATGAGGCAAGGTAAATTTATTTATATAACATTTTCATATATAAAATGCCATGCAAAATGCTGTACAAATCAATAACTTAAAAAGATAAGAAAGATGAAAAGATTATATCTTATTTTATTGACTATAAAAATGTCTCTACAGAATAAAAGTGAATAACAGTAGAGTATTAATAAAAATATAGTGTTTTAAACTGAGCTGAGGACCTGCTCAAATAAAACATTGTTTGGATTTTAAAGAGTCTAGTGTTGGGGATCTTCTAAAAAATTTAAATCAATTGATTTCATTTACAAGCAGCTTAGCAGCTGAACGCTGTTCTTCCCTGCTGTTTTACCTTAAACAGGACAAACCGACTGGTCCCTAGTGATCTGAGATTTCTGCTTAGTGTCATATCGCTGCAGCATATCATGTAAATAAACTGATCCTGAGCCATTATCTCATTTATAGACTAGTAATAATATATTGAAGCCAATTTAATAATTCAAGCACAGGAATAATGTGTGCTCTTTATTGCTGCAAAAACTTTTTTTGAGATTATATATATATATATATATATATATATATATATATATATATATATATATATATATATATATATATATATATATATAAACAATGTTTTAATATATATAAGATTTAGATAAATAAGGTTTACTAACAGTGGCCTGATTCAGCACTATGACGTGTATACCCCTTCCCTGCTCCCTCATCTCATCCTCCAATACCTACAGAAAAAAAAACATTAAAACCAGATAAGTAACTCCATAAGAAAATACATGTACATCTGATCTAAGTATCTGTCCACTAGAAAGCACTGAACTTAACATTTCTGCAAAAACACAATTCAACTAATTGAATGTTAATGACTAATAATTAGTCTGTGGTAATAATATTTAAAAAAAGACTACAGAAGGACTGAAAATCACTTACTGTTGTGCCATCTACAGCCACATACACCTTGGAGCGACTGGAGTACACCTCAATGTCCAACAGTTTGCGCCCATTGGCTGGTCTTCGTGGTGTCTCCATATTGGCCAAGGCATCATCTGAGACATTGTTCAGTGCGCAACCATAATGAAAAAAGAATGCAAATTAAAACAACCATTACATACTATAAATGACACAGAATTCTAGTAAACAAAGACTAATGTAGATTAAATATCATTGCAACATATATTGTGTCTGCACATTTAAAAGGCCTGAGGTTTGACACCACAGTCTGCCTAAAGTGCAATACCTAACAAAGAATAACTGGCCATTAGTAACATTTTCTTATTCTTACCATAGTCCTGAGCAGCATCCTCCTCACTTGCAACTCTCCTTGTGTCAAGAATGAGTTTAATGTTCACAAGTATTGTAATTAACAAAAACAAAACTGCACCTGCCTGAGGAAACAAATATTACAAAGGATAAGTCAAAGCAAATTCTGCAGTCTTGGAGTTATGTTGAAAAGTCAGGTGTTGTCAGTGTATTCCAGTTAAACAATAGGTCTCAGTATAGCAGTTGTAACCAAGAAATTCTGCATGTGTCATATTCAGCCCACTACATTGTATTACAAAAAAAAAAAAAAAAAAAGAATTTTGTTTTGTCAACTTTACTGTTGACATTATTGGAGATTTGAGAATTGAGTATTAGGAGAATTGAGTGTTCAAAAATGCCCTTTCTCAACAATAAATATATATATATATATATATATATATATATATATATATATATATATAGTTTTTTTTTTTTTTTTACATCCTTTGCAGGTAGTCCATTGTATTTTCAGTAAAACAATACCAGGCCTCATCCTGCACATGTTACAAAAGTGTGGTGTCATAGACGCAGAATGTATGTGCATAACTAGCCTTTCTTCTATAGGGTATATTAAACTGACAATTTTAACATTTGGAAAACTTCAGTCACTTGTATCCTCGGTTCCCAAAGGATTAAAAAGTGTAATAAAAAGGAAAGTTGATGTAACACAGTCATAAACATGTCTCTGAACCAACTTTTTCTTTTTAAGACTGCTACAGGCATCAAATACTCAATGTGTTTATATTTACAAAAACTACCAAGTAGGTCACCAAAAACACCGTAAACCATTTCTTTGCATTTGGCCAATAACATAAACATTCTTAACATATCTGAATCTTTTTTTTTTACTTAATTTAAATGAATAGGGTTATGTTTGTTAGTATTTTGTTATACAACCATAACCACAACGCTGAAATTATACCTAAACTGCAACAACATAATTATTCATGGTGTTAAAAACTACCACTTCAACTGGTCCATTATACTGAAACAAATAACTGAAGAGCAAGCATCATAATTTAGGCTCTAAAATTGATTTTTGCCAACAAATCCTAGTCCAGATTTGCCTGTAAGACAAACAGTATCAGGCAAACATTAATGAATCATTGGATTTTTAATGCTGTGTTTACCCCAGTAGTATTTTATGGTATTGGTTGCATGCTGTTCATTAGAATTCATAGAGAGTAATCAACAAAATAATCCAAGTCTCACTGCAGTTAGGCTACAATATACTTGCCTGGCAGAGTCTGCGAACCGCCCTTTTGTTGGTAAGCTTGTATTTCCATGTCAAGTAGAAGCTGCGCTGCTGCCGAGGGATGAACGGCTTGGCCCGAGGGTTGGGCGTCCAGGTGTCCATCCCTTATACCTGCTGGCTGCTCCTGAACACAGAAAGACAGTTTACACTGCAGTTTTTTATGCCACCGTAACAGAACGCTGGTCCTGCTTTCCTGCTTTGCATAGTTTCAACACATCTGAACCCACTCAGGATGAGTTAGATAATTACTTGCTAAATTGGATCAGCTTTATAAGGCACACCCAAAACCTGCAAAGCATGGGCTTTCCATTGATTTAGAACAGCATTTGACACCTGAAGCGGAATTATTATTATTTTTTTTGTGCTCCAAAACACCTTTTTATTTTGTATATTTCCCATGGTCTAATGAGACTCAGGTGCAAGAAAATACAAGTCAAATTGTTGTATGTTGACAAATGCAGTGGCTAATTGCATATTCATAGCTCTGCACATACTCTTAAGGTACTTCTAAATATGGAATTCCGATCAACAGAAATACATACATTTTAGGGGGTTTATCAATGACTGGTGGGGAGTTTTAAAGAAAAGAGTACTATGATATTTTTTGTAATTCTACTAAACGTGTCAAACTTTAGGTTAAATTCGACAAATAACCAATAATTTAACAGTAAAAACATGTAGAAATGTGTTCTCTGTAAAGAATTTGTACTAGCTTTCTCCAAAACAAAATCACATGTATGTTAATTTGGCCATGGGCAACCTAACTTTTGCATTGGACCATACAGAAGCACAGAAAACTCACTTTCTTCTAAAAGAGGGCAGAGGAAATGGCATCTACTCCTACACCACAGTGATATTAACAACGTTAGCCAAACAGCGTTATCTTAACTAATTCAGCACTCACCTGCACAGATACACACTGTAAACAAAAGACTATACCGCTTACACACCGTATACCGAAACAACTTACCCTTACTGTAGCTTATGTGTCTGCAGCGCCCATGTTCGGAAATATGTCTCACAGTTTAAATCGGAGCTTTAGCGACCTGTCGCCGGCTGTTTTCATGTGAACAGTGAATATCCATGTATAAGTGAACACACCAACTGTGCTATTGCTCAATGGCTGCCGCACAGGCTGGTTTTCAAAATAAAAGTCTTATGCCTTGTGTGTATTTGTATATTGTTGGAAGCCCATTCCAGTAAAAGTCCACGTTTTTTATTCTTTGGTAACATCCCTACGTATTATACGTATATTAACGTATATTAACGTATCGTGAGCACGTTAACATGATGGCTGTGCATTTCCCTTGATATTTCAGTGTCCCAAAAACAGCCTCAAGTGATAAAAGACAGTCAGGCTTTCTTACGTCATAAACCTAAAGCACCCATCTCATCAGCTTGAGAGATTGAGATTGCATGTTGTCCGGATAAATGGAAAGGTGCAACACTTGAGTTTTGTCGTCGCTGAACGAAACAAAATATGCTAATTAGAGCAGGGTGGCACAATGCAGAAGTCCCCACTCATCCTTTCAGAGATCATGTTTTTGATATAATTTTTTTCCTAGTTAATTCATAAGAAATATCGTCGTCATCCTCCACCCCATAAAAAAGAAAAATTCACATACTATTTCAGATATTACTAATAAACATTATAATCAAGATACTTGTAGGTACACCAACTATTATAGATGTGTATCTTTGGCCCCAGTTTTCTACAACCACCACAACAGAGAAATGAAAGTCAGTGTACATCTACCACCCTTAACATTGTGACCACCTAATTTCTACAATCTCTCTTCATTCTCTCAGCTCTATTTACTGCATAGGAGCACTTTTGTGTGTGTGTGTGTTTTAATTACAGACTGTAGTCTACCACTTGCTACTTTGTTAGCCCACTTTCATCTTGTTCTTCAATGGTCAGGCCCAAGGCACACCACAGGGCAGGTATCATTTGGGTGAAAGATGATTGCCAAAACTGCAGTGAGAGACGTTGTGGCAGGGTGTTAGTTTGTGGTGTGTTTTCACAACTGGAAACATTTACTGTCCACTTCATTAGAGTTTGTTAACAGTAGCTCACCTGTGAGCACAACTATGCAGTGTCTGTGTTCATTTCAAATACATGTACTTATTTACCAAGTAAATTATTAATAAACACTAAAAATTTCTGTTCCAATGTAATCTGAATTTTTCTTACCGTACCTATAGTCTAAGAATTTTTATAAGTGATTTAAATGTGTGGATTAATCCATTACAACAAATCTCTGTAGGATTGTTTGAGTATATTTTAATAATAAACAGTCTGAATTGGCTACAGTGACAGCAATATCTTAATCATTTAAAATGACCAGTATAAAAGGACCAAAAAAAAAGAAAAAGAAAAAGTGTGGTAGGATGAATTCTAACAACATTAATCTTTTTACACATTACTAATACAAGATTGACAAAAACATCATTCAAAAAAAAAAATAAAAAATTTTTCACTCGTTCCCTCTTCGACTCCTTTTGTGACTCTTCTTTGACCGACTGTATCACAAAGAAAATATTTAATTATTAAAATAACAATATTTTAATCAGATTTCAAGAAGTGTATTGAGTACTGTGACATTTTTAAAATAGTGTTCTATTACCTTTCTGGAGATTTTGAGTGGCTGCGATGCCTGTGGCTTCTATGATGACCTGGAATATTAACACACAGACTTATTGAAATGCTTACAAATTAATAGCAAATGTGCAATGTATGCATTGTTAATGTTTTAATCATGCCATCAATTTACTTATTAGAATTTAACCTGAGAAATTTTTTTTAACAGAGTAGTACAGTGTTTCAATGTCTGAAGTGTACCTGGGGACTTGGAGCGGTGTCTCCTGTCTCTGGACCTACTGCGGTGTCTACGAGGACTCTTACTGCGATGGCGATCACGATCACGTTCCCGTTCCCGTTCACGTCTCGGGGATGGACTGATGAAGATGACAATAAGAATTCAAGAGCAACTTCATGGCAATTATAGTATTAAAGTACTTTGGCTTGATATAGTGAGTTTGTTTCTGTATTGTATTTATGAGGAATAACATTATGCAGCGATTATACATAGAGTGGAGAATGGAGATGCTAGACATACGTACCTTCGTCTTTTGGGGGATCTGCTTCTTCTGCACAAATTAAAAAGAAAATCATTGTAAGTAACATTCCCTATTCTGATATTTGCTGTCTTCAAGACTGATATAATTTTGACTTAATGCAAATTTTACTTTATCATATAGAACAACACAGCCGGTTTACTTTTCAATCACTGGCTTTTGGATACATCCTATCAGAGTAAAGTTATGCTATTTATAAATCCACATTCAAAGTGATACCGTATTTTATTATCTTTTGGTAGAGGATTGTCAGAGCAAGAATAAAAGGACATTTGTCTGTTTAGCATTTAAGCTGAATTCTGCAGAATTAAATGTTTTATATACAAAAAAATATATATCTGGACATAAAAATCACATAGAATCCTGAAATCAGGTTAGTAAATGATCAACAAGAAATCTCGTAAGCTTTGCTACACACAGACCTTCTAGGTGAACGGCTCCGTCTATACCGAGGAGACAGAGATCTGCGAGGACGGTCCACATCTCTGTAACTCCGTCTGTGCGGCTCAGGTGTCTGTACTCGCTCCAGCTAGAGTTGCAAAAATCAAATAAAAGTCAATAAAATTATTCTAAAGATTTCTCTAAGGTACTAAAGTTACTTTCTCACTAATAATGCTGGTATTATAGCTTTTGCCCTCTGTCTAGAGCAAGGGGTCTAGTGAAATCTCCCTAAAGCAAGAGCTCTTAATCCTGGTCTTAACTTCCACTGCCCTGCAGAGTTTATCTCCTCAGTTCAAGCATGCTCGCTTTGGCTCAGTGGAGGTTAGCTAATTCATTTGAACAGGTTTGCTGACAATGGGACTCAACGAGGCTGGTCCACAAAGCAGGAGTTTTGAGGTAGTTCTTTTCCTATTGGACACATTTGACTTGAGACTTATGTTAAATTAAGAAATCATCTTTGTGAAATATACACAAAGATCAGAATGGAGATGTCCTGCCCTAATATATTTAGTATGACCCCCCCTCGCAAACATGTCACATCAGAGATTATTATATCTGTACCTCTATCAAAACCAGAGGAAGAGAGCATTTCTTAAGAACATTAAAGGGTACAAAGGACTGAAGAATTGACCTAATACTATTTTTTTTAATTAGGTGTTCATGGTATCTCTAATATTTTAAATGAGTAAATAAATATGTATGTAAATAAGGCAGGCTGAAGATCAAGGGTTTATCGGTGTACAGCAAGGAATATTACATTCACAATATCTACATGTATAACTGCAAAACATTTCGTTATAAACATACAATGTAATTGCAGAATTACAATTAATACCTTCTCCTCCTCTTCATCTTCTTCTTCACTGGACTCCACCTCATCCAGATCTTCCTCAAGCGCACTGATACGTTGATCTAACTGCTCAGCTTCCTCCAAAACTTGCCTCTTCTATAAAAGTTCACAATCAGTCAGTTTTACTGGGTTCACACCTTTGAAGCCATGTATAACACACAATAATTCAGATAAACAAACCTGAAGCCTTGGTAGAATTATGTCACACACTCGTTCTGCATGAAGCAATTCATCTATGAACTCGTCCACATGCATTAGCTCAAATTCTAAAGGGGGAAATAATCATTTGAAACATTTAGCAAATATAACATAGTTGCTCATTCATAAACCTGCTTTATTTAATATATATATGCTTACCTCCATTTCTGTTCTGGGTTTTGATTTTTCTGTAGTCATTATACAATGGTTCTAAATATTTGTAGCAGTC
Source organism: Hoplias malabaricus (assembly GCF_029633855.1). Lineage (NCBI taxonomy): Eukaryota > Metazoa > Chordata > Actinopteri > Characiformes > Erythrinidae > Hoplias > Hoplias malabaricus. The sequence continues at coordinate 55,947,493 of NC_089802.1, read as the reverse complement.
CACTGATGTACCTGTCAGGCGCATATACATCGCTCCAAGCAAGCGTACGTATCTGAAAACAACACAATAGAAACATGTACTCAAAACCTAAAAACTTGTTGAAAGAACTGTAAAATTAGAAACTAGCATTGGTTTCCTGTTTTCGCATAATTTCTTCACTTACACTTGGCTTCATAAGTTTATAGGTATTTGGACGATGAGAAAAGACCAATAAAATCAGGGATGAAGTAAAAGACTAGTGAAAGTCTAGGCATGTCATGTTAATAAACAAAGCATAAATGCCACATACTTGAAATCTTCATTTTTGATGAACTCTACAATGATGTCCTTCTCAGGCTGAATCTGGAGCATCTTCAGTGTCAAACATAGGAAAGGTGTAGGTTTGATGTTTCCACCATACACTCCACCAACAAACTTTAGTTCCATTGCTTTGTCCACAACAAGCTCAGCTTTAAGTAGATTGAATAATGACCATAAAGAGTACAGGAAAAAGAGAAACAAGAGTTAATAATAAAAAAAAGTCATTTTGGAGTTCATAACACACATCAAACAATAAACGGTCAGGCTCATGTACATCTAATCAAAATAAAAACTAATAACATTTAATCAATAATGAATAAGTGTGTACGGGTCCATATCAAATCGAACCCTGCTCCCTAATTAGTGCACTACACAAATAATTGTTTTTGGATTCCAGCGATTGGTTGTTTCCCTGATTAACAATTTCAGACCAAATGTTAGAAAACCATTCTTTCGTACACTGTCACCACGTAATGAACAATCTGGTGAGCAGGGAACATTGGAGATTGGCACTGGATTTATTGCTAAATTGGCCTTTTTAGCGTCGACTGTTCGCATCCACAAGCGCAGACGAAATTAAAAAAGTGTTCACATTTAACACTCTAATGTCCTCAAATGTTCAAGAGAAGCACACTGAACGGAGTCTGGAGTTGAGTTACAGTAGAACAGCAGTGTCCTCCACACCTGTGAGACCGAAACACTCCTCCTTCCAATATTTAGACTCGTAGATTCGAGTACGTATAATTTTCTCCACAAGGTACTGAGGGTTTGTTCCGTGTATGCTGTTAGCATCTTTAACAGTTCTGTTCGCCATTGCTCCAGAAATAAAAAGCGATGGAGCGCGGCGCGCTGAAGGCGGAATCTCAGCAGTTGAACTTCCTCTGAGATCTGTGTGTGACAGAGAGACACATACTGCCCCCTACAGAGCGGAGTTAATAAACCACCCAGACAGCTTAGGTTTCAACATCTAAGCCACATTTAGGACAGTAGGGAATGTTTACATCAAAATATATATTTTATAATTTTTGGAGGGTTAATCGATGACTGGAGGAGCACTTTAAATGATCAAGCTAAAGGAATTTGTAGAATTACCTCCAGAACGTTTGTGTGTGTGTGTTTACACGACCTGATAACGTAATAATATTTAGAGATATCAGTCTGTTTGAGAGTATAAGTAATATTTTCCTGAACTCTTCTGTGTAGTAATATATTGGGTGTAGGGGGCGATTTAAGAATCAGCTTGCTTCATCCGGTCAGTGGGCGGGGACGAGGCACGTCGGTCCAATGATAAACCAGTATGTAAATATGTTATTTTTTTCGCGGGAAAAAAGTCGTGTGGTTTGTAAAGGCGATAGTGGTGACGGGGCAGGTTCGAGCACCGCTGGTCACTGTTCGTGCCTCCAGTGAGTCAGGATTATACCTAATTCTAAATGCTCACTGTCTGTTCCAGGATATTAATATAACTCAGGCGATCATTTGAAGGTAAGGGACTGATGAAAACGAAGTCCACGCTAACTACGGCTGAATCTCAAATAGACCTCTACTCCCTATGTAGTGCACTATGTAATTCGTGACGTAACGGCTTCTGCACCTAAGTGGTGCGTTATATTTCTGATATAAAACCAATTATAATAAGACTTAAACTGCAAGGATCCATGTCTAACCCGTAGTTTATTGTTTGAGGGTAGAAAGTATTGTTTTACAACATAATGTGTGCACTACCCAGAGAGTAGGGAGCTGTTTGAGACACAGCCTAGGCGTGCTGAGCCTATGATACATGGCTAATTTAGTTAGCCTCAGTGCACAAAGGATTTAAATGCTTTTTTTTTTTTCATAAGATCATCAAAATGAATCGCTACAGCACCAGGCTACGAGTGAGGAGGAATTACAAGTGGGAAGGCGAACAGATAAGTGAAGACAGAAAACTTAACAGACTGTATTATAAGTAAGTTGGTCTTTAATATTTTTTTTCGACAGATAATGGTTAGTTAACTCTGTTTTAAGTACTGTTAGAACAGGGTCAGTTTAAAACTATATGCTACATCATATTTATATTTTTTTCACAGGTCTTTGTCTATAGCTGTGGATGGTAGGCCTGATAAGACAGTGATGTCTATAGGCCAGTGTATTCTGATAGAGGGGCATGAAGATGACAATCCTTTTGTGGCACAGCTTCTGAAGCTCTATTCTGATGGTGAGAAACCTCAACTCTTGTTACTCACTCATTTCTTGCCATTTTCACTGTCATTTTTATAACTTTACATATTTGTTAAAGGTAATCCTATACTAATTAATAGTTTCTGATTGTTCCTAGATTCTGGAAGGTGTAAAAAAGCAGTGGTGCAGTGGTTTGCACGTTTGAGTGAAATACCTCAGGCGAAAAAAAAGCTTCTGGGTCGGGACCCCCATCCACAAGAAATCTTCTACTACCAGGACTGCTCCTGTGACAATGAAGTTAATGCTGAAACTATCCTGGGAACAGTTCAGGTGTGTGTGTGTGTAAAGATCAATACAGGAGAATGTCATTAAGTGCTACTAAAGTAATCAAGTTCATGTTAGTCGTGTTTCAGTGCCAAGGACTCTTAACTGTTGTACACAAGCCAAAACAGTGTTCAGGGCCCACCTTTTGCTTTTATTTTATAATTTTTATTTAATACACATACAATATGAAATAATGCAACTTTACTTTTCTCCACAGCCCCCAATGTTATTCCTAGAATTGTCTTTAACTTCCAGTCTCTAACAGTGCAAGTAATACAAATGATAAATGAAGACACATTAATAAATGTGTCCATAAAACTTTCCTGTGCATTTCAAATGTACATTTTCAGCAATTTTCATTCCAATAGCATATTTATTACAGATGTCTTGAAGCTGCACACCCTTCATTGTGTAGGGTTGCCCATGTTGCAATAAAAAGCCAACCAGTGTGATTTGGTGATTTAGAGCATTATATAATGCAGTGGAAAAAAGAGCATGATTTTTTGTTACATGAAACACAAACTTGTGTGTTGTCCCAATGCCCTGTGTCAAAACAGTTCGTTCATTGTCTTTGAGTAGATTATTTCTTCATTTATTTTATTTTTGTTCACATGTAGGTTAAACAAATTCCTGCTCAGGACCCTTTTCCAGAAGATGAGAGCAAAGACACTCTCTTTGTCAAACTTGTATGGGACACCAAATCATTTCGGGTACTGGATGGTGAGCTGTTTCAACCCGCTCAGAGTCCCATGTCTCCACCACCTTCTCGACGTGCTCCTCGAGTTCGTGCTCTCCCCACGCCGGACCCTAGTGTTTTAAAGAGGGCCATGTCTGGCATCAGCACTCGTGGCAGTATGAGCACAGGCAAAATGGTTTCCACAGAGGCGGAGTCGGCCCACTCTGCTTCTAAACTCTCTGCTGCCAAGATACTGAATATGAAGAGGATAAGCAGAGTCTCCTCAAATCCAAACATTCGCAAGAAGTTGGACCTTTGCAGTGAGTGACTTTAGATTTCTTTGGTGCCAGTGATTTCAAATGTGTTGTTTAGTACTCCATGCACTTGCAGCTTATTTGTGTTCATGTGTGTTACTTCTTTTCTTTCTTTCATTCATTTTCGTTCCCTGAGAAGTCTGCAGCAAATGATTTGAAACATGAACTGCTTAATGACAAAGTCATAGTTTTATGTCTAGAGGAAAATAGGGCACAATTTGACATAGAGTAAATATAACTAGGCTATTTTCTTTACTATCTATACTATAAAAATATAGTTTTTCATTATAGTAATTGAATTTCCGAGTATAAGTAAGTAAAGAGCTAGAATGTCTCAAGTACAGCATCTAATCTGTCCGGGTTATTTTTAATGCAATTAAATACAGCTAGTGAAGGGAAACCCTGAAAGAAATCTGTCATTCATTTGGAAGTTCAGAAGTGTTTACTGCTGAAAGATGTTGATAGAGGATCTTCAAAAATGTGCCACACGTATGTTTTTTGGGGGGGATCAATGAATTTTTAACAGGACGTTTTTAACAGAAGTTACAAATGATGTTCAATCAATTGTTTTATGCCCACCCTTTGTGGAGCAGTGGTCGTTTATATGAAGCCCAAAAATATTACACACTGATTGCATTGTTGTTTGTTTTGCATTCCCAGGTCCAGTTAAGAAACTGACCAGAGATGATGTTCTTGGTGAAATAGTGGATGATGACCAGGAAACAGATGAGGATCTGGCCACCAAACTTGGAAGTTCCCCACCTCGTGGCATCTCAATCACTGTCAAGCTGACACGAATGTCAGCTCCTCTGGAGTCTTCCGTTAGGAAGGAGCAGTTTTCTATCCAGCCTTTGAACAGCCCTGATAGACCCACTCCTACTGCCCTTGACAGGATATCTAGCAGGTTAGCCTATGAGTGCAGTTTATGGGCGTAATCTCAAATTGTATATTAATATTATTGGATTGTATATTAATATTATTGGTAGTCATTTTTCTTAGTAATATGTTCAGTTGAATGACCAGCTTCCAGAGCTTGGTTTAGGCACCGTTGTTGTGTATAACCAAGCTGGTTTACAGAAAAGTCTTTTGCACAATGTACAGCATGAGTGGAGTTTTTAAGCTTTCCACTGCCCTCTCAGGGACAATCTTGGGCTCCAGCTGCTGGGAGATGATGATTTTGAGCTAGAGCAGATGCTCAAAGGTAGGACCCCTCGTAAAAGACAGGCCACTCCAAGGAGAGTCAGCCTTCGGGGACAGAAGTAAGAATTTCAGCCCCCACTTGATGGTGACTCAAGCATAGGGACAGTGTCTGGTGATTGCACGATGGGTGAAGGAGTTTATTCCATGGCTTTTTTATTTACCTGCAAGTTACGTTCTGTATGTTACTTTCAAGTTTTGTTTTCACTAGCTTCATTTCAGCTCACCTGCTGAGTCTTGAGTGAATGTTTACATTCATATCGATGCCCATGATGGCACTGATGAGCATGTTTAAGGACTTGGGATTTTGATCAAGTGATAGCTATGAGTGATTTAATGCCAATTTGTTTTTGGGTCTAGAACTCCCTCCACGAGAAGAGAGTCAACTTCAGTCAAAGAACCAGCTCTTGCTGTGTTGTAAGTATCCAGACATCTCTGATGCTTTCTGTATGAACTCCTTGCATAAAATCTAGACAAGGCTCAAACTTTTTTTTTCAGAAAAGCCCTGTTTGGGACAATGGGTTTCAGCATCTGATTTTTCAAATGAGATTGAGCCACAGCTGAATTTAGTGAGAGAGCCAAGTGAGGATCAAGGAGCAGAAGCTTCATGGTCTGCCATGCTATGTTGCATATAGTCAAACTGTAATTAGGGTAAATAATACTATTGATCTCTCCTCAGAGCTGAAGAAGAGCATGAGGACTCTCCTGCACAGACTGTTGCTACTCCCCGCTCCAAAAGGAAATCAGCCCTTCTTGCATCTCCCCTCATCAAAAAGCAGCTGTATGTTTTGTTTATTTTCATTTGACAAAGAAACTGTTGATTTAGCATTTAATGGTTTTGTGAAATTTTAAAAAGCCAAATATATGCAACTTTTATTAAAATTGTGTTGTTAAATGATATTGTAGGAATCAGCTGAAAAAGAAGGACGAGTGGCAATCAGATGGCGACGAGACTGATGACGATTGCTGTTTCGTGCCTTCTAAGATTGACCTAGAGAGCAGTAGTAATGAGGAAGAGGAGGAGAAAATGGACAGTGAGGATGAGCAGGTTGTAAAGCGGAGCAGGCGGAGTGCAGCATCCCAAACTCCTCAATCATCTAAAAACCGCAGAGCGTCTGCTAGAACCCCGCGCAAAACTCCCAGCAAAAAGGTACACAGTTACATTTCAGAAAGACATGGTGGTAAGGTTCATGTCCTTAAAAGGTTCACAGATTATGTCCTATATCACCACTACTGTTATACAATAGGGAGAACTACTCTTTTTGGAACTAACTGTTGTTAAATTTAAATATAAAAACAGTTGGTTAATAATACGTTAACTGTAATTCCACAAAACTTTCAAATCCTTTCTGAAATCATGTGTTACATTTGTTTTTAATAGGTTTATATTTTTTACAGGCTGCTCCTAGTACTCCCCGGACACCACGTCATGCCACACCAAGCATTCCCACCAGAAATCTGCCAGCCAGGACGCCAGGCAATGTCCTAGAAGAGGCAAGGGCAAGGTGAGAGGCTGTGCCAAAATACTTAGAGATGTATTTGCAGAATTGTATTTGGTGTTCCAATATCAAGAGGGATTCAGCATATAACTGGTTAATAAGTTACAATTCTCCAGTTTTGCCCAAACACATGAAACATTCTCTCTGATAATTTAAGTATTTATTAGCGCTGAATATCCTGAAGGTGGTGCTGAAGGAACACATTCTAACAAATTTTAATGATTTGGGAAATACGGATAGTAACTCTTACAGTTTTGCCCATTCTTTCCTGATACAAGAACTCAGCTGCTCACCAGTTCATGTTATCTATTCTATCCATGATACGCCATAGGAGACACATCTGAACTGCTGTCAAGCACATCAGAGCTGTCTACATGTGAGCTCTGTTGTAGCATTGTCACTGAGGCCTGGCATTGTCTTGCTGAAATAGCCATGGATGCTGAATATATCCTATCTACATATAGCTGGTCACCCAGCTAGGGCACAAAGCAATTTTCCTGCCTACAACGTGTATGGATTTCTCCTTGTGTAATAGTTTCAAGTTGCAGAATTTTATAAAGCAGCAGAGTGTATTCTAAAGTACAACTGAGCCCGTATGGCAATATTCATTACAGTAATATGATGATTTCTCATGCAATGCCATCTGGGAGTTTAAAGGTCCTGCACATTCAGTGGTGGTCCACAGAGGATTTTTTTTGCACATTTCCTGAACTGTGCATGATATTAATGTGCATTGAGAATTTTTCAAAATTTTACATATTTAATGTCATCAAACAATTATTGAAGCCCCTACTCTGAGACTACAATAAAAAAGACAGACTGAAATTTGTACGTGATCACCAGCATGATGTTTGGCATCAAGTTTGAGTTCTTGTTTTAACTTGCTCTCACCAAATTTGCCTCACCACTTCCCCTTGAGGGGTCACTGACACCATAAGGGCCATTCCATTTCTGTGTGAACTGAAGTGTGTTAAACGAGGCCTTGGAGGGGCGAGGAATGTCCACTTCAGAAGCCGAAGTGTTGGCATGAGACAATTTTTATTGCAACAGCATAATCATAGGACAAAGCAGTTTGTAGGTGTAAGCAGAAACCAGACAAATCTTAACTATGCTTAAAATATCAAAAACCTATGATAAATTATTACAAAATATCGTTTACACTATGGTTAGGTTATACAATAATAATAATAAATAAATAAAAATACTCAGCTCTTGTGGTCACAGGCAGTGTAGAGTGTTGGCTTTATTTGGAGTAATGGGTTAAAATTTTAGGAAGGCATTGTCAGAAGCTTGTGCAAATTTCTTATGCACTGAAAATCTGATAGAACCTGAAATTTGTTGGTAGAATAAATGTTTTTGCAAAACTGCACACACAATATGAAATGTGTAGAGTTGTGAAAATTGGAGCTTGACGTGTATGACTTTTATTTTATTTATTTATTTTTTTTTTGTGTCCTTAATAGGTTGCACGTGTCTTCAGTTCCTGAGTCTTTACCATGTAGAGAACAGGAGTTCCAAGACATCTACAATTTTGTGGAGAGTAAAATTTTGGATGGCACTGGAGGGTGAGTCTGGTCCTGACACCTGAGATTCTTCCTTTCCAAACCTAAAACACAGTCATTGTACCTTTTTAATTAAAGGCTAAGCACCAGCTTTATGAAAGTGTCAAACAAAGAAATACAGTGGAATTTGAGTTCCTAACTTGTGTTTATTGATAGTCAGAAAACATGTTATTTCTTACTAATTCAAGGAATAATGTTTATTCCTTTGTATATTTCATGGTATTCATTGATGTTTATAGTGTCGGATGAATTCGAGTTCGGCTTCGATCACATTTACAAGAATAACGGTACCTCTAAAATTGAGTTTAGCTTATTGTTAGGCTATTGTCACGAATAAATGTTTGTTATTTAGCTAGATAGATACTGTCATAACGGTGTTTTACCGCGGCGTTGTTCAGCTGTTGTCCACCAGTGACGTCACGGTTGCGTTCAAGAATTTCTGTAGCGAGCTTGGGTTTTTCCGTCAATTTAATAAAATTGTCAGTTATAAAGCAAATTAAGCTGCTATTTTCATTTTAATTCATACTTATATATGTCAGTAACTAAAATAATGTGAAATATTCACGGAGGTCCATTTAAGTGGTGCTTAGCCTTTAACATGCGTTTAACCTTATTGCTGTGCGCTTGTTTTTACAGGTGTATGTATATCTCTGGTGTGCCTGGCACAGGGAAGACAGCCACAGTACACGAGGTAATAAGGTCTCTTCAGCAAGCTGCAGAGCAGGACGAGATCCCTCACTTTCAATTCATAGAGATCAATGGTATGAAGATGACAGACCCACACCAGGCTTATGTCCAGATACTGCAGGTGCGCACCCTTTTCTGTCTCTCTTGTCTTTTGCGTCTCTTTACTTTCTGTAATTATTCCTTGCTGTGATTAAACCTCACCTTTTTTAATGTGTTGTAGAAACTTACTGATCAGAAAGCAACAGCAGACCATGCTGCAGCCCTGCTGGAGAGGCGCTTCAGTATGCCAGCACCAAGTAAAGAAACCACAGTGCTCTTGGTGGATGAGGTGAGATTCTATAATGACTACTGTCATTTCCACATTGATTGGTGGGGTAGACTCTGGCATCTTTGGCCACATTTTACACACCAATAAAGCAGGTCCTGTAGCCTGACAACATTCACTTCTGACATTACCTCTTTTGGCCAGACATAGAATGAACTGCATCTTATCAGACTTTGACACAGTTTATTAATTGTAATTGTTGCAATAGCTCATGTGAAGGTGATTCTAAAGGACACACTTGCACTTTTTTCCTTTTTTTTTTTTTCCCCTCTCTCTTTTGGGCAATTTTCAGTTCATTATATTATCATGATGTGTTCCCTTTGCATCTAATGTCGGTTGATTTATTGGAAAATATCCTAATTCTGTCCACACTTTAAAAGCTATAAACTGAAGTCTGTACCCTTACACACACTTTATTTTTATTATTATTATTTTTTTTTTTTTTTTTTCCATCTTATTTTATGTCATCTGTGCTTGCATTTCCCAGCTGGACCTTTTATGGACCAGAAAACAGAACGTCATGTATAACCTGTTTGACTGGCCAACAAGACGCCATGCCCGACTGGTGGTGCTGACCATTGCCAACACTATGGACTTACCTGAGAGGATAATGATGAACCGTGTAGCGAGTCGACTTGTAAGTCACCCAGAAACTGAAATGACATAGTGACAGAACATCATATGATAGTTAATAAAGAGTCCTCATTAAATGTTTGTCTATGTGTATTTCCAGGGATTGACACGTATGTCATTTCAGCCATACACTTTTAAGCAGTTGCAGCAGATTATCTCATCTCGGCTGAACAGGGTAAAGGCTTTTGAGGAAGACGCGCTTCAGCTAATTTCAAGAAAGGTAAAGGCACTCAGCTACACACTAAATATAAAAAGGATGTTCCAGATCAAACAACTATTGTTTATCTTTATCGGTAAAGACATATGTTTTGCTTCTGAACCAAGGGGGCATTGACTTTACCTTTGCATAAATTTAACCCTTCTCTGGTTAAACCAGAACTTCAGAGGTCTGACATGCATATTGCTCTGTCTTATCTACTTGATCATCATTCAAATAGGAAGTGCTGTTGAATTATTTGATAATATATAATAAGTAAAATGAAACAACACATGGAGTACAATAACAAGACAAAGAATTCAATATAAAGCTTTTATATACTCAATATTAAAATTAAGTGAAATCATTATAATTGTTTTTACACTTCAGTTATATTTTTAGAGCACACAATAATGGTGTTATTTCAATGGTGTCTCAGTTCATGCAATTAAGATGAATGTGTTAATGTTCACAGATGTAATTGGGATAGTCAACACACCAAGCAAATAAGTATGTTTCTGCTTCTCCGAGCTCAGTTTATTGACTGATGGTTGTCTTGTTGACGCCCAGGTGGCAGCCCTGTCTGGGGATGCACGCCGCTGTTTAGATATTTGCAGACGGGCCACGGAAATCTGTGAATACTCCAGTCAGCAGGGGAGTGCTGGATTAGTTGGCATGAGTCATGTGATGGAAGCTTTGGATGAGATGTTTTCGTCCTCCTATATCGCAGCTATCAGGTGTGAACAGTCTACATCTTTGATGGTGCAGATGCATGACATCTCCCCTTTATTTCTTCATTGATTCTAAGCTTTTGGTTGTTGTTGAATAATGTGTGTGTGTGTGTGTGTGTGCGTGTGTGTCCCTTACAGGTGTGCTTCTCTTCAGGAGCAGCTGTTCTTGAGGGCGGTGATTGCAGAATTTCGTAGGCTGGGTCTAGAAGAGGCTACATTCCAACAGGTAACTTTCTCAACTGACCGTTCAAAGTACAAACACACTATGCTTACATGCTTGGGCCCTGTTTTAGCTGCCTTACAATTACCTGGAGAAGGCCATTTTATCTAGATTAGCTTTAAATGAAATTAAGGTTTGTCTGGTAAAAATCTGTAATGTAACTTGGTTTTCACAAGTATAACTTGTTAAAATTCCGGAATCATATAAGATCCTTCTGGGAAAGTGCTTCTGCTCCAGTGGGCCTCACCGTGGTATAATGTACAGTGGAACCTCTACTAACGAACTTTTCAAGATACGAACCAGGCATTTGAATATTTTTTTTTTTGTTTTTTTTTTTGCCTCCACCAACGAACCATGACTCTAGAAACAAACCTGAGCCTATGACCCCAGTAGGCGAGTCTCCCAGCGCGCCCAGACTTGAGTGAGCTTTTAAGATTAGCAAATTGTAGTTTTAGCAATTAAGCGTTAGTGTAAATAGCAGACATCGAAATTCATGCTAAGTTAAGCCGTATCTATGATTCGTCTCCCCACATTCACCCGCCTACTCTCCGTTATTCCACCCACCCCCCACCTCCCGTCATACAGCCAGTGCCTGTGTTACTCCTCCAGCCAGTCGTCACGTCTTCAAGGTAGCGAAATGTAACCACTTAAAACTTTTTTTTTTCCCTCTTTTTTTATTACTGTTACCACTGTATTTCTCTCATTATTTTATTTATTTATTTATTTTTACTAATTTGAGAGTTTTGTAAACATATATCAGTGCAAAAAGGGTGACTTTCGGGGTGGGGGCTGGAATGCATTAATTGCTTTTCCATTATTTTAAATGGAGAAAATTGTCTCGAGAAATGGACTTTTCCACTTACGAACCGGATCACAGAACGGAAAGTTCGTAGGTAGAGGTTCCACTGTACCACAAAACCTGACAGTAGACAATATCCTCTTTTGACATTACTGTCATTGCTATTTTGAAATACTGTCAGTATCTGTGGTGGTTCTGGGGAAATCACACAAGGTGAAAAGTGAAATGTACTCTGTTGAAAAAGCGCCCATGAGTGACCAATATTTCTTCTCACTTTGATCCTATTGTGGGACAACTTATGCTTCTCACAGGTTTTCTACAGTGACTGTTCTCAAAGGGTTCAGGGATCATTATACAGTGATCATTATTCTCATTTGGGATTTATAGTGGTTATTCATTATTCTCATTCGAGTACTATAGAGTCACCATTTCATTCTTTTTGCTCTGCTCCTACCTATTGACTATTCTTTACACATCACTTCTATCTGTCCCTCTCCACGTTTTTGTGTTAGGTGTTTGTACAGCACCAGGCTCTCTGTCGAATGGAGGGGCTGCAGCCAGTGAGTGTTTCTGAGGGTCTGGCCATGTGTCAGAGGCTTGGAGCCTGTCGTCTTCTCCTCCTGGAATCCAGTCGCCTTGACTTGCTGCTCCGAGTCCGTCTCAATGTCAGCCAGGACGATGTTCTGTATGCTCTGAAAGCTGACTAAAACCAAGATCTGTTGCCTAGATGTTTCAGCTGAAAAGTCTAAAGACTGATTACCTTAGACCCTCTAAGGCCATGCTAATTAATCTCCTTCAGTCTCCAGCAATGGTAGATGGGTTCTATTTTAATGCACACAAACTCTGAGCCATTACAGGAAGTCAACAAACTCAAATTCACTTCTTTGCCCCAGTGGCATCGAGGTGCACCTAAGTGAATGGTTGTAATATTCAGATTGACTTTAATTGTACAGTCAAGTGACTCATAGGTTAATCTGCATATAATAATAATAACAATAGTGCTTTGATTAGTATTTTAATGTTGGAGAGCAAGTCTCCCCCTAATTTGTTTTCACTGCGTAATGTGTTTTAAACTGTCTTATGTATGTGTAAATTTTGTTGTCTTTCATGAGCCATATATTTTATATTTGTTGATTTTTCAGACTTGAATTCTTGAATAAAGTAATTCCCCTTCAGTATAATTTCCCTGTTGAGTCCAATTTATTTATTTATTTATTTACTTACTTAATGCAGTCAAATATTGGTCAAATATTGTTGCCCTGTAAAGGACTGGCGCCCCCTCCAGGGTGTATTCCTGCATTGCGCCCAATGATTCCAGGTAGGCTCTGGACCCACCGCGACCCTGAATTGGATAAGCGGTTACAGATAATTAATGAATGAATGAATGCTTTAAAGTATGTATTTTTGAGATGCTTTTTATTCTACAAAAATATTTTACCTGGAATCATTGGGCGCAAGGCAGGGACACACCCTGGAGGGGGCGCCAGTCCTTCACAGGGCAACAAACAAACACTCACACCTACAGACACTTTTGAGTCACCAATCCACCTACCCATGTGTGCTTTTGGACTGTGGGAGGGAACCAGAGCACCCGGAGAAAACCCACGCGGACACGGAGAACACACCAACTCCTCACAGAGTCACCCGGAGCAGGACACCAGCTCCCTGGAACTGTGTGACTGTGACACTTCCTGCTGCACCACTGTGCAGAGCTGCCTGTTCTGAATTCTCATTCAGAACCCTCTAAAGATTGTGTTATAAAATATTAATTTAAACAACACTATATAGTATATTTAACTTAACTTAATTTTAATTAATAAACTTAATTTTTTCATTAAATTCTATTGAATGTAATCATTGTAATGCTTTTCTGGACAAAAATGGGAGAATAGAGCTTATAGTTGCTACCACAGAAACTGTGCTACATAACATTTTGAGGTGGTCATAAACCCCCACTCCATCACTTCATATCAGGACAGTGCTGTCAAAGTGCATTACATTCTGCAACAGTAGGGGGAGCACAAGTGTAAAAATGCCTAATCTTAGGTGCTTTAAAAGTTGCATTATTTTTGTCCATGCTATTTTCACTTGTTTTATTGTTTCATATACTCTATTGAAATAAAATCAGAAGCAAAGTCTGAATTGTATTAAATATGGAATGAACAATGATGGATGAAAATTACTTTAGTGAGTTTCAAATTATTTCTGAGAAAATATGGGATTTTTCATGCAAAGTTATGAAGTAATGTGTATGCATCTATAGTGTTACTAGGGCGGCACAGTGGCCCACAGGCAGTGTCTGTAAGAGGTTTGGTGTGTTCTCCCTGTATCTGCATGGGTTTCTTCCCGCAGTCCAAAAACACATTAGTAGGTGGTTTGGCTACTCAAAAGTGTCCATAGGTGTGCTAGTTTGTGTTGCCCTATGAAGGACTGGCGCCCCCTCCAGTATGTGTTCCTGCCTTGCACCCAGTGATTTCCACCACGACCCCTGAAATGGATAAGCGGTTACAGCATATGAACATATGAATGTTCATCATTCATCATTGGGTGCAAATCAGGAATACACCCTGGAGGGGGTGCCAGTCCTTCACAAGGCAACACACATTCACTCACACTTTTGAGTCGCCAATCCACCTACCAATGTGAGTTTTGGGACTGTGGAAACCGGAGCACCCGGAGGAAACCCAAGCAGGACACACCAACTCCTCACAAACAGTCACCCGTAACTTCCAGGTCCCTGGAGCTGTGTGTCTGCGACACTACCTGCTGCACCACCGTGCCGCCCCTGTACACACTTCCAACAATAAATTAAAGAAGTCTGATGTGTTATAGGCTTTTTAAAGGTTGTACATTCTAATGAAAACAAATGTGCATAAGAAAATCTTTATTATAATATAAATTGAAATACAAAAATAGTTACATTCAAATGAAAGTGTAATTAAAATCCAGTAGCTACATTTTAGACACTTTAAAATAAAACTTTACACAATTACATGATATAAAAAAAAAATATATATATATATATATACATATTACAATGATACACAAACAAGCTGCTCACAGAACGTTTTAAATTAACCTGTTTGAAAATAAAAATGAAAATTTAACAAAAAATTTACAACCACCTTTTTTTGAGAGTTTAACAATACATGGGGGAACAGGGAAGAAATAAATGATTGTGCCTTTACTTATATGCTTCCTGATTTTCAGGGATTCAGGAAGTTATGAAGATCTTATCTTGTGTGAATTTTAATTTTTTTCTTCTTTTTAACTCTGAGGTTGCTAACTTTGTTTTGTTGAAACTATTCCTTGTGACAGTGCCTTGGCTGAGGTTTTGCAAGTAGCATGACTTACACTAATATGGTGAATTTCAAAATCGTTTGCAATGTATAACTTTTGGTGTCAGGTTTAGGAATGCAAGACCAAAAAATATCAGTGCAGATTTAGACTTGCCCAGAGATGCACAGGACCTCTGAGGTTAAACATTGACCTGGTTTTAATCCCTCCTGCTCTAGCTCTATGCTAGAATAAATGCAAATCCGGTAACTTATGCAATTTCATTTCCATACATGGAGCAGAAAGTAAAAAGTTTATTCTGAAATTTGAACTCTTCACTCTACCTTAGAGGTTGCTATATTTTCTAAGTTGGTGTAGTGACGCTCCAGCATTTGTGCTTCACCAACTCTAGCCTGCACATAGGAGTGGTTGAGGATGTTGGTAGAGGAGTTTGAAAAGGTGGTGTAACAGACAGAGGAGCAACAGCAGAGTATATCCCCAGCTTGGCCAGATGTTGAATTCACTTTGCAGACATAGTCATTACCAGTCAGGCATGGGAGATGTTCCTCTGTGTTTAACGTCACATACTCCCTATTCATCTCCAGACCATCCACAGCATATTCCACATTACGATCCCCAGCCAAAGAGCCATGCTGAGGGAATTGAGGGCAGTTAGATGGCTTCCTCAGAAACTGATTGTCTCCTTCATACATGATCTCCACCACTGATGCAGGAATGTCTTCATCACATAGCTTAATGCTAAACTTAGGCTCCTAGAACAGGGGCACAGTGTCATTCAGGTGCATCAGTGTTCTGACAATTTACATATAGTCACTGTAATATTAAAACAGCATTTCTATTAAATGAAATCTTTATAGTAGTATAAAGCTATAATATGTCTTGATGCAAACAAATTTCATTCCCAATAACAAGACCATTTCTACCAGTCCTTCCATGATATGCCCTAACAATGTAATTTATAGCATTACTCTGACAAGTTTAGGAATATCAAAATGATTTTCGCTAGAAGGTGCCACATCCATATCATTTTATTCATCATCCATATTTTCAGCACTTTTTGTTCAACTCGATCTGCATTTGCATACATACCACTGTAGCAATAATTCTTTGTTAAGTGGCCATTTTCCAAGTTCTTTCTTTGTTTTAGACAGTCTTTTTTTAACTATATTGCCTTTACGATTGATACAGGTTTTTTGTTTTGACTGCTCATCATTACCTTAACACTACTTTGAACTGTGTTCCTCTGTGTGTGTGTGTGTGTGTTTTGTAACATCACAAGAACAGTGAGTTCAAAATGGATCATTTTTGAAGCATTGTTATCCTTTGTTTCCATATATGAATTGTATGGACTAGTCTGTCTTGAAACATAATCATACTTACAAAATATATCATATTCTTTTATTAAAGGGAGATGCATGCAGTTTCTTAATAATATTCCAGTATTTAGTTTACCCAATGTTGTCCACTGAGATCTTTCAAGAAGCTCTCCAGCACATCATTAAGGTTTGGGACTGGTGGCCATAGGACCTGCTTCAGCCTACTGATGGGCAAGAGTTCATAAACAGGGCATTATTATCTAATAAATGCTCTGTTATTTTATCACATATTTTATACTTTAGAAATTAATGAAGCTAACCTTACATATCTTGAGAGGGAGAACATCACTACAAAAAGGGTAAGCAAGATCAATGGGACAAGGGCAATATACGGCAATCCTGTGTAGGTGCAGAAATGCTTGTCAACACATTAGTCTATTCATATTTGTTTTGTTTTTTTGGTATTTTGTAAATAGTGTTCATATTTTACATAGTGTATTAAAAACACTTCAGTACCTGTGTTTGAAGGAAGCTGTACCTTCAGGCTTTTAGACCAAGTGCTCCATTGTCCACTGTATAATGATCCGTTAGGCATTGCTTTGACCTGGATAGAGTACTGACTGCCGACTTGCATGTCCAAACATGTGCTGATTTTTGGACTTGGCACTGTAAAAAGCTGAAATAATAAGACATTATATTTCCCATGTTTCTTCTTTTTGTTCCTACTTCTTTTTGATTATTGTCGCTGTCCAGTTAACCCTTTAAACCCTGACACATTAAATAACAATACAATTAAAACTGTTTTTTAGAAAATCACACATTATATGGCCCTTTTACTAAAAAAAACTAATTAAATTTTGGATCATATAAATTTCGAATGCATCATATTTAGACATTTAACAATATATGTTTTTCTTTATTTGGTCTTTCGTTCACTGCATCAGTTAAAAACATGTATCTCCATTTTTGTCAATTTTAGTGTACTCAGTCATTTGACCACAGCAGCTGTTCTTAACATTGTGTGAGAATTTCATGATGAATGCACCAATAGAAATACTACAAAATTACTTGGTATAATTACATTTACATTGACTAAGAAGGTTTTTTTGTCCTGTACTTCTACAGTTACCATTTTTGGAGATTTTAATTGGATAGCGGCATTATATTTTTTTCAAATTATAACCTTCTTTTTTAAAATTATACATTTACTTGTATTTTCATAATGGTCACTTCTTATCAGAAGTTCATTCATTCATTCATTATCTGTAACCGCTTATCCAATTCAGGGTCACGAGCCTACCTGGAATCATTGGGCGCAAGGCAGGAATACACACTGGAGGGGGCGCCAGTCCTTCACAGGGCAACACAGACACACACACACACACATTCACTCACACCTACGGACACTTTTGAGTCGCCAATCCACCTACCAATGTGTGTTTTTGGACCGTGGGAGGAAACCGGAGCACCCGGAGGAAACCCACATGGACAACACACCAACTCCTCACAGACAGTCACCCGGAGCAGGAATCGAACCCACAACCTCCAGGTCCCTGGAGCTGTGTGACTGCGACACTACCTGCTGCGCCACCGTGCCGCCCTTATCAGAAGTTAACATGCTTAAATTTAGTGTACATTAAAGTGGAATTTCCTTCATATGTCATGATTAATTTGTAATTAGAAAATCAAAGAGTAAAGTCAAAAAGTATTGAAATGTTCTAGTTCTTGAAAAACAGAATCCTGATGCAGTGCCTACACAAGCAGCTTAAAAAATAAATAAAATAAGGAAAAAGAAAATGGAATTACTCAGCAGCTAAATTTTGTGTTACAAATGATCTATAAACAATCACAACACAGAATTTAAATATGTAAATTAGTGGATCATCTGAAAAATTCCTGCTGTGTATAGCACTGTCACTGTTTGAAATTTGTACTCTGCAGTTTAAAAGTTCTACAAGAGCAAAAATAAATCTGCAAAGCAAAACTCTTAGAATCAAGAGCAAAAAGCTTATATGGTAAATGGAAAATAGAAAAAATAAATCAAAAGTATATTTTTAAAAGAGGTTTAAAGAAGGATGGTTATCTTAATACTCTTTTCAATTATTTATTACTTATTATCATTTGCATTTTGCCAGTTGTTGGCCAGCTCTCTCTTTTTTTTAAATAAGTTCTTTTGTTTCTGGAATCTCTATGTTGATTCTGCTCTTTAATTTTGTTTCTGATTTTGGAACATTTTTCACAGTTGGGAAGGTCTTAGTAGATGACGTTCACCTGGCGTTCACTGGACATTGGTCACTGATTCAGGACTTACAGGTGCTCTGCTCTGAAACCTTTGGGGCCTAACCACGCTCACCCTGGCAGCTCTGGTCACCTGACCTTTAGGTCATTTAAAATTTTGCTCCTTTGGTCTGAAGTGTGTTCTGAGGCATATGATTTCATATGTGATTTCAGCAAACTCCATTTCACCTTTGAAATATGCTCAAAAACGAGAGGGGCACTTTGGGTGTCGCACTGCAGTGTATGGGTAGATGTCGGGCAGGCTGAAGAGTTTAAAATTAGTGCGAGCAAATGATCAGTAGTAAGTGGGAGAGGTGTCTACACCCCACCCACCCTTCTTTCTTTATTGCCTTTGTTCACTCTTCCTCTTTGCCCCAGTTTTCTCTCTTTCACCCTCCGTCCTCCTTTTCTTCGCTCCACATCATTAATCCATTTCATTTGTTCTCCACATTTTCTTATCGCTTTTATCCCCCACCCCTTTTTATGTTGCCTTAGTTTGCCAAATAACACAAATGACTATCCAAAGATGGCAACTTAGTAACATTCTATGATCTTTTCCCTCCCTGACCACTTGCTAGATGCCTCCATGCTCCATGCTCGTTTTCCCTTACCTCATGTTTTACAAATTAAGCTCTGATTGACAGGATATGTAGAAAAAAAAACTTATTAACAATTGACTTTTGAAAAATCTTCTGATGTTCCCTGTAAATTTAGAAGCTCTTACCTTTTTCTATTGGTTCATTCAACACAACCTGTTGTAGACCTAGGGTAAGAAGGACTTTAAATAGCTCATATACAGGGGTTAGACAATGAAACTGAAACACCTGTCATTTTAGTGTGGGAGGTTTCATGGCTAAATTGGAGCAGCCTGGTGGCCAATCTTCATTAATTTCACTTTGCACCAGTAAGACCATGTGCATCCAATGGTTCAAATATTGTATCCTGAAGGCAGTGCCGTGTATCAGGACGACAATGCACCAATACACACGGCAAGACTGGTGAAAGATTGGTTTGATGAACATGAAAGTGAAGCTGAACATCTCCCATGGCCTGCACAGTCATCAGATCTAAATATTATTGAGCCACTTTGGGGTGTTTTGGAGGAGCGAGTCAGGAAACGTTTTCCTCCACCAGCATCACGTAGTGACCTGGCCACTATCCTGCAAGAAGAATGGCTTAAAATCCCTCTGACCACTGTGCAGGACTTGTATATGTCATTCCCAAGATGAATTGATGCTGTATTGGCTGCAAAAGGAGGCCCTACACCATACTAATTAATTATTGTGGTCTAAAACCAGGTGTTTCAGTTTCATTGTCCAACCCCTGTAGGCTCATTCCTCACCTTCCACTCAGTCTCTCCTTGGGTTTGGTAGCGTATCTGATAGATCAGGTGCTGAGATATGGCTGGAAGAGGAGAGTCCCATCTCAGACAGTGCCGTTCTCCGTCATTTTCCTCCTTAAGTCCCTCCGGAGCTTTTGTCTTAACTAATAAGAGGAAGAACAAATTAATTAGCCTTAAGTATATATATATATATAATATTATATTATTATAATCTAAAATCATTAGCTCATCTTGCACCCAGTGATTCTGGGTAGGCTCCAGACCCACCACGATCCTGGACTGGATAAGGTTACAGACAATGAATGAACGAAGTAATGAATGAATCTCAGGGTGCATCTTCACATCACATGGCAAGGGGCAACAGACATCCATATTGGCTTTTTTTAACAGTTATGCTGATTCTGTTTATTAATGGGCACTACCATTTACAAATAATAAAAATGGCAAACTAGATTCGGGGCAGCTATGGCCTAATGGTTAAAGGTGCAGGTTTGGGACCAGAAGTTTCTGCTTTCATCCCCACTACTGGCAGGAATTTTGGGGGCAGTGGAATGAATTAACTACACTGTCTTCCTCCCTCAATCTACTGTTAAGATGCCCTTGAGCAAGTCACCTAACCCTAAACTGTTCCCTGTGATGGCTACCCACTGCTCTGGGTGTTTGTACACTGCCCCTAGTGTGTGTGTGGGTGTGTGTGTGTGTGTGTGTGTGTGTTTGTGCACATGGGTTTTCACTGTCATGGATGAGTTAAATGCAGAAGACACATTTCATTGTATGTTGTAGAATGAAAAGTAATTGCGCATTTCATTTAAATTCATGTAGCAGCAAATTGATCTTCTGTCTCTGACTTTATAGCTACAAAGTGGAGCAGTAAGGTAGGTGTTTAATAGAATTAATTTTGGGTGGGCAGAGTGTTTAAAAACTCCTGAAGCACTGCTGAGTCTGATCCACTCATACCAGCGCAAGACACACAAACCGTACACAACCATGTCAGTGTCAGAGCAGTTCATATATAAAGTGAAAATATTTTTTGACTTACTGGTGTTCTTCATCCTGAACATGTCCATGTAAAAGATTCGCTTATGCGGCTTCAGCTCAGCTGTGAGGTAAACCTTGAACATGGTGGAATCCTCTCCATCAAGATCACACTGTAGGATTGAATTAGCAGTCCTGCTGCAAATACTCCAGCCTCCCCATGTACCACTGAAAAGATCAGAACACAGAGTAATCAAAACAAAGCTTCCCTCACTTTAAATACATATTACATTGAATGTATGTATTCAGTGCTACCTACTTCTGTGTTTTTCTGTAATGCAGACTATAACCATCAGATTTATACTGTCCTTCATTCCATTTACACTGCACTTGTTTCAGGTCAGGAGTGTGGCACTCTAAATCAATGTCAACTGCAAAACACCAAGACAAAAAAATGTTTATCAAAACTTTGTATTTTTATTTTTTTGATAAGTTTGAAATAGTAATTAAATGAAGAGCTGTTAAAAACCATCTCTCTGAAGACCGCAATAGGAATCTAGGAATATATCCTTTTACGACACATCTCTTAAGTGGCCAGGATTCAACAGGAGGGTTTTAAATTCAGATTTAAATTCCTTATAATTAACTCAAAGGTTGTGCACCAAAATAATCAGCACAAATAAAATGTAACAAACAAACGTTTGATGGTGTTCTATAAAAGTGTTTGATTAACTCCCTGTAGGGAATTTAATGATGTGTTCTTTTGATCAACTACAGAAATTAGAATGTTTGTGTTTGTACTTTTATGTTCTGTACTTAAAGTTGACATAGGTCAACTGTTATATGACAATGTAAGAATGCTTTTAAATCTCACTTTTATTGAAGCATTCTTAAGAGAAAATGGTAATTAGTTACTTGAGGAAAACTCGGTAAATTTTATTCTTGAAATGTTTCTAAATGCTTTTTTAAACCTTTTTATTTCCTCTCTGACCTGCAGGCTGAGGCACCATAGCGGTAACTGAAGCAGACCAGTCACTCCAGTGACCCCTCATGCTTGAACTATTGGGCTTGATCCTCATCTGCACTGTGTAGGCCACTCCTGGAGTAAGGGAGACTAGTCTGTGTTCACATTTGGAGTTTTTGACCTACAGAGAGGTAACAGTAATAGCACAGTCAGTATGGTTAAGATGTTCCCATAAATTGTTCTCAAGCAAGTGGTCCAATTTAAATAAGAGCCTGTTCATAACTCACCACTATAGCTTTGTCCTGTAAGGCAGAGCAGTAATGTATTTCATAATACAGATGAGTTGCAAATTCATTTGATTTTTGCCACTTAACCAGCAGTTGCCCAGCCTCTCCAGTAAAGTGAAGAGATATGTTTGATGGAGGATCTAGCAGAACTGCAGAAATGAAAAATGTAAATGTACAAATATTTGATTGGTACAAAACAGTGAAAACACATTTTTGGGTTAAAAATTTGGTCTGTGGAAAAATGTTTGGCAAAAACAAATTACACCGAAGCATCAACTAAACACGTTATCACAGTTTTCAGAATGAATTCTTCTGTTGTTTTCCATGGCTCTTGGTTTTTAACCTTTAATTTTTTTCCCTACATTTTTTATGTGCAATTTTAGAAATTAGTTGCATTTTCTACTTCTCAAAATCCAAATAATACCTCTCTAGGTCTCTAGGGTGGCCAGTCTCTTGGCCTGAGAACAGCAGAATTTTGTCTGTTTGGTTGGCTAATTGTTTTCTTTTTCATCTGTCATGTCTGTAATGGCTTCTTTACAGCACTGTCTATCTGACTGTGATCAGTTTTGGTGGTTCACCAGCTCTTGCATAGTTGACATTTGTCCCATTTTCTCTATATCCTGTAATAATGTTTTGAATTTCTGTTCCATGTGTTTTTCTTTGATATTCCTATTTCTTATGTAAGTGGAGTGTCATAACATATGTCCTCACAATTATCACTTGATAAGTTGTTTTTAATAGCTGCTTTGACTGCTTTTATTTAAAATAATATAAGGGACTAAGGGTTTTTGACTTTTATTATATTTTATTATGAATAGAATGGGTGGTCAGTGACTTTTAAACAGTACTTTATATCGTTAGTCGGGACCTGTTTATACTGCTGTAGAAACTTGTACACTTACGATTTTCCGCTATATCGACTTTGCGAGTGTAGGTAGTTGTGTTGGTGTGTGTTTCCACCACTCTGAGGTGTATGGAAGTAAATAAGTAGACATCTTCGGCTGGGAAGAAGCAAACGTGGAGGATCCTCTCCTCTTCCATGATTTGTCCAGTCACGTTACATCTGCTCTCTTCACTGTAAGAAAGCAACACAATTCCTCACCCAGTCTAATTATAAACAATCCATAAGATCAGTACTTACAAAGGAGGAACAGTTTAAGCTTTAAGTTTCATGAGCATTTGCAATGAGAGAATTTGATCCGACTGTCAGGGGTGTGTACTTAATATTCACCTGTTTTCATCTGTTTTGTAGAAGAATTCATATGACTTTCCTACAGGTGCCTCCCAGAAGCAGGTGAAGTCGTCCAGGTTTCTAGTGAAGCACTTTGGGTTCTCTTCGTCAGAAAGCAGGGCCACATCTGGAAACAAAACTCAGCAGTGTAAAAAATGGAAATTACACTATAACAAAAACAATGCTATGATTAGCTTTTTACTTGAAACAACATTCTACAGCAGGGTTCCCCAGTGGACAGCTAGAGCTAAACATTTGGCCCGCCACCAACACAACACAAATGTCACATTGGGTTTGAGCGCTCTTACGTGAAAATGCAGAGACAAATTGCATGAGGGTTTACAGCGCTGATTGCTGGGCTCACACTCAGCAGGCTAAAGCTGTTTCTCTTGCGTGTTCTTACGTCCTCATGTTCTTGGGAAACGTCAACAATCGCAGCACAAGTCCTGTTCTGTTTAAACGTCCAAATCTAGCCAAGTACAATTACAATACCCGGATGTGTTCTCGACGATGCACTAGGACGACACTTATTTAGACCCGAGAGAGTCACATATCTCAGAATGCATTTCGCATCAACCTCAGAGCGATGGCTTTTCCCCGCCACGGAGACGGTGACTCATCAAGTACATTGGCGTTCCAATTGCAAAATGACCACAGTTTCCTCACGTCCTCAGAAAGTCAAGTTTGTACAACCAAGTACGGCAGTTCGAAACAGCCTCAGTGAAATGCACAAACCCAGAGTGTCCAGGGCTTAACGCTACTGGTGCCAAATAAAAAAAATCAGCTGTTGTTTCAACCCGTCGCTTTCACTTCTCTCACTGAATTGTGAGTAAATTCAAATAACTGTAGTTGGTTAGGCCTACATATTTACATGGACTTAATAATAATCATCGTAATAATAATAGTATTACCTTAATAAAAACTCTTGTCCCGTACTGTATGAAATAGTATGAGAACGACACGCTGGACCTTGAGTTTGCAGTGTTGGTTGGATGTGGCCTTTAAGGAAAAGTAATTGGGGACCCCTGTTCTACAGGCTCAATGCTGCCCAATACCTCAACCATCTGTATTTCTGTTGCAAAACATCAGTGAACACTACATAAGAGTTGGTATCTTTGATCCTGGTATTTTTGCATCCCTACAGATGCAGAGTGTAATCCATCACAAGAGTCTTGAAATCAAGGTGTGGGGGAGTGGGGAGGTTTTCTTATCCTCCTCTACAAGTGGCTTTTGCAGCGGTAATCCATGCATAACAATGACAGAGGCTCTAACCTCCTTCTTACAGGTAAGTGGAGCATCACATTGATGTTGAAGCTGTAATTTAAATGTAAAATTTTACTAGAGTTGCTTTAATTGCTTCACAGAAATGCCAGCCTCCTACAATTAAAGGTTAGCTGGGGCATGAATTAAAAATCACACATGGTTATGTGAAGAGCTGATTATTTTTCAGAGTGTAGATAGTGGATTGTGAGTACTGCTCTAGTCAGACTGGAAAAAATAATTTTGTACATAAGAGAAAGCTAAGGGTAAAACCACTGAAGAGCAGCTATTCCCAGCGCCTGGGGAGCAGTTGGGGTTTAGGTGTCTAGCTTAAGGTTATTTCAGCTGTGGATGTTGAGGAAGGAGACAGCGCTGCTGGTTGTGGGAACTGAGCCATAGACATACAAGTCCCAAGCCCAATCTCTAACCTTTAGGCCACTATATATTATATATTATATAATTATTATATAAAATATAACATGTCTGCAATCACATAAATAAGCATATCAAATCTACACTTGACCAAAAACTTTTTTATAGTGATCAAATAAGCTCCTAAGGTTCCCTCTCATTTGTTTTCTTAATTTTTTTATTTATTTACTTTTACCATCTTTGAAAATGCAGTCGTTCTTTTATATTTGATAAACATTTTACAGCAATTGCACCAATTGATGTAAAATGTAAAAGTGTTTTATATTAAAGTATATTTCTTATAAAATGTTAAATTTCTATTTTTCAGTTGATTTTATTTATTACAAAATTGTATATAAATAGCAGTTACCAATTATATACATTAAAGTTTTTAAAAATCTAAATACAAAAGGCGCCTAAACCTTTTCTCTTATAAAAAATTTATCCCTCAAGATCCAAATTTACCAGAAATACACTATTGCTATAACCATCAATGTAGTTAAGGATGTTTATTCCTTCTCCTGTACATTAATTATTTTGGCGACGCAAGGTTTTGTTCCCAGAGTAATAAAATGCAGTTATATGTTAAAGACATTTAGCTGTTTGTTGACACTTCTTAAGGAGGCCAGTATACAGTAGTGTGACCAGCTGGCATTGTAGTAAAACATCGGTGCACAAAACACATGGATTGTGTTATACAGTCCTCAAATAATCTCTATTATTATTATTATTTTATGAACATGTATATATACCTTATATAAGAAAATACTTCACAATTATATAAAATAAATGGCTGCAATAACATTACCGTGAGGATCTTAGCCGTTGTTTCTCAAACTCAGAAATCAAAGAGCTTTGTTTCATGCCATACCTTGTTTGGACAGGTGAGGGTCACATTTGACGTGCACAGTCAGAGAGAAGAGCAGTACTGAGAAGGTGAACTTTGGATCCATCCTGTGAACAGGTAACACTTCAGCCCATGACTCTTCGGAACTGCACATATGTCTTTGTTTAAGTCAGACAACTTGATGAGTGATTTTTCTTTGGTTGTTCGGGGTGGGGGAGGGAGTGTGAGTGCTGTGGGTGGCTCTATCTGACAGGGTTTCAGCACAGTAGGAAGTGTGTGCAGTGGATTTAGTGTGGCACCCAAACTGGGCCTCTGTCTTGTCAAAGCACACACACACAATTCATGTTCTCAAATTCACGCACAAATTTAGCACATCTTCACTTCAGTGTTGATAGTAACAGAAGATTTGGGTGTTTGTTATTAAAATGAATTAATCGAATACTCATAGAAATACAAATTCAAAACTTAATTTAATGCTGAAACAATTCTTGCATGATGCACACAGTTAAAATAATATTAACAACAGAAGAGTTTGTTTCTAAATGATGTAGGAGGCACTGTGGTAATTACATGTTTGCAGTTTATTTAATGCTACTTATTAAGAAATTAACACTTATTTACAAATTATGAAAACAGCTATTTTACACAGCAGTTTCATTAATTAATAAATTACCAATTCATAATAAATACTTAAGATATATATGTTTATCCTACTCTAAGTTATGTGCTACTCTAAACTACTATATCAGTTGGATAGAAAGCATATTTTTAACAGCTTTGATGTAAGACCTATAACATGTTTTTAAAAACATTACTATTGAAAATGTCAGGATATTGTAAAGCAATATTACTGAAAGAAAACTTTCTTATCCTTTTGATATTTTACATTATCCGTATGAATTACAAATACCCAGTTTGTTATATTGTAGAGTAAATTCAGGAATAAACCTGCTATGGTAATAACTGATTACATTCTGCTGGGTTAATAAATAATTCATCATTAATTATAGAACCATACTGTAAAGCGTAGACAAATGCTAAATAATTACAGTACAGCAATTAAAACATTGGAACATACAGCAACAAAGAATGTTTGTTAAACCAAGAATATGTGTTGTGTATGTGCAGTTTGAGTGTATGTGTGTATATGTGCATACAAGAGATGTGGCAGTGGGAAGGAAACTAAGCATTCAGTATGTGACAGGTCCAGTGCCTGCGGCTGAGTGAAGGAGGAAATTATATGACAGATCACTGAGTTGCAGAAGGCAAAAAGGCCTTACCTCAAGCTCACTACAGTGAGAGAATAAAAGGAGAGTGGGGGAACGAGTAAGTAGGAGAGAGATAAAGAAAGCGAGACAGAGAGAAACAGGCAGAAAATAGTATGCTTTGTGTTGAACTAGACGACCCAGTTGTTCTGACATCACACATTTGTGAGTGGTCGTGTAAATGCTTTATTTGTAAAAAGAATCAGTTTCCAGTTCTGTATTATCCTTTAACTGTACATGTAACATATGCAGAAATATATGCAAAAGGCTGAAATAGGCAGTATTACTATTTTGTAAAAAACAATATCAAACACTTTATGTACATACAGATTAAGAAATATATAAAAGTGTAAAAAGAATATGTACATGTGGCAGTGAAAGGACTATGGTACACTGTATGAGTTTTTTTTTTCCTTGTTCGTAATAACAAGTGCTACATGAACGATTATCATGGCATCTCTATCCAGTAGAATAAACTGAGATGTCCACTTCATCAACTTCACAAGGCAAAACCCCCAAGGAACAATGAGTCCACTGAGTAGTTCAAATCCCCACAGACCCCAGCAGGTATAGGCACAAGAAATATAATTTAGGCTCCACTGCTTGTTGTGAATTCAAACCTGATGTCCAGTCTGTATCACCCCGCCCTGAGATCATCCACCATTTAGCAAAAAAGGAGATGAGGCCCAAAAAGTGTCCTTTCACAGTCTTTCCTCTATAACCATGTAGTCCTGGTGGAGTGTCTCTTTGCGCGGTGAAATCGGACAGCAGGCATTTGGCAGTAGCGAAGCGCTCTGCTGTGGTGAGCCTCCCCTGGACCATGGAACCTGCTGGAACCTGGGGGGGCGGGTAGTCAGGCTTCTTCAGCTGTAGCATCTATTCCAGCATAGGTGAAGTTCTCAAATAGAGCCATGTTTACATAGGCCTATGGAGGAACACACAGAGGTGGTAAAACAATAGTTCAGTAAAAGTATGTTATGTATAGAATTTAAAAAAATAGTGAATAAAATTATGTTTGTACAGACAAATATTTCTATGCATTTTCAATATTTTGAAAACACTTTTTCCTAACTTTTTGTGCAGTTTCATTGTTTACTTCAAGTAATTACATTTAGTATATTTCTTTTCAGTTGCTATATTGTCACAGCACTATTTAGTTTTTTTTATTTGTTTTGGTTATTTTAAATACATATAGCATAAGGAATTATGTGATTGAACTTTGAAATTCACTTAGAAGGTGACTGAGATAAGACTGGAAAGCTGAAGCATAAATAAATGGGCAGCAGAATGTGGACTGAAAGACCACTGTGTGTATCAAGTCTCCTGGTTCTTACCTTCCTGGCCTCCTGCATCCTGTTGAGCTGAACAGATATTTGAGAAAAAGGTGGTCGCTCATAAGGCCTGTCTCGCCAACACTGTCTCATCAGTTCATATCTAAACAAAGGCATTGTGTGTTAATATGCAGCTTCTAACAGCAGCTGTGAATAAACAATCTTGCAAACTGACTTAAATTACAGGAAATAACAAAGGATTTCAATAAGCCTCAGAAACTATAACATTTTCTGGCCTATATAATCCCAAGGCAGTTGGCAATTTGCAGGGAAATAAACAGACCCCTGGACAAGAAAAGAGTAGGGAAACACTGACACAGTATGTCTCTTTGCACCCTGATTCAGCATGGAGATGTTGTTATTAATGTCAGACCCTATTTACAGCTTATCTATTCATGCATTTTTATGAATTGCAACCTTAATTACATTAACATTTGAGCCATTGTTTAAAACAAAGGGCGGCACAGTGGCGCAGCATGTAGTGTCGCAGTCACACAGCTCCAGGGGCCTGGAGGTTGTGGGTTCGATTCCCGCTCCGGGTGACTGTCTGTGAGGAGTTGGTGTGTTCTCCCCATGTCCGCGTGGGTTTCCTCCGGGTGCTCCGGTTTCCACCCACAGTCCAAAAACACATGTTGCAGGTGGATTGGCGACTCGAAAGTGTCCGTATGTGTGAATGTGTGTGTGTCTGTGTTGCCCTGTGAAGGACTGGCGTCCCCTCCAGGGTAGGCATCCCGCCTTGCGCCCGATGATTCCAGGTAGGCTCTGGACCCCCCGCGACCCTAAATTGGATAAGCGGTTACAGATAATGGATGGATGGATGTTTAAAACAATGCTGTTGTTTCTCTTTATTTGTCTATATATTTTTATTTAAATTCATGTTCACGCTGAAAAAATGCTAGGACATGGCAAGCAAGTGGTGCTACTAAAAAAGGAGATAGCTGATATATATTTCTTTGTTGCAAGGGCTCAAATAAGAGATATATGCATCTCTGTGACTTTTTAATAAATTAGCTCATAATTGGTAACTACATTTCTGTGGGGTTGATGACCTATGGGTTCCATGCTCACATTCCGAGTTCACATTGATATTGTAATAATAAATAATCACAATTTTTGCAACATCTGGTAAAAACAGACATTATACAGCCCATACAGTAGGCAGAATTGCACATATATACACCAAAGTTGTTTGTTTTTGATTGTGCTCTGTTTTGAATAATTGCATATGCATAGACACGACGCTGACAGTAAGATTGCAAATGAAGGATAAACTAATGGTGCTTTTCCAGTGCATGGTATCGACCCGACTCAGCTTGTTTCAAATCTTTTTTAACTGGTCGCTTTTCGACTAGCACAACTTGCCTATGAAATGGAGCCGGTGACACTGCAAAGCCCCTCTAATGGGAACCGTGAACTTTGAAAATCAAAACAAAGTGGCAATAAGTTTGGGCGCTGATTACTCGCTGTGTATATGGGTTTTGTTTTTGTTTTTTTGTTTGTTTGTTTTTTGACTGAACGTGGCTCTGTGCCTCAGTTCTCACAGATAAGCCGTGTTTTCCTTGTTGCATGTCCGGCTATTGCTGGAGTTTTGTTTTTGCAACCATTTCAAGAAGTGTTTGAACCTCTTCAAAACACCATGGGGTAAATATACTAGCTGCTGTTCTGTGTCTGAAAAAAAAAATGTGACCGCGGTTGTAACTTGAGAAATATTAAGAGATAAGCTCTTGCTGGAGGCAACGTGATTAACTGGTCTCTCTGGCCATGCATTCTGCAAGGTTTACACATCACATTTTAACTACCTACCCTGCCTGCTTTGTACCAGGAGCAAGCAGGGACAAAAATTTGAAGGATTTGGCTAGTGGAAAAGCAAAAGAGCTGAGCTGAGTAGGTTCCATGAAGTTGAATAGAGCCGTAAGTTACGGAAGTGTCAGAGGTATTTGAAGGTCCTATACTTACACTTCATCATCACAGTTCCTGGGTTTCTCCATCCTGTAGCCCTGAGGAAGCTTCTCATATAGTTCAGCACAAGTCATCCCACAGTATGGAGTTCCACCTGACATGAACCAATTCAGAAAATCACGTATCCATTCCAGCACAACAGTGAGATACAATATTATGGACAATGATACATGATGCTGCATAATGTATGATATTGTTTGAGGTTATGGATAATGTTGCATGATCCATTGTATTTTCTGCAGATTATGAATTCTTGAGAGCCCACTTCATACTGTTAACTCTCCTTAAACTTAATTTCCTATAACTATGGGAAGTTTGCTGAAATAAAACAAGTGATTATATTTGCAGTGTATAATTTGCAGGGTTTGGAAAAAAAAATACATTTACAAGTTTCTATAGAATGTTGCATTTTGCATCTAAACCAAAGTTTTTGAGGGAAAAAAAACTACTGGCATTCTCTTATAGGACTAATAGGTGATCAGATATTGTCACTGTTAAAAAAAACCATGTATTTCCAAATTAGCAATTTTACAGGAGAAGGAAAATATTTTCAATGGAGTTCAGTGTAAAAACATTTTCTTCCAAGCAATTTTAGAGTATTTCTATTAGTCCAAGTCTCGTGAAATTTTCACACAGTGTAAAGGACAGCTGCTTTGTGCAAATGATGCTGTATTAATTATTAAAAATAAACAAAAATGAAGATACATGTTTTTATTTTGGAAAGTGACAATATGTATTCATCTCTGTTGGAGATTTATTATAAGAACTATTTAGAATAGAAAAAGGAATGTGTAAACTTATGTATATAAACTTACCTAAACTTACAATCTCCCACAAAAGAACTCCAAAAGACCACCTAAGAGAGAGAGAATATATGTATATATGTATATATATATATATATATTATAGACAAGTTCCGCAACAAGAATCAGAATCAGCACATTATTAGCTGATGAATCACTTTCTGCAAATAAAAATCCCCTTCTGGTAATAACAGAGACACATATGGGCTAATATGGGGTAAACTGTGTTCAAGTGTTCCTTGTGAGAAAAAAGGTGCTTTGCTGTTTTCAAGCTTTTCTGTACACCATGTTCCACAGAGAGTAAAAATAGGATTTTGTTTTTACATGATCGTTGTGGTATGGTGGCTGCTTTGGAGTTTCCTGCTTTGTTATCAGTTCCTCCCTTTCTTATTTATCAGTTGCACATTGGCCACTGTGAGATGGACACACGCAAGACGATCACAGAATGATTTGTTGTTTTGGACTTAAATTACATTGCAATGCATTTAACTGATAGAAGAATGTTGACAACAGCTTGTAAACACTGAGAAAACAGCTAAAGAAAGAAAGATATAATGCTTTGTGTTAATAAATTTCAATATATGAACATAATACATTTTTTTTCTTTATTGCTTTTTGGACTTTACTATAATTATAACTTAACTATAAATATATAGTATTACAATAAAAAATCCCATTTGCAGATTAGTTTTATTGGCAAAATTTACAAACTTTAAGCTGTTTCAGTAAACCAGTCATCCAATATCAATGTAAATAGCTCAACACAACTAATATTACATGTGGTTTCAGATCTCAGAATTATTCATCCCTTCCAGGGCAAGGGACTTAAGTACTTAGTAGTAGTGGTCAAATTACACAAACCATGTACTTGAGTTAACGGTAAAATATTACACCAGTAAAAGTCCTCATTGTAGATCTCCACTTGAGTAAATGTACAAAAGTATTTACTTTCAAATGTATTTAATTAGCAAAACTAAAAGTACCATGACGTATTAAGACTCTAATGTCCTGTTTAATTTTTAACAAGACTCATGCTTAACACATTGTAGGTTCAAAGACTCTAGTTATAATGTCATGAATTATTCTGACATGGATGAACACAGCAGAAATGGCCAAAGATTAAATACAATGAATGATGTTATATTCACTATTACATACACATAAGGTGTTGTCCCTCCCAACCAACAGTGGTTACTGTCTCCTGTATATTAGGTACAATTTACGCTTCTGTGTCAAACTTATGCCATCGGTGCGCACCTCTCCAGATATGTAACGCGTTGTGTTCATGCAGACCACGACTGTGATTGGTCTGTAGTCTGACAAACATGGTTCAAGTTGCTCAAGTCAAGAAGTCTAGAAATATTAACTCCTCTACACTACACACCCAAAATTGTGTACTTTGAAAAACTCATACCACTACAAAATTACACTGTGTACTACATAGGGTTTAAGAAGATTTTTGAAAATCAATCTTAGTGGTTTGGTGGTGTAATTGAAGAGTGACACACACGCCAACACACAGATGCCAACAAGTATAAACTACGGCTGCTAAGGCATAGGCTCTGCATTGAGTCAACGCAAAAGCATAAATTGGCCTTTAGTGTGTTCTCTGCACCAGAACATATTTATTTATTATTTATTTATTTATTTATTTTTGGAATACTAGGTAGGATTTGTTCTTTTTTCTGCTCCTGGGGTTTCTCCTAGTACAATTAACTATGTGAAAAATTTCACATATCAGGAAAATATATTTAAAATACACTAAATAAAATACATTAAAATACACCACACTGTGATTGTGAAAGTTTTCACAAATTGAGCAATGTGTAATCAAACAAAGTTTATGGAATTTGGACATGAAAATCTCCTGCTAAAGTAAAAAACACATTTATTTTACACTTTGTTTCACTTTCTTTGCTTGTGGTATAAAGCCACTGACAGACAAAATAAGAACTGAAATTTTTCACAAATCAGCCTGGTTGGTTTGAACGCTGGTGTGTAATATTGGCAGATTACAGTGTGGATGATGATATCACTAAAAGCAAGCCTGTGTTTGTTCGTCTCTCGAATTTAATCACATTCCTCTTGGGCAAAGGCCTCCACTAATATCCTTGGGTTTGTGGGCTGCAGCTGCCTTCTTCAAAAAAAAAAAAAAAAAAAGATTTTCTATGGTGTTAAAGTCAGGTGACTCAGATGACCACTTGAACATCTTCCAGGATTTCTTATGAAACCAAGCCTGAGTGGACCTTGAAGTATGCTTGAGATCATTGTCCTGTTAGAAGGTCCAATGATGTCCAAGCTTCAGCTTCCTCACAGAAAGCATTATGTTTTCTCTAAGAATTTCCTGATATTTTAATCCAATTTGCTTTTCACTCGCTGCAAGTTTCCAGTCCAGCAAAGAATGCAGAGCAGCCCCAGAGCATCACCATGCCACCACCATGCTTCACTGTAGGCAGGGTGTTTTATCAGTGCATGTTTCTTTCTTTTTCCACCAGATATACTGCTGATTCCTTATGCCTGAAAAGTTACAGGTTTATTCCGATCCCGAAATGTCTGTGGTTTATTTATATGGTTTTGAGCAAACTGGGACATGCTTTCCTGTGCTTTTGGGTCAATAGATTTGTACATTTTGGAGTTAGGGCATGGAGAACTTCAGCAATAAGCATGTGCTTTTCTCTACAAACTGAGGGCCTGCCGTGACCTCATTTAGCTGCAGGTCTTTTGCAGTCACTCGAGCGGTTTCTGACCACCTACCACCTCAGGAATCTGGCAGCAGCCGGTAAGGGCGTTTTCTGCCAGGTCCAGGGAGTGCAGAACTTGTTCTTTTAAATTGGAACTTGCCAGCTATGCTTCCTACTGTATCTTGAAGAACATTCCGTGCCTTTTATACCTTTTTTATCCTTATCCTTGTTTGTGCAAGTCAGTGATCTACTCTGTTTACTTTTTTGGACAACTCTCTTAACTTGGCCATATTTCTAACATGCAATCAAAGGTCACTGTCAGACGTGCAAGTTTCTGATGTGTTTAACTGATGCAACTAATAAAGCCCTTAGTGACCCCCTGTATACAGTCACATTTTCTTGTTTTCATTTCACACTACATTATCAAGTGAGCATTGGGGCACACTGTGTATAAATTTAGGCATGCAAACACTCTGGTAAGTGACACTTACACGTCGCTCTTTGTGGTATAGACACTGTAGTTGAGTGATTCGATAGCCATCCATCGCACAGGCAATCTCCCCTAGACAAGAAACAGCAAATTCAGTGCTTCATTCAGTGTTTTTTGTGCATATTTAAATAACATTAACATATCATGTAACATATGCACCCCCCTCCATTTAGATGCAACAAAATCATCACTTTATATCACATCAGCTCTTTACGTAACCTTGAACATCCTCAACATTTGAGTCCTCAGACCCATGGGCGGCACGGTGGCTTGGTGGTTAGCACGTTCGCCTCCCAGCGCTGGGATCTTGGGTTCAAGTCCCATCTGGGTGGAGTTTCCATGTTCTCCCCGTGTCTGCGTGGGTTTCCTCCGGGGGCTCCGGTTTCCTCCCACAGTCCAAAAACATGGAGGGTAGGTGAATTGGCTTCTCTAATAACTGTCCTGGTGTGTGAATGAATGTCTGTATGTGTGAGCCCAGATATGGATTGGCGCTCTGTCCTGGGTTAAACCCTAGTGCCCGACGCAGTCCTCCAGGTGGACGGTCGTTTCTGGTTGAGAGTACGCTGTGCGCGTTTGGCTGCCGCTTCTCGCCAGTGTGTGTGTGTGTGTGTGAATTGAGCGTTCTGAGCAGTGTAGATTGTAAAGCGTCCTTGGGTGTCTAGAAAGGCGCTATATAAGTGTAACGATAATAATAATAATAATAATAATATAAATGTTGATTTTAAGCTTGGCAATTTACAATTGAGTATATATTCTTTATTTGAATATTTTAAACATTTTGTGTTTAATTTGATTAAGTAATGTGAATAATTTGAAGTAATAATGCAGTTCCTTTTATAAAGTGGCTATTTACATTTTGGGCGTGAGAGTTGTGTGTCTTGTGAGCAACTCTTTATCTAAGTGCTAAAAGAAGGTGGCAGACTTGTGAAAAAATTGTGTGTTTACCACATTTACGTGGTTGATAAATATAGCGTATACAACTCTAGTGTCTGGGGTTAGGGGTACCAAAAGGGAGAGAGCTCAGGAGGAATCCAAGAGCAGTTAAAAAACAGACCACATAGACTGTCTTTCTTTTAGTGTGTCCTAACCTTCACAGTCCAACTTGATAGCATTATGTAGTCAGGCAAGATCTAGCAACTAGTTGGATTTGGCACTGACTAAATTGGGAAGAAAATCTGGTAAATAATAAAATATATAAAATACCATACCATTTATAAAATACCAGGGAATACCATTTTTTCAGAGAAAACGTTATGAAGATAATAGAATAGAAGCCCGTGCTAGGGTAACAGCATGCTAGGGCCCAAAATGACTAGATTATATAAGGTTAAAATAAATTATGTTTATGAGACAATATTAAATCTTGTTAGTTTTTCTTATAAATACAGAATCAGTTAATGAAACCTCTGCAACTGATCAACTAAATATATAGCTAGCCTCAGCTGAAAGATTTTACCCACCATGGTCTTTTTAACATACACCTCCTCCCCTCGTGAAAGTCCAAAATCAGCTATTTTTGCCACTAGGTTTTCTCCAACAAGTACATTCCTGGCTGCTAAATCTCTGTGAATAAACTGGCATCATAAAAGACAAGAAACATGTTTACTGAATTAAATGACAATATTTATATAAGAAAAAAAAAATTAAAAGCCATGATTTTGACAAATTTATGAAGTATTTTATTAGATAATACTGATACTGTTACCAGGAATAAATATCAGTAAATTATATTTTATTATTACATTATTTTATAACTGCAATTTTTCTGAATGAAATATATTTAAAACAAATGCAATCCTGTATGTGAAGCTACAGTTATTGTGATTTTTACCTGTTTGTCGCTAAGGTAATGCATGCCTGTTGCTACATCAACTGCAAATTGCAGGAGCTGCTGGGATGTGAGAGTAGAGGCAGTGCCATGTTCTTTAGCGAAAGCTGGGTCTGTCTCAAGAACACGGCTTTTCCTCAAAAAGTCCAGGAGATTCCCATATGGAGCATATTCAATAGCAATGTAAAGGTAACCTGCAATTCCAAAGTAAACAAATACGTAAAAAAATGATATCTAAAATATAAAATTACATAAAAATTATATATATTACCATAAACACAGAGAACATCAAAAAACACAGAGAACTTCAGAAAAAAATTTGATGCTTTAGTCATCACACAGGACCTCAATTGTGTATGTCATGAATTAGCTTCAGCAGAGTCACAGTCTAAATTTTTGAAATAAGTTAATGACAGGATTGCAGCTGCAAAACAAGCCTATGAATACAGATCTCAGTTTTTTAGGTGTTTGGGCTGTGCTAAAATAAAAAATGTTAGTAATAGGACTCAAGACAAAAATGTAAACCTCTATTTAAATTTGAAAATTCTATCTAATAAAACATCTAACTATACCAATGCCAAAAAACTGCCATAGAATTTATGATGAAATAGTAAATCAGTAAAATAAGAATCTTCAGTCATCCATTTAACCTGGTGGCAAGTGCCTCACTACGTAAGATGTACCAGAAAAGTTAGATGAGAATCTATGCTACCTTTAAAATTTTACTAGTTTATTTACAGACTATTAATCCTTGAGTGAGGGGTAGGGGGGGAGGGGGAGGAAGGAAGAGGCTGTTTGCAAGTTTCATAGTATTGGTTCCGCTAACTCTACCCCTAATTCAACTTTGAAAAATTGCAGATTGTGACATGTCCTCATACTTTGGGATGATGACACATCATCTACACCTATAGCAGAGTTGAACCAGAGGGGCGCTACAGAGATCTTACCACAATAAAAATGTTATATTGACAATTTGGAAATATATGTTCAAATTTTAATCAGGGCTTTTATATTTTAACATTGTTTTAAACAATAAAACAAAAAATAGGTCTTAATGTGTAATTACTTTTTAACTGTTCTAGTTTATTAACATGTATAAGCAGTACCAGAAGATGGAGCACTCACCTCTGTTTTCACATGCTCCTATGAGGTTAATTATGTTGGGATGTTGTCCCAGCTTGCATAACACCTCCAGCTCTCCAGCGAAATCCCGATGGTCATTCTCTGAGGCAAACTCTGTATGACAGATACACCAAAGCCACAGGGATAAAACAGCTATATGAGGAAATTGCTCTTTTAGTGGGTTAGGTTTTGTTAGGTTTGTGTGAGCCTCACCCTTAAGCATTTTGATAGCAGCGCTTATTTTGGTGCCGTCCTTTTTTATCATGGCTTTGATGACCTGACCAAAATTCCCTTCCCCTATGACATCCTCAAACTTGATGTCCTCCCAGTCCAGAATGGGGTAAGTGAGGGGTTCGGGGCTGGGCTTCGACCGTCGAGTTAACGTGAGGGTCCCTGAATTGAACTGCAGGATGGTCTCTTCTCCCTTTTTATGTGAATGTGTATTTTAAGGTTGGGGGATGGAACAGGAAGAGACAGTCAGATGTCATAGCAATATCTTTCATCCGTCAAAAAGAAGGTTTATGAAAAAAGTCTTCATCTTAATATATGTTAATGAACAATCCTATGTTTGGAGATATCGTAGAATGGAATTGTAAATTGTAACTACATTCTTCTGTGATTGAGCTCAATATAATATCTTTGATAATTTCTAGAGTGGTGTTTGTGATCCAGATTACAGTATCCAAGATCTGTCCCTGACATCGCATTCCTCTCTTTGGCTGAATGTCATCAAATCTTTACGGAAATCTTGAGTTTTGCATCTAAGTTCTTCCCTGAGAATGTGTGGCTGTCACTAAAGGGAAAAAAATAGCCTTCCTAGTACTACCCTACATTTCTGAAGAAAATTGAAGAGATTGTGAACATTTCGACATTAAGTCTGTCTTCAGACGAAATGTTCATGTTTAACATGTGTCCACAAGGTCTGCCAGGTCTGCATTAGAACTTAAGTAAGTGCTAGTCTAAATCTTTAATCTTGAAAAAAATCCTGTAGATCATCGGAAGGGATTATGTTGTTTGTGCACACTCACCGATCCAGACTGGTAGGTGAAGGTGCGTCTGCGCTTGACAATTGATTTGCGGATGTAGAAGAGGGCCAGAAGGGCCAAGAGGATTGTCACACAGGTGACAGCTACTGAACCAACCACAGCCCACAACAGCTGATGATCCTCAGTCATGGGCCTGCCCACCTTCTGAGTGGTGGGTATAAAGCTCACAGAGCCTGCCAGACACACACACACACACACACACAAACAAACAAACATGGTAAGCATTCCACCTGTGCTATGTAAACATACTGCAAGTAGGTCAGAAATTCAATCATTCAGAATCTGTGTCTGGAATTAGATAAAATAATTTGTTCATATGAAATATAATAATTCTAATGTTTGTTTTATATAATGAGCATAAAAAGCTAGAAGCATTGGTGTGTCCAGATTGTTGTGCAGATTTATCTAAAAAGATTACCCTTTCTACAAACTGTGAATATAAACGCAGATAAATACCTTTCAGCATCTAGTCTGATAAATTCATGCCTACATTTTATGTTTATTTTATTGTTATGTTCATTCTATATAAAATAAAAATTAATATTCCAAGCATTTGACTGATATTGTATGAAGCTAGCTTCTTGTGACATCTTGTAAGCTACTTGATGTCAGTAGGCATGTTTAATAGAGCTGAAAGATTTTAAATAAATTTTCTGTCATTTAAAGCAAGACAGGAATTTGAAAGAGTGCAGATTTATCATTGCTGGAGCTGCTATTTTAGTTATAATCCTTAACATCAAGAATATTACTGCAAGTTTATTTTATAAAGAGAAATTTAATCTAATAACACAGTGCTTGTGACCTGTAGATGGGTTAGACCTGTCAGAAGTCACCAATCATCAGTGTGCTGTGTACATGACAACCCAACCACCGCTAACTGTCATCTCTCAAGCCACAAGCTACAAGAAGGGAGTTTCTTTTTCTAATCTAAAACAACAGGCTTGGGCCTACATTTACAGAAAATGTTTTAACTATATGTCACTGTCACAATATTGCTTGAAAAATACTGTATTTATTCCTGGAGAACTACTACAGGTAAGCATCACATACATTTTAAACTGTAATTTTAAGGTCAAATATTACAGAGTGTTCCATTAACACATCTTAACTGAGCCCCTGTTTTTAGAGATTTGTGTTCTATTCATCTTTATAGCATCGTACCATCTCCTTGAGTCTTTGCTTGTACAAAATTGCTCCAATCTCCAGGCACTTTGGAGAAAGCTCGCACTCTGAACTGGTACCAGGTGCTTCCATTCAGGGCAGTTACATCCTTGGTGGTCTTGTTCCCATCATCAGTGTCAACCCACCGATGCAGGCTGTCCTGCCCCACTGCCTGGTATTCAATGATGTACTTGATAATACCTCCATTGGGATCCTCAGGGGGCTGCCAGTTAACTCTCACTGCACTGATGGACAAGGGATCAGCCTGGACATTCCTAGGGGAAGAGGGACCTGTAATGGATCAGAGAAAGAGTGCAAGGAAGGTCAGGGTTAACTTAAAAACCTTGATCATTCTTTATAGCAAAATAACACTTGCAGCTTTCCAAGTCATTGTAACTTTATTTAGGCCTTCAGGCAACAGTTTATAGCTACACAACCCACCATCTACATTAGTCCCTGAAACAATCCAGATTCTCCCTAGTGCAATCAGTCTACATAACTCTGTGCCCATTAATCTGATGGAGTGGGTGTGGGTTTAACATTAAATAAACTTAACTGTGGCTTTCTTCTAGTTTATGAATGCCACCTAGTGGACAGAAAGTTGCTCTACTTCACCTTAAGCCAGGCATACACTGTGCCATTAAAATAATCCTGTTCTTTGGTGACAACTCACATTGTATTTCAGTTGCCCTTGATGTTTGACCAAAGTCTGTGATTTATTTGCTTTCATTGTTCAGAGATTCCCAAATATGATTTATATGCAACAAACTGGGTTGTCATGTACACAGCACACTGATGGTTGGTTGCTTCTGACTGGTCTAACCCATCTACAGGTTACAAGCACTGTGTTATTAGATTAAATTTCTCTTCTTAAAATTAACTTGCAGTAATACTCTTTTTGTAGCATATGTTCTAATCTAGTACAAACTGAATGCTTGTACAATATATGAATTCCAACCACTACAGTTTTGCCTGTGTTCACTTGCATTAGAGCTTTTTAATTCGCAATCATATAAGCCCTAAGCAAGAATGCTGAGAAAGTGCTACTGCAGATTTATTTACTTGTGCCACACTGAGCACTGAAATTGAAACCAGGAGAGAATGTGCATTGACAGATGAGGACTATCCCCTTTTTGTCTATTTTGAATTTAATACCCTGTTGTATGAAATTGCCTTACAGTTCCCTTTTAAGCTTGTTGCAAGTTTGCTAATACTGGTATATATATATATATATATTATGCAATTGTTTTTTGGCCCTGTTATTGTTAGTATAAATGTGTTCAGCTGTGCATGAAGCAGTTACTGTGATTACGTGAGATTATCGGTTTGGTTCAGTTGGCGCAGCTGCTTAAACCTAGACAAGCCACAAAAAGAATTCCATCCAACCATCCAACTGATCAATCAGAGCTCACTGGGGCAGTAAATCAATCATCTCTTACCTCTGTAACTGCATGTCAAATGATAAACAATGAAGCTGAAATTTGACACAATGTTTGGTACAAGTCAAATTGGGCTTGAAAACCACACAGTGTATATTTGATTTAAGCTAACTACCCTGCTGAAGTAGTGGCCAGAATAAAATTTAGCATTACATGACTTGGAAGCATACCATACTGGAATATGTAAGGGATACATTACAGAATGTCTACTGCTGTCTACTAGTTATAAGGACCACTTAGTGGCCAGAAATAGTTTCTTTACCCTCACTGTGGAGGAAGATGTGATAGGGCTCTGAGGGAGGCCCTTGGCTGCCACAGTTCAGCAGCCGGACAACCACGCTGTAGTCGCGGTGATACTCCAGGTCGTAGAGCTTTGTGGAGAGCACACTGAGCAAGGTGGTCTTCTCCAACAGTTTTTCTCCATGGGGTCCGAAGAGCTGCACTAAAAAGCCACTGGCCTGGCTTGGGCCACTTGGCAGGAGCCACTTCACGGTGGCGGTCCGCCCCTCTTGAGAGCTGAAATCAATTTTCGGCCTGGCCGCGGGCTCTAATGACAACAGAATACTCAGTCAGGGCCTGTGTGCTGCGAATGCTCACACAACTCTGCTAATTTAACTACCCAAGCCTCTGCACCCAGTGAAGCTCAACAGCAAGAAAAACTGACCCTAAAACACAGTCTTGCCTCTCACAGAGGACACGTTTATTCAAACTAGATCGTATATTCTTCCTGTGAGTTGTAACCACCTAACACCAGTGGAGGCTGTGGCACTGTTTTTTCATACATAGGTTCTTCTTGCATGCTCTCCTTACTTCATATGTCAGTGCACAAATTTGTTTTCACTTTGTGTTAGAGATCACTTACCTGGACAGTCAGTCTCCATGATGGCCTCAGGACCCACAAGCCCTTCTCCCCTATCTCCAGGCCTGCTTAGCTGTATCTGGACCAGATACCTGGTTGAAGGCTTCAAGTTCATTAAGGTAATGGGTTCACTGTCATTCACTGGAAAATAAAAACATTATTATTATTCTGATTAATGTTTGTTTTTATTTGTGATTGTATTGCAAATGTACTACATGATTCTACCAAAATCCCACTGTTTTATATAAAATGATTCCACATTTTCCCCACCTATGATGTCGGACCAAGGGTCTTCTTTATTGGCAGGCTTGTAGCGCAGCTTGGTAGACACAATGGGACCATCACCTTTGTAGGAGTCCACTGACTTCACAACTAGCTGATTGCTGCTTTTCTTTATCAGTTTTGGTGGAGTGAGGGGAGAGGGGGGTTCTAGTTGAATAATGAAATTAAGATAGATTAATGCAACGATGCCCAATGGTATTTAAAGTTAGTTTCCAATGAAAAAATATCTCACCTTTAACAGTTAGATTGAACTTGCGGGAGTCCTGCCCACCGATTGTTGAAACTCGACATTCCCAGAGACCACCGTGCTCTGCCGTCAGCCTTTGGATTTCAAACAGGGCCGTGCTCTTGTTGGAATCCATTGTGGTGCGGGAGGCCTAAAGGAGCGAAGAATTACAAATTATTGTGGATTCTATATTCTTTATCTTTCATGGATAGATATTTATAACATGTTTACGGTAACACTTCCTATGGTAAACCTTTACTGTAAGGCAGTGTTCAGAAAGCTACTTGTCCAGTGGCTTAAATGATGTAGTAATAGATTTTTTCTGATACTGGGCTGTTTCATGACAGTTTCAGGGGTGAAAAGTTGGCTGGCAGTGACATCATTGGCAGTGCAGATATTTTCTGTAGACCTTGGGTAAAACTTGAGTAATTCTTTTTAATCTTTATAAGGCTTAACTTACTGTGATATACACTAAGCTAAACTGTGTAATATCAAGCAGTTATTCCACCTAAATGCTTCAGTCAGTCACCTGAATACTTTGTTATGCCTGTTGACAAATGATTTGGAATTAACTTTTATACATGTTCATGTGGCCTCATGTCAGTTTTGCTCATGTGGCCTTACACTGCCATGGTGTAAATTTTACCATCCAACTTGATACCTATTAAACTAAACCCATCATCTACACATTCCAAAGACAGAATTTGGCAGTAGTATTTGAGTATTAGTACATTATCTATATGGGACAAATTAAATTAAATGCTAATGCATGCCCTCAAACTTTGAACAGAAAAGCTGAGTTCACCTTGAGTACAGTGCTGTCTGGCTTGCGCAGCTCAATGCTGTTGTGGCTGGGAAGAGGATGACCTGTTGCTGAGCACAAGATCTTGGGGCTTGAGTCCAGATTCCACTCCAGATTGCTGTCCATATCCAGAATATGTGGAGCACGATCTATGGGACCAAACCAGATCCAAAGATTTCAATGGCGGGGGTGGGGGGTTGGGGGGGGCAGGGGGGTGAGAGAAAGAGTGTGTGTGAGAGAGAGAGATTAAAATATACCAAATACTGACCTGTAATCTCACAGTGCTGTCCTCTCCAGCCCGTGGGACAACGACAACCACTGAAGCGGCTACATTGTCCCTTGTTTTTACAGTTGCACCTCAGCAGGCAGTCAGCTCCATACATTCCCTCAGGACAGGCTGGAAAGTCCACAAGATTGTAATGTACATGTATTGTTTTGTTTCTACACTTGTTTTAATATGTTTGTTTTGTTTAGTAAAAAATGATAGTAATATTTAGATTTGATCCATGTTAAGTATCATTTAAATTTATTTTCATATATTTCCTTTATTTTTATTATTCATAGGCAACAGTGTGGGTATGGTATCCAGACAGCCAGAGATTCTCAGATATGACCATTTATGTAAGCACCATTTAGAAAACAATATATATCTTTCACTCTGTTTTACATTTTTTTTGACTTAGCTAACAGAAAATCTTTGTTAGTGGCTTTAAGTTTGGCCAGTTAACAGGAGTTATTTCTGGCAGACTGTAGCTCCACCCGTGAAAACTGCAGAAGTGCTGTTTCAGCAGGGGCATGACCATGATATCTGCAATATTCATAGTACAGATGACTGTTCATGATTATTCTTAAATGCAAAGAGTTTTAAAATCTGCTAAACATACGTTTGTTGCAGCGATCTCCATGCCAACCACTCGCACAGGAGCAGCCATAAGGGTCAATGAGGCAAAAAGTCTGTCCCTGGCAGCTGCTCTCTGATTTGCATGACTCTTGGCAATTTCTACCAAACATTCCTTCTC
Organism: Hoplias malabaricus; assembly: GCF_029633855.1. Classification (NCBI taxonomy): domain Eukaryota; kingdom Metazoa; phylum Chordata; class Actinopteri; order Characiformes; family Erythrinidae; genus Hoplias; species Hoplias malabaricus. The sequence goes on along the minus strand of NC_089802.1, from coordinate 55,903,353 downwards.
GACATGCTGCAAGACACAGAAACAAGAAGGTATTTAACTTCTTAAAGTCAACCTGAGAGAAAAGTGGACCTAATTTATTTAAATTAAACATAATATTTTGATTAAAATAAAATTAATCAATAATTTAAAAGCATCTGCAAATTCCCATCACCAGCCTGTTCAAAAACACACTCCCACCACCTCTGCCAATTATCAATAAAAATACCAATCACCTCCCCCTCGCTGTCATGTCAGGACTTGCTGCTCTAAAATACTTTAAAACACATTACAAGCCTCATAATCAAGTCTGTTTTTTTGCTGAAATTGGTTTTGTCTATCTTGAGAGTTCATGAATAATAGAGAGAATCGCATTGATACGTTTATGAGGCTTCTTCCCAAATGGGTGCCTATGCCCTGTGTAGTGCACAACATAGGTCCTTAACTAAATATTCTACACCCAATTACTGCACATAATTTCTAACACAAATCAAAATATATATTCAGCTTGCACAGTCATGGCTCCTTTTAAAACCTTATTTTGGTGCAGAGTCCTTAGTTTCATCACCCATGCTTTGGACTATGTAGGAAACACAGAGAGGCATTTGAGACACAGCCTGCCTGTCACTTCCAGAGCTGGCTGATAACAACAACACTAAGCACATGCATGCGTACAGACATTTACGAAATATCCCAACTTTTTTGAAAATGGGTTTTGTATTATTATGGAAAAACCTCATGTGTTTGATTCCAAACAAATGTTTTTTTTTTAAATAAATTATTAATCATATATTTTCTTAATATATGTGTACAATTTACAATTATTTTCAGTTTATTTGAACTTCTAATTATATTTGTGGCTCTCTTGCCACCTACCTGTCTCACAGCGGGTGCCCATAAAGCCTGGAGGACATACACAATCACCGTCTCTGTCTTGACATACACCTCCATTAAGACACTCAGGACATTCCTTGTCACACTCTGTACCCCATTTGTTTTTTGGGCAAGCTGAACAACATACAAGAATAAACAATGTAAACGACAAGAATGAAGAACATAAGGAGTTGAATTAGCATCAAACCTACAAATACCTCGAACAATCAGCTGCATCCAGGCCCCATAAATTGGACTCTCCCCTACATAGTTGGCACTGTAGATCCCTGCATTGCTTGGTTCAACATTATTAATTTTGAGGACAGCTGTGTTATTATTGACGTCTACCCAGTGTGTCATGTAGTAGTAGTTACCTGGAACATGCAATAAATATTAAAAACCTTACAATCACTTCACCTGACAGATACTTTACAGATATCTGGACAGTATACTAATGCATTGAATTAATCAGAACTGCAAAAACTGCTTCTGCAAATATCTTACCATTGAATTTCCATGTGACATCTCTTTTCTCAGTGCCCAGGACTTCCATGGCTATATGTACAGAATCTCCCTTATTAGCTGTCATAGAGAGCCTGTGCGGTCTAAACTTACCTTAAATCAACACAAAAGAAAACAATTACATATGAGACATAATTTAGAAACCATACATTCAGAAAAAAATTATACCATTTCCTTTGGTCCAGTCAATTTTAATATTAGCAGAGAGTGAGAAATTATTTAACGTGTTACATAATTTACCTTTGTTGTAGTTGCTGATGAATGTGACACTAGTATGGTGACTGGACCTCTGTTTAGATTGGCAGTAAAAGATGCCCCTGTGTCCTAAATTCTCAAATCCAGAAGCCACAACTTCCTTAGGCCGAGGCTTGTGCACAATGAAATGAGATGGAATGGATAGAAGGACTATGCTGTTGTCTTTTTTGATGCTAATGTCCAGTCCGTCAGTATTGCGCTCTCCAGAGATACAGGACAAGTGAAAGTGCTGTGGAGAACTGGCATCATTTGATACCATGGTAAGGTCCATGACTGCATCTAGGAAAAGAAGTAATTATGTAAATGTACACAAATACGTTTCACGTTCTTCAGTTATAAATCGAAACAGTGATGATTTTATGTACACTGGAAAATATTTCATGGTCATAAAACATTTAATTAATTGGCTACTTAAAAGCCAGCCTAAGCCTAGGTTCAGTCCTTTTACATAAATTTGAACAGTCATCAATGTATATTTCAGCAAATGGCCACACAAGTTTCTAATGCAGTTTTACATACATTAATGATGTCAAATCTCAGTTCTAAATACAGTTGCCCAAAACAGCTGTTTGCAAATTTATATAGTTTAATAATATATTTTAAAAGATAGTTATTTACAAAATCATTTTCCCTAAGATTGAAAAACTGCTTTTCCCCAAGTGTGAAAAACTGCTTTAAAGTTTGAATTTCTACACCATGTAAAAAGGTTATTGTGTATAATACTCATTTATATGTATAAAACATATTCAATGTTTTCCTACAACCACATGAGAGACAAACTGGGGATTATTTAAGGAACTTTATTTGTAAGGGTTTAACTAAACTATTCGGAACCACATCCTGTTACTGTTCTTCTCTCCAATACGCTCCCTCTCTGCATGGCAAGAACAATGCCAGGAAACAAGGATGAGCCACAGGCATCTACAACACACACCAGTGCTAGAATATGTCTGTTATTTTTGTGATTTTTTTGCCTTGCATTTATAAAGATGTATGGGACACTAGTTTATTACTGTCTCTGTTTTATTGCTTTATTACACTACAAGAAAATCATCAAAAAAGAAACCTTCTGTGGATTTTCAGCATAATCTTTTAATATTGTGATTTTTTGTGACTTTTGTGTTTCTGGGATCTTTTTCAGGTCGGCTGTTAGTGTTTAGTGCCACTGTTTCCATGATTTTCTGATATTCCCGCTATGCTGCCACTGGATTTCAGACAAAACCAAAAGACAACTGGAATTCCAAATGTTTAAGTAATAAGTGGTAAATAAATAGCCATGTTATGTAGTTAAAAGCTGTAATTAATTGAACTTACCTATTGTACCGATGAGACAAATGAGGCAAATGAGGAAAATCATTTCTTATATCCGATTTGTTTTCCAAACTGAAAATCCGAGTGGAATTATCCCAGAAAAACAGATATCAAAAATGACAGCATTCCAGTGGAGTTTTCCAGTTTGTGAGACAATGATGTGCGTTATTGTACATTTCCAATGAGAACTATTGCTTAAAATGTTCTCTCAAAAAAAATGTTTAACTTCACACTGAGTAGTTAACACTACACATGCAATCTGTACTCTTGGCTCACAGTACACTCCACTCTGTACTTACTCAGGGTGGGAAAGGAAGGAAAAGGCGGAGTGTGTGTGTGTGTGAGAGAGAGAGAGAGAATGAGAGAGAGAGACAGAGAGAGAGAGAGAGAGAGAGAGAGAGAGAGAGATGCATAAACTGCTGCTCTTTAATGAAGCACAATATTTTCGATATAATTTTGTTATTATTTGTAACGGAGACAATATAAACTATATAATCAAAAAAGCACAGTACAGAGCCAGATCTCCAGAGAAAAGAGTTTGTGGGCATGTGTTTAAGTCACCACTGCAGGTAATAATTCAGCACTGCAGGGATTTTGCAGTGTGATGATTACTTATTTGCAAGTGCATTTGCAAAATTTTAGAATACTTCAGCTAAAGAATCAGAAGTGAACCTCTTTTTTTATGGATACACCTGTATATAGTTTTTAAAAAATGCAGGTATTTAAGGGCAGTAGTAGAGTACTGCATAAGCCCTTTATCTGCCTAAAGCCATTCATTACTTTAAAAATTATATTGAAACCTATTTGACTAGAAGATGCTTAGGTTATATATAATGGCCATGGATTTGGAAAACAAAAGAGGAAAAGTCAAGTAAAATGAATCTGCCACAGTATAGAGGTGGATTGTTGATGTTGTGGTATCATTTTGTTTCCCAAAGCCCTGAAAATTGTAGAAGGTTACAGGACATCATGAACTTGGTCACATATTGGTATGTCCTTAAACAAAAACTTGACTGCCTCTGTTAAGAGGCTTAAGCTGGGTCATCACTGGCTCTTCCATCAGGAAAGTGATCCAAAGCATTCCTCCAGATCCACAGCAATCCAGCACAAAGGCCACAAATCAAGTTGTGAAGAAATCATTAAAACCTGTACTGAACTGAAACTATAGAGTGCACGCACTACAGAGTTTTCCCGCCTCCTCATCGTAGAATCTCCAATCACAGCACTGGATCTGTTTTTATGTAAACCCAGATTAAACATAGCAAAACAAGCACAATGAGTGCAGAGAAATAAGTGTACTGATTAAATATGGCAAATAAAGAAAAGAAAACAAACAGAATCCAGCAAAAACAACTAAAAACCAGAGCTTCTTCTCCACACCATTCACTAGACTCTCAAGCTGAACTGAGCTCTGGCTCACTGTGATTTAACGGAACAGTTGCTGTAAACCGCCATATTGAACAAAGCCATTTAGACAGTGTAAAAAATATGATGTGGTGCTTGATCCTTGTGGCATTTGGTGAACATTGAAAAGACATGTGAATTATTTTGACTATTGGTGTTCAACTTCAGGTCATAATGGGAAACCAGTACAGTGCAGATGTGTGCTTCAGTAAACTGAGATTTATATTATACAGAATCTCTTCCACGGGAACCATGTGTTAATTAATTCTGAATAAATGGGAATAATGTCATTGAAAGTCGCTGTAGCTTAGGTTTTTGTCCTATCTCATCCATTCATACCGGGGAGTGATACGGCCTCTACAGTGTGAAATGTTAAGGGGAGAGTGGTGGAATGCCTTTATATAGAAGCTTGGCTATTCTTAGTCTCCAAAATAAACTCTTTCAGTGAATCAAATTAACTAAAACAAGTTTAAAAAAAAAAAAAGCATTTTAACCAGTGTGCCTCAGCCATGTACTTCAAGCTTATACATCAATGTATTGATTCACAGAACTACTCACAGCAGCAAAAAATACCTCACTACTACAGCCACCAGATTATTAAGCTTTTTTAGGTTCTTGTTCAAATTTACCCTTCCACATTAAAATGGTGCAAACGTTACATTAAGCTTGTTGTAAATGTTCTTGATGAGTTTTATACATTTTGTTTATGTTGTGCAGAAAAAATAAACCTTGATTATTTGAATGTTCTATTCCACCCTAAAAGCTAACGAAGTTACGTTCAAAGCGTCTAATAACATCTTCAACCTGAAACCTGTGTGTCGCCACTGCAGCACTTAAGGTGGAACAGTAAAATTAAACAATACCTTAATGTGCGTGATTTACTGAAGGCGATAAAGTGTTTTTTTTGTTTGTTTGTTTTTTTCAAAACTAGATAGATACTTACACGTAAAGCCTTCCCTGGCTTGTGAAGGTGATACCTTAATGAGGAAGCAATCCACATGACCAATAACATACGTGAGACAGGCAGAGGAAATGTAAAACTTATAAAGGAATCGTATAGTTCGCTTTTGGGTGTTTGAAATCGTATTTCAAGATTATCCCAGGCATGTATATTGTAAAATGATTGTAATGTTTAACATTATAGGTAGGAAGGATAAATAAATGTTTCAACCCCTCCTCTAAACTATTGCTTTAACCATCTTGGGGTTCAAGTCTTAATTAAGGTGGTCAGACAATGTGTCAATGGAAAGAATCTAAATAAAACATACGTAAAATTTTATCAGAATGAACATTATGCACAATTGTTTTCTCATGAGGATTTTCAGTTTTAAATGCCACAGCATGTTACGGTCACCAAACTATTCCATTAAAATCATTATGAAGATTGAATATGCAAGAAATAGACAATCGATCTGTGACTATTATACAAAAACAATACACAGTTATACTATTATGTTATGGGAGACTCATACGTGACTGTTGATACTCATAAGTGAAGCATGAAAGGAAAACCTACAAAGGTGTACTGCTAAGAAGGTAAACTTTAAAACACATTTGCATTATTTGCTACTTTGAGTACAGATATACTCAACTTAGCAAATAATATATCTCCCCATTGTCATGAAACTTGGGCACAATAGGGCCTGGAAGAGTTGCTGTTGTTACTGCTTTACCCTTTAACGCAGTTGGCTATAGGTCTGTATTGCTTTCTTGAAGTGAGTTTTCTGACTGTAGTGAGTTTCTAGAACACCCTGGTTAAAGCTTATCCCCATTAATCTCTAGTTGGCCTCTAGCCCTGATTACAGCCATTTTAACCTCTTATACTTCAGTTGTTCTACATTACCATACAAACAATCATTTAATTCAAGTAAGTTTGACTGATTTATTTGTTGGAATCAGACACTAAATATTAAATATGTATTTTGTTCAAATATTTGAAGTCTGGAAAAAAGTGATATATAAAATTGGGCATATATTAGGACCATAAGAATCTTTATGTTTACTAGGACTCGTCAGCCAATACCTTTGAAGAGCATATTACTGAATGTGCTGAATAAGTAAAGAAGTCATGATGGAGTTCTTTTTCTTACATTTTTATGACCAGAGTTATGTTAAAGTTAAATGTATTTTGTCAAAACCCTTCAGTGCCTTTGCTGTTAAAGCAGTTGAATGATGATTGGGGAAAACGGGAAATGGATTAAATTGCTTTATTTATTTAAATGTGTTTCTGAGTGATCAGGTGCAGTTTTCTGAAAGCTGACATAGCATTATGCATATTTTCAGAGCATTTAGTTTCTTCTGGTTTGGCGATTTCAGGATTTTTCTTAATTTCCCAGAAGAATGATAAACCTATACAATATTTCCAGATGTACCTTTGGTTTTCTGAATTGTTATTTTCCACGGGAGGTGCAGCAGAAAGGAGCAGCATTGGTTTTGTATGTCACTGGTCCTTCTGTCAGTGTGGTGGGTAAAGTCAGGAAATGAGGAACAATTTCAGCCTGTATGTTGTGTCTGAATGCTCCTTCACCTCTGCTCTGATTGCATGGCCAAAGGCAGAGACGCACGTTTCAGTGCTTTTTTGTCTCATTCCAACACACACTTTGTTAATTTGTGCATGAGCAAGCCTTGAAATAAGTGATTTGCTGTGTTCTCTCCATTTCCTGATAACCTCACACAATCAAAAATGGGCCCAGAGTGACATTGTTTGGCTTTTCCTGTTTTGCACGAGTGCAAGAATTACATACTGAAGGAGCAGAGGCTGATGATTTGGCCATGATTTATAAAACTCAGCTTGTGAAAACTTTTCACCTTTTGATACAGAGTCTGAATATTCAATTTGAATATTTTTAGGAGTGCTTACTCAGAGGACCCAGGTCATGAATCAGCAAACATAATGCTGTTCTACAGGATATAAGGACATACAGTGCATGGTTCTTATCAGTGCAGACAAGTGGATTCACCTTCATGGCCACTTTCAGAAAATCAGAGCCCTAAAGTAGACAGAGTCACAAATAGCATGAGGTGCTTCTGAGGTTCATGCTATTTCCTTTGTGGCTGGTCAAAGTAGAAGATAGGTTTCTAAAATTTAGGCACACCTGTCCAAATGACATGTTTAGTTGATGCTGTAATACATTATGTAATGTAATTTACATGTAAATTATTATGTAAAGTATATATATATAACTAAGAATTAAGTTATGAATGCATCACTACATACTAAAGGTTTAACATATTAAAATTTCTAGGCCAAAAAAAGGCATTGTGTGCAGTATATTTTTATAGCACTATGCAGTTCACATACTCTACTATACATACTGCAGTGAAATTAACTCTACCTTCATTAGAAAATTGATTTATGTATAAATAAATATATGGATGTAGTTGTAGCAAGACTGCATGCTTTTGTGTCTGTGTGTGTGTCTGCCCGAGTGTATAGTTGTAGCTGGACTGTAGATGTGTGCATTTGAAGATTTGCTGATGAAAGGTTTGAAAGAGGAAGTCACAAGGGAAAGCAGTGGATGCTGTGTCAATACAGTCTGGGTGCTTTGAGTGAGAGTGGGGATTACAGTAAAGGGAAAGGGGAGGGCACTGTTTAGTGTGTGTGTGTGTGTGTGTGTGTGTGTGGTGGGAGGCAATTCTTAGGGGCCTGGGTGGAGACTTGACCTCAGTACCTTTCCACAACCTGTCGCCTATTGTGCCCCAGCCTTTTGTTGTCTTGCTGTAATTATGTCTCCTATTTGTTATGAAAGTGATGTCGTGTGCTGATTATTTTCTCTCAAGGTGTATGACTCCCTACTGGGATCAGGGACAAACAATGTTAGTCAAAAATAAAAAGATTTAGCATTTTTTTACATGTATTTCATTGTCCTTCAGTTAGATCCTGCTTTTATATATTCCATTTGCTGTAGCAATGTATGTAAATATATTTTGATCAGGTGACATATCCTTATAGAGAAAACCTAATGATTACTTTTCAGTTAAAATAAAATGATAAATAATTAATAAATATTTGTTGTTTATAAACACAGGAATTATTGTAATAATACACATATCTCATTGGTGAGGTTTGGTTAGAACAAATGGGAAGAAATTGTGAAACTCCCAAAGGAAACATACTGAAACAAATATTTGAAACATTTGTAAACATGTACATTTCCAATCCTACAGCCAAGCTTTAAAAATACCATTTGCCACTGGCCTTAATTGGAGTGAGTTTACTAAATGTGTCGAAATTAATGTGAAGTTAAATGTAATCAAACTTTTTCTACAGTTCTGGCAAAGGAAGTAGAATAAAGTGCTTTTAGTGCATTATGCTTCATATCAACACTGTAAAGCTTATTATTCTGTTGTATGGACATCTATGTGAAATAATTAGTTAATAACTAAGATGAATAACTGATCAAGATGGCGCCGGTGTGTGTGGCTGGCCGTCTGCCTTGTGTTGTTGGTGTTGCTAAGCTTTGGCACTTCACATGTGAAGTCTCTACTGGTGTATGATCGCCAATTTCTACTGAATCTCAGATATAATACCTGTGATGTAGGTGTTTTTAATCACAGTGGACAGAATCCTCTGCCCCGCACCTATCGTGTATTCCGAATCACCTGCGCCGGGCCTCGGCCCAAACAATTCGGCGAAAGCGTCGCCGCCGCCGTGTGTTCGTTGTGTCCTGGCGTTTCCTGGAGCCCATCGGCATCTCCCTGGTACCTGTCATCGGCCTGGATGAGGGATCCCGTCCCCGCCGCCCCTGCTTTTCCCGGCTCCGCGAGCGTGAGGTGAATCCCCACAACCTGAGGACGCCGCTTCGTGCTCCTAATTTGACTAATTTAGTGCAGTATGTGTCCGGGCCCACACATGAACATGGACATACCTTAGACCTTGTTCTGTCTTATGGGTTGTCTGTGTTGAGTTTAGAGATCTATGATAGTGGGTTTTCTGATCATATGCCTGTTTTATTTGATGTTGTTTTCTCCTGTGCTGCAGTTAAACCTTGTGCTCCTGCTCGGCTTGGTCGGAGTTTTAACTCTTTCACTGCCGGTCAGTTCACCTGCGCTTTTGACTCCTCCTGACCCAGCCTCTGTTAATACGGAGGAGCTCAGCCCCTGGTTTCACTCCTCCTGCCGAATCATACTGGACTCAGTGGCTCCATTAAGAACTAAACAGCCCAAAGTTAAACCTGAGCCTTGGTTCAATGACCGAGCACGTGCAGCAAAGCAGAAGTGTCGCAGAGCTGAACGCCGATGGAAAAAGGATAAGCTGCAGGTTTCATTTCAAATGTTAAAAGACTGCTGGCGTTCTTACCAGAGCACTATCAAAGAGGTTAAGAGAGAGAACACTTGTCAAATATTATTATGGCAAATTGTCATAAGCCACGTCTTTTATTTAAAACCATTGACTCTGTTCTTAAGGCCCCTCAGCCCGTCTGTTTGGAAGCATCTCCTGACATGTGTAATGACTTTCTGCACTTTTTATTGATAACATTGTTACTGCAAGAGCTCTTATCACAGCTCCTGCTGTTGACCCCTCTGACTCTGCCCCTTGCTTGGCTGTGTTTGATAGGTTTGAGCCGGTGACTCTGTTGCACTTGGAGGATGTGGTGGGCCATTTAAAGCCCTCAGGTTCTCCTTGTGATGTTTTGCCTCCTGACTTTCTAAAAGAGATTTTTCATACTATAGGGCAGCAGGTTCTGGCCATTATTAACAACAGCCTGTCTTCTGGTGTTGTTCCTGTGAGTTTTAAACATGCTGTAGTACAACCCCAAGCTCAAGAAACCTAGCCTCGACCATACAGTATTGGCTAATTATAGGCCTATTTCCAAGCTGCCTGTTATTTCAAAGATCTTGGAGAAAATTGTTTATGCTCATCTGAAATTATTTTTGGATGAGCATAATATTCTGGAGGTTTTTCAGTCTGGTTTTAAAACCTTGCATAGTACAGAGTCAGCATTGCTCAGGGTTTTCAATGATATTCTCCTGGCCAAAGATTCTGGGGACCATGCAATTCTTGTCCTGCTGGATCTAACTGCTGCTTTTGACACAGTGGATCACAACATTTTAGTTTCCCACTTGCAGCATCTAGTTGGCATTTGTGGTAGTGCTTTGGAATGGTTTAGGTCCTATCTGATGGACAGAAATTTGTGTGTGAGTTTTGCTGGCTCAGAATCCTCCTCAGCTCCCCTATCATATGGAGTTCCACAGGGCTCAATCTTAGGATCCCTCCTTTTCTCACTTTATCTGCTCCCATTAGGCTCTATCTTGAGAAAACATGGCATTGCATTTCACTGTTACGCTGACGACAGCCAAATATATATCCCTTTAAAGAAGAAAGATGCTTTCTCGATTAAACATCTATTGTTATGTCTCAATGACATTAAAGACTGGATGGCTTTAAATTTTTTACATTTTAACGAAAACAAATCAGAAGTGATGGTGTTTAGTCCCAGTGGGCCCTGTGGAGCCCCTCCAGTTGATTTGGGCCCCATGACTTTGTATCAACTAATGATTATTTTTCAGTTAAAATAAAATGATAAATAATTAATAAATATTTGTTGTATATAAACACAGGAATTATTGTAATAATACACATATCTCATTGGTGAGGTTTGGTTAGAACAAATGGGAAGAAATTGTGAAACTCCCAAAGGAAACATACTGAAACAAATATTTGAAACATTTGTAAACATGTACATTTCCAATTCTACAGCCAAGCTTTAAAAATACCATTTGCCACTGGCCTTAATTGGAGTGAGTTTACTAAATGTGTCGAAATTAATGTGAAGTTAAATGTAATCAAACTTTTTCTACAGTTCTGGCAAAGGAAGTAGAATAAAGTGCTTTTAGTGCATTATGCTTCATATCAACACTGTAAAGCTTATTATTCTGTTGTATGGACAACTATATGAAATAATTAGTTATTAATGATAAATGGAAAATTTCAAAGAATACAAACTTACAAAATATCTATTTCTTTATCTATGTTTTTAGGCTAACTCATAACAATGTATTTTACAATTTCATCAAACCCATAAATCCTCCTAAAATACGTAATATGTGTAACGTGTGTGTGTGTGTGTGTGTGTGTTAGTAAGCTTTAATAGCTGTGTGGCTTAGTGAGAAAGTTTGTATTAAATTCTCATTTCCACCCATTGTAATGGGAGCTGGCAGGTTTCCACACGCAGCCCTTGTGCTTGTGCAGTGTGAGAGAAGAGAGTGGGAGTGGGTGATATAGGGCCAAGTTCCAGGGCCACCGTCCACTCTGAGGAAGCCCAGCGTGGGACCCCAAAGGCTGTGGGTGCTCAGATAGCTCCCTGTAGACTCGGGAGGAAATGTCTCAGCGATAACAGCAAAGCATATCGGATCAGCCCTAAAAAAGCCTCCTTAAGAAAATCTGTCATCTCCCTTCTACACCATAGATTGTTTTTGCATAGCATACAGAGGACATGACAAGGCATTATGGTGAAAGTTTGCACAAATTCAGCTTCACTGTAGCTTTCCCACTGGAACAATTCTGTCAGCGTTCCCTGCATCTGCTGTGGATTATTTATCTCTCCATCCATGGAATAATAAACACAGTAGTGGAGGAGGAAAAAGAAGATGTCTTGGCGTTTTTACTCTGTCAGCTAGTTGCTGAGTGCCAGGAGTTAGAGGATATCTGACAGAAAGGTCAAGGACATGAAAGATGCAATGATATAAAGAGCTTCTGAAGAGTTATACAGTGAGAGACACAGAAAGGGAAAGACATAAAAGCATATTTTCAACAGGAGACTCGTCTATAGAGAGTCGTTCACATTCCTGCTTCAGAGATGTTTCACAGTATGTTCAGCTTCATGTTGTCATCCATACATTTGCATTTGTTGTATTTGAATATGACTCTTATGTTGGGAACCCCCAACATAAGAGAATATGATATGAATATTCATTCTAGCATTTTAGATATGGTTGTATGCAAATAATTTGTCAAACAACATTTTGAAAAAAAATGTTACATACATAAATGTTACAAAAAATGTTACAAAAATGTTACAAAAAATGTTACAATTTTTTTTACATATGTAGCACACCTTAATGGAGCATTGGACAAGCAATGGATATGCATGTAATACGCATGGGCAGAAGTAAAAAGAATGTTGCCATCCCAATATCTATGGCACATATTCTGTATTCTTAAATCTGTATTTTCAATTTTTGCAAATTCATATAATTTATGATCTAAAAATTTCAAGAAATGCTATACATTTGTTCTCTGTACAGCAGCCAGAGGTGTTCAGACCTTTGTTAAAATGCTAAGGGGCCTATAATGAAGGAGTGACAAATGCTATAACTATTGTACAATCATAAATCAGTCCTTTTAACTTGGCAAGAATGCAATTTAGCATTCATCCTGTTTCCTCTGTTCTTGATCCTCTTGCATATGTGCCTTATGCTATTCATTTCAGTAGTATCATTAACGCACTGCATAAGCCATGTTGACATATTTACAATTCTTCATTTTCTGCCAAATTGAAAAAAAAAAGGCTTCCAGGGCTTGAGGTTAGCAGTGTGTGACAACATTGCTGATATGGTATCTGACCTTCAGAACAGAGAGCTGCTCACTCAAACATAAGGCAGTGGCATTATAGTATTGAATTTTGCTTTTACAATAGTATATCAGAGTAAAATAAACAGTTCCAGCTTCCTATGTTGGCTCAGGGTGTGGTGGCAATCAGGTGGAAATCCCTGTTCCGGGCTCAGCAGGGCATCTCAGCATGAGTCTGCCCGCCGCCCTGCTGGGGGCATAAGTGCCCTCCAACTCTGTGAAATGGCAAAAAGCTTTTGGAGAGTTTGAAGAAAGGCTTTGAGACATCAAACACAGATAGAGGGACTAAAGATTATGAAGATGCTGCTGACAGCCTCAAGGAACTGCTATGAATTAAGCCTGTTTTATGTATACTACACATATAAAAGGAACATAGTATTTTCTTAATTGGCTGTACAGGGGTTTTGCGTGAATGTATGAATGTCTCTGACATTTTGCATGATTATAAAAAAAACTCTCGTAGATGTGTGTTATATGTGCAGAGGGCCCAATGAGTTAAAATACTAATTTTTATATTATATAATAAATATTATTATTATCTCCTGCAATGCAAAACAAGTTGAGACAACTATTGTACCAATAGCATTTCATTAACTGGATTGTTCTGTCAGTATCATCAATTCTTCTCATGTTATAAAAAGAGTCCAGCCCAAAGGAATGTGGGAATGGAACTGTGCCCTTGTTGGTGCCACAATCCAGCACCAAAAATCAAACCTTTTGCATGATGTTGACTTTAGGGACCTAGGTCAATGGCAGGAATGTTGTTCTGAAAAGTAGTCATTTCGCTGAACTTTCTGACACAGCACAAATGACCATGTAAGCTTTCATTCGGAAAACAGTGGTTATTTCAGTAACCTGTTTGAGGTGTACCTGTCTGACCCAATTTCCTCAGTCAGTAGTCCCACATCGTTTTATTTATTGGGCAGTGGGGACGTGTGGAAGTGCTAATCATAACACTGATATGTTTTTAGCTGCTAAAGTGCACTCTTCCATTATTTTGTTGTAACAAAACCTAAATATTAGGAATGTATGACAATTTATCTACATCTTTTTCTATTAGCATTGATATTAATATATTTGATCTGAAAGAGAACCATGAATATAATAGTAGAACTCTAAAATATTAAAATTGCAACAGGATCAACTAGTCCTCCCAGTCCAATGAATGACATTTAACGTGAAACTCTCAAAATCTTTACTATTAGTTACATTTACACAAGTCTATGACGACAAAACGAAGAAACAAGATGTATGCATTGAGAAATTAAATTGCTGTCATTTCTTTTCTGTCAGCAGAGAGCAAGTTTATTTTGGATCACTGCAACAAAAATAATGAGTAGGGCCCATTTGATGACTAATGTTTTGCCTGGTGATTTTTTTAATGAGGAAGAGAGGAAGATATTTAAAAATTATACTTTACAGTACAACTCATCTGTTTTTCTTGCTTTTTGACTGATGTACCTATGCTTCCACCCCCTCCCACCCACACCCCTCTCACTTGGGGTTCATGCACGCTTATCTTGTGAATATAATATATCTGACATGACAGCTATGATGATACACTTTTTTTTGGCCATACATGCAGTATGCCAGAAATATCTCTCAACCTTGACTGTCTCTTCCTGTTTCCAGTGGATGTACACTCACTGTCCTTTTTCATGTTGCTTATTAACTTAAATGCTATTCTCTGGCCACAGAAATCTACATAATTCCCTTTCACCACTGCCGATAATGAGCACTGTAGGCCATTACAGGCCAAGGACTTCTATTAAACCAGGTGCTTTGGCTACGGAGGCACATTGGCAATTTAGATGCATTGAATTAATCTGCATTACACTTCACAATCCCCCTCATTCAGAGGTTATCAGGTGTGATGTCGGGCTCATTCTCTTGCAAGCTGAGACTTTCACTACAAGAACAGCACAGTCAGTATGGAGAAACTATCCTGAAAAATTCCTCAGGAGTGTCATGAAACCACAGCTAGGGAGCACTGATAGCATCCATGAGTGTTTTGTGGTTTTTGGTTTGTGGGATTAAGGAAAGAGAGAGAAAAGGGCTGAAAAAGATTGAAAGTACAAGGCAAAACTGAAATAAATTTTACCCAGCAAAAGCTATTTTTTATTGCACTTCTCGTCAATCAACAAAATAAAAAAATGTATAACAACCAAAACATCTTATTTCAGTAAGCAGCTTTGTTGAATTAAAAGCAGAGATATGAGAATGGCTGAACTAACACAGATGTGGACATAACCATTTATGTACAAAAGTCTGTATCTTTATTTATATTTGGGGGGGGGGGGTTAAGTAGGAGAAAATAATATTCTGCCCAGATAATTAGGATTCCCTCAGGTGTCCTAAGATAAGTGTTTTTAAGTTTTTAATATTTAAGAGATTAAAGCACACAGACTTACTATATGACCACAGTAAAACAGTGTTCTAGAGAGAGCTAGGGGTGGTGTGGAGTGGAGACTACAAGACAGGAAGCTGTGCTGCTGGACCTGATATGTGACCAGGAAACTGGCTGAGCAGGAATCAAACAGCGGGCAAAGCAGAAACAGGAAGAGTGGCTGGTCTCCTGTCTGCTGAGTGTTTGCTCAGCCTGTAACCCCGCTTTCCCATGAGCCCCACTGGAACACAGCTGGAGCAGAAGACAGTTAGAACAAGGATTTACACATTGGGGAGGAACTTCAGTGTACAATAAAAAAAAAAGTTCTTTTTGCCCACTTTTACAACTCTGGATCTGCAGATTAATTAATGGATGTTAATGTCAATGGAATATAATGCGTTCTAACAAAATCATCACAGTAATTATATCATGAGTGTTCTATGTCTAATAAAGTTGACCCAAGTTTATATATATATAATTGCAAGGCAGCACAGTGGTGCAGCAGGTAGTGTCGCAGTCACACAGCTCCAGGGACCTGGAGGTTGTGGGTTCAAGTCCCACTCCGTGTGAGTGTTTGTGAGGAGTTTGGTGTGCTCTCCACATGTCCGAGTGGGTTTCCTCCCACGGTTCACGTTGGTAGGTGGACTGGTGACTCAAATGTGTGTGAATGCGTGAGTATGTGTCACCCTGTGAAGGACTGGCACCCCCTCCCAGGTGTGTTCCCGCCTTGCACCCAGTGATTCCGGGTAGGCTCCAGACCCACCAGGGTAGACCCAACAGGATAAGCAGTTACAGACAATGAATGAATGATATATATATATATATGCTCAAGTGTATACATATATATTTGAAACTTTTGTAAAACAAATAGTCATAATTAATTTTACAAATCCATTTTGAACAATTAAACAATCCACCCACAAACAAGAATATCCGAGGCAGGGTTTGGACCCACAACCCCAGAATCATGGAGCTGTGTGACAATGACACTACATGTTGTCAACTGTGCTGCACTGCATATAAATTGCTCAGTCTTAACCTATAATTGGAATGAATTTGATTGGATTGCTGTAAATCTCTGCATGCAAACAGAGATGAGACATGACATGAAGTCATATAAAGAGTGAATTCAAAACAAACAGTATTGCAGCTTAGTTTCTACATATGGAGTGTATAATCAGAGAAGTGGAGTGTGAATTTTTAATCTGAAATAATGGCTACTTTGCCTAAAGCACAAATAATTCTTAATTTATTAAAATTAAAAAAAGATCACGGAAATTCTCCTTTTTCTATTATAAGAGCACTTAAATCACAGGGATATGATGTAATCATGTTTAATGTATTCTTTGATTGTAGTCTTTGGCTAATAAATGTAGCCTGTGTGCTAATGTCAGCATCTTACTACTGTTTTTTTTTATTTAAAGAGGTTCCCAGACTTTACAGATTTGAAATCCAGCTGTTTTTTTTTTGTTTTTTTGGGAGACACAGACTTAAGATTTTTGTTTAAAATCAAGGAAACCATTTTATGAACCAGTCTCATTCTCATATCTTAAAGTTCTATTTGCATAAAAACACAAGGCTTCATTTATATCTTTGGAATTTTTGCTGGATTTAACCAGTCAGTGAATCTGTTTCAATTTACTTCTGTTATTTCCATATTTTTACATCACTTACCTGGTAACAGAGAGTGATGTATTGAGAATAGTGGGTGCTGTGTTCAGCATTCACTAGTTGAATATGAGCTCAGTCTCAGGTTTTTGTTGGAGCTTGTGTGTTCACACACTCTGTCAGGCCAAGCCAAACATGCTACCATGATAAAATCACTGATTAACATACCACTTGGACAAATCACATCTCTTTTACAGAGGGAACAGGGTTGGCAGCTCCCATTATGAAAGGAAATGAGTGTTTTTTAGACACTTAGAGGGAGCCAAAGCACAAAAATAGTCTGAAATCTCAAGACCACCTAAGAGAACATGGACAAAAATGTAGATGGAATACTACAGATAAACAGGTTGCTAGTATGTGTGTGCCAGGCTCATAAGAATTCTGATTATTAAAAGCATTTCTCAGATGTTAATGAAAATTAAAAGAGGTTTTGGACAAATCACAATTTAAGCCAATGCCATTATGGGTGTATGTTGCCATTGGTCATGCAAAAGACACATTTTTCTCTGCTATAATATATAAACAATATTTGCCTGTTCAACTCTTTATTCTCAAAGATGTGTTTGTTCCTATAACTTTTGTACCTGTGTAGAAAAAAGGATTGAAGCATTAATTTGTTAATTAATTCTTTAACTGCTTAACCAGTTCATGGTCAGAATGGGTCTGAAGCCAGCTTGGAATCACTGAGTGAATGGGGAGAACACCCCCTCAATGGGGCACCAGTCACACACTCACACATTCACCTGACACCAGACACCTGGAGCAGGGTTCAAACCCACAACCTCCAGGACCATGGAGCTGTGTGACAGCAACACTACCACTAATGATTCACCCATGACATCTACTACTACTGCTGGGTTTTGCTGTCAGTTGGACCAGCTAATATTGATTAGATGCATGGGAAACAGTTGTATGTTGTATTTATTTTATACATATTTATATTGTACATTTTAGCTGTTAATGAAACTAACTATTTGGAGGACTAGTTAATTGTGCCATAATTCTTCATAGATTTCCCCAGTATGCAGAACACCCTAAAATTACATTCTGGATTTTTTGCACTTATGTTTGTGTGTGGTTGTGTGTGTGTACAGTATGGGGGAATTTGCTGACAGATGTTCTCACAGTAAACACATTAACAGCAGTTTAGGTGCCAAACCTAAATGCCTTGATCAGTTCCTCATTGTCTTTTCTAAGACTAAGTGTCCATTGTTGTCAGCCTCGTGTTGTTTTTTCCTTTTTAAAGAGAGTGAATCCACTGCAGCTGTCCCCAGTGGTGGTTCATAATCCTTTCTCCGTCCTATATTCCCAACCTCCTTACACACACACACACACACACATACATTACCTATTGCAATCTTTACACTTTTCTCTCTGCAGTAGTGAATAGATACTACATTGTCACCAAATCATGTGTACTCAAACACCCACACCAACCTACACTCATCTACACACAACACACAAAAATCTTTCATACTTGCAGACACTTTGTGTACATACACATGTAAGTATGCATGCGCAGATACTCCTAAGACGTGTGCAGGAAATTACCTATTGTTTTCAGGGTTCCTTCTCTTTCTCCCTGTTAATCAGTAAAGTCAAGGTTAGTCACTGAAATCCAAACAACACTTATAGCAGTGAAGCCGTTTTGATATTGTGTCTAGCCATCTTACAAACATACTTAAGTTGACTGTTCTTATGTAAGTCTTTTCTGTTTATATATCTGAGATGGGTAGAAAAGTGCACCATTCTGTGTCCTGGCACTTTTATAGCATGGTGTTTCTGTAAAATCATGGAAATGGAAATTTTATCCATTATATTATACACTATATTTTATTTTATATATAAGTTTAAAATATAGAGGACATAGCAATATAGCAATATAGATGCTACGCTATACAGTGTAGTAATGGCCTATTGGTAGAATTTCAGGATCATATAACCAGAAAATGCTGTTAGAATATTAGACAAACAAAAAGAACTTGTATTTGCACCCAGTGATTCTTGTATTTAACTTGGTATTAGCAAACTTAGCTTGCTAATACCATGGACCGATCCCTCCAAGAATCACAAAAACAAGCTGATTCAATATATACTCAGGTATATAAAGGGTATTTTTAATGTATATATGTGAAACTGTCTCATGGGTCAAACATTAATTTTGTTATTTCCTTCAATCAGCTCTGCAGAAAAATGCTAGCACATAGAGCTAGCACACCAATCATGTGCCTTAAAATCAGTACACTTCATCAAACATGGCCAGTGTAACACACAGGCTGTTGATACAACTGAGGTGCTAATTTCACATTGATGCTAGTTTAAACAATGAAATATTAAGCAGTCGGAGTTTATGTGTAAACAAATCAACAGTCAGATTTGTTAAATGAATATAATGGTTGTTTTTACTGTACATTAGATGTTTATTGCGGCTGTATGTTATTTTGAGAGAGAGAGAGAGAGAGAGAGAGAGAGAGAGAGAGAGAGAGAGAAATTGAGAGGGCATTTTGTTAGTTGTTCATACTCTTGTTTCTGGAGATGGCTTATATTTGGTGTTATGCTTTCAGTTGTTATGCTTTTGAATAGTCTATGCTGTTCACATGGTTTGTGATGTGTTTATGTTGGTTTATGGGCTTGATGGTAATATTGTCTCTCATTCTGTTTAGTCATGTTTTCACTGTGAGCACCACATAGGCTTGTCTTATTACTCATGAGCATAAACAGCTTTTGTGTGCATTAGAATGTAGAAAGGTATAATGAGTGGCATTGTGCCATCTCTAACACTTCTACTATAAGTTAGAATTATTTTCATAGCAATATATTTAATATTTCAAACAATTGCCACTGACAATAAAAATCATAAGCCTTAAACCCAGTTTAAGGGGTAATAATATTTGAGGACCATGAATTACATTAATGGTATCTGTGAAAAGGCAAGGCCACATGAAAAACAAATTACAAGCTGGCAAGAAGCTAAATGTTAGCAGCTATGTAACAAGCCTGGACATTATGAGTTTAATCCCTCGTTTAATATGTAGATGAAATTTAGTGAGGTAAAGGTTAATCATTATGGAGTGTCCATCAAATAACTGATTCTTGTGACTGGTAGCAAAGCTCTGCATTGTTGTTACTAAGTTACTCATTAACTTCTTTCTCAAGTGACAAGTTAAAGGCACACCTCACACAACCTTTGCACACCTTGCCTCCATTTCTTCCTGTAGAAACATCAAATGCAGTGAGTCCATCTGAATCCTACAATGTGACGAAGGAAGAGATCAAACCCCTGCTCCGCCATATTTAAAGGCGAGGAAGAACCATCGAACCATATCTCAGGTAAGATAGTTTTGGTACACTGTCACAAACTACTATACAGGTAGATTTTTGAGTGTAAATGTACTGTCAAAGGTAGAGAAATACGCTTAGGGCACAAAATGTGACTTAAAATGAACACTATATTCCCTTACCCAGGCTAAGTTTGTGTATATTTGCACATTTGAAAAGAATACCATTAAAAATTATAATAGTTTTTAAAAATAAAACATTAAATTAATAAAACCAATGCAACTTTAAAAAAAGAAAATGCAGTGGAATATGGTGTACATATATTACCTACATTAGTTTGGCACTTTTTTTTCAGAGAGTGTATAAACCATCAGCTTGGTGCCAGCCATTTACAATGGACTACATTCTACTAACTGTCCAACACTATTCTAATTATTTGAGGTGAATTACAGTATTTTTTGCAATATGTAACACTATTAAAGAAACCCCAATAATTGTAATGATATAAACATTAATTTAGAAGAAAGTATATATAAGTCAATAACCAAACCTGTATGAGCTACAAAGCATTGACAAACGCATTTCATGGAGCACAAATAACTCCACTGAAAGATTAGAAACAGAGCATTCTTATTTACTTACTTACTGTACAGAACTTTATAAATGCAAGTTGCCATTTACAATGTGTAAAAATTTCATTAGGAATGGAACAACAACATCTTCAAAATCACATGGAAAAAATATTGTTCCATTAAATTCCTTTCAAAGTCATGTGATTTATTAATTTACTTGTTAAGCTGTCGTTTTAGAGATATGAGGTTTTCTCACTGTGTGCTAATGTTGCCTATTGTTATCCACTATAAACACATTGTGCTTGATGAACCCCTATCGCTCTTTATGTTGTGTTTCTATTAACAATTAGATATACATAAATATGTTGGCTGGACTGTGCTAGTGTAACTACAGACACTACAGGGAGTATGATCTAACACATTCTGGATTACGGAGAGAAAATAAGGCATAGATATAATATATAAAGCAGCATGCAGTGAAGGTAGGCCTCATAATCATTCTTCACCTTTACTGTAACTCAGAAATAAATATAATTGGGTGATTTAAAGTCCATATCTGATTGCATATGTTGTGTGACCAGCCTAGTGAGGACCCAGCAATTTTTGGCATTTAAAAAAATACAAAATTCCAGCAGCTGTTTGAATCATACTCTGGACTGCTTTAAAAAGTGACAATAACAGTACATAGTCCCAGAGACAACGTATTTAGTTCTGAGTCAGAGTGGAGTAGAGGAAGACTAGAGGTGTGGGGGTGGGGGATTTTACTTGCGATAGTGCTGCTATGTAGGAGGTCAAGTAAAGGACTTTTTCTGTGAAAGGATTTGAAAGGTGCTCCCTGTTTGCTCATGTAAGAACACAACAGATAATATGCTGAGATTAAGTAATTTTAAGAAAGAAACAGATAAAACTGGGGTTTACAAGGACAAATCAAAGAGACACCCAGCTCAGTGTGTACATTTTCTTCCTTCTACTTAAACTGAAAGGTGTTGAGTAATTCCTGTATTGGACTCATACAGTCTTTAAGCTTTTATTATATGAGTATTACCGTGGAAGTTTGTACTCAAGCAAGTAAGTGAAATTATATATGTGTATTTTAAATATGGCAAGTTTCACAGGCACTGCATGTATAATTATTTTTAAAATAATATTTTTAAAATTAAACTGTCCACAAATATGATATCAGTTTCAGTTCATAATGAACTAGTTACTTTATCATAATAAATAAATAAATATACATCTTTAATTTTGTCATTTCCCATATACATTATAACTAAAGTAAGTTGAATATCAGTCAGAGGAGTATGCTGTACATACATCAGTGCAACAGTTTCATAGCAATAGATAATTAGCTTGATATAAAATGGAGTGATATGAATGTACATTAATATGCATTTTTCCTTTTCTTGAAACGGATGAAGCTGCCATTTTCAGTTACAAGTTGTTTGTAGAACCAAGACGATTATGAATGTTAAATGTATTTATGCATGAAAAAATGGCAGTGAAAAAATGGCAGTAAAAACAAGCACATGTAAACTAATGGTTGTTCCCACACACACATGCACACACACACACACACACGTGGTGGGGTTTTGGACCCTGTGCCCTTGTTGTGCTGAGACTATCTCAAGACAGGAAGAGATAAAAGGGAGCTCCTGACGGGTGTTTACAGCCAACACGCTGAAATGAATAGCGAGAGTAGAGAGGAAGGGTTCTAATAACACAGCAGACGTCTCTGTGAACAATGGCTTCTGTGCCAGAACAAGATTTTTTAAACATGAAACACACACACACACACACACACATTTGGTGCCTTTGGTAGGACTCCCCTACAAGAACTAAAATGCCTTTAATCTCAGACACAGTGCGCCTGGTTAAAGCAGTTACCATGCAACTGTGATAATTTAATAGAGGAGATATAAGTTTCAAAACATGCTACTATCACACTTTTTTATGAGTATGACTCATTATATAAAGCATTGTATAATTATAAGGCAAGTCTTATTGAATACCGTCTCCTTCAATCTTTTATTGGAAAAACAGTATAATACAACAGAAAATAAATCTATAGAATTACTGTCAGGGCAAAACTTTCTCCAAAAAATATCAATTTTTCAGTTTTTATACTTTGTATATACTTAATATAACCTTGACTTTAAATTCCACAATGAACAAAAAAGAGATGTTTTTTTAATATACTGTCACTGTGAAATTGCTGAACAAAACATCTATCTTTGGAAAAATCTTTATTTAGTTTTTCCTTTTTGATGTCATTAGAATATTCCAGATAAACTTAACATTGTTGTCAAATTCAGCTAAGAATCCTTAATAACATATGCTAACTAAGATTAGCAGACACATGCACAATAGACATGAACAGCTGTCAGTTAGCCAAATGTAGCTTAGATTGATACTTAGAAATATTGAATTCTCTCAGTTAACCTTCTCTGGTTTTATGCAGGATACAGAAGCATGTGGTCAGTAGCTCACACTATATATGTGCTTGGCATGCTCAGTGCCTCAGGACTATGCTACACACTCCAGAATGTGGGCCCTTGTGTGGTCAACAGAGAGAAGGTGAGTGAGAAACCGCCTGGCTGTCTCCCCAATGAGTCACAAATAATGGAATTGCATTGGGAACTTCCTGTTTGTAGGCACTGTTTTCCTGTTTTTGGCAACAGGCATTTGACTTAAGTTTGTTACTGTTCTTTGTTCATATCATTCACCTGATGAAATTCATTTCCTTTGCTATACAATTATAGACTGCATGTACGTATGGCAAGGCATTCCAGATTAATGACTGTCAAAATTACAGACAAACAAATTAGTCCAAATTTCCTTGCCTCTTAAAAAATTGTTTGATGTAGTGTGTAAATATTTTTAAACATTCAAATCATACAGTTCACCACAGACCACCCAGTAAATATTATAAGACAGGACTTTTTAAATGAACATTTTTGCTGTAACAAAAACTAAAACATTTACATGTCAAACTATTCAGCTTACTGAAAATTAGCCTGCATAATCGCTAAAAAGTGTTTCAGCCTGGACTGACATTTGAAAGAGGCACAATACAGAGCAACCATTCAGAATTGGGTCTATTTACATATATCAGTTTTGAAAGTATAAAAACAACAAGTTTAATTGCCTGGGGCAAAGCAGGATTTAAAATAATGAAAAACCATGACCGATATAGCTACATGAACAACCACAAATATTATAAGCTTATGTTTGTAAGTTCACAAAAAAAAAAAAAGAAAAAAAAAAGCCAAATCCTATTTCACAGAACCTTTTTTTTATTTCACAGGCAATATTTGACTGCAGAAAACGAAATCTCACATCAGTTCCAAAACAAATTTGGCTTAATGTGACCGAGCTGGACCTCTCAGAGAATCACCTAAACCTCAGCCATGATAAAGGTCTGAAAGCACTGTGGCGCTTTGACCAGTTGATCTCTCTCAATCTATCAGGAAACTACCTCCCTCTACTGGGGAAGCAGCACTTCTACCCTCTGCCATCTCTGAAATCACTTGACCTCAGTGGATGCAGGCTGGCTACAGTGGAGGCTGATGCCCTACTGAAGTTGCACAGGTTACAAAGGATTTATCTGGGAAATAACTACCTACAAAGGCCCCTATCTGCTTCATGGATTGAGTTTATAGACCTCAGCGGTAATCCTCTCCGATTAAAAAATGTAGAGAGGATGAGGAACAGAGTTCATAAGCAGCAGAGAGTGCAGGAAATACACTCCAAAGGTATGTATATGTTGTTCAGCTTTTATATCTTGTTTGCCATATGTTGACCATGCCTGAACAAGCATCTAAAATGAATTATATTCATCGAAGAATTCCCATATTGGACTTGGGCAATAAGGCAATGTGTTTTGTTTTTGTGATACATTTTATTCTATATTTTTTAATGATTCATTATTTTAATTGGGCTCTTTGAAACATAGTGCTTAAACATCTAACCAGTTATTGTCATGAAAAAGAGAACATAGATTTTATATATGACACTAGTGCATGCAATCTGTATAACATAATGTGTATAATGTGAATGTCTTTATCATAATTAGAAAGCATTTTGCCATATTACCCACCCCTTGCCCATGTAGTTTTCTATATATTTCTAAGCTTATGTACATCTGGTACACCTTATAAGATGTTTGCCAGTGTAGGAAAATATGAGTGATCCTGCAAAAGCCCATTCTTTAAGTTAGTTTTAGTTTTAGTAATCATAACAATTAATAAAATCACAGATTGCCAGATTGCACTTATTAAAAATGTACATACCCTTGAGTGTTTGGGCTGATTTCATCTAGGTGTGCACTGATTTTGATAGTTACCAAAGAATAGGGAAAGCCTGTGCAGTGTTTGGACGATTCAAACATGCTCTCGTTTCGACAAATTCTAGCTTTCCTACTGGTATATATGTTTGCTGTCAATTCAGGGTCAGAAACCCGAGTAGTAGGGTAGGGTGCAGGAGGTAGGGTTGGAGGAAGCCAGGGTGCCGGATTCCCTTGGCTGAAGTCACTGAGGCATTTGGAAAGCTTTGCAGTGACAAGGTTCCTGCAGTATATGAGATTCACCTGGAATTGTTGAAGGCCCTGGATGCCTGGGGGCTCTCATTGTTGACATGTCTTCCCAAAATGTAGACTTTAGGAACAATGTCTCTGGATTGGCAAACAGGGATGGTGGTCCACAATTTTAAGAAGTGGGACCTGAAAGTGAGTGCCAATTATCAATGTAGCACACTTCCCAGCCTTGGGAAAGCAAATTCTATACATATTTTGTAGATATAGACAAGACATACCAACATATTTCCCAAGATACTCTGTGGCATACAGGTGCCCTTTCAGTTTGAGGTTCCAGAATCAGTCTTTCTACACTGACTGTAAGTTTTGTTCACATTCTCAGAAATAAGTCAGACTTGTTGAGTGCTGGGGGTTGGCCTCCACCAGGGCTGTGCCTTATCTACAGCACTGTTCTTGATTTTCTGTCTGAGGCCATGGTTATCTCCCAGAAAAAGATGACATGCTGTTCCATGTAGGAAGTGAAAACTACTTTGGAGAGAAGTCAAAAAGATCTAGAAAGAGGAGCCCACCATCCCTACAATGAAACATGGAGGTAGTGGATAAATGCTGTTCTGAGGGTGTGTGGGCTATAGCTGCACAGGGAATTTGATACGAATTAATGGAAGGATGAATGCAGCATTTTGCCAGGTAATATTAGAAGAGAATAAGTATTCATCAGTTAGGAAGATGAGCACAGTTGGAGTTTCCAATATGACAGTCATCTGAAACTTGCAGCCAAGTAGGCCCTTCATTGGCAAAAATATTGTAGCTCCTAGAATGGCCATCATAGTCTTCTGACCTCATGAGACAATAAATGGTCTCATTTACAACTATCACAAAGGAATGCAAGCTGTCAGTGATGCAAAAGGGGCAATACTGAATATTAAGAACTATGTAAGCTTTTACTTGATTTATTTGATAATTTCCTCTATTGGTATGTTTTGTTTAATAATCTATTCTGTGATGCATAGTTGTTTACTTTGTAAACCATTAAAACCAATGTGTTTTGTCTAAATTTTACCATTTCTGCCAAAGGTATATGCTTATGAGCACAACTACATTTATATTCAGCAGGTATCTAATAAACATTTAGGAATAATCAGTAATGAGTTGGGATCTAGTTTTGACATTTTAGATCCTAATAGCTATAACCCTCTGGATTTCCATCACATTTATTGACCACCACACCCAGACATTTTTACTATTATTTATTATACCTCTGTTTGCCTTCTACTATGACAGGAAATGCTCTTAACATGATGATTCAAAGTCACTTCCATCGTAATCTGCTGGAATTTAGTACTGCAGAGTTGGAGATCAGTGGAACAAGCACGACCAATATAACTGGTATGTCGTTGTTGTAAATATTTTTATTGACCCGTGTCCTTCATGTTTCATGTTCAACACTTTGTGTAATGTAAATGTAATGTTAGATTCTTAAACAGTCTGGCACAACCAACAAAAACATATGGGAGCTTTTTCTCACCTCATAACGTCTAAAAACACATCACATACATATTAGACACTTTACAGATGTTAAATACAATTACATAGCAATAATTCAACCTAAACACCAAAACTGTGTTCAGTCTTTGTTATATGCTAATTCTTGTTAGCTCTTACTGGGCTCTTCTCTTCAGTCAGTTCCGCATTAATCTGTGTTACAATGTCCACACAGACACTGCTGATGGAGGGAAAAGTGCCTCCGGTGGCTGGAAGCTCCTGGTTGCAGTTTTGGTGACTGCCATTGCCATCTCTGTCCTCATTGCCGTGGGGGCGAAGTGTAAAATCGTGCACAGGTACCTGGCTAGCTACAGACACTCAAGACTGAGTGAAACAGACACAGCCAGCCACTGTGACCCCACCAACTTTGAGGTGGGCTTCTCAAGCCAAGTCCGACCTGGGAGGGCTGCGCCTCCTGCCTCAGGGGATGAGCTGGAGGAGGATGATGATGGCTTCATTGAAGATAACTACATCCAGGCCAGTGAGAGGGAACGAGCTGAGAAAGAGGCACAGAGGTGGGATGAGGAGGAGGATGAAGAAGACGAAGATGAGATGGAGTTCACTATTGGATAATGATACGTGAACTGTAAGAGCCGTGGGCTGCAATGGGGGGGGGGGGGGCAACTTAAAATATTTGAGGATCATCGAAGCAGCAGGACTGTGTTATTTAAGTCACATTCATTTTTTTTTTCACATTAACTAATTTTCTTAAACTCACTCTGTGAAATTAGTAACCTTTGTTAGTAAACCTTAACACATTCATGTCCAAAAATGGTTAAATATTTTTTTTAGGAATAAATCATAGAACCTTTTGATAAGTGATTAAAGTTATATTTACACTTTGTAAAAACACCTAAATGTACATGACTTGCCAGTAACTTGCCCTTTTCATACATTCATAATTGTTTACAATCAAATATGCATTTACTGTTATATAAAAAACAGGGGACTGTATTGAAATACCCCAGCCCACATGTTTTCATGAGCTAGCTAGTTTCAAGATGGGCATGGGCTCTGGGGGTGTTGATATATGAGCTATTAGTGGGATCCAGGTGGACCTCTATCTGCTACATGTGGGCAGCCCAGCAAATCTTACATATGGTGATGCACATGAGCCCATAATTGTCTTTATTTAAAGAGATCCTATGGGCTGCCCAGATTGGCCCCATGTTTAACCATTTGTGTCCCATCACTGACCATGAAGGTCATTCGCATGTGTGGCTGACTTTTAACACGTATGTATTAAAACATACTGTGCCCCACGTGAGTGTACTAGCAAGTTCAAAAGTGGTTCACATTAATACAATTTATTACATTAACCCATATTATAGAAACGCTATAAAGTAAAGTAAACGTATGAGTGGTGTTGCGGTTATTACCGTATACGTTTGTTTTGGATAAAATTAAATCAAGCCTTCTTCCATAAAGCCAAAACATGAACTTAAGGTTATAATTACATTTAAATGGAAACAAAACTCACCTTTTTAGCATGTGGTGTATTTTAAAGGAAATTGGTAAATGATGGGTTAATGAGTCGATTCCTAATGTCCAGTTTTGACTCCTTTTAAACTTAATTAAAGACATTTTAAATGAAGGTTTAGTGTTGTCTTATGTTTTCCAGTTCATGTGCTTGTGAAAAACTCAGATATTCACGCATTGTTCTGAGCAGAGGAGTGAAGGGATGATGCTGGAGCTGTTTTATAACAGCGCTCCGTAGGGGGCGTTCAGTTTTCTGACAGCAAAACGCGTCCTAAAACACCCTGAAACAATCTAACCGCGTTAACCGAGTTTCCCTGATTTAAGCAGAACTCGCTGTTGCTGTGGCGTGCGGGTCTTAAACTCTTCGCCAAGTGGTGTGTGAGTAAAACACACGGAGGTCTGCCGCTGGAGGAAAAGCTGCAGAACAGGATCTGCTCGACACCCGGAAGAGCGCGAGCCGAGAGAGAAGAGAAGTGTGAGGGATGGAAATATCAGCGCGGGTTTCTAAAGCAGGACAGAAATAAAACCCCTAACGCTTCCCTACCTGACCCCTGAATACATCACACATTTACACGACCAGGATGGCGGCGTCCGCTATCTTCATCCTGGACCTGAAAGGAAAGGTAAGAGAGATATATAGAGAGAGTTACACCTGTCTGCGTGAAAGAGGACGTAGCTACAGCACACAGCCTCTTGCATAGACTTCACGATCTAATTTCAACATTCCAGTTCGGTCCAAGTACCGAGACGCGTGCACAAGTAATCGACACGACTCCATAACTCTGAGGTACCTTCAGTCGACAATACAGACGACAGTGGAAAGACAGAGTAGAGTTTAGAAGTGTTTAATGATAAAGGAAATGTAATTTAAACATTAAAAATGCTCCAGTTGTAAAGTAGAATAAGTAGATATTAAAGGTATAAGTAAACATATTTCAATGACATGTAGGGTTTAAAGATACAATACTTAAGTGTAACTATCATGTAAAAGCAGTAGAATTTCATATTAAATATAATAATAATGTTCAAAGACAGTTGCCTAGACTTTAAAGTCAAACTTAGTGGGGTTTGAGAAAAACACAGTGTGCTTGAAGCTAAAGTAAAGCAGTCTTTTTTAAAAGCGTAAAAAATGCTACGTATTAGTAGTGTGTAACTAAAGTCGGGGAAGTGTGTAAAAGTGCAATAGCGTGCTTGTTAAATGTGCTAATGCTTATCACTGTTAATCTAGTGCTTTAAAATAAAACTGGTGGCGTTAATTTGTAAATCCTTTGCCTTTTAAAGCAGCTGAGATACAGCACTATTTTTGGTGTACCTGTAAAACCCGTTCTGGCCTGCCATTACAGGCGATTTAACTGCAAGTGAAATGACTGAAACTGGTTTGAGGTTGGCTGAGCTGAACATTCACATGTGAACTACTTCCTCTAAATCAATCAGATTTTTATTAGTAATTTTAAGTTCCAAATAATGTTTGTATTTTGCACTAGGTTACATAGTCAATTCAAGTAATTACCTGAAAAGCCAATACATTAGTATAAACCAACGTCTTTTAGTCTGATATGATATCTGAGAGAGTTTGGAAAAGATAGAGAGAGAGAGAGAGAGTGAGAGTGAGAGTGAGAGGAGAAGGCCAAGGCCAAGAAGTGAGGCAGCCAAAGGGCTTTAGTTGAATGGATTACCTCCTGATATGGTGGCGACTCCTGACAGTGCTGATGAAAGCTTTCTTGTCTGTGCCCTAGAGCAATCCAATATATTTTACCTTAAGGCATCCCTGCTCAATCCACATTATATTACCAGACACTCTTTGATTTCTTAGGTATGCATCTTACTGAGGCCTGACACTGTATTTTACCTATTGTAATAGAGCTTGACTTTTTTTTAGTTTTCAATCAGATAGCACATTCAAATGTGAAAATGAAAAATAAAATCTTTCTTTTGATTTGTTGTAATTGGCTTGATCTTTACATGAAAGGCTAGGTTCTCATTAAGACAGGTCATAGACGTAGCTGATATTGGTTATATTACAATCATGACCTACATATTCTGTTGAAGGCAGCAAAAGTTGCAGTTAAAAAATCGTGGAGTTTTGTAAATATATCTGTAGATAAATTAGGGCCCAAACTCACATGTTGCTTTTAGTTAAAATATTACATTTTTGGCAAACCAAAAATAGTTGCATATTTGCTTTACAGTGTTCAGTATAGGTCGCCCTGTGAAGGACTGGCGCCTTCACCAGGGGGTGTTCCTGCCTTGCGCAAAGTGTTTCCAGGTAGGCTCCGGACCCACCGCGACCCCGAACTGGATAAGGGGTTACAGTGAATGAATGAACACAAAAAAAAAATATCTAGAATTCTAGAATGTAATTTAAATGGACATAAACATTGCTTTATTATTATTTTTAACCCTGGTTGTTTTAAAATGATTCATTCCTATTATTATAAATTTCGACATCACACCCTGGCTGATTGCCGCTTAACTGAGAAATTTACTGCTACTCTGCAGCTTCTCATTGGCCTTAAATATAGTATGGCGAGAGAATCTAAAGATTTCAACTGTTCATGATTGAGTTCAAGTTAATAAACAGACTAAAGTCAGTTAACCAGGAGATTGATTCTTTTAATCTAATCACAGTTTTGTAGGTATTTCTTGTGTAGAATATTCATGTGCATGCACAGCCTCATTAATCTCTGTAGCAAAGCTAATACAATGAAAGGCTGTACTGAAGCCACACAAGACTCTAAGGGTAATGATGCCCAGTGCTAAGAATATTGCGGTATACAGTTTCCTATAAGTTGCAATACAGAATTATTCTTCAAACATCAGTAGCTAACCACTCATGCAATAATATTCTCATATTGATATTCCATTTGGTATAATAGTCTTATGCCTTCCCAGAAGAGTGGAGGATACATTTGGACATGCAAAATGCTATATAAAAGTTTTAATCCCAATCTATAAGACAAAGTATGATAAAACACATCATTTGTACTAAACATATGTATCATTGTAATGTGGTTAAGGCCTGCTTCATCACTAAGACTGTAATGGACATTAGACAGTATTTCTGTTAGCATCTTCAATGTGAAAATATTTAATACACTTACCTGTTATTTCTTATCTCTCAGGTTGGGTTTCTAAAGGAATCGTGGTCTATCCATCTTTCCTTATTATAGATTCCAAAAGGCCCTCAGTTAAAAAGTTGGGGTAGGCTGGTCTAATATTGTACATGTAGAGGAGAAATAAAAAGGATTAGAATGAGTAGAAAATAAATATACTTACGGGTAAGATGAATAGAGAACATGTTTATGCTTATGTGTTTTGTTTAGATTTCATAGATTTATATATTTGTGGTTAATGATGGATGTTCCACCTAGGGTGAGAATGGTTTGGCCCAGGCTAATTGGGAGGTGGGGCTAAAAGCTATAAATTGGGGTGAATAGAGTCAGTAGGGAGGCCCCAAAGGTGAAGGATCTGTTTTATTGGTCTTTGCGCAATAGGTCTTGAAAGCTGAAGGACTTATTTTTCTGACTGCTCTAATGTCTAATGTTTAAAAGTTAAACATTGAATATTTGATATGAGTTTTTAGATTGTTCTATGTAAATTATTTTTTTTTATTATTATTATTTTCTTATCTGTTGTTGTGTAGTAAGTATAATATAAATTACGCACTTATGGTGAGAATAATTCCAGAGTTTGAAGTGATCCATGATTGGCAAACCCAGTCTCTTGTACTTCCACTCAGCCTTGTAGCAATGACTACTTCCACACGTAACAATCACAGTGTTCAAAATCTATTTTATGATCATGAGTGTGATCCCCATTTGAAAACAAGAACTTCATTTATGTAACTAATCAAACCACTCATTCTGCCACTTTTCAATAAACTCTGAAGCTTGTCAGTATGCACTAGACCTAAGAAATGGGCACAATACACACAATATTTTCAGCCCAACATATTGTCAGTGACTGTTTCCATCCTACTTCTTATTTCCTGAAATTTTCTCATCCCTTTCTGACCTTTGTGCAAATATCTTTTCCTATGATTTTTTTTTCATAAGTCTGGATTCCTCCAAGACTATTGTATATTATTGCTCTCAGAGGTCAGCAACAAACATTTGACTTACTCACTCACTCACTCTCTCACTCATGCTGACTCAACCCTGTTCCTGTGATGAAATAAAGCTGATTCTCTTGCAAACAGCAACTGAATTTTGGTTGCCTAAAGTTGGATCTGGTCATTTTGGGCATCTTTTTGAACCAAACAAAAACAAATCATTAATTACTGACAGCATATATGCACTTATGTTTTTATATTGTTTTCAGATAAAATGGAATGAAATAAATGCTTATACATTTTTATGTTTTACATATCTGTTATCACTTCATTTATGTATTACTGAGGTTAAAGATTTGTGCTGAACTTGTCTTGTAGGTGCTTATATGCCGAAACTACATGGGCAACATTGACATGGGTGAGATTGACCACTTTATGCCCATCATGATGAAGAGGGAAGAAGAAGCTGAACTATCACCTGTACTGACCCATGGCTCCACCCACTTTTTATATATTAAACACAGTAACCTCTACAGTATCCTGTTTATTCTATAATTGTTTTACATTTGTGGCTCTGCCTTTCTTATTGGAGATTCCTTTTGATGGAAGGAGAAATGTGTTTAGGTGGATGGTATAGTGCAGCGCTAAACAATACAGAACAAATTGTGGGACTAAAAGCTGAATTGGTAAAGGCTGTTAATAGCATTGATAGATCGTGTTTGCCAGGGAAGTTGAAATTGTGGTGTCTGCTGTTTGGCTTACTGCCTCGTATTAGGTGGCCATTGACAATTTATGATGTTTCAATCACAGAAGTAGAGAGGATGGAGAGGGTTATTAACAAGGCCATAAGAGAAGGCAAATGATGACTAGTTTTATTCGTGAGCAGGAGGAGGAGGCATGGTATGCAACAGCAGTGTCACAGGTATAACAAGGCCAGTGGCTTCGATGGGAGAATCTAGAGAAGCAGAAGACTTCCTGGCAAGAGTTGTGGGCTTATTAAGATTTTGCTGGGAGCAACTTATGATGTCCTTTCAACACCGCAAAATCTTGGACAGTGGGTAGGTGAAGACCCTAGTTGTGGATTATGTACAGGGGTTGGCATGCTGAAGCATATCAGCTTATAAAGTTAGTTTGTCACAGGGTTGGTATACATGGAGACAAAATCACATGCTAAGGGTTTTAGCATGTTTGTTGGGCAGCCAATGGCTAAAGTTTAATGCATTGACTAGTAGCTGTATTAATAAAATAGTTAGCTTTGTGTGTGAGGGGGAATGTTTTCGAGAAAGTGTGCAAATATTGGTAGATGGGGTGACGCATGAGATTAGAAATTGCAAGTGGATGAGGGGAAAAAGCTGCAGGTCCCAGAGTGCATTGTGTTAACTACACTAAGGCCAGACAAAGTGCTCTACTCTGAAAGTAAACAGATAGTTTATTTCATAAAGTTAACAGTTCCATTTGAGGATGCAGTAGATGAAGCATTCTAAAGGTAGACGCTGAAGTATGCAGACTTGGTGGCTGAGGTAAGGGAATGTGGGTGGCAGGCACATGTAACACCAGTGGAGATAGTTGTTAGGGGATTTGTAGCCAAGTCTGCCACATCCCTGCTTGTGCAATTCGGCATCAGGGGCCAGAAACTAAGGGCAGCTGTGAAGGATTGGGAAGGTGCTATTGGGGTTGTTGGTGATGTAGCATGTAAAGTTCACATGGAACTGGTGGCACTGAACATGCATTAAAGGTGCCAGTGGGGCTACGTACAGCCTTGTTGTTGATGGTAAAGGGTAAGGTAGGATTGTAAAGCTGGCTTGTAGGGGGCTGGGTCTAGGACACCAGACTTCACTGTTGAGCCTTCCAGTGGTGTTGTATAACTGTAGTTGCCCTAGCACATCCAAAATTGATTCAAATGCCATTTTAAGTGGATTATGATCCTTCTTAAAGTGAATATTGAAATCACCAACAATTAAGGTCTTTTCTGAAATGGAAAGCCGGTTGCTGATCGCATCATAAATGGCCACAGCAACCTTAGTGTTGAGGTGTAGGATTCAACAGGAATTTTGGTGGCTGCAGGTAGAAAGAGTGTGGTGGGCCCTATGTGAAGCTCTAATGGATCGGCATAGGATATTTTACATTTTATCTTGTGTATGATTATAATTGTGTGTGTGTGTGTGTTTTTTTTTTTTTTTGGGCTAGTAAGTGTTGTATTTCTAATGCAAGTTAAAAACCCTTGACAGTTGGTGCTCAGTAGTAGCAATGACCAGGAAGAATACAAATGCTGCCCTTGTGTACTCATTTCTGTACAAGATAGTGGAGGTAAGTGTATTTATTTGCACATCTCTGTATAGAGTGCATAATTAATATAGTCAATTAATAAAGTTAATGTCAATGTATTTATGAAGGCAGATGAATTTTGCAAAAAATAAAAAATAAAATAAAAAGGCTACTAGCAAGAATGTACTTATCCATTCACAGAATATTTGCTACATGTTTGTGATTTTGTTTTAAATAAGCTCTTTAAAATACAAGGACCAGTAAAATCTTCATGTTAGTCTTGGCAGCCTGAATACATTATCTCTCACGCCATTTAGAGAATAGGTTTTAATAACTGTAGAATCATTACCTATTAATAATCTTAATTCCAGACATAAAATGGATGAGAAGTGTTTATGAATATTTGGTTATGTTGTAGGTGTTCAAAGAGTATTTTAAATTTTTGGAAGAGGAGAGCATACGAGACAACTTTGTGACTGTGTATGAGTTAATGGATGAGGTCATGGACTTTGGTTTGCCTCAGACCACAGACAGCAAGATCTTACTGGAGTGAGTACTGATTCAGTGTTCATTGTTCACCATTCAAATGGGCACCAGCCACCATTTTCTATTCACAGCTCAGTATTCAATGTACTCCTTATTTATCTTCTGAAATGTGAACATAGATACACTGCTTCAGAAGGCCTAATAAACACACAGCCAATTGGAATATTTGTTTCTGAATTACATGAATATGGACGAATATGGTCTCGGATGATAAGACAGTGTTCCCTTTGAATACTAAACTAAGCTTATGCTGAATATCATGAAGAAATATAATTCTTACATTATTTTGACAAAAATAGAATGTTATCATATGGGCAACATATTTTAATGTATTTTATAATAATTAAAATGCTGTGCTATGGAAATTAAATGCACTGTTCAATAAGTTATTTGGCATCAATATTAGTAAAGATTTGAGATAGCAAATATAGGATTACAATATTGCCTCTGTGATTTTGACTATGTTCACATTACCAGACTCAAAATCTAATCTGATTTGTATTTGAGGCTGTGTGGACATGTCAAATTTAATCTTTTCAAATCAAATTTGAGTAAATTTCAGACGAGGTCCTAGATTGGACACATATGCAACATGAATGTGTACGGTCAGACTCTATTTCATGCATCTTTTTTTGACTGTATTCATGCACTTTGCGCCTTTGTCATCAGCCCATAAAGGCAGTGACATACAGGCTGTGTCTAAAATGGCTCTGTGCTTTCTACATAGTGCACTTTGTGGGTGATATTACTATAGATTCTGTACCAAAAATAATGCAGTGAATATTAGAAAAGGTGCCATTCAGGTGAAAGCTCAATATAAAATGCGTTTGATATATTAATAAGTACTTTGGTATAGATACCATTAATCATGGCCTACATTGTGTACTAAACAGGGCTTTGGGACCCATTTGAGACTGAGCCACATAAATGTATCAATTTGTGTATTTCAGGGACAGACTCATTCAAATTATAGATAGATACAGGTCACTAACATTTATGAATGTGAACCATCAAATAGCCAAATTCAATCTGAGCAAAATATCAAAAATGATTACTGAGGCTTATTACGTGAGCATAGCCTTAAAACGTCACATGTACAGACTTCTATTTTTGCTGTTTAAAAATCTACATGTCATTATTAACCTCTCCTATAAGCATGTACAAATGAATTATTATATTCAGCTATGGAGCAAATTTGAGTGTGTTGAGCCACCTAAAGTATTCTATACTAACTGTGTGTGAATGTGTATGTATATGAGTGAATGAGTGAGTGAGTTACTTGCCAGTTCCATGAGGTGCTTCACATCTAAAAATAATGCATTTAAGCTGAAACCGCTCATACATCATATTATTAACACAAACACACTTTACAAAGACACAGCAAACTAATTCAGATTTATGGTAGGATAAGCAGAAAATAAAGCCAAGAGAATATATTAAAGTGAACTATGAAGTCTTTGTTTGAGTGCATCATGCAGTTGATGGAAATACAGTTCAGCTGTTTATCTGGCTAAGTGTCTCTATGGACCTGCGTTTTATTCACTGGAGACCCTAGCGCATCAGCTCCACTGCTTTGTTTACTGACTCAACAGAAACGGCATATCTCACTACATTTGTGGAGTAGCTTTCACAGAAATTATTACTTCTGAACACAAGCTAATCATGCATTTTATTTGAATTATTTATTAGCATGTAAAACTTTGTGTCCTAGTCCATTGCAATTTTATTTGTAATATTAAGTGTGGTTATTATTATTATTTTTAGGTTTGGTAGTCAGACCTTTTTTGTGGAATAATGCACGGGGTGGGCCTTTTATATGGATACACCTTAATACAATAGGAATGGTTGGTGATATTAACTTCCTGTTTGTGGCACATTACTATATGGGAGGGGGGAAACTTTTCAAGATGGGTGGTGACCATGGCGGCCATTTTGAAGTCAGCCATTTTGGATCCAACTTTTGTTTTTTCAATGGGAAGAGGGTCATGTGACACATCAAACTTATTGGGAATTTCACACGAAAAACAATGGTGTGGTTTTAATGTAACTTTATTCTTTCATGAGTTATTTACAAGTTTCTGACCACTTATAAAATGTGTTCAAAGTGCTGCCCATTGTGTTGGATTGTCAATGCAACCTTCTTCTCCCACTCTTCACACACTGATAGCAACACTGGAGGAGAAATGCTAGCACAGGTTTCCAGTATCCATTGGATTTAGTTTCTAAATTTAATATCACCAACCATTCCCATTGTATTAAGGTGTATCCATGTAAATGGCCCACTCTGTAGTACCTTTCAGACAAAAATGGAATGAATGTGAGGATGTTTTTGCAGTGTTTCAGTTTTAAATAAATAAGAAAATGTCTGATATCTGATTAAGGGCAACAATTAATGGCACGGTTGTAATAAAAATAATTTTTTTATATAAAGTTCAGAAGATGTTTCCTTAACATTTGCTAGCTCTCCAGTCAGTTTGTATGTGTGGGGTTTATGAAATCCCAGTGTCAATGAACAAGTAAACAAACACAATACCTTGGTCAGACATGCTAGGCTTTAGAGACATTCTAAACTTTGAAAATCATGAAACGAGATAAGGATAATGATTTATTCCTGTTTTAGATTATTTAGGTTGGAACTGACTCTAAATTTGGCAGAACGCTAACTGCATGAAAGGAAACATAGACCGAACATGCTATACAAAACTAACTCGAGTTATAAAGGAGTTTTTGTGGTAATTCAAACAGTGAATAAAAACGTACAGAGAATTTGATCTTAAGCCAAATATAAACAACAAATATAAACAACAGTTTTTTCCCTCAAACATACCATTCCATCTTAAAGACGCTGACCTTCTGAACATAAACAAACCAGAGAGAACAGCATTTCCCCACAATGATAGATGTTGCCTATAATATTTTCATCAAAACAAAGTATTTTGTTGTTAATATATGCTTATTTTTGTTTTTTGTTTACCTCTGTTTCAGGTATATCACCCAGCAAGGGCATAAGTTGGAGGTTGGAGCTCCACGCCCACCAGCAACAGTAACAAATGCGGTATCCTGGAGGTCAGAAGGTATCAAGTATAGGAAAAATGAAGTGTTCATGGATGTCATTGAGTCAGTTAACCTACTAGTAAGTTACATTACATATACATTTTATATATTTGTTCATTCATTCATTCATTCATTCATTATCTGTAATTGGTCGCAGTGGGTCCAGAGCCACACTATTTATGGGGCACCAGTCAATCACAGCACATCACACACTCACACAGTCATTCATACACTCACACCTGTGGACACTTTTACACAGCCAGATGAGTTATGTGTTGTAGGAATGTGGGGAGAAACCAGAGCACCTGGAGGAAACCCGCACAGACACTGGGTAAAACATACCTTATACCTCACAGATAGTGGGTTTGGATCCATAACCCCTACAACCTGTTGCCCCACCATGCCGCCCTATGTTTTATTTGCATATTTTCATTTTGTAGCGATGATTTCTTGGTACATTTTAGAGGTAACCTATTAAGCACAGAATCTCATTTTGAAAATGTATGCTGTCGGTCCTTATTTAGAGTAAAACCACATGGAGATAAGGATTTGTGAATTAAAAATGCTCTGTTATTATTTTCATTTAAAGATTAATAAAAACCTCTCAAAATAATCATTTTTTGTTTTGTTCTCTATTTTGATTTCATATCAACACTACTGTCAATAATATACTACATAACACACAGTTGCCTTAATCAGCTGCATCTATAGGGCTGCACATAATTCCGGGTCGGCTCCGGACCCACCACGACCCTGAATTGGATAAGCAGTTACAGACAATGAATGAATGTATGATTTATTATTCTGATGTTGACCTTTCAGTACTGGTGTCACAGCAAGCAGCAATATACAAACGAGCATTCTGCTTTTTAATAAATTTCATAGCAATAAGAACAAATTTGACCATTTTGAGTGAAAAAATTCTTCTAAGGAACTGTAGTACCTCAGAAGTACCCGAGAGAAGCAGAGTTGAATGAAATTCATGCAGATTGTGTTTCACACCCATTCATTACAAATATACACCAGAGATGGATGAATAACGAAATTGAAATGGTCCGTGAACGTTGCATGCACTACTTCTGCAACCAGATATGACCATACTTGATAAGGAGTAAAGGCCACTTAATGGCCTTTACTTAAAGGCTGACTAGTTTACAGTATTTTGACCTATGAATTACAGTATTATATTAAATATAATGTAGTCCTGTCTTTAATCATGTAACCTTATTGGTTTGCCTATGCATGGTTATACTGCAAGACCTATAACAAAGAAAATATACTGGCTTTCTGTCCACATTGTGCAGCTGTAATTTTATCTATCTTTTTGCTTGATAACATAAGGACATATCATTCCTTTATGTAGTATTCCTTTAATGACCTTCCTCACAATTGTCTCAAGGTCAAATTTTCAGACTTCCCTAAACTGACTAATGGAGGAGACTGTGATTGTTTTCCTTTGCTGTTCCTCCAGAGTGCTTGCTTTACTTTGTCCTAGGTTGAATGCCCCAGCTCTTGGTGCGCACCTCAGGCTGTGATTCTGAAAAGCAGCCACAGTAGCTCTCAGGAGCAGTACCCTGTCTGATTAACAACAGCCCCACGTTTCATTGCTTTCTAATGGGGCATTACCATTCACATTACCATGCAGTTTTCTCTGCTTGACTTTTTGTCCTCTGCTGCATGTTTTGGAAGTTGTGCTCAAGGCTTTATTGGGTGCACTTATAATTGCTGGTGTAGCATATTTTGCATGAATATTATGAATATGTACATTTGTTATGATATATTAACTCTTTTATATGGAATTGATTATGGTAATAAGATCAGATTTTATCCTAGAAAGTTTTCCAGTTTATACTTCATAATCCTGTATTTCTCTTTTTGTGTTGTCCCAGGTTAGTGCTACAGGCAGTGTTCTGCGCTGTGAGATTGTGGGCTGCATTAAACTGAAAGTGGTTCTTTCAGGGATGCCAGAACTAAGGCTGGGGCTCAATGACAAAGTGCTTTTCGAGATCACTGGCAGTGAGTGACTGTATTTGTAACTGGTACATCTTAAAACAAGATTGTCTATTGAATTAAAGGGAACGACTACATTTGTAATGCATTTTTCATAACATTCAGAAGATGTTTAATCACCCATTGCTAGCCTCCAGTCTGTTTGCATGCTTAAAACCAGTCTAACATATTTAGAATGCCCCAGTGTCAGTAAAAAAGTAAAATAAAAAAACAAAGTGGCTTTGTCAGACATGCTAGGCTTCCTCTCTATCTGCTCATGCCAGAGAAATGGCAAAAAGCCCTCCAAATGTTGAAATCACAAAAAGAGATGAGGATATAGCTTTATTCCTGCTCTACATGTGGGTAATACTGAATTATTTTTGTGGTTTAGATTATTTAGATAGGAACCCACTTTAAATCCATCTGAATGCTACCTGCATGAAAGTAATTACAGACCAAAAGTGCTAAAATCTAAACACCTCGTGTTACAAATGAGTTTCTGTGGTAATTCAAACAGTTAAAAAATATTTTTGATGTCAGTATAACTCCTATCACAGAACTGAAAAATTTACAGGAGAAAAAACTAATATTTAATGTAAATGTAGGTAAATATAACAAGATGATTTTCCAAGTAATTTTGAATGTTTTTTTTTAGCTATTTCAATTTACAAAAATAAGTAAAATTCAGTATTCAAAATTTTAAATTATGCATTACAAAGAATATATACCTGATTTATTAAAAGCGTTAATGAACCATTGCTTTCAGTTTGGAATGATGGCCTTGATTCTTCCGAAACCACAAAGAAATATAATTATGCTTACAGTGCACACACAGTGATTACTAAGAACCTTGTTTAAAT
Organism: Hoplias malabaricus; assembly: GCF_029633855.1. Lineage (NCBI taxonomy): Eukaryota > Metazoa > Chordata > Actinopteri > Characiformes > Erythrinidae > Hoplias > Hoplias malabaricus. The sequence continues at coordinate 55,862,218 of NC_089802.1, read as the reverse complement.
ATTGCACACTTCTGCGATATCAGTATTGTGAAGGCCTAAGTCATGATAATAATTAAGAAACAATATTTTGCTTAGCTCTAATGTCTATATAAAGACCCAGTTTTACCTCAGCAGAGCAGGCAATTCATACTCCACCTCGCACATTTGTACTCCACTGATGGATTCTCTCCCATCTGCTTCGGTTCCTTAATCACCACCGTAGGCTTTTGCACAGCAGGTGTCAATCGCCCTAAAGATCAGCTCCTACTTACGCATTCCTCTCCACATCCAGACCCAGCTGATGCAGAGAATGAAATCATTCCAAATGCGATTAATGCTAGAAATGTTTCTCCATCAAGTGAAAAATAAACAAGTTAATCAATGAATTTACAAAAAAAACAATAGATTGTGCATAAGCATGATGCAGTACACTTTGACTGGTAAGATCAAAGAGGATGGATGAAGTCATGTAGACTTTTAGTTTCCTCATGTACTTTCTTCAGTGAAACTTTAATATATCATCCAGAACTTTTGTAGGATTTTTAATGCTCATTTTATTCCAGGCTGGTAACTTCTGACAATTCAGCCAGATAAATATGACCTATTATAAGGTGGTAATATAGTTATGCACATTCTTTAAATGAGGGAAACACTGCTCTCTACAGGACGAGATAAATTTTTGTTGATACTGGTACTTTAATAGAACATTTGTATGGATGCATCAACACTGTCAATTAAGTAAAAAGTTCTTATCACCACTTCAAGCTGTTCTGACTTTTTGCAGATGGGGTTCTGTTATTGTAGAAAGCTTACATAGTCAGAATTTTCTTGAAGTGTTGATAAGAACAATACATATAAAGATTTTAACACCTCTATAAACACCTCTAAAAGCTACTTCAAAATGGATATAAATATGTTACCTAATGCCTAAAGCATTGTGTTACCCTAGTTTTTAAAAAGTAAATACTAAAGTAAATAATTCAGTTTCAGCAGAATTAAGGAGATAATACATTTACAAAGTTTTTCAGGGTGGTTTAATCTGAAATGGTGTAATTTAGAAAGGTTAACCGCCTCTGATTTAATTACAACCACTAATGAATTAAAAAAATGTATTAAAAAGTAGGGTAACACAATGCTTTAGGCATCGGGTAAAATATTCATATCCATTTTCTGTGTGAAATAGCTTTTAGAGGTGTTAAAATTTCATGTCTTCTTCTTAACAGCACTTCAAGCAATTCTGACTCTATAAGCTTTTCTACAATAACAGGATCCCATCTGCAAATTGTGTTTCTCAAGATTTTCTTAATCATTTTCTCATTTAAAACAGAGACATGTTTGGAACTGTTTAAATTATGACCCCATCTGTGTCTGTATATGAATTGCACTGGTTATTTTGTTCTTAATCATTTTACAATTTGACATCAGATTATACCAAACTCATAAATGCCAAGACTGCTAAGAGAAGCTAAATGCATTAGATACAGAGTGCCTGCATTCAGAACACCAATCAACTTTTCTCACTTTGTCTGGCATTAGGCCCTGAGGAACCAATCAGGAGGCATTAGACTGAGGGGTCACACTTCGGCATGACCTTTAGATAGCATCAGTAGGTGTTTGAGTGTGAGCAATGAGGGCTGAGTCCCAGCAGGCCTTTCCTGCTACTGAGGGGACACAGAGACTGCTGAGCTGTGCCTTCCTGTGCACTTCTCTCAGCCCTTTTATGCTCATCTGTAAATGTCAGTGATACAGAGAAAGGGAATCAAACACTTCTAGAAAAGGACATTTTATATAGGAGCTGTGATACAAACAATCAGAATTTTACTGGTTTTAATTCTCAGTTAACCCTAGCTCCATTCTATTCTTGTTCTTTCTTTTTCCTTCCTATACTCAGCCCAACATACCAAGGAATTAACACTCACACACAATCACAGAGCAATTCCAGTTCCATACAATGAAAGACCCATTTCACAGACTGGAGCTCAGAGAGTGGTGTTGAATTCCCAAACCTCACTGGTATTAGGGACTTTAGGACGCTCCCAGGCTCTCAGTCATTAAAAGCTTGCTCTGCAGCTGCTGCCTTCTCCTTCTCACAGGTCAAACACTCTGCAACAGCAAGCAATTACTAAGACACTCCTTTGTTTTTTCTTTTATGCTATACCTGCCGGTCTTATAATACAAAATTACAATTGAATGCTTTAATATGATAAATTCTGTTTACTTATTTTTTGTTTGAAGAAAAAAAACATTTGTCCATTTTATAGTGTTTATTTTTCATTTGCATTGAGTCGTTAGCAACAATTCATAAGAAAATCACATTGAATACATTTATAAACCCTTCACCTGATTAGGAATGTAATAGACAAGCATTTAAAAAAATTAATTGAGGAATTAACCTCAAAAATCTCTTAAATGGTATGTCATAGAGACATTATTATATTCTTTTGTTTGTGTGCATATGTTTATCTACATGATCATTAATACACTGCCATATGATACTCAGGGTTATGTGGGTTTACAGATTAAATGATGATTTAAATAAGATACTATAAAATATGTGATATTAAATGTTTCTGTGTTGTTGACAGGAGAAAAGAGCAAATCAGTGGAGTTAGAGGACGTTAAGTTTCATCAGTGTGTGCGTCTCTCTCGCTTTGAGAATGACCGGACCATCTCCTTCATTCCCCCTGATGGAGAGAGTGAACTCATGTCCTATCGCCTTAACACCACAGTAAGCATTACACACCCTCGCCCAGCCACACACTCTCAGGCTAGCCAGGCAGGATAAGCCTTTTTTGTTTGTATGTATGCTACCATTTTTGACATGGGTTCTGATTTTAGTATTTTACTAATTAAAATTTTTTTATGGTACTCCCTACAGGTCAAGCCTCTCATATGGATCGAAAGTGTGATTGAGAAGTATTCCCATAGCCGAGTAGAGATCAAAGTTAAGGTACTAGAAATCACACACACAGATACACACACACACACACACACACAGATAGAGAGAGAGGAGAGAGACAGAGAGAGAGAGAGAGAGAAAGCTCAGACATACTGTACACTTCACTGCCTCAGTCTTCACGGTTCTTTCCTGCCAAGCGTCTCTAAGGTTTACCTGACATATGTATTAAGACATGGTTCTTAAAGCAGGCTTTGTCCTTTTGTCCTTACCCTGTTGAAACTTCACTGGAAATCCATTTAAATTTAAACCCCATACAACAGCACGTCATAAGGTTGGTTTTTAGCCATCCATCCATTATCTGTAACCGCTTATCCAATTTTTTTAGGGTCCAGAGCCTACCTGGAATCATCGGGCGCAAGGCAGGAATACACCCTGGAGGGGACGCCAGTCCTTCACAGGGCAACACAGACACACACACACTCACGAGTCGCCAATCCACCTGCAATGTGTGTTTTTGGACTGTGGGAGGAAACCGGAGCACCCGGAGGAAACCCACGCGGACACAGGGAGAACACACCAACTCCTCACAGACAGTCACCCGGAGTGGGAATCGAACCCACAACCTCCAGGAGCTGTGTGACTGCGACACTACCTGCTGCGCCACCGTGCCGCCCGTTGGTTTTTAGCCCCTTAGCAAATTTTTGTTCTGCTTGTTACTATGTCACTGGCAGTAACTGTAACTTTTAAATGGTAGTGTCCCCCGTTTACATTAATACACCTCAGTGTCTCACTCTTATACTAACTGTATAATTTACATATTATATGTTTCATACTAATCATAATTCTTCTTGGTAGTAACTGACAAGTGCTTAATATTTATAACGGAATAATAAGACTGTACTTTAAAGGGTTACTTGACCAGGAAAACCTACTATGTGACAAGAGTGTTTATTAATAGCATTCTTTCTTTTATTATCATTGACTTTGTATGTTGCGATGGTTTATAACTTGTGGGGTTTATTTAGTATAGTGTGCTTTGTCCTCTAGGCCCGCAGTCAATTTAAGAGCCGATCCACAGCCAACAATGTATGCATCCTGGTGCCTGTACCCAGTGATGCTGACTCGCCCAGATTTAAGACCAGCACAGGCCATGCCAAATGGGTTCCTGAGAAAAGTGCTGTGGAGTGGACCATCAAATCTTTCCCAGTGAGTGATGATTTTAACAACAGTTTTAAGAACTGCCTATAGACCTGTTGTAGTCTACATTATGGTGAAAAAAGACATTCAGCTATGGTCACAAACCTATCTAATCTCCATAAAGAACATGAAATAGGATGCTCTGGAACAGACACATCTGAGCTTAAATTCATCATGTTCAATGCCAGTCCTCAGAAATTGGGCTGCGGAAAAGCGGACCCAAATTCTCTGGCATCAGGGAGCACCATCTAATACCTTTGAGAGGAGATGGAGTGGGGATTGTTGTCTAGAAATAATCATACAATACCAGTATCTGAACGCCATCAAATTCTCACAGAAATCTTCTAAAGTCTAGACTAAATCCTTCCCAGAAATGTAGAGGGGGTTACTGCAGTCAAAAGGGGCTGTATTACTGACACTACCTTACAACACTTTAGAAGAACCTTAAAAGAAATGTTGTATGAGCAGGTTTCCACAAACTTTTAACCACATATTGTTAATAAAGTTAAATGAAAAAATATGTTTTAGTAGCCACAATTCTTTGCACATATTTCCTTACCAAAAACAACATTCTAATGGTGGACTACCTCAAAATATTTAGTTTTTGGTGAAAGGTGGCCTAACGGTTACTCTTATTTACAGTTAAATAAGACACGTCAGTAAAAATGTATTACTTTGCTGATCAAAATAAGCAGCTACATCTTACAGCTGAATGAAAAGCACAGCAAAGACTGTCTAAATCGATCTAACCATACTAAACTCTCAGAGGGAATGTGTAATAATGCTTCAGACTCACAGGAACTCATGCAACTCTGCACATTCAACACAATATGTAGCACAGCAATGAGTTACTTGTATTAAACTGTCACATAGTTATTAAACCGCTGGGACAGACAAATCCAGCAAATTGTGAGAATATATTGGTGCAGTGTGCAGCGTCTTACAGTAACTTGTGAAGAAAAGGCTTTCATTATGCAATAATTTCAAATACACTTACTCAGTATGACTACTATTGAGCTGAATGTTTGCTTATTCATGTCTGTATTCATTGTCACAGTGTTGTGCAGGATGTTCTAGAACCTCTTGCCATTGCTTTTACATTGTTACAATGATAAGATAAAACGGAAACTATTTTAATGTAGATGTTGGTTTAACAGTAGCTACCTCACAACTCCCTGCATCTACGCTATGAATGGATAGTCCAAAAATATATCTTGCCTCAGCATCTCAAATAATTTGTAAAACAATATGTCAGGCATTTGTAAAAGTATATGTAACCATACTGTGTTTAGTGACAACATTATTTGAGGGATATGTGTTTTCACTTGTACAGAGCCCAAGTCCAACAATATTATATATACATTTCTTGTAATAACGGTAGTTATATTTGGAAGTCATTCATGATTATTGGTTAAATGAAGCTTTTAAATGATAAATGAAAAACATTTTTTGATTCTATGAAATATTTATGCAATGTTTTAACAACATTGTTGACAGAGTCAGTTGCTAATATAGGAAAACAAATGCATTCTATAAGATTTGGGATTGTGCTAAGGTAGTGATTTCATGTTTGTTTACAGGGAGGGAAGGAGTACATGATGAGGGCTCACTTTGGACTACCTAGTGTGGAGAGTGATGAACAAGAAGCAAAGAGACCTATTACAGTGAAGTTTGAAATTCCTTATTTCACAGTTTCTGGCATTCAGGTGTGTCTGCCATATAAATGGCCTTAAGTTTACATCCTTTATGTCCTTTATTAATCGAACCAGTCATTAATAGATATAACCCTGAGTCAATTTCTGTATCTTCAGGTCCGATACCTAAAGATCATTGAGAAGAGTGGCTATCAGGCTTTGCCATGGGTGAGATACATTACACAGAGTGGAGGTAAGCCACGGATGTACAGAAACATTTAACTCATTGTATTAGCTTGATACATCATTTCCACTTACAGGCAGTCCAGTCCAAGAAAATGATTTATAAATCCGTCTGCAAAAAAATTAATAATTAAAAATGAATACATGAACAAATGTTTATTACTCAAATACTATTATGTGTTTTATCTTGTCTTTTGACAAAATACAGTGTAATGAAATTCTGTAAATGTCTCTTTGGATAATGATATGTTACCTTTAAATGTTTAATTTTACTTTGCTAACAAAGCCTGTGGCTATGTTTAAGGCCAAATGTTCCTTATGGGTTTAAGTAAGTTATGGTCAGATGGTGGCTACGTTTGCAGAAATTACCATATGACATAACATACTTACAAGGAACTTTTTTTTGCTCTTTTGTATTATATAGTTACTTGAAAATTCTCACATTTATTGTACAATTCTTCATTTCTATACCTTCATATCATTCCTACTTTTATGTCTGTTACTCAGAATGTTCTACATTCTTACTCATTCTCACCCAGTGTAAAGTTAATGCTGGAATTCTTTCCAGAAAACAAAGAATCTATCTAACTAACTGACTAATTACATGGAACAAACACATAAATAAATAAATAATAACTAAATATAAAATATTACATTGGAGGAAATACTTATACAACAGAACATTAGCAAAATGTAACAAGAATTAATATGGATATATTGGTTAGAAGAATACTGTTAGAGGTACACAATTTGTCTCATGACTTCTTAGTGCAGTCCAGCCATTGCATGGATTTGTTCAGTTCAGTCAGCAGCACCTGATTAAATCTAATGAAAGATTGATTAGCTGAACTACATGAAGCAGAGACAAGAAAAAATAGCCTGTTTTTCCACTTTATTTCTGGCTTCTTGTTGTACATCAGCATATTGATGTATCCTAAAATAATGACTTTCTCAACAGATTGAACAGATCAAAATAATGAATTATTAACCCAAAATATGCAAAATATTGAAATAACAACTTAATACCATGTAATAGTGATGTCGTATTCCAATATAATAACTTCTTTTCTTGAAATGAAATACTAAATTATTGTGACATTGGTCTTATTGCAAAGTACTTGAGATAATTTTGAGATAAAAGATATGTTTGAGAAAATAATTTTCCACATAGTTGGATGATATTTTGCTAAAAAACTGGCTCACATAAAATCACCAATTTTAAGGTTGTTTTTTGACTGAGTACTGAGTACTGTTTATGTATATGGCATAAACACAAGTCAGTCTTTCATCTGGCTTCCTTTTGGCCATAATTAATGTGGAAATGATTTACACCAAATTTGGTAAATTCAGCATGCAAACTCATATTGACAAGCACACACACAGTACTATGCCGATGGTCATTTGCACAGACTGAAAACTTGAGCCTTCCTTGCTCTCACTCTCTCTCTCACTCTCTCTTGCTCTCCCCCTACCTCTCTCTCACTGTCTCTCTCTCGCTCTCCCTCTTTCTCTACCTCTCTCTGTAGCCTACAAACACTCCCTCATGCCACACTTTAATAGAGTGCAGACTATCAGTTTTCATTTTGCATCAGCGACACCAGAGTAGAGGCAGGCTTTGTAATCCTCAAGCTCTTATCACTAATTTATTAGATATGCTAAGCAGGCAGTCTACTTGTATATATACTGTCCATTTAATCAAATATCTATTAAATATATGATTGTATTTATTAATTGATTGAACTTTTTGTTTGACAGATTATCAACTAAGGACCAACTGATGGGAAATTTTGAGATATGTCTGTACATGCTGCCCTGGGCTTCTGTTGTCCTGCAAGAGAGAGAGAGAGAGAGAGCGAGAGAGAGCTGTGTGCCGTTCATAAAAATGACTCGACCAAATTACAGCATGAAAGAGTGTATATTTGTGTGTCTGTTTGTCTGTTATGAGCCCTTAGCAATAAAAAAAGAAGTCCTACAGTATGTATTTTGTTCAACATATTTGGACAGATCTGTGTCTATTGTTTTTGGTTTGCTTTGTTTATTACTGGTAAAAGAGTAAAAAACTTCTAGATTAACTACATTAACATGCTTTTTATTACTGGTTACGTATCATGATCTATGAAAGAGGAAGTGGACTTTTTATTATTTTGTTTTTTTAGAACTTGAAGGCGTAACCCTACTGACCGATGGAATGAATGCCTGCACAGAATCAATGATTAATAAGGCTGTACAGTGTCGGCCCATGGTGTAACACTATATTTTCACCACAGTATCACTGTAGACTTGTCTGTTCGGTTTGTATTTTGCAAATGAGAACTCCTACAGAACCTGTACATAAACAAGCCCAAGGGAACCAGAGAAGCAAACTCTGCAGAACTGCTAACTTGTCAGTTATTGTAAGAATGAGATTTTATAATGAATTGATTCTGAGGGAGCCAAATATTTTCATTCTGTTAGATAAATCTACAGTGTGCAGGTGTGAGAATATCGCAGCTGGAAACATTGAAGGAGGATGAGACTCCATATCACAGCCTGGTGTGCCTCCAAATGCCATGATTAAGCATCAGATCAGAAACACCCTGCTTTAAATTTTAGCTTTCTCTTGTGTGTTATTTAGAGAAGCTCTGACATCGCTGTATTCAGTGCTCATTGCATTAATCGAGTGAAGCAGGTCTGTGTATGGAATATTGTTTGGCATCTCTGCAGAGGTAGCAGAATATTTTTTGCTATAAGTAGCACAGCCAGCCTATCATGTTTTCTAACCAGAAGCCCCTAGTCTACTAATATCCACATAATCATTCGACCAAAGTCTTGACTCTGAAATGTGTTTTTGATATTCCACTTTTTTATTTATTGATAATAGCACTCTGCTGCCACTTTATTATGTAAATAATGTGACTGGATATAACTAAATAAATGGCTTTTTTAATTGTCATTTTATATTTTATGTGTTCTTTATGTGATCTTTCCCATGTATCAACTTATAAATAATCAATTGTTATTAAGTAACTATTGTTTCAGCTAGTACTGGGGCAGTTTGCAAAGTATATAATGCCTGAATATATATAAATATTCAAAATGTTTAAAGAAAAAGGTATAAATGTTCTTTAATTGAATGTACAATAATGATATTTTGTGATTAGAGAATTCTGTTTGAGTAAGTGGGGTGGTGGTGGTTGGGGGTACTCACTGACCCTAGGGCAGTAGTGTGTGTGTATACGTGCTTGTGTGTGTTCACTGCAGTGGATGGGTAAAATGCAGAAGACACATTTTAATGTATGCTTTACAGTGACACAAATATAGATTTCATGAGTATTGCAATCACATATAATGTAAAAAAAACAAGACAAAATATATAATGAAAATGAAATTAAGTGTAGAGAGATATTTTGAAAATCTCACTTAACTATTCACTGTGTAACTTTAATGTGTAATAGACAAAAACAAGTTCTGGAAAAAAACTATTTTACCATAGTTATTGCTTAACAATGCAGTTAAGCATAATCAGACAGATACATATAGATACTGGAATAGCTTCTTAAGTGAATTAAAAAGACATTATAATAACCTCTTATACTGAAGTGTTACCATATAATCATTTTACTGAGATGATAATATAACTGTGATAATATGTTGGCAGGATGGCAGAGTGGCACAACTGGTAGTGTCAATGTCACACAGTTCCAGGGTTCTGGAGTCCTGGATTTAATACCTGCCTTGGTTCATTGGAGTTTGTTGTCTTTTCCCTGTGTCTGAGTGGGTTACCTCTGGGTGCTCAGGTTTTCCTTCCACAGTCCAAAGACACATGTTTGTAGATGGATTAGTAATTTAAATGTATACATTATTGTGAATGTATGAGTGTCTGTGTGAGTGTGTGATGGGGCCCTATCCAGGGTGTGTTCCTGCCATTCGTCGAGTGATTCTGGGTAGGCACTGAACCCACTGCAACCCTGAATGGGATAAAGTTGTTAAAGAAAGTGAATGAAAAAATGAACGTGTCTATTCAAAGATTTTTTTTATCTGCAGAATAATTACTGTGTGTGCAGGTGTGTAAACATCTGGGTATGTGCATATCATAGTGGCTGGTTTGCCAAATAAATGCTTGTTCATATAGGGCTTATTTTTCTCAGGCACTGCTGGTGACTTAAAGACAAAAGCTCACAGAGACAGCCATTGTTCATGTGGTGACTGACAACAGCTTAAGCACAATGGCACGTCTGTTGATGGCGAGAACTGGCATCAGTCAACACATCCCACCCACCCTGGCCCTGGCCCTGGCCTTCATTCAGCCTCGCACTGCCCCCTCAGCACCCTCACTGACTCAGCTGTAGTAGTGCTGCTGCCAAAATGTGTGTAATCCTTCCACACACAGTCAAGAACTATACACAACCTGGTCGTGCCATTCAGCAGGTACATCTGGTTCTGTGTTGTTTTTGGTAAGAAGCCTTACCTAGATTATTTAGTTTAATTTTAAGATTTTTTGTGTTTGTTTGTTTGTTTATGGGAGTGTCCTCATTTACAAAGTCAAAAATTTCCTTCAATGAAAAAAGTAAAGTAAAAAAGGGAAAAAATTCTTGCTTGTTTACTCAACATTGCTCTTCAACCTGTCTGCCTGTCTGGTACTTTAATGTAGGCTAATGTGAAGTACATGATCAAGCAGATGCATCCAGCCATGAGTCATGGTTATAAAATACCATAAGCAGAAATGAGAAGACAAATAAAGATCTTTGAGTGTCTGCCTGGTCACTACAGCTCATATATTTCTGCTTCTCTTTCCGGCATAAACAAGCAATAGGCAAAAACAGGCAATAAACAGGCCCTGGCAATTGCATCAAGTAGTGTAAGTCTGTTATTATTTGCCTCTGAGCTGTGGGAGCTTGGTCACTTGTATTTGTCCAGAAATTTTGAATTTTATTGTGAAGTTTGTCCCTCTTTGCTATAGTAGTCTCATCTACTAATATGAAAGACTTGGAATAGATTTTGGAGGTTCAGTACTGATGCTGTAAGATATTTTTTATCACAAACCTATTCCACTACAACTTATTTCACAGTTATTGAAAGGTCACCCAAGGGAACACATTTTCACTGCTCAACAACTGTATGCTGAGGGAGCTTTATACCCCTCTCACCCACATTTGCCATTGTGCATAATGACATTAGGTTCATGTGTGGCTATTCAAGCATGCCCGGTTCCATTGATAAATGCTTTCATATGAACATGACACAAACTGAGAATAAACAGCTGAATGTCTTTAAGCAGCTAATTATAGCATTATTCATAACTATAATTATTACTTACAAACCTTTGGACAAACTGTGTAAATGGCCATTTTCGCTTGTTGCAAGTGTTAAGCAGAAAACCGAACCTTAAAGAACACATATAAAATACAAAAACACTTAGGCGTCACTATTACAATGACCGATAGTCTTGAATTTATTTGATCAAGAGTGTCTTCTGCTCTGAAACAGAGAGAAAGAGGTTGCAGTATAAAATCACAGACATGCAAAATGACACGGCTGGCACCTTCTGTCACACACACTAAATGCCTATGACAAGCAAGGTCCAGATGGACCCCCACTTGGTACACTCCCTTTTGCCCATATAAATAAGACTGTGAAGGACACACACACAAAATCCAGTAATGCCAGAAAGATTGATGTTTAGTAAAGCCCTATTGATACTGGAGGAAGGCAATAGGGGAGTCATAAAGCAGCATGTTTTATCTAGAACTAATAAATTATTCAGACCCCCTTCATTGCCCTATTTCATTGGTCTGTTACTGGGTGAAAACTGACAGTGTATTAATGTGTAAATGTACCTACATAGTAAAGTAGGACTGAATGACTGATTGTTTGACACCTCTGGCAATTTGAAAGAGCAAACTTTTAATACTGCAAGAGCTGAAATGTAAATGGTATCCCATGTTACTAAAAGATGATCAAGCAATTTGACGTTTGAAAACAGAATGTAATAACACAGAGCTTGTGAAATGGCAGTCTGAGACACTGCACACATCTTTCAAGCCTCAAATCAGAAAAAAATGTATGTGATAGTCTTCTGGAGGAAAAGAAGTAGGCCTGGAGCTTCATTTCTAGAAACATTTCACAATTAAACTGCAATATTGATCGTAAAAATCACTATTAGAGATTTTCCCCAAAACTTTGAGTTCTGCACTGAAGGCTTAAGGTTTATACTTAAAGCTATTAAATATGGTCTTGACTATGAATAAACATCACAGCTGAACCACTTGTAGCCTACATTCTGCCTTATAATAAAATATGATAATAAATATATTTTGTTGTGCGATATGTATCAATGGTTGTAGCTTCATACATTCTTCAATCAATCTGTCCATTGTGCAAAAAAATTCATTACTGACTACGTCTCATAACTGATCATTTTCTTATTGGAAAACGTATCTGTAAGATTTTTCTTATAGATCCATTGCCATATTGGTCTCATATCTGATTTTCTTTTTTCTTTTTCTTTTCTCAATTTTATATCGTAATCCTAGAAAGTCAGTACTATGCAGTCACGTTGTCATATGAGCTGAGCCAGACTTGATGCTGTTTCCCTTCTGTCACGCATTTGTCCTGAAATGGTGAAGATGCCCACTAGCCTGTCCCTGAGGCTTTGTTCAGGCCTCGTCCTTTCTAAGAGAAAAACCACAGTAGAGTAAATGCCCACGGCCAGTACGGTAAAGCCTCCACCCGCTAGGAGCACCACTCCAGAAATGAACATGTCATTAAGAGCTTGGCCAGGTTTGGGCATGTGGTAGGCCAAGGCAACGTCCAGCAGTACAGCTCCGCAGACCACCAAGGAGACTCCTGTGACCAGGACCAACAGAACGTCTGAGAGGCCGCCGCTCTTCAGCACATTTATCCGCCGCCGGCTCCTGACACAGTTCATGTCCTGCACGGCGGAGCTCAGCAGCTGCTTGAGGAGAACGGCCAGGGCCAGCAAACACAGAGCCGTCCCTGCCCCCAAACGCCACTCGCTGGACAAACTGGTGGTGGTGGACAGCAGGCCCACTCCCCCAAGGCCACAGCCCAGGATCAGAGCCACTGAGGCACAATAGCACAGCAGAGATTTGCGAGGCTCGCTGAACCACCATAGCTCCACCTGTTCCTCCAGGAGACTCTGCTGGATGCGGGCAGGGTCAGCGTGATGCTGCTGACCACGAGGAGGGGGGTAGTCGTCCAGCTCCGGCATGCTAGCTCCCAATGCTGTTCCACTGCTGAGAAAGGAAGATTTCAGGGAGACAACAGTACCTGACACAGACAAACAGATATTTAATTTTTTAGTTTCAGTCAAAGCTGATGGAATAGGAAACTATTTGTATAAGTCTAAATATATCACAGACATCAGGCAAACATACAAAAATATTATTTAAGCAATAATGCACTTGAGGTTTGTGCTATAATATGAGATATTGGCACTGGTGTGCTGCTATAGCACAAGGCTGCAGGTCGAGTCCAGGAGATAGCACAGATCTGAAGTGAATTAATGTGATTATACCATAGTTCGTTATCACCACTTATTATTAGGTTTTAAGATAAAGAAAACAGAAAAAAATTATATATATATATATATATATATATATATATATATATATATATATATATATAGTTTATTATCGACCTTCTGTGAGATATAATAGTTTTGTTCTGTCACATTCCTTTTTGTGCTTTTCAAAGAAATTTGTATCTTGAACTGGTTTCATTCAGGATTTTTGGCTCTCTCCAGAGAGTTAGTCAGAGTTTACACAAGATTTGATGGGTGTTGCTCTCTGTCTAAATCAGAACAGTGCCAGAACCAGAGATAAACTGATAAGAGTAGAGCTAGGCGATATGGCCAAACATGTTATCATGATAAATTTTTCTATATTGATCGAACTCTATATTTATTACAAAATTAACACTTTGTCACACTGTATACATGTAGACTACACCAAATGTTAATTACTATACAATGTATATATAGTGTACAATGTATATATAGACAAGGAAATATTTCACAGGAACAGCAAAAAAAAAAAAGGATAATGATATCTGTCTTGTGTCATGAAAACATTCTTAGGGCACTGCCACTTCCAACTTTTAAAGAAGCAGAAAGAGTAAAAAGATAGATTACGTATAGTTTAAAATAATAAATTAATTAATAAATAAACACTCCCAGGTGCTGAACTGTAAACATATTGCACTTAATCCATTAGAATGCTTAGAACAGTGTTGTAACTGTGGGAAAGCTTGAACCTTTTCAGTTTCGCACGTCCATTTATTCATTGCCTTTAACCTTTTATCCAGTTCGGGGACGCGGTGGGTCCAGAGTCTACTCAATTAAAAATTTGCAAGTGGAAAAAATTATTTTGTGCGAGGAAAACCACGTCAGGCAACGGACAGTCTCTCAAACGAGGAAACATTACACAGGAGGAAAAAACACTTTGAGTGAAGAAAAACCCAGCGGGTTCTTCTGCACGCAAGGTGAAGTTTCTGAGCTTGTGTTCTGACAAGGGGTTGCCAAATCAGACAAAATACACCCCAAACACAGAGGGACCTATTAGCTCTACAGGTGCTGGTCATAAAATTAGAATATCATGAAAAAGTTGGTTTATTTCAGTAATTCCATTCAAAAAGTGAAACTTATATTATACACATTCATTACACCCTGACTGATATATTTCAAGTGTTTATTTCTTTTAATTTTATGATTATAACTGACAACTAATGAAAAACCCAAATTCAGTATCTCAGAATATTTAGAATATTCTCAGTAATTAGAATATTACTTAAGACCAATATAAAAAAAGGATTTTTAGAAATGCTGGCAAACTGAAAAGTATGAGCATGTACAGCACTCAATACTTTACACTGGACCTCAAGCAACATGGATTCTGTGCCTCTCCTCTCTTCCTCCAGATTCTGGGACCTTGATTTCCAAAGGAAATGCAAAATTGACTTTCATCAGACAACATAACTTTGCACCACTCAGCAGCAGTCCAATCCTGTTTGGAAATGAGACGCTTCTGACGCTGTCTCTTGTTTGAGAGTGGCTTGACACAAGGAATGCGACAGCTGAAACCCATGTCTTGCATACGTCTGTGTGTGGTGGTTCTTAAAGCACTGACTTCAGCTGCAGTCCAGTCTTCATGAATCTCCTACACATTTTTGAATGGGATTTGTTTCACAATCCTCTCCAGGGTGCGGTTATCCCTATTGCTTGTACACCTTTTTCTACCACATCTTTTCCTTCCCTTTGCCTCTCTATTAATGTGCTTGGACACAGAGCTCTGTGAACAGCCAGCCTCTTTACAATGACATTTTGTGTCTTGCCCTGCTTGTGTAAGGTGTCAATGGTCGTCTTCTGGACAAATGTCAAGTCAGCTGTCTTCTCCATGATTGTGTAGCTTAGAGAACTAAACTATAAGACCATTTAAAGGCCTTTGCAGATGTTTTGAGTTAATTAGCTGATTAGAGTGTGGCACCAGGTGTCTTCAATATTGAACCTTTTCACATTCTATTTTTCTGAGATACTGAATTTGGGTTTTTAATTAGTTGTCAGTCATAATCGGGTCAATGATGTGACGCTCATTTTTTTGTGTACATATGGGTTAGATACATTTAAAATTGTTTAAAATTTAAAATAATACGACAAATTATTTTCAAACATCATTTTCATCAAACCCTAATCTTAAAGTTTTGGATTTATTCAATTTTTAGAGAGTATTAAGAGAATTTTGGTAAAAATGTCAATATGGAATAACTACAAAAACATGAACCAAAAAATTACATTTGCTGAAAAAAAATTGAAATTCAATTACAAAATCAATTCTAAAATAATCTGGCATGATCTTGCATAAGAACTTTTTTATAAAAAAATAAAAGTAATGAAACCCCATTGTTCTGAATGTTTTAATTAATATGGGGAATAATGTCTGTCACATCAAACACTTGAAATGTCAAGTGGTGTAACCACCATTTAAGAAGCCATTTTTAAAATATTATGTCATAAGGCCATGTGGCAGGAAATTATGACACAGAGAAGGACACTTGAAGTGTCCAACTGCTATTAGTCAAGTTTAGTAACACTCTTAAAAATGTAACATAATTAAGTGTTTTTAGGCCATGGTCTAAAATGGTGTAACCTCCTTAAAATACTGTTAAATCATAATAATCATACAAATTTGAATATAAAGTAAAAACTGTGTTTGAATATTCACATAAATGTCAAGAGTGTACATAGTTGTTCATAATAATGCCTGCAAATTTTGATTTTTAAATAGAAATGTCAAATGGTGTAACCGGTACACTTCTTTCTGTTTGAGACCAATTTGATCACTAAAGAACCACAGATAAGCAAAGCAAAGGCCAAAAGCAGTTGCCCCTCCATGCCTTAAGGTGCAGTTCCCTCAAAGAAAATTCAGACCAGAGTCCAACAGTCTTACAAGGGTTTAACATGTCTGTAGTGACTGTAGTAATCGCGTGTGTGTATATGTGTGTTGGCTGGGGTGGCGGGGGGAGTCGAACATATAAGTAGAAAAGAAAGTCCTCTGCGCTATGGGCTCACGTGTTAATCCCTTTATCAATGGCTTTTCCCTGTGGTCCCAGTGACCCTCAAGGTTGTGGCTCTGACAGCTTGTCTATACAATCCTGTCAGCGGCTTTAGTGGAACAGTCAGCAGCCAACTGTCTGCCAGTCTTCAGCCTTTACCCTCAAACAAAGCTCATATGCCTAGGGATTGTTTTGTAAAAAAAATTAATTGGGGATAATGAGCTCAAATTACTAGAGGCAAGAGAATGGCAATACACATGAAGTCTTACCACAGTCTTAGGCCTGTCACAATTACAACATAAACATCTGTTCATAAAATATGACCTAATCACATTTTATTGCATGGCATGAGCATGGCACATTTTTATCCACAGCCATGAAGTGAAATCATATATATAGATGGGAATGGGAATGCATTTGATGACATCATAAAATTCAATGCTTATTTCCTTCAGTGTATTGTCATCTCTCTTAATGCACATTGTAAAACATTTGCATTGCAATATCATGACATCACTAGTATTATGCACTATTAAACCCCTAATTTCTGTACTATTAAGAAAGTGAGTGAGAGAGAGATGCACTGGTGCTGTAGGTCTCTCTTAGCGTTATTGTTCCAAATTGCTGCTGTTGACTTTTACATTTTTTTTTTTTAATAAAGTGAGTGGCTGAAGTGTTTGTGCAGTTTGAACATATGTGTCACTTTGTTAATTAAGTCCCTATAGAATTGAGCCTCTTGTCACTGTCACGCAGCACTGAGAAATAAGGCACAATAATAGAGGAGACACGAGCAGAGAGGGGGAAATTAACTCATAATAAATAAAGTGAAATCAGAATGGAAGTAGGAACTTAATCTTTAATCAGCAGCACATATAACTGAACAAAGATGGATGGACCTTCTTTGTGGTGGTGGCTAAAATAATATACTCATAATATGACAATTTGTTATCCTTATTGTGATAAAATATACCACAGTAAGCTTTTCTAAACCTACCACACAAAGTCAGTACCTCTAGAGCACTGAGCAACATCATGCATCATAAAATACAGACTTGGGGCAATTATAAAGAGCCTGTAAATAACAACACTGAACAGTCATTGAGTGACCAGTCACTTGATTGCGTTCAGCTAAAAGGTCAGTTAATGATGCTGGATGATTAGTTCTGGATCACAATTGCTTCTCCGGTCACCCCAGTGGTAATGGACAGAACTCCACCACCCCAGAGGACACAGGATGCAGGGGAGGTTTGCAGTCCTTTACCCCATGCTACATCACAGTGAACTTAGGCTTATGTGCAGCTGCTCTAGAGCATTTCATTCTAATGGAAATGTTCACCCATGTAGATTATACTACCTGTGTGTGCAAAACTGAACATCTGTGCCACATTGATTTAGCTAGATTCACTCATTATAAAGTGTGTACAATCCCAAACTTTATATATATATATATATATATATATATATATATATATATATATATATATATATATATTTTTTTTTTTTATCTTACTCATAGATCTTGACACTATAAAATATGATACACATTTTCTAAATTCCAAATTTCAAAACCCAGTACAGCTTAATATCATGACAAATACCATGTAAAGTGTCTTCAAGTAAATTAATGTAAATTAAAATTCTAATGATCAGGATGAAATAAAATCACTTCAAAAAATCCCCAAAGGACTAACCCTTATTAGGCTTCCTTTTTTAAATGAGTTCCCCAACCCATCGGTGTATGCTTTGGCACAACTATCACAATATGTTGATGCAGAACACTAGAATATCTGACAAGTAGAATATTCAAAGTTACAATGTTGGAAAAGTACTGAAATGTAACCATAGAGCATTCAGGGTTATAACGACCTTTCACTTTGCCATTGTTGCCATTTTAATAGGAGATGGGATAGTAGTGTGGGACTGTAAATATGGCCATACAGTATTTCCTATCAGTAAGTGTTTTATGGGTATAATTCATTGACAGAGTTCAAGTCAATGAGTTACAGTGATCCATGTAAAAAAGACAACAGGACAGTATAATCAACAGTAAACCTAGTCAGATTCCACAACACACCTAATCAAGAGGCCCGCAAGTGCGAGAACTTGTCCTCATTCTGTAATCCACCATATACATTTTGCAAAGACATACATCTAAGCTGCTCTGAAAATTCGCCCCAACACACTGTGGTTAATTCATATTTATCAGGTTCCTATATGTTTTGATTTAAATATATTTATTTCTTCAAATATCATAATTTAATAGTGAGGTTGTTATGAAGCTGGAGTGGCAATTTATACCACAATATCACCACACCTCACCAAACAACCTGTGAAAACCGGTAAGTTTATCAAATGTTTTAGTCAAGTAGCTTTTGTCATAGTAGCCATCAATTTGAGTTATTATATGAGCAGCCAAATCTAGTGAAGTCAATTCAATCTTAACTTGTGATGTTAATTATATAGCAATATTTGTATTTAAACTCACAATTCAGAAGAACCAGTTCCATTCAAGGGAAAATACACATAGGATACAAAATCTATCTGTTTGGGAACACTTCCGTTTAACACAGGAGGTGATTGGGCGGACTGAAGATACCTTTCATTTTCATGAGGAAAAACAGCCTATGCATATTTATTACGCTGTAGACTACAACATGACACACAACCTCCTGTGTATGAGGGCATGAGATTTGAGTTTTTTAAACACTGTTTACATGCAAATACCTCTTTGCGTAAATGTCCTTTAGGTGTCCAGGTTGGTGATGAAAAGTCTTCAAAAACTCAAACAAGGCTCCACCCTTCCTAGCAAGTATATGTGGAGCATTAAGATGAGCCTGTGCTCAGAGACAGGTCCGTATTGAAGCATTATGCTATGGTGTCAAGGTCTGTCGGGTGGCAGCACATGGATCTAAATAGGAAGTATTCACAAAGCAGGCTCTTGTCTTTGGTCACCATGCAACAGCCACTGCCTTGTTTCCTCCTCTCCTGGTTGCTGGACAGAAACAATGAAGTAATTCTCTGTGTGCTTCTCCAGGCCAGGATGAGGTTAACTTTTAACTGGAACAAGAACAAGAATAGAAAAGAGAACTTAGAAGCAGAAAGAGGTAAAAATGATACCATTTTTTTGTCTAGTTTTCAAACAGTTATATAGCATTGAGGGAAATTCTGAGATTATGACATTACATAGGTGGGAAATAATACAACATTAGTTGTAAAATAACCTTATGTGTATTTGTGTGTCTGAGGTAACAAGAACACCGGCAGCTTCTTTGTCAGATTTGCACATGGTTTATTGTCTCCATATACTTTCAGACCAATACTCTAGAGTTGCATTCCCAGAATGGGTAGATGGTGAGAAATCTGGACTTTTTCTGACCTTAAGCATGAGTGGAGCTTGGTTTTCTCATGCATTTCCCAAAAGCGTTTTATATTTTATATGTGGTTAAATATAATTTTCTAGATTTTTGAACGTTTCTATTTTTGCACTCACATTACTTTGATCTTGTCCTTCTTTATGCAAGTATATTATTTTAATATCTGTAATCTTCTCTCCTGAGTAACCTGACTAAAATTTAATAAATATATAATTTAATTAATGAATAAATCAATTTTCATCTTTACACATTACTGTATTTATCTGTTCCTAAGACCAAAAACGGACAAATAAGACCTGCAGTTTAAATGGTCTCGAATAACATTACAGTGTAAATCCAAGCAAGCAAAGCAAAAACTAGAGTCAATCGATGAAGCTACAAAACAGAAGGGCAAAAGGTTTGATCCCTCCTAGGTGTACCCAGCAAGTTTTATCTCCAGAAAAGTAATAAGTATGTACCGGAAAACCTAGTACATGGTAATGGCGCTTTTGAATAATGCAAAACAAGGCTCTAGAAGCACGGCTTTATCATGCACAGCTCTGATAAGGGTGTATTTCCTTCTGCTGCCTCTACTCTCCTTAGTCCATGGGTTATCAGCCTGCACACATGGCTCAGGTTACTGTGAGGCATAACCCCAGGAACAAAACAGATACAGCAGCTGCTCAGGCCCTTCGCCTTAAACTGTACTGAAACGTCCTAAGGTCTGATGTTAAATGGTACACTGTAGAGAAACTTACTGCTTCCTATTTCTTTATGAATATGGCTATGGATCAGGGATTGCAATGTATACAATATAACATTTTTTCTTTACTATCCACAGTGACAGGTGACATGTGTCTTCTGAATGATAAAATAGACACTTTGCTAGTGGAAATGCATGTGCCTCTCCACTATGAGTGGATTTAAAGGCAGCATTCATGATTTTAACCCTTTTTTATAAAATTCAGAAAATGTTTTCACACCATTACTCTCAAGTCTGTTTGCATGCTGGAAACTTGTCTAATGTGCTAATGAAGCCCAAGTGTCAATAAATAGTTAAAAAATATTACAAAGAGTCTCAGTTTTCTCTGGAGGCATCTGTAGTTGTTTAGACAACAGAGAGAGACCTCTAAAAGTAGAAAAGCACAACCCGAGATGAGGATATTCCTCTATTCCTGTTCTATAGGTGTGTAATATTAACTTATTTTTGCTGTTACAAATTAAGCTTAAGCTGGATACTGACTTAATGTGGGAGACTGCTAACAGCATGAAAGTAAACACAGACCGGAAGTGCTATAAATCTAAACAACTTGAGCAACAAATGAGTTCGTGGAAATTCAAACAGTGGATAAAATCTTACAGACAATTTAAACAACAGTTCAAATATACTGTTCCACCTTAAAAGACACTGAGCTTCTGAAGCATTGTATTCATAAACATTCCATATAATTATTCTAATATAATATTATTGTAGGGCAACATTTAGAGGCATTAAAATCTTCAGACCTCTGGTTTCCAATCACTATTGCAATGAACAATTCTGCCTTGTTTCTATAGAATGGTACATTTCCACATCAAACCAAATTAAATTACTTTTACTTTTTATCGTTAAAATTTTTTAACACTGGAATTCCCCCTTAACCAGCTTGAAAATCAAAGCTCTCCCAGCTGTCTGTGCGACACACTGCCTTTATTATCCTGCACTCCTCACCTATGCTTACTGTTGTTTTGCACCGTTTCACTTCAGGACCCACTGATGTCACCACCTCTCTCTCTCTCTCCAAACGCACGCTATTATTCCCCCATCACATTTCACCTCCCTACCATGTTGCAGTGCGAACTGAAAGAAAACAAACACACTTTATGAACAAAGATGGATTGCTCCATCTAACTGTTGTGCCCCATGTCACATTTCGATATTGCAGCATATTTTTTTACAAATGCCACACAGTGTGTTTTATAAATTGTCTTGTAAAAGAGGCAGATTTCTTGATTTACTTTATGTGTATACACACAATAACTTTAGCTTACATGCTGTTTGATTTAGTCCTGGTTAGGATTTTAACACCTTGTAAACTCATTGCTTTTTGGCGGCTGGCCTGCTCTTATTGAGCACAGCCACAATGTTTAAGGACTAATTAAATCACCAATTAACATGCACGTCTGCCTAGTTCCACACTGCTGATAAAAAGAAACTGCTTCACTTTCACTCTTTCTTTCCTTTCTCCCTCTTTCCATTTCTCACTAGGAATGGACAATAAGACAAAATGTCATATCACAATACTTGATGACATTTTCATCATACATATTATGACATTAAAATTGCGATTACAAAAATACTTGAGTACTGTAGTTTTTATTCAGTTATTTAAACACTTTACTTTAAATTTTGTCAAACACAAAGTATTCACACATCACATTGAAATATGCCTGTGGTGGTGGGGATTTGGGTAAAACCTACTCATCCAGAAGTACATACAGTATGTGACGTTGCCTGCCCAGGATTTTTAATTGTTTTTTCTAGTTTAAATATCTGAGGTATACAACTTGACCTTCAGACCGCTGCTGTATCGCTATTCCTTTTTCTTTACTTAAAGTGCATATGGCTGTCTCTAGAAACAGCAGATTTTTTTCTCCAAGCCACAGACAAGATGCACAAGAACCATAACCTGATCCTGAACAGGGCAGCGGTCCAGCTTTCCCCCTGCAATGCACTGCTCTCCACACTGACCTCCATCTGTGTGACAGTCAGCGGCCAGGTTACACACCTGCACATTCCCTTACATACACTCAGCCAAATCCTCCAGTAACTGGCTCTATGTCTGTCCAACACACCTCACACAGCACTCTAAAAACTGAACGTGTGTGTGTACATGTATCATTCAACCAAGTATCATCAAAGAACTATGCTTTTGCTGGTACGTTCACCAACATTCCTAGCAATTTAAACGAATTAAAAAATAACTAAATTAATTCAAATAAAAAAGCTTTTGGTATTTTGGAGCTGATTTAAAGAACACAGGATTGATTCAGCATCACTACACTATGGCCCACACAAAGATGAAATTATTTTTCCCCCAAGTTAAGCAGCACTCACAACTTAAGTTAATGAAAAATCAAAAAAGCTTGACATAGTTATTGATGGTACCTACAAATAATACTGGCCACAAAAAAAAGTGAATAAATGTAAAACAATATTACATTTAATTTAAATTACATTAATAGACAGAAATAACTGATATAAGTAAATTGTTTATTGTGTATAACTGTTGTTTATTAATCTTGGAATGAATAAAAATATAAATACAAGAATACACATTTAAACAAACTAAATCCATAACAAGTATGTATTGTATTCACTAAAGTAATATATTAATATCTATTTTTAGTGCATTGTGTTGGTCCTGTGGGATTCCTGTCGCGTGCCAGTAAAAGCAACAGGCTCAGGTGTTTTAAGATCACTGATATGTTTCAAAGGTTGCAAAGAACAACATGACGTCACAATGCCAGCATTAAACTCAGACTGAAAACCCACTCTAGTCCTCAACATCAACACTCTGTCATTACAGACGGTAATACAGTAAACATCGTTTCAACACTCTCCATATTCACGGACCATAGCAGTAAACGGTAGGTTGATGCTGTCGTACATTTGAAAAACATGGAAATGTGACTAGAATTCGGTTAAGAAACACCAGCTATTTCTGCCCCACAATTTTAGCCTTGTTCCTTTATTAAATGTAACGCATCTAAGCGACTCGCCGTCATTTTCTATTACACCAGGAGCTACACCTTGTATCAAAGTTGTGTCTGAGATGAAAGGAGCAGTTTCTAGTGAGAGTCAGCGCGTAACTTTGTGTCCCTCTCTAATGGAAACATTAATCCACGGTGCTGTTCACTAAACGGAGCACTGTTTTCTCAGCAGAGACAGAGCGAGTGTGTGTTCTCCGGAGAGGGAGGTGTTTATGGTCCGTACCTGTACGGCGTGCGGTCTCTCAACGAGCTTCAAAACGCTCCGTTCTTCGTTTTTCGTCCAGCGTCATTTAAAACGGGTCTAAACCCGGAGGAATCGCATTAACGAGGATATCTCCACTGTCTCGTGCCGGCGACGTCTAACAGAAAACAATGCAATTGAGAACACAGCGGCTCAGGTGCGTTCCATTCCCTCCATCCGGACTTTCTCCTCGCGCGCGCGTCTGTATGTGTGTACTAGTCTACTGGTGTGAGTTGCAGGGGGTGGCCTGTGTCTCGCGTAGGTGTGGTCATCTCAAGTGATGAAGTGAAACATCCACTCCCCCCTCACAGTAAAAGCTACTCTTGTTTCTACCACTCTCCTTGATTTTCTGGAGGAAGTCCACTTCCTTCTGAATTAAAGACTTGGTCCCTTGCAGTGAAATTAAGTGTTTGACCTTGTTCACGTGTCCATGTGGTGTTGTTAATACGCTAGAAGAGGTTTCCTGTGTGAAAGTCAGCGCCGTGGCTGAGCATTTTCACGTTGAAGCGTCAGTGTTGACAGATGCTGAAAGCCAGGGTTTCTTACGTTATATACCTGACACCTAATGGGTTAAGACGTGCTGTGGTGTTTTTTGGAGCTGCAGGTGAGTGGCGGATCTGCAAGGGCGAAACAGTTGGGGATAATGTGCAAATATTTGCATATTTGTAGATACTGGATAAAGGCAAATGTAGAGTTGCATTGAAACCACCTTTAGGGGATTTTTAAACAATCATTGTGAAGAACAGATTAGTTTCAGGGGTTGGATGATAAGGGAATTTATGACTTTAAGATGTAAACAAAAGCCACTCAGACATGTTCAATTGTACTGTTCAACAACCTGTGCCAAAACTTCAGGAAGCACCACACTTAGAGGATGTTTACACAGGCCTTTTACTTCATAGCAATTAAACAAACCACAGATATGACACAACTTGCCTTTAGTTTAATAGCTCAACATTCTCGTTTTGTGACACATACTGCAAACAAGTTCTTTTAAATAATGTAATTAAGAACATGTTTACTTCCAGATCAATTTTCAGGAAAACGTTATGGAACCATCAGCAAAACATCACTGTCAATACCGTGCAGATACATGGATCTGGAACCTACCAGGAATCGCTGCGCACAAGGTGGGAACACAACCTGGAGGGGGCACCAGTCCTTTGTAGGGCGACACACACTCACACATTCACGTACACCTATGGACGTTTTTGAGTAGCCAATCTACTTATGTTTGGTTTTTTTTTAATTTACCATGGGAGGAAACTGGAGCTTTCGTGCGGCTTTCTCTGTGGAACTGAGATTTATCATCCAAAATATGTCTTAATCTGCATCAAACCTATTTTCTATTGATAAAGCTAAAATGTTTACATTTCAGTGTTAACCAGTGGTAATGACTGCTGTCTCATCTGGTCCTTTACCTGACCATGTGATCTGATTGTTTTCTTCAGTCTCTCTCTCTCTCTCTCTCTCTCTCAGCAGATAGTGTTGCAGTCACACAGCTCCAGGGACCTGGAGGTTGTGGGTTCCAGTCCTCTCCGGTTTCCTCCCACAGTCCAAAAACACACGTTGATAGGTGGATCAGCGACTCAAAAGTGTCCGTAGGTGTGTGTGTGTGTGGCTCTGGACCCACCGAGACCCTGAACTGAATAAGCGGTTATAGAAAATGAATGAATGTATATTCATTCAGTTATGATTTGTGTCTTCAGTGTCAATGCTGTACAGAAATTAATCGACCAACCAAAAGTACCCAGTGAACAGTGAACCGACTGAATGAAGAACCTTTTGTCACTGTGCTCAATAGACACTAAATACAGGTGTATACACCTACCCTACAGCCTTGAGTTGTGAAAAAAGCAAACTGTGTTCTTCAGTATGATGGCGCTCCATCCAGTATCTGTCATTAACCTTATGTTCTTGTGACGGAATGCCCTCAGATTCTTTTGAAAATGCTCCAATATCTAATCATTACTGCTGCAAATGAGAAGAAATTATTAGTGGATACCATTTATATCAGATGAAGTTTTGGTTGTTGATATCCACAGTCTTTTGGCAATCTAATATACATCATGACGTCTGGGTCCTACTGCCGCCACCGTAAACTATCACTGAATGAAAGTATACAGGTGAAAAATAGTATTGTTTGTTGATTGAAAAAATGTTCTTTTTAGATGTGAAGCTCCTCATGGATTTTAATAACTCACACATACTGCACTAAATGTGGGTATTATTGGGTGGTTTGGGCCAAAAGACACGTGTCCTTTTTAAAAGTGTCCAGAATTATGTGGGGACGGGTTGGGTTTTTGATGGAGGGATGTTTTTGTAGATGAAGTTTTTTTTAATTGAAATAAACACACATCTGCGCATTAAGAGGAAGCGTTACCATTTTAATGATTTTAACAATATAAATGAATAAAAATGGGTAAAACATTATATATTTTTGTTAAAAATTAGGAGATAAGAAAGTGTGCACTGAAATGTAGAGGAAGTTGACCTAATTAAGTTTGTGAATGGTAATGGCTCAAAATCCATGTTAAAATGTGAAAAAAAATTTTTTTTACTTGAACTTAAACGTTACAAGGGAAACGGACTTGTAGATTAACTCATAATGCTGACCCCTAGTGGTTGGAAAAATAAGACATTTTTCCATCTCACATACCATAAAAATGATGCATAGAACCATATTTTTTTCCATATTATTATCCATACATGTGGTATGTTTACTGTGGAAAGAAATAAGTCCTTACAGAAATGGAAAAAAAATCAACCAATCAGGGTGAGTCAAGTGGCCCATCTAGCCCTCAGTATATCCACTAAAGCTTTTTAAAAACTGCTTCTATATTAATGATTCAGGTTTAAAATCCTGAGCATTGCATTTTCTAGTGGTTTGGAACCCCAGCTCCTTCTTCAAATAATGTCTCTCATCTTTCAGAGTACTCTTCTCCTGCACAAACCCACTTTGCCTTTGCATTTGGATGTATTTGATTGGGGGGCAAGGTGTGTGGGGGCGGTTCAGGGTAAAAGACGACTGAACAGAGGGAAGTTCCTCAGGCTGTGGATCTCCTGTTTCTGAGTGTGCCTCTCATCTCTTTGGCATCGGATCTCCATGTGCTGCAGCTCAGTAGTGGTTCTTACAATCTTCTCCAGTCTCAGATGCAGCTCAGGCTCTCCAGCACAGCTCTGTAAACCTTGAGCAGAATGATCACATACCATTATGAATGGCCTGCTGTTACAGAGTGGTTCAAAAGCCATCAATTTGTTCAAGCTTCAGCTCCTCTTTCAAATAATTTATTTCACCTTTCAGAATAAACTTGTCCTATGAAAAAAACAAAATAATACAGGGCAATGGAAACAAACAAGAAAACACACTTTATGGTACTTAGCAGACACTGTTATCCAGAGAAACACAGAGAAACACATCCACATAAACACTCATTTATTAATAGGCCCTTCTTTTATAGTGAAATATTTCAGTATAGTGGTTTTATTCCCACACTCCCTCTCTTCTCTCTCTCTCTCTCTCTGCAGTTAGTGCAGATTTCTTTCACCATTCCAGGATCTTAGGCTCATTTGTATTTTAATCATCAAGCTGTGATTTGACAAGCTGCATTTAGTACAAGGCTGTTCTCTGTCGATGCTTAGCCAATACTTGCATTTTAATGTCCTTGGATGTGTTCTAAGGCTATATAGGAGACATAGGGAGTTGCATTTGTGATCTTAGACTGCAGACAAATGCAGTTAAGCTACATATATCTGACTAATTCATGTTTTATTAAATTAATAAATGATCACCAATGTGAACAAAATAATATTGGTATTCTCAAAATATTACAGATATTTAACATAAACATATAATATATATTTTTGTATCATTTTACTGCATCTGTGTTGATTAAATTGATTCTATTGTTATATGGTGTTTGAGACAAATAGCTTCTGTCCAAGATATAAAATCATTATTGTGATGTAAAAAATTACATCATAATTAGACAACGGCAAAATTAAATATAAGCTAAATGTAGGACTCTATATGTGCATCTAAATTTAAAGCTCTTTAAAATATATTGTCTTTGTGGCTTACACCTTGAATGAAGATTATTTTTTAATGCGCTTGATCTGCTACTAGAACTCTTGTGAAACACATACTGAGTTGAACTTTATACCAAACATGGTAAATTTCACATTTGCTCAGTGTAGCTGACTCAGAGAAGCACAATTACACAGATACAAGAGCAGAGATCTGTCTGAAATGCATTAAATTATCTCATACTCTCTCTACAGTAGGCTGCTTATTTTCACTCCTGCTGTATCATCAGGATCCATAAGAGAATCTATGGGATATCTGGTTATTATGTAACTACTCTATGAAAGTTTTTAAATTAGCTTTCAACTTTGCGACTTGAACTTCAGTCCTCTTTTTAATAGCAACTTTTATTCTTGGGCTTTTTCTCCTACTCTCAACCCAATTAGGCCTTAGAGACTCTGCAGCAGCCCAGTCTTTTAGAAATAAGGGATTTGTAACATTTAAAACAGATAGCAAGGTCCCAACAGCAGTAAGTGAATGCAGCACAAAGGCAAGAACTCTGTGGTGTGGATGATTGAAACATGTTCTTCTACTCATAATCCTAATGATCAAATAAATGTACTGTCAAGGCGAGGTGAAATGCCCTTCATGTGTTACACCTCAATGGTTTTGCCACAACAAGCTTGTGTTGCTGGCTATTATTCAGCAAGTGCATTGTGGTGGGGCTCTTACAAAGAAATAAATGAGAGGTAATAGATATGCACTGTCAAAGACACACACACACGTGCGCACAGAGAGAGAGAGAGAATGAATAGTGGGTAGTACATTAAAAAAAACAATTTAGAATATATTCTAAGCAAATATGTACCTGAATTTACTAAATTTGGTTTTAGATTAATCTTTGCATGTAGTAGAATCATTACAGTAAAAGATATTTCTTTTGCTTATTTCTTTCTTCCCAGCCTCATGGTGCACTCTCACTTTCTTGCAAATAATTTTGGATCTCTTTCTTGAGGGAGATGATGTCTATCTCCAGGGATCTTAGCCTGCTGTTTCTGCAGATTCTGACACCATACCGTCATATTCAAAATTCCTGTTCTCTGCAGCACTCTGCAATTGATTGAACTGTAAACTCGAAGAAAGACACAGTGATTCAGTTATCTGTATGTCTGCAGATATAGTGGCAAGGTTATGGAGAGAGATGAGTCTCAAAATACTTTACAAATGCGTAAATGTTAATCCACAAATTAAACACAAGTCACAAATATGTTTCAGTGTTCACAAATGAACACGTGCCAATCTGTGTCTCACGGTCTGCAATTTGTACAAATACAGTTCCATTCATAAATACATGTTTTTCATAGATATACCACAATTTCATGTGAAATTAAATACATTTCTTTAAATTTACATTGCAAATATTTGTAAAGTTGAAGTCTCGAATTTAAAATGTATTTGTAAATTGTTGAATCTCACTCACCTGATTTCCGTGACGTGCATTTGATAATTCTGTTTCGTGGGTTTTTGGATTCTGAGACTTTCCTTTTGCATTTCACCCGATCCACATACAAATGCAGCCTGATCCACAAATGTGGCCAGCAGGCGAACAACCTACCGCTAGGTGGCACTGTTGTTTTCCCCAGTGTTTCAGTACTGACCTGTTGCTGTCAGGGCCGCAGCAAAACAATCCCCCTGTAGGCGGGACTATGACTTCATTGGCCAAATGATAGACAGCTAACTCTGGCTGCTGATTGGCTAAATAAAAGTGATGACCAATGAGAAGCGGATTTTCTGTTTTGGAGCCTTGGAGTATCTGCCCCTCCCTCCGGCTGAGGGAGAGCATCTGTCTGAAACAAATGACCCGTCTTAACAATCCAATCTCAAAATTACGAAACATATCGCGTCCCGTATCAGTCCAATAAACAACACGGCTTTTAGTGTCCAAACACGGGATGATTTTAACGTATTTTACTTGACAACGAAATTAGGGAAGTTCCGCTGGAATTTAACGTCGTTAAATTTAGGGCACCTTCAAAAGCGTTCCATAGTGATCACCTGCTCCTAACTGTCTGTGCTATGAAGCTGAATTCAGCGGCTTGGGCGGCACTTTGTTCGAAATTCCATATTAAATGTTGTGCAAATGCGTCTCCATTTAAAGGCTAAGCACCAGCGATATGAAAGTGTCAAACAAATAAATACAGTGGAATTTGAGTTCCTAACTTGTGTTTATTGATAGTCAGAAAACTTAGTTATTTCTTACTAATTCAAGGAATAAGGTTTAAAAGACCCCCCACCAACGGTGTTCGGAAACTCTAATAGGCGTCTTGCCTGTGACGTAGACGGTCGACAACAACTCTAGAAGTCGCATTTAATTTAATGCAAAATGACGAAAAGGTGTGTTGTTTTTGGCTGCAATAATTCAGTGTACAGTGGGACATCTGTGCACAAATGGCCCAAAGATCCCAAAATATCCAGAAAATGGACTAAATTTGTCAACTTTAAACGGGCACTTTGGAAAGGACCCTCCGCTCACTCCGTTATCTGTAGCTCATTTCACTGGCGCTTTTCCAACAATATGGACATGTAAGGACACCAACGAAAGGTGTTCAAGAGCCTCTGTAACATGGAGGTAAACAGGGTAAGGACACTCACTTCGCCTGTTTTAGTTGGTGTTATTTAACGTTAGCTTGACTCGCTAAACTCGGTGTCTCAGATTATACTCGGCTACGTAGCTGCATTACGGAGGTTTATAGTGTCGGATGAATTCGAGTTCTACTTCGATCACATTTACAAGAATAACGGTACCTCTACATCTGAGTTTAGCTTATTGCTAGGCTATTGTCATGAATAATGTTGGTTATTTAGCTAGATACTGTCATAACAGTCAGTCATAACGGTGTTTTACCGCGGCGTTGTTCAGCTGTTGTCCACCAGTGACGTCACGGTTGCGTTCAAGAATTTTCACAGCGAGCTCGGGTTTTTCCGTCAATTTAATAAAATTATCAGTTTTAAAGCAAAGTAAGCTGCTATTTTCATTTTAATTCATACTTATATATGTCAGTAACTAAAATAATGTGAAATATATATGGAGGTCCATTAAGTGGTGCTTAGCCTTTAAGTTGGCCCCCACGTCTTAAAACAACAGTGCCACCTAGCGGTAGGTTGTTCGCCTGCTGGCCACATTTGTGGATCAGGCTGCGTTTGTATTTGGATCGGGTGAAATGCCAAAGGAAAGTCTCAAAATCCAAAAACCCATGAAAGGAATTGAACAAATGCACGTCACGGAAATCAAGCGAGTGACTTGATCAACAAACGCAGATTCTTCATTTTACAAATACATTTTAAATTCGGGACTTCGACTTTACAAATATTTGCAATGTAAATTTAAATAAATGTATTCGCAAATTGTGATACATCTATGAAAAACAAAAAATGTATTTAAGAATGTAACTGTATTTGTACAAATTGCAGACCGTGAGACACTGATTGGGATGTATTCATTTGTGAACAGTGAAACATATTTGTGACTTGTGTTTAATTAGTGGACATTTTGCGCATTTGTAAAGTATTTTGAGATTAATCTCTCTCCATACAAGCTGCCCTTTACATTGTTTCACAACTTCACAATGATTATATATATATGCTGCACTATCTTCCATTAAGTTTAATGGGAATTATAACTATTAGGATTTTTCTTCCTATAGAAATATAGAATGCTCAGTAAAGCTCAGCAACCTTATGGCAATACTTCGCAAAGGATAAAAAACAAACCAACAGAATATATAATCTAAAATAGATGAATAACATTAGCACTCAGGTGACGGTAATAGGCCACAGCGTGAGGGTCTGGAAGCATGTGACTCCCAGAATAACTCTGGGAAGTGGAGTACACATTCTCAGGAGCAGAGACAGACATTGTTTCAGCGCAACAGGTAAAAAAATTATCTTTCCTAACAAACTCACAGACCTACAGAAATATATATAAAACATTTTATATTGGTATTTTTCTAACTTATGCCTCATGATCTCTCTCTCTCTTTCTCTCTCTCTCTCTCTCTCTCTCTCTCTCTCTCTCTCTCTCGACTCATTCTCATATTGCAGGACCAGGTGTGTGATCTCTCTGTTTTTCTCCTCTTTCATGCGTCTTCCTGTCCTCAAACAGTCTCTGCTGGATCTGGACATCTGCCATACCCTGTGTGTGTTAGCTGTTAGAGAGAGAGAGAGACATCATTGGAGGTTACATTATTAAATACAAATATGCCAAAAGGGGCCATAATGCCCAGCAATGTCCTATAGGAACAGAGAGAGAAAGAGAGAATCAGGCATGGAAAAGTTAAAAGAGAGAGTAATAAAAAGGGGGGAATTTAAGAATTTTCTTTAAAAAGCCTTTAGAAAACAGAGCAGGATTGGAACGATTTACAGAAGAAAAAATGCAGGTACATGAAAGAGTCAAGGTAGATGAAGCCATCCAAAACAAGCTGAATGTATCACTTTGAGCTCTCCATTTAAAGCAGTCTCTATTATCCTGATCTCCAACATGGCCTTCTCCATTCAGGGTTGCATCAGTTGGAGGACCTAATAAGATTCATTTAGCTGGGGCTCTGAAGTGAAATAATAAGGTGATTATGCAGAGGCTTCATCATTCAGCTTCTCTCCCGCAGTTCTGGATTGATGGAAGCCGACGTTGAATTTCCTTCATGATAGCGTCCATGTCCTCGGCCAAACGCCAGCATCCCCCCTTGATTAATCTGTCTCCTCTCTTCTAATCAGTGTCACAGCAGGAGAGAGTGGCCATGTGTTTTAAACATCCTGCTTTCACGCCCCGATTCGGTGCTACTTTATGAGGCAGACCACCTACAGTGTTAGTTAGAAACAAGTACACAAACCAACACACCTGCTCTCTGTCCATTCAAGTTCAAAATCACAAATTAAATGCACCCAGTTAATGTTGAGATCCTGCTGAATATCCTGGCCATAATAGTAGATTGTTACATTGTATGTCCAAAGGTTTTTGCTTTTTCTATTGAATGTCCCACTTAATCTCTTTTAAACTGTTTGAATTAATACAAAACAAACCTTGCTACGGCTACATGCCCTGGTCATGGACTGGAGTCTACAATGAGTTCTGATATTAGCATCAGAAAAATTTTATTGATATTTTAAGCTCATAAATGATGATGTATTTGTTTTCAAGAATAGCATCATATCTATGGAATAAGATTTGTGCCAAAAAGAATTGCACAAAAAAAAAAAATCATCTTAAACTTGCAAACAAAACATCCAGCTCTGACATTTTTGCTCCATGACTTTTGTGCGTGCTCTCTGAGTTTTGTGTGCAAGCCTGTGTGCACGGGTTGTGCAAGTGCCCTCTGGGTTTTGTGTGTAAGATGCACAAGCTATGTAAGTGTGATTCTTGAGTTTTGCAAGTTTTGGCACAAAACCCTCATGTGGGTAGGTTTTCAAAGGGATGCTTTCCCATTGGCTAATGAGTTTTTGAGTGACAACTCAGTGCCCAAAGCATTTTGGACTGCGCATGCATACAGCACGTTGCAGCTCAGCAGTGGAGAGACAAGCTGCGTTCCAAAGCCTAGGCTGCGGCCAAGCTCAGCTGCATTTCTGAGAAGGCCGGCGCTGCAGAACCAGAAATCTATAGGGAGGAGTTGGATGTGATCCAGCTCCTCCCTCATTGTGTTTTCATTGGATTAGATTAAAACAGGCTCCTCCCAGTACAACCTAACACTTACCCTTTCCCTAACCCTACCCTCCCATGAAGAAGGTGCTGGATGTGATTCGGCTAGACCAGGGGTCGGCAACCCGCGGCTCTTTGATCCCTCTGATGCGGCTCAGCTTTTGAAAATAATTTATGAGTATTTAATTAAAATGTATTTTATTTTAGTTCGTTCATTTTCAAAATGTAATTCTATGAAGATTATGGCGATCTTGTAACATCTAAAATATTTTAATATTTAATATTTAAAATATTTGTGTCGCTCTTAATACACGTCACAACTTCCAACGTGCGACACCCGCCAGTGTGCGGTTTCTTGAACTTTTTGACAGCTGACTGCACGGCGCCAGTAAAAGGATGACGGCACACAGAGAGAGGACAGCATTTTTGTTTGCTGCCAGTGGATAATTTAAGTTCGCCGTTTTTTTCCCCATTACTACAAGGACTCAAATAGACACTGAGTATTTTACTTAACCGTCAACACAACGTCTTTTTTTCGGAATTAAAAATGTTTTGTTGCATGCAGAAAAGTTATTTCATTGTTCTGCAGTCGTTCATTAATTTCATAAATGTAACACAGTATAGTTTGTTTTTACAAAGCACAAAGGCAAAAAAAAAAAAAAAACCTGTTATATGCAGTGTTATTTCATTTAGAATTTCAAAAGGGTTTTGTGGTTCCCAGTGTTTTCTTTACTGTGTGAAATGGGTCCAAATGGCTCTTTGAGTGGTAAAGGTTGCCGACCCCTGGGCTAGACCCAGGGGATTTCTGTTTCTGCTACGTCACACAAGGCTGTTTCAATGTGAAGGATGTATACAGCTGAGAAATGCTGCCTATGTTCAGAGCGATAGAAGAACCCAACAGATGTATCCTTCGTGGCCCTCAGTTACCCAGTTCTCTGCGCACGTACGGGAGAAAATAAGAAAAAGAAATAGTGAAAAACTGACCTTCAGAATTCATTTACCTTGTAAAGTGTAAAATAACGAATGAAGTAAACCTTTCCGGTGACGTCATGACGCAGCCTTAATTGACCTTTCATTTGTATGGAACACCGTTGGTCTCTAAACGTGTTGGATTTTCAATGTTAACACGTAGCATATAACTTTGTGTTAACATGCTAAGGTATTTCTGTGTTTAGGCGTGTCAAACGTGTTAACACGTTAAGTTTGTGTATTTGGATTTTTTCACTGTGGGAAATCATGATGTTTGTGAATCATGATGCTTTACTGCCACCTCTGGTGTATGGCGTTATTGCTGAAACAACACAAAGCCTTACCTAAAAATTTCCAGTGTTTAATGTTCTGAACAATATTTTTATATGATTTTGTATAAACATTATACATATATAAATATATTACATTATATTGTTGAAGTTTAAAAGCACACACACACATGCAATATATATATATATATATATATACATTTCGCAGTGTTTCTCTGATGTCTCCCATTATATGGAACTTGGCCTTCAATTTGGAGATGGTACTAGGACTCACTCCAAATAATGCCACAATTTGGTTTTGCAGAACACCAGCTTGAAATTGCCCTATCACAAACGTGGCGTGCCAATTCATGGGACATGCTCACAGGTGTTGCCAATCAGGTGCCAGCAGTGGCAGTTGTCTCACTAGCCCTGCACTCACTGCATAGAGCTTATGGCATGCAATCAGAAAGCTCATCCAAATCACATTTGGAGAAAAAGACAGATTGTCTTACATCCAAATATAATAATGTTTCCTATCAAATGGCTAAGGTTCTCAATTATGGTGAAGTAATTAAAAAAGTAAAATATTGTAGAAAAGTCTACCAGGATAGAGAAAACTAGTTCCACATATTAAGTATGAAGTTAAGTACTGCTTTATTTTTTTCAACCATCCAAAAGCTGAGCTCATCAGTCTGACCCATCTCTTTCTCTGGCCCAGAGGAAGCAGAAAACAAGACAAACTCAGGCTGCCCAGCTAGCCTCTCTGGCTAAAAGGGGCTGAGCATACCAGCAGTGGGTAGTCCCACTGGTCTTGCCCTCACCTGGTAGAGATTATGACATGCAATTAGAAAGCATACTCAAAGCACATTCTGAGGGTGTAGAGCATACCAGCTCATGTGTAGTCCTACTGGCTCTGCCACCACTGAGCTTAAGGCATGCAGTCAGAAGGCTCAACCAGATCACACTCGGGGGGGGGGCAGATCTTACATCCAAATCTAATACATTTCCTATCAAATGACTGAAGTTCTCAACGATGGTGAAGAAAAAAAGTCAGATAGTTTAGAAAATTCTACCAAAATAGAGAAAACTAGTTCCACAGATTAAGTATCAGCAGAGAATGCAGACACTTTTTTTCAACCCTTCTGAGAAGGCTGAGCTCATCAGTTTTACCCTACTGTTTCTTCAGGGGATTAAAGTGGTGATCTCTATTTGGAGGAACAGCTCGTTCTCCTGACAAAAAAAAAAAAAGAAAAAAATCCAATAGGGAGGGGCCTGGGACCCTCCCTATTGGCGAACAAACACTCATAACTCAAAAACTCTACTGTGGAGTGATTTCATATCTATAGGTGTTAGAAAGGGGTCATTTTAACCATTTAAAGTTCAAATGAAGTTTATAGACCAACAGTAAGAGTTCAATAATACCAACCAGCACACATTAATATCTTTTTGGCTAATTTGAGCAAAGAGTTTTACTAAAGTAAGAGAACATATTTGTAACTACAAGAACTTGCGTTCACATGCTTGCGCAGGTTTGATGTTGAGTTTTTATAAGCTGCTATTTCGGTCTCTTTAGGCAAACACAGCTTACACTGCCTTAAAAAGCTGTTGCCTTTCTTGGTCTTGAAGCTGAAGTGGTCCTTCAAATACGGCCAGGGGTTCATGTCATTTCCTTCCAGATTATCTTCAGCAGAATTCGACGAGGTCTGGCATTCAGCTACGTCTGCACCGGTGTCTAATGTGTCCGTCTCCATATTTCCTATGCTTTTAGTGATAGTTATTTGTTCTCTGGCCTGTCATTCACTGCGGGAGTTTCGGGGGCATGATTTTTATTACTTTTTAAAATTAATTAATTAATTAATTAATTTTTACAGTTTTACTCAGTAAGGGATGTGATTTAAAATGTTGTGAAGTACAATACTTCAAGCAAAATGTACTTAAGTAAAAGCAAAGTTACAGATTAAAAAAAAAACTTCAAGTACACAGAAAATTTAATCAATTACAGTAACACAAGTAAATATTTGTTATTTTCCAGCTCTGTGTTTAATAAATTGATTTGTTTAATAATAGATTTAAT
Source organism: Hoplias malabaricus (assembly GCF_029633855.1). NCBI lineage: Eukaryota > Metazoa > Chordata > Actinopteri > Characiformes > Erythrinidae > Hoplias > Hoplias malabaricus. The sequence goes on along the minus strand of NC_089802.1, from coordinate 55,825,343 downwards.
CATAACTAAACCTGTGTTGCTAAACCTGTGTACCTCAGGATTTAAAGGTATTCCAAGTCCCCTAGCAAAGGATAAATAATTAATGAGGGTTTTGTGTTGTAACAGATTGTAGTTTATCTGTGATCCGTATGGCTCTGTGTGCATGTTTAACCATAATAAACTATAATAGTTTGATTTCATTGTCCAACCATTTCCCTACTCAGAATCATAAACAAATCATGAAAAAAGTGGTAAAAAGAATGATCCAAAGGTCAGAGATTAACTTTCTTCCTGACAATCATGTTGATGTAGATGATACCACACTGGAGAGAGAGAGGACATACATACAAAATGAAGGAAACAAAAAGAACACGCAGCAGGTAGTGTCGCAGTCACACAGCTCCAGGGGCCTGGAGGTTGTGGGTTTGATTCCTGCTCCGGGTGACTGTCTGTGAGGAGTTGGTGTGTTCTCCCCGTGTCTGTGTGGGTTTCCTCCGGGTGCTCCAGTTTCCTCCCACAGTCCGAAAACACACATTGGAAGGTGGATTGGCGACTCAAAAAAGTGTCCGTAGGTGTGAGTGAATGTGTGTCTGTGTTGCCCTGTGAAGGACTGGCGCCCCCTCCAGGGTGTATTGCATCTGGACCCACCGAGACCCTGAACTGGATAAGCGCTTACAGATAATGAATGAATGAAAAGAACATGGACAAGAGTGTAATGAATGGAAAATACATCCTCATGCCAGATAAAAGAATTAGTCAACAAACAGCTGCTTTTCTCTGCTGTGAAAGAAAGGTGGCACTGCCTCTTCTTGGAAGAACAAGTGTTCGTTTAGATTTAGCCTACAGGTCTGTTTTTTTAGAGCAATAGCACTGTATTGTGATATGTGATTTAGAATACGTATATAGTAAACCTCTGAGGTTTTACCTGAGTTACAGAAGGATCACCTGTGTGGATGTCAGCTGACGGTCGAATATGGCTTTGATGACATGGTTGCGAAATAAGTTTTTTTAGACGTCTTTTTCCTGACGTCTATGTAAATTCTGTACAGTAGATGCTTACCAAGTTAATTTTCCGTCATTTTGACGTATCATTTATGTCATTTTATTAATGTTTCTTTAAAACAATATTTTACTTATAATTTGTGCTGTGTATTTAATATTTCACACCAGAAGTCTGTACTCACAAGATCACATGACAAAGAATGTCATGTACCCATTTTAGATATATAAAATCTAAAACGTCTAAAAAAAAAAAACGTTTAATACATATACCCAGTCATAATCATAGCAAATATGTGAAAGTGTAACACATATACACATTGTGAGATTAAAACAGAATATTACTGCATGTATTGCAAATACATTTACAAACATATTTCTAATAATGTCCACACCTGTGTTAAATACAGTTACATAGATCAGATTTGCTACAGGTGTTTTTACATCACCTGTGAATGGTTTTAATATTATGGTTTATCTGTTTATAACATACTAAATAAATGAAACTCTCTCTTTGTTTCTTACTCGCTTACACACACACAATATTCATCATCTTTCAATGCCTTCCTCCTCCACCACATCTCTCCAGGCAATCCATGAGTTCCCTTGAAAACATAACGGCATTTAATTCACCAGACGTTATATAATATTGTAAGTTTATTACATATAATAATTTTTTTCCAGAAGGGACTAAATGGTGTCTCTGCTTTTCTGGGGTAAGATAACGATTTAGAAGTGTTTTGATTGGAGAGGCTATGAGCTGCTGATCTTATTTTTATAAAGATGTGGCCGTGTATGATTTACAGATCAGGAGATCTGCCACCTTGGTTTTAAGTGAGGCATTTGAGAAGTTTACTATGAATGGCAAACAATAAATAAAATAGTGATAGCAAAACCATACAATGTTTAGGATTATGTTAATGGAAATGCTGTAAATAAGAACTGGATCCAAACTTTAAGCAAAAGTTTAAAAAAAAGTTGCAACCTCAACCAAAATTCAACACACTGCTTAAAGTGTCTACAAATTCAAGTCACATTTAAACTTTATGTTGATGTCATATTCACAATTAAAATGTCACATAAAATTTTAATGGGGAAAATTGCTTGTATTTGGGTTATGTTCCTATACGGAAAAAATATTGACATATATTTTACAGTAAAGTAAATATAGGCCAAATATATGGTAATATATTTACATCTGTATCTAAATATATTATTTATATTGAAATATATTCTAAAATATATGCAAAATCTATGCTAACATATGAAAGTAGTTTTAAAGATTCAGAGTTCAGTACTTGATGTCATACAGACTGAAATGAGATATTCACAGAACAAATCATATATGTATAATTTGTTTCATTCACATGTGTAATTTAATAATATATGCAATTAAATGACAAAAAATTCAGTCATTCAAGTTGTTAAGTTAAAAAACCTCCAGATTATTTTAATCAAAACAAAATGTGAATACTACATGTCACTGTGCAAACAAATATATATGCTTAAAAAAATGTTTTTAATGTAAATTTTTAGGTGTCTGCCTGATGACCCCTGTGAAGAGCTAGTGATACAGTGGCTGGTTTGGGCACTCATGGGAAGGGCTCAATGAGTAACCGTAGTTGTTAAGGAGAGCTGGTTGCAACCTTAGTGTTGAGGTGTAGGACGCAACAGGATTTTTGGTGGCTGCAGGTAGGAAGAGTGTGGTGGGCCCTATGTGAAGCTCTAATGGATTGGCATAGGATATTTTACATCTTATCTTGTGTATGATTATAATTACCTATCTAGGTTACATAGTGACCGCTGTGAACAGAGCAGATGACAACAGGGGAAAGACCTTGTGGCAGCTTGGAGAGATAGCTGACATAGGGGAATAGACCCATGAGGGGCTGCCATGGTGTGATCAGCCATGTGGATGCAACCAATGAACGCTACAATGAGACATTTAGATTCAATACCCAATGATTCAATGATTCTGCAAGAGCAGGGGTGGAAGATGACTCACAGGAGGATTACATGGCGACGGACAAAGAAACGGCTTTGACTATGAGAAAGGAGATAAACATGGATGGAAGTGGGTTGGTAGAAAATGGAAAGAGGTTGCAGATTTGTGGGTGTGGGATGGGAAAAGGTGACATCAGTAAAATGACTGAGGATCCATCAAGGAAAGAGAAGGTGCTTGGACAAGGGAGTACAGGGGTCCCGCATTGAAGAATACTTGTTACGGGGTTGTTCAAATCACTCGGCTATGGTTACTCACCACAGTTCACAGGATATGAATGCCTCTGCTACTACTGAGGAGAACACCAGCACAAATATACAGGGAGGTGTTAGCCAGAGGGATGGTGGAGAGCAGGATAGGGTAAAACAAGGGGCAAAAGTGAAAGGAATTGGACAGAGAATAAAGGTAAAATGGCCAGCTGCAGTAGATAAGGTAGGTTGGAAGTGTACAAATGATGATTTGAATGGTATATTGACTGGTTTGAAGGGGACAGCAGAGAAGAAATTGAATAGTTCATGATAGCTATTTACAAATAGCATTAAGGTACTACAGAAAGAGCTTAAAAGGTAGGCTGGCAGTGTTAAGAAGAGCAGAGAACTTGAGGAAAAGGAGAAAAAAGAAGGAATATGCAAGGGCAGCATTCTTTAGGAATCCATTTAATTTTGTGAAGACTTTATTTGGTAAGGATACATCTGGGAGTTTAAAAATTAGAAAGAGGGAATTAGAGGAGCATTTCAATGGTGTGTATACAGATAAAGATGAGGCAAAGGAGCTAGAGGTGCCACGGGATATTCCACCATTAGGTGAAATTGAGCGGCAAATGGAGGTTAGCCCACCAAAATGGAGTGAGGTTCAAGATGTGGTGCATCATGCAAAGGCAGGTTCTGCTCCAGCATTCTTCATCATGAAGGTGGAGATTTTTCCCAGTTAAAAAAATGAAATTACAGTAACATTTGTAGGGAAAGTATTACTTACCACATCAGTGCTCCAAATTATTGTTTAACTATGAAATATTTTACTACACTGACGCAGCAGGTAGTGTCACAGTCACACAGCTCCAGGGACCTGTAGGTTGTGGGTTCGAGTCCTGCTCCGGGTGACTGTGGGGAGTTTGGTGTGTTCTCTCCGTGTCCACGTGGGTTTCCTCCAGGTGCTCCAGTTTCCTCCCACAGCCCAAAAACATGTTGGTAGGTGGATTGGTGACTCAAAAGTGTCCATATGTGTGAGTATGTGTTGCTTTGTGAAGGAGTGGCACCTCCTCCAGGGTGTGTTCCTGCCATGAGCCCAGTGATTCCGGGTAGGCTCCAGACCCACCATGACCCTGAACTGCATAAGTGGTTACAGACAATGGATGAATGATTATCACCGTTATTTGATATGATTGCAAATACTTTCAAGTGCTCCTCAATTCAGAACCAGAAATCACACCACATCCAACTCCAACCACAAGGGAAGTTATAGTTAGGGTTAGATTTATGTAAAAGTTTTATTTCAGACTGAAAGCAGTCAGTTTTTTTATAATGCAATGAAAACATAATGATGGTAGATGAACTATGGACTACGGTAGTTCTACTAGTAGTTGAAATAGACAGTAGGTCTAGTGGCGTTGGAGGGTGTAAGGGAAGAACACTGTTTCCTGTGATTTGTGTTAATCCTTGTACTATGGTAGCTAGTTTAAGTATTCATGTCATGTGTGTGTGGCTTGGGAAAACGGGGTGAGTTTGGTGCCTTTGTGTTTTTAGGGTTCAAGCATGAAATGTGTAGAACAAGTGCTTACTCATGCCGTGTAAGGTTACTCTTTTTTTCACCCAATTGCATAAGATTTCATTTTACTGTCTGGTTAATTTATGGTGTGAAACCAGTTATAGGCCTTGGATGACTGATATTTCTCCCCTCTGAGTGTGTTATTACAACTCTGCTCTCTCACTTTTAAGTAAGCTTTTAAACTGAGCTTTTAAGCTTTTTTTCTTAAAATGAATAGGGAGAAAACAGACAGTACAAATTGGGATTTGATGCCCACAACAGTAGAACTAATATTGCAGCTGCACTGAGGATGACTGATTCAACAACATGAGTGAGTAATTTTGTAATGTATTACATTGCCTGAGTGTAAGCTCCTAGAGTTTTCTATTTTCTCTGACTTATTTCATCCTCGCAGTCTCTCGCTTGCTCTGTCTCTCTCTTATACATTCAAAACCACACTGATCAATAAAGAGTCTAGTCTGATAGACTAGTAGGACAAAGCAATCAGGCAATTATCCACTTTAACAAGCTTGACGTTTTCACTGAAGTAAATTCTTTTAATTTCTCCTGTGAAAAAATGTACATGTAAAATGCGCTTGAGCCTGAGTTTGCATTCACTTTCCATCATAAGCACTTCCTCCCTGGCCTTCAGGTCCACAATGGACTGATTCTAATAATGATTAACATTAAAAACAACATGACAGCCAATGTGTCAGCCCAATTAATCTTGGCAATATGACTTTTAAATTCTGCCATTCTAGTACTTTTTAGCATCTATACCTTTTCCTCAAGTTCAGACTTCACTAGGAGTTTCTCCACAGCATAACAAAACTCCACAGTCCTTTTTCGTCCTCAGTTCTTCAAAATGAACAGGCATCCGTCTTCTGAAATTGTCAGCAGGTGTTGCTCATCATTTAAGAGCAATGAGAAAATGATCTTTTAAGGGGATGTGTCTCTAGCTGGCTCTAGTATTCCAGTTCTCTAACTGAAAGCAGTACTGAATCCACTATATTCACAGCAACAAGCTACAATCTATTCTATTTCAAAACCTTTATAATGTATATAAGCAAGTACTATTTTCAACAGCCAAACAGATCAGTCTAGTGTAGAGAAAGACATCATAAGCAGTAACACTGAAATATTTTGTGGCTTTGCAACCCTAATGCACAGATATGATTTAGACAAAAGGTACTCAGTTTGACTGTGATGGTCCTGATGGAGATGTAAACTAAATAGATTATCCCACCTGAGCAAGAAACAGTGGTGTATATCACATCACCTGAAGATAACTCATGCATGACCAGTGAACATGGTGCATAGCAATAACAGGTATGGCATGTCGACAAAATCAGTAAAATCAGTCATTTTTTCCCCTTATGGCAAGTCATGTTTAAAATAGATTTAAGTGATGTAGTACAGTACAGCAGTCCTATTCCTCTTCATATGAGTTGTTCTTTACAGGACATATAGAAAGAATGATAATGATCAGTTTTTATAAAGATTTGTTGCTTTCTGGGAATTAAAATGACTGCTGCTTTAAAAGACTGTTAGTCCATACAGTGAATCAGGCATACATGGGTTGGGCATTTAAATATTCATTACAATCATTTAAACTTGCTTGATAAAAATGATTGATATAGTGCATAGACGTTCTGGCATTTAATGAAAATAACTTGTATCTGTCCAGTTTTCTTGCAGTCTGTGGTTGTCTCCCGAAAAATAAATAGTTATAATAAAGGTAAAAAATTGTGAGGTGCAATGGCTGTAACTCAACCACACTGCAGAACCAACAAAACAAACAATGCTGCAACTTCGTAACCACATACAAGTAAGCAATTAGAATATAAATGTACCCCTGTCACATACAGCAGCTACTGAGACTGTAATAGTGTAATAGCTCAGTATATTTATACGTCTCTCTGTGCTATTCACTGGCTTTGGACGTCACACTCGTGTGCAGACAGTCATCTAGCACCTGTGCCAACAACATACTCCATGAATACCCAGACATAGCAAAGAATTTTCTGCATTGAGGACTGCTTGAGGACACCATGGAGGAACTTACATCTTCCATGTTCACTCACAGAAATTTGTGTGCTGTTTCCATGTTTGAAGCTTACCTGCAAGCACAAATATGCTAAGGAAATGGTCTTTTCATCCATATTGCCATGTCCAGTGTAATGTAGGATTCACACATATTTTTCATCACAAATCTCAATGATCAGTAATGTGTAATATGATAAAATAAATGAAACCTAAATCTAAGTGCTTTTTATTCATTACCATGACCCACAAACACTGTAGTCCCTACAGGGTTACACAATGCACACATTTGAATATTGATTTGAAGTGAGAACACAAAGCTGAAAAAATGTTTTAAGGATGCACAACACCACACATTGTTTTGGGGTTCATAATTAAGTTCTCTTCTGGTTCTCTTATTTTTGAACTGGTGGAAATTTTGTTTGGTATCACAGACAGCTGCTTTACATATACAAAGTTGTTCCACTAGTTAGCAAGCAGGGGGTTGTGATCATTAAACCCTGAATTAACATCTGATGTTTTGCAGTTTTTGGCACATTAAGCTTTTCAGCATCAACTTGTTTGTCTCAGTGCACTTAATTCATTTTGGAGGAACACATTCCCGGTAAAGTGCTTGTTCTCAAAAGCAAGGAGACAAAGGTAGGATACCCTCCTCCAAAATGTACACAGTGCAATTTCTACAGTGCTGAACCCCAACTAGATTCTCTCCATTACAGGTCAATGAATCATCACAATGATTTTGAAGCTGTAAATTTAAGGTTAATCAAAGGTGAGGCAAAAATGTAACAACAAAAAAAATGTAATGTCCACACAATATGTATTTTCATGTACATTAAAAAAAATTGTCCAAGTCCAGTTTATAGAAGTAATTGCCTAAGCTCTGTGACTTTCCACTGATCTGTGTGATGGTCTACTGTCCATGGTCCATGTTTTAAACAAAACAGCTCTCTGACATAATAAATACATATAATCCAGAAGAAAATGTGCAACACATATTATTCCTATGTTAAGTAAAGGGTACACTCCAGCTGAATGATCTATAAAATTAGGGTGACCAGATCTGAGATGGTGAAAAAGAGGACACATCTCGGGGTGGGGGTGTGATGAGCTCTCGCACGTCACTGCAGTTGTATGCTTAGCTGAACCTATGTGTGCTTTTAGGTCCTTTACTTAGGACCTTTATTTGCTACACGTGGGAAAACATGGGAATTTCTTTTTTAATTCATCTGAGAACTTACATTTACGTTTCGGCATAGCTACTCGAGATGAGGGTAGGTACATGAGCTTTGCCTGACGTGAACAAGGACTACTGACGTGGAGACTGACCAATTAAATGTTTACAGAGAAGGTTATCGACCAATAACGGTAGCTCTACAGTCAGACCGTCCAATCAGAAGATTTTAGGGTACTTCACCACTCCCCCTTCTTTGTGAACAAAACGCTTCTTGAAGTTCTATGTAAGCTCTAGAAAAACAAAATCCCGGACGTTTGTGAAATTCCGCCCGGACATTTTTAAGTCTAAAAAAGAGGACATGTCCAGGTAAAAGGACGTCTGGTCACCCTAATAAAAATCCATTGGTTCTTAAAGTGCAGTCTCTCAGCAACACATATGCATGTTTCACAACAGTGGTATTCAGTGTGTCCTCATACATTTCGAATTTTAGGATTCTCAAGCTGGAGCATCACAAACAAAGGCTAAGATGCTCAAATGGATTCCTTTTCCATTCACAGTGCTTTCTCTGGAATTCTGTGTATTAAACTAAAACGTTTTTAGAAATTCTTGAGGGTTAGATTTAGATCGGCCATAAAAAACTTTGACTATAAATGGTTCAAAGATGATTGGTTTTGCTAAACATGGCCATAGAAACACAAATGGAGAACATTCCTGTTTTCTTCCCTACTTATTTATAATATAGTGTGCATTGAAAAACCTACTCCTCTTTGGTTACAGCTGGGAGTGAACTTTGCTGGTTCGCAAACCAATTTATGTTAGTGGACATAAGCAGAAGGTGTTCCAAACAGGAACCGAACCAGTTCCAAATGGGTGGAAAAGCAATATTGGCGATGCAATTAAATTACGCAAATTTGTATTAAATTCCAAATTTGTTCAGTGCTTTCTTGTTGCATAATAGTTTTTAAGGTATGTAAGAATCACAGATCATAGGACAAATTTCAACCAGTATACACTAATGGAATATCTAAATGAATAATAAACCTTGTAAATAACCCCATGGGGAAGATTACATCAATGTATAGGTCCTAAATGTTACAGTGCCCATCACCCCTCGATGTGGATATCTGCACAAGTACTCAAATAAGGGTAAGCTGAAAAATCATTTTCTGCATTATTCAGTCAACCACTACAGATTACTCTTGAGGGTTTTATTTTTTTGTCTGATTTTATCAATTATTTAAAATGTTTTTGAAAAGAAAATTTGACCTTCAGTTCGAGTATTTCTCTCTCTCCTTTTATAGAGATAGAAGCCTTGTCTTGAATGACCGACCAGGAACAACTAACTGGCAGTGTTGCTCAATTGGCTGCAGAGTAAAATAATATAAATAGTAATAATATTTTATTCTTATATAGGGCCTTTTAAAGCCCAAAGACGCTTACAATCAATAGTAAAGAAAGGCAAGTTTATTTATAGAGCACCTTTCATACAAAAGCAATTCAAAGTGCTTTACAGAAGAAACAGTTAAATTAAAAGCATAGAAAAGACTTGCCTATAAGAACTGATTGCATTCTGTAGACATTTAAATAGACTGACATGGGGATTCACCAACCACAGCTTAAAAGCTTAAAACTTTTTTCAGCAAAGCCTCTTGCCTCTTATTTTGGATTCTTCATGACATTGGGTTTTTATTTTCATGGCGCATTAATTTGGGTACAGTTCCCAAAAATCCATTGCTGACATCTGAAGAACAATACAACACAAAAAACTACTAACTAGCTGTCATTGATTCGATCATTGTCTGTATCCGCTTATCCAGTTCATGTGAATTATCCAGTGATGCCTGCTATCAATGGCAATTGCCGTGACGGTGCATAACCATAGTGGCCTTAAAAGTAAAATGACACCCAAGACAGCAAATGCCTTTATTTCAGAGGGGTATACTCTTGCAGATGCGTTTCTGCAAAAACAAAATAAGTCTTTGTGATTGTGATATACTGTTTAATACACACCAAAAAGTGCTTGGGAGAGACCTTGGAAATATCTCACAAGACACAATATACATACCAAGATTATGGACTTCGGCCACAACACTAAATGTTTTACAAGAATCGAGTGGACCCTTATCATTAGGTCGTTTACTCCTGTGACCATCTGTACTATTGCTATTTTTTTTTTACAGATTGTAATTAGTTACATAACTTGCAGTTTTACTGGAACCTTCAGTACTAACAAAGATGTTAGAGATTTCTGTTTAACCTTGGCCTTTGTATTGCCAAAATATTCGCTTGCATGCATATGAACTTGAGAAAATGTGAATGTGTGAGTAAGTCAATGGGTGAGAGTGAGAGAGTGAATGTTAGTGAGTCAATTACGTAACATAAATATTGATATTTCTGATTTTATAAAGGAGACTGAATCTGGAATAAACTGCTGCCATTTCTGGTTTAAATTGTATCACATTAATTCCAGATGTGTAGATAATGCTCTGCTCCAGGTAGCAGACATTTTAGCTGCGGTTCTGCGCGGGCTGGTGTGACCCCCTACCGCTATTGCTGACACAGATCGGTGCACTTAACAACAAATCCATCAATATCCAGGGAGGTGTACAATTACAAGAAGCTCTGGACAAGATTAACATTGTGCTTAGGACCTCGCTAGTCCAAACTGAAATCATTAAGACCTTATTGTATTCCCTGGATTTTCTGTAAAGCCCATTTTCTTGCCATATACATCACATTTGACTAGATCAGGTATTTTTTTGGCGAGTGAGAAACCGTGGAGTTACTGAAAGTATGACTGTTTCTGCTTTAGTGTTTGTTCTTTGTTTTGCAAAGGCCATGAAAATGGTTTGAACAGAACATTCTGGTTCAATTTCTTGATTATAATGTTCCAAACAGCTGAACCCTAACAATGCCCAGTGTACATTGGTTCACTTCCTCTGGTAACCTCTGTATATGATGTATACGATGCAATGTTATGAGTGTTTTCCAAATGTTTTTGTGAAATTAGTGAGTCATTTTAAGGAAAAAGGAACAATCAAGCAGATACACCAGCAGAATATTTATTCATTCATTCATTCATTATCTGTAAACGCTTATCCAGTTCAGGGTCACGGTGGGTCCAGAGCCTACTTGGAATCATTGGGCATAATCATTGGGACACACTGGAGGGGGAGCCAGTCCTTTACAGGGCAACACAGACACTTTTGAGTCACCAATCCAGCTACCAACGTGTTTTTGGTCTGTGGGAGCACTCGGGAAACCAGAGGACAAAACACACCAGAGAGGGAATTGAACCCACAACCTTCAGGTCCCTAGAGCTGTGTGACTGTGACACTACCTGCTGCGCCACAGTGCCACCGCCAGCAGAATGAATATGCACGGACTCTAATGTTTAGAAACTCTAATGTTTAGTAAGGTCAGATTCAATAGCTTTGGATGATGCACTATTACCCCAGGGGATGCAGATTTACTTGTCCCATTGCTGGCTCAGTCACCTAGCTAATGCTTTATATTGAGCACATGGTGACCTTAAGCTCACATGCAGCTGCCCCAGTGTCCCATCCTATTACATGATTTTCTATGGAGAATGCAGTGTATAGGGTGGCATGGTAGCTCAACAGGTAGTGTTGCAGTCACACAGCTCAATGAACCTGGAGTTGACTGACTGTGAGGAATCTGATGCATTCTCCCTGTTCACGTGGGTTTTCTCTGGGTGGTCGGGTTTCCTCCCAAAGTCCTAAAATACACGTTGGTAAGTGGACTGGCTTAGTTGCGAATGTGTAAGTGTGTGTGTGAGTGTGACTGTAATAGACTGGTGCGCTGTCAAAGGTGTGTTCCTGCCCTGTGCCCAGTTATTCCAGGTAAGCCCCAGATCCACCCAGAACTGGATAAGCGGCTACAATGAATACAGTGTGTGCATAATTGGGCAACTTTCAATTTGACCATTTGAAAATATAAATATAAAATTATAAATATGTAAACACAGACTAAAACTATATTTTCATATGAATTTGCTTTGCCCATCCCATAATACACCTGACAACTACATCTAAAAAGTTTATAATCAGAATTAGAATAAAATGAAAACCGGTTTGGATTTTCACTTTTAGCTGTAGTTGTGACTGAGCACAATGGAACTTGCTTAAAAATGAATAAGTCAGTGTTTCATTAGCTGTTTGTCTTAATGTTTTTTGGGATTTTGTTTGTTAAAGAGCACATTTAGAAACAATTTATCACATAACTTTTATTCACCTGATTCCATGTGATATGTCAAAATGCCCAAGATGTCTAGAAAAGTCCAAGAGAGCAATTGTTTATCATGTGGTACTATGATTTTAATAAAGTCTATAGAAACTATTAGACAATCTCTTTTTATTCCATGTTTGAGGGAGCAGCATTTTGAGGCAGTTAGGGATTAAAACTGTAATTTTCAGCCAAGGTTCTGTGTTTGTTCCTTCAGACGCCAGGCAGCATCCATATATTTGGTAATTTCTGAATTTTGGCGTGGAAAGTTCAGCCTTCTGTCTGAGCGATCTGAAACAATCTAAAGCAAAAGAGAAAGATTTACAAGCTTAGCTGCATGAAATGAAATCTAGAGAGAAACTTTAAAACATGCCACAGCACCAGACAATGTAATGCACAAGTCCATGTTACTACAGTACAGAAAATTATTTATACCTGCTCATACAAACTTTCTTCTGAAATGAAGGTTATTGATATGCATTTTCCCCTTTTGCTGGAATAGCATCTAGTCTGAGAAACATTAGATGTTGAAATATTGTAAGTATTTGATATCACTGAGCATGGAGAAAATTACTGATGTGATGTATAGATGTTGGACTAACATCCCAACTCTATACATCTATACAGCAACTCTATACAAGCTCAATCCCAACTCAGCTTAATGGTATTAAATGGTGCTCCATTTCAAAGACTGCAGTTCTATGGCTTCAGTGCCTGATGCTGGGGAAGTTTATACCCCTCTAGTGGACACCTGACATCAAACATAGTGACTTCAAGATAATGTACAGTTGCTCCAGCAAGGTGTGTACATGTTTGAACACTGAGAAAGTGACAGAAATCTTTATTTACAAGAGGTCTAGAAACGTTTGGTCATATAGTGACTTTGTAATTATTGGAACATAAATCCTGACACATTGAACTTTAAATTTATATATATAGGTGCTGGTCATAAAATTAGAATATCATGAAAAAGTTTTTTTAGTAATTCCATTCAAAAAGTGAAACTTATACTGAGTATATATTATACTTATTCATTACACACAGACAGATATATTTCAAGTGTTTATTTCTTTTAATTTGGTGATTATAACTGACAACTAATGAAAACCCCAAATTCAGAATCTCAGAAAATTTGAATATTGTGAAAAGGTTCAGTATTAACTTAATTAACTCAAAACACCTGCACAGGCCTTTAAATTGTCTTGCAGTCTGGCCAGACAGTTGACCAAAAGATGACCATTGACTCCTTACACAAGCAGGGCAAGACACAAAAGGTCATTTGTACACAAAAGGATATATATATATCTTTTGCCATGAGAGAGAGAGAGAGAGAGAGAGAGGGAGGGAGGGAGGGAGAGAGAGAGATTTTGTATGTCCTGCTTTAAAAAACTAGTTTTAACTGTAAATGAAAAGAAAACTTAAATTCAGTTACTGCTATGATCCCCAGTGTCCTTTAGCAACTTGGCCTTAACAACTTTGTTAATTAAACAACAAATTATCCACATGTATCATATTTAGATATGATTATTTTTTTTAATATTAAGGATATCTGGGTTGATTAAAGTCACTTCATTTTTACTACCAGCATTACCAGAGGAGTGGATATCCATCCAATTTCTTGAGACTCCGTCATGGGATGAGTGTACTTCTTTGTCGGTTCTATACGAGCTCCGTGAATGATGTTTAGGAAGGTAGCTAACGAAATAAAGGATTTATACAAATTATTGTACTAAATGAACTGGGACAGTGTCTAAACAACATTTAATTTACAGTTGAAGTAACTAAGTGATATACAATGTATGTATTTAACTTCCAGAAATCATAAAGCAGTGAACTGAGGCAGGCTTGCAACTCTGTAAACTCAAGACCATGAGCACCAGTGGCACTGTACACAAAAAGAGGCTAACCTTCATTTCTAATCTTATGAAAATACTTTGGAACATCAAATATGAGCCCATAAGACATTTAACTTACTAATTGTTTACCAAGGAAGACTGTTACCATTCATTATTTAATGAAGGAGCCATTTGTAATATATATATTGTACTTAATCATAAAATTACCAGGGTGCGTCATCAGAGAATAAGGAAACATGCTAAGTTGAAGCACGGGCACCTCTGACAGCAGTGCTGCAGCAAGGATACTTTTCTTTAAGGGGTGTCCATTCCAGAGTGGAACTTTCAGCCTGTTTCAGTCAGTGATCCTGCACTCTGTCCAATCACAATAAAGTTTACACACCCCAGGTTGCCGGGTATGACACATTAGCATTACTGGATTTTAAAAACCTCTGCATCCTTTTAAAAATCTCCACAACCCCAGATTTATAAAACATAACATGTTGGCTAATTTTCTCTTGAACATGTAAGAACGTTGTTTTTACGAAAACTATAAAAATGCCTATGTATGGATTAAAGGTGTAAACTCAGTAGTTTGGGCGTTTTAAATGACAAAAGCGAGGCATAGTATCATGATTGAAATGTGTAAACACTGTTTGTGTTTTAAACAAAGCAAGCGACGAATAGAATTATGATTGAAAGGTCTAAACACATATTTGTTTTGTTTTTTAAATGAAGAAAATTAAGATTATTGACAAATTAAGATGTGAAATCGGGGTTGTAGTGTACTTTAAACAAAGAAGTTATGGAATAAGGAATTTTGGAAAATCACATCAGACTCATTTGTATAGGTTCAGTTTCCTTTAGCCTGGCAATCTGTGTGTGCTTAAAATCTGGAGAAGATGGGGCAAAGGGGGACAGACAACTCTCTTCACTTTTTTTTTAATCTATATTGCAATCTGTTACCATTTTAAATGTTTGCTGACCGTGCTACAGTTTATTCCTTTAACTTTACCTTGTTCAGATGCCTTTACTCATTTGAGCTGTAAAATCTAAACAATCTATTTGTGCTAATGAATGCCAATAAACAACAAAACTCAGCTAGAATAATGAATGTCAGTATATTACTATATGACTGGCAAACGTCTTCATTAACATTCACTTAAACGCCTGCACATTTACTGATAAAAACACAGGTAATTTCTTAAAGAAACTGTCAGACATAATTAATTTCATAACAAATTCTTTGGGTTAATACATACGGTCTTCCTCTGCCTGCTCTTGTGTAGTCCTTGCCATGGGATTATCAGCCAAAACATGCACTGAAAAAAAAAAAGAATAGCTTTATAAATCATTACCCATCACTAAACATTAGGAACACTGTCATAAATAAACCATGTTACAAGAAAAAAGAGAAAATACTTTCAACATTCTTCAGTGCTAATTATCAGTGCGTAACTTTGTAATTATTGGACCATTTATCGCTAAATCCTGCGAACCTTCTACATTTCTAAAGAATAGAAATTTTGTATGTCCTGTTTTAACTAAAAAAAAAACCTCAGTTACTGCTATGATTCCCAGTGTCATTTATCAACTTGGCCTAAAGAGGGCAGCGTTTACTAAATAACAAATCATCCATGTCTCTCATATATATATATATATTAGATTTTTATTTCTTTAATAAAAGTTGTGTTAATTATAATCTGTTTTTATATTTCCTGTATCTGCAAAGTCTTCTATCCGTTACAAAACAGAATTTACTTGCAGTAAAATGTCTTCTGGTTCCTGCTCTGTCTGTGAAAGTATACTGCACCGTCTTTCAAAACCTGCCGTTATGAAACGCGATAAAATGAAATGGGTTTATTCAGACGTTCCTGGACTGGACCACATTAGATAAACCGGACCAATACAGCTCCACAAAGAGACATAAAGCATAAAATGAGGGTTTATGGGAAAAGTCTGATCAGTTACATTTAGCATTGAGTCTAGCATGAAAAGTAAACGAGCATTGGTTACAGCTCTACTTAAGTGTTTAAAAGCTGTACTCACGCTTTTTAAAAGGATTAATACTGAACGTAGTGTAAAGCTTCTGGCTTCTCCTTTCTTTCATTATTGTCTCCACGTGAATGGCAGTTTGGTGAACAACATCCACTGGCTCTTTTTCTTTGGCTTTACCTGCTGCCGCCATTGTTATGCAGGCAATAGTTACAGTACTGCTCTGGTAAATTTCAGGCTTATATAGGCATATCTGACTCGTGTGGACGTGTAGAAAAACAAACTGCGGTGGACTCTCGTCTGTTGTCTAGCAACCGTTAAACACACGAGGGGCTCGGGCTACTTCTGGTGTCCAGATGGGGGCGCGCGAGCTTTACATTTTAAAATGTTTTCTACAGTCTCTGGTTTGTGTAAATATCTACCAAATATCTACACAAATTTCCTTACTCTTTGTGCTAAGTTTATATGCATAAGCCTCTGTTCCAAACATAATGCCCACTGAAGAATTATCTGTCATTGCGTTGTTGTGTCACATTCAAAAGCTGAATCATGAACATGGTCATGGAAAACAGTTGCATTGACTCCTTGGATCAGTTCCTAGTTAAAAGATCACTACAGACAAAATGAAAAATGCATCAGTAAATTTATTATACATATACGCATAATTCAATAGTGCCTTTGGCAAATATTTTCTAGAGACACCATGAATTGTCTTATATGCTGAGTTCTAACATACAAGATATACATGCACAGAACAGGTGAATGGAAAAAATGCATTGTGCACCATTAATCCTGTACTATAAAATGTCTTTTAGAACAAATAAAAAATCTAAAAGCAATGTATTGATTCCTTCTTTAAAACTTAAACTTAAACCTAACTTAAAAATAAGTTACGATGTAAAATTTCAGGATTATGCGGTTCACAGAAAAGAGATGTTTGGTTCTGAATGTAAGAAGACTTGAGGATAGTTATGGGTTTTAAGAGTGGAACCAAATAACAGCATTATTCAGTGATATCACACTTGCAATTTGTGTGAAAGGTTTCATAAGAATCAAATATTTTGATTCTACGAGGAATAAGCTTTACACTGAAATTTATGACATTATATATGTGTATGTAAGTAAGACAAAGTTGTTTTTATACATGACATTTGAAATCAGCCTTCAGGAGACTGTGAGAATATATTCAACGAGCTGGATGTGGAACCCCCAGTGAGCCTGTGACAAGCAGTCATCCATAACCACAATCTGAGCCCAAACAGACACACTTGACACAATATTGACCTATTGTCTGCACAACATGATGATTCACCATCTCAGACGCAAGAGAGCTGTGCATCTGTCTGTGTATGTGTGTGTATGTATTCAGATAAATGCCCGTTATCATATATACAAGGCTTGCCCACTTTGTGGGTGATTCCACCATTGTGCCATTCCCCCAAACACAGCTGTTGAGGGGCGACTGAGAAATCTCTATCTAGCAGATAAACAGTCACACACTGATGGCCAAGATAATACTGAATGCACTCACAAGGGCTGGGGCCCGGCACCGACGCCACCTAGTCATGGGAAAGTGTCCCTGGGCATGTGCGTTTTCTCCACTCTTTCAGCCTAATCTATCAGCACTGTCTATGTCTTATCCATAATGAGAAAGGCACAGTAACTATAGCTTAAAACAGAGGGCACAATGTGATGGGCCTATCACACTGGTCATGCTTAGTCTAGTCAAAATCTCTGTGTTTTGTCTTTCCTCTGAATTTTGGGTGTTCTCAGTAGACTGTGATTAGAATGCAGAAGGCGAGCTTTGGCAGGCTATTCTCAATTTGACTTTGTTCCCAAATGGCCAATTAACCACTCTCAGCAACATGTGGTCTTATCTGTGGGGATAGTGGGATTTACTCATAATGGTTTTGCCAAAAATAAATAAATAAATAATTAAATAGATAAATAAATAATAAAAAAGAAAGAAAAGAGAGAAAAATGCCAAAAAATTATTTGATAGAATGACCACTTTTGATTCACCAAAGAACCTTTCTGTTGGGTGAACGGGTAAACAACTTAAGTGAATGTATCTGTAGAGAATGGGGCGGCATGGTGGTGCAGCAGGTAGTGTCGTAGTCACACAGCTCCAGTGACCTGGAGGTTGTAGGTTTAAGTCCCACTCCGGGTGATTGTCTGTGAAGAGTTTGGTTCTCCCTGTGTCAGCATGGGTTTCCTCTGGGTGGTCCAGTTTTCTCCCTCGGTCCAAAAACACACATTGGTAGGTAGATTGGCGACTCAAAAGTGTCTGTAGGTGTGTGTGTGAGTGAATGTGGGAGTGTGTCACCCTGTGAAGGACTGGTGCCCCCTCCAGGGTGTGCTACCACCTTGCGCCCAATGATTCCGTGTAGGCTCCGGACCCACCGCAACCCTGAACTGGATAAGCAGTTACAGACAATAAATGAATGAATGAATGATCTGTAGAGAATGAAGACTAGGTCTCCAATATCTTCATTCCAGCAAAGAAATAAGCGTTTGTTAAATACAAAATTCTCTGCTTTCTACACCCTTCATTCAGCAATTCTTCCGTACATTACCTAATCTTCTACATGCCAAAGTGTAGACTGTGCCACTAGAGGACAGTATCCAGCACAGATCACCTCAAAAAAACTACACCTCATCCTAGAATGTAACCTCCAATGTATCATTATATAAGTACGGAAGACTCATCTTTACTATGCTTTTTGCTTCAAATATATGACAAGATGATGACTTCACTGGTACATTACAGAACATGATTAGCAAAATGCCTGTGTGGGCAATGAAGCGACATGCCCTTATGGCCCAAGTGATCAGCCTGTGCCCCCCAGACGCCCCTTCCATTAGTGTAGCTCTGCTGAAACCAGGAATGAAACATGAGCTCTTCTTTTTGTAATTTATCACCATTCTCTCTGACACAGTAAAATCCAGTGCTAGAATTATGAAAAGGTGTAATTTCATTTTTCGCCACATTCCAGTCACCTAGTGTTGTGTCTATACATATTCATTGCTGTCTTCATGGGCTTTTGCTTTTTTGTTCTAATCTCACTCAAAAAGCGACTATGTTTTGCATTGTTCATTAAATCCATGGCACTATTCCTCACCCTCAGGTTTAAAAAGTCACGCTAATTGTGTTTATTATACCCCTATGTAGCCCTGAAGCTACACATTAGGCAGTGAGAGATAGGGTCACTGGGAGTGTGGTTATTGTCCTATAAAAGGTTTCATTTTCAATAATGGTGAGTTTTGAGGCATGTCAAACCTTTAATTTGTTTAGTGGAGTATTAGCCAAATGGATTTGCATTCAGTGCAGTGCCTCAGGCAAAATGGAGTTGATTCTCATTTTATGCACTACTCTGGCAAGACTGTTAACCTGAGGACTATACACTACATGACTGATGCAACAAGAGGCAATCTCTTTTTAAACCGTTTCACATCATTTTTATGTGTAGATTTCCATCAGGCTGTTATCACTCTCAGCTGCTGAGAGAAAACTTATAGCTACAATATCAAAGGCACTTTTCTTGGGTTCTCATTCATTTTCTTATGTTCACATGAAATGTGAAGTGTTCTCTGTTACTGAGACATGAGCTTGTATTAAACCATGAAGATTGGACTCTTCATATTCTAAGGAAATATTCCAAGGAAGAAGTAATACCTGTCTGGGTTAGCTGCAGTTGTGGTAATTGGAAGAACGTAAGTCGTTCAGTGTTTAGTAAATTCTAACATTGTGTGTATACTGTACAAATTTCAACAATGGCGCTAAAGCTGATCAAATAAATAACCTGTCAGCTGAATGGAATCCTGTGCTATATTGGGTTTAATAATCCAGCCTAATTAGATTTCTGTAATTCTGTGATATTATACCAAAGTGAATGCTTTAGTTTGATGTGCTGCCTTTTGGAAACACTTCTGTAAAATGATCACTTTCCATTATTAGTTTGACATTTGTGAAAGTATGTTTGCATCCATGCAATGCCTTACTTTGCCACTATTCTTCATGGATGAGCGTTTATCTGATTGGCTTAAATCCCTAACTGGGTCTTACAAACGTATCAGATGTCAACTCTCTAAGTCTAACTTTATCATCTAAACCTAGAAAATACTCACAAAGGTTTTGTACATGTCTGAAAACTGCAATGCAAGGATTGGGAACTCAAAATCATTTAGCTTTTTTCCACTTGGCCAAGAACTAAAAACGTGTCACAGTAGTAATTGTTGCTGGCCTACCAGGTGAAGCGGAGTCTGTAATGGCAGAGAATGGGTTCATTGCACGTGTCACATTCCTTTGTAAAGTGGCTCTTGTTTGGAGAAAGAATCCACCACAGTAAGAGTCATCCTTGAATGCAGGGGGAGTGGGATGCACCTTTGACAGGTGAGAACAGACATGAGGATGAGCGTCACTGAAAGTGAAAAGGCCACTTAATCTTCCAGCATGCTCCCAATACACTCTCCACTCTCTCTTCTGCATGGTAGCCTTTTCCAGGGTTAATTCATTAAGGCTGCTTATCAGATAGCTCGGCCTTACTGAGCTTTTTATATAGTGCTAAATGTCAATGGACACAATAATGTGGCATGCCTATCACAACGACATTCTCCAGTTTTTGCAGCCCATAAGCAGGAACTTATTTATAGAGTCCTTTACACTTAGGACAAGAAAATGTTACATGTTGCTGATTTGAAATAACAGGTTTGTATTAAAATCTTTCCGTTTATAATCCAGTATTTGGGATTTTGGATATTCTTATGAAATTTTAATGAATCTCTGAACCTCACATAGAGTACTCCGTGTGTAAGTGAAATTATTTCTGACAACATTTGATTGAGGCAGCCATGAATTTTAATCTTTTAAAAGCTCTTTCCCCTGTGATTAAAAGTTGGCCATATTAAGTAAACAGCCACATTTCTTTAAAAATGTAGATGAAAACAGAGCAGGCCATCCCTCCCTCACACATTGACAAGCCAGCTAAATGCCACATCTGTCCTCAGCTACCACTTACCATCAACGACAAAAGAGGGATTGAGTTTCCGTGGAGAAGCCCAGCAATGTTTGCAGAGTATCATTTGAGACTAGGGCCTGCTTGGGCCTTGCTCCAAAGTCCATGCTGGGAGGGAATTGTCTTTGGGTGTTTTAAGGTTCCTGAAAGAGAATGAAGAGAACTTGATCTCCAAAGACCAGCAAGAGTTAAACACCAGTTAATTTAATACTAATTATTCAATAATCTGATTCATCTACTATATGATTTTCTCCAAAATCAGACTTACATTGAAGGGTTCATCTACTACGAAATACCCTGTGGTCTGGTTAAACAAAATTTGACATTCTCTTTGGAAATTATGGATGCAAGGACCATCTGGCTTGTTATAAGAGCACAGTTCATAAGTCAGCATCCATGATGGGATGTGATTTATAAATGACTTGTACATATGTGAAGGCACTGTTAATGCTGAGTGATATATACAGATTTTTAAAGCAACATGTTGCCATTGAGACAATGCACTAGTCCAGTCCTGTTACCTACTGAAAACAATTGGTGAATTATTAAACAAACAAACAAAAAACATAATGGGAAAACTGTGTTCTAGAGCAGCAGAAAAAGCCTACAGCAAAACATAAACGGCACGGTGGCTTGGTGGTTAGCACGTTCGCCTCCCAGCACTGGGATCTTGGGTTCAAGTCCCATCTGGGTGGAGTTTCCATGTTCTCCCCGTGTCTGCGTGGGTTTCCGCCGGGGGCTCCGGTTTCCTCCCACAGTCCAAAAACATGGAGGGTAGGTGAATTGGCTTCTGTAATAACTGTCCTGGTTTGTGAGTTAATGAGTGTGAATGTGTGTGTGCCCAGATATAGATTGGCACTCTGTCCTGTGTGAAATCCTAGTGCCCGATGCAGTCCTTCAGGTGGACGGTCGTTTCTGGTTGAGAGTACGCTGTGCGTGTTTGGCTGCCGCTTCTCGCCAGTGTGTGTGTGTGAATTGAGTGTTCTGAGCAGTGTAGATTGTAAAGCGTCCTTGGGTGTCTAGAAAGGCGCTATATAAGTGTAACGATAATAATAAACAGGAAAACATTTCACTTTCAATAGTAGAGCAATTGGTCTCCTCAGGTCCCAAACATTTACAAGGTATTTAGAAAAAAAAAAAAAAGAGGTAAAGCAAGACTGTGGTAAACATGCCCCTCTACCATCTGTTTGGAACATGTTACTGGCATAAAATCAAGAACATTATGAGTTAAATACAGGTTTTAAATTATCTGCATATTATTGTATTTTGTTTTAATTTATAATTTGCACAACATCCCAACTTTTCTGGAAAATGGGATTTGCATATGAAATGTATAAGTAATAATTATTCCATAATCTCTCTAGATTTACAAAACTTTTCCAAAGTGCATTGTGTCACTACGTTTAATGTCAATTACTTGAGAACAGAGGAACTTCATCATTTGACTATTATTTACCACGGAAGTGAACAGACTAATAGCAGACGACGAGCAGAGCTAGCACAGTGGTAGTGAAATTTCTGCCATGGGATCATCAAATGGAGACTGATGGGCCTATTAAGTTCAAAGAGACTCAAAGATGGCCCATTAAACCTTTACTATGAGCTGTTCACCTCATGGGCCAAATGTGGTGCAGCTAACCACAGCCTGTCTGTCAAACCCCTTTAAATAAATCATTTGACCCTTTTTTCCTCTTTATCATGGGCTCTGCTCAAAAAAGAGAGAAACTTGCTCAGTGCCTGCCATTCATTTGAGTTTGTTTAGCTCAGTCAGTCACCTCTCAGGGTGATGGCAATGTGACGGATGGGCCTGATGTCCAATCTGAAAGCTGAAAAATAGGTTGCTCAATCCAAACTTACCTGTCACATCTATCTGGCCCTTGGGGTTTTTACAGGAAAACCCTTTGGTGACACAACACTTTGTACTTAGTCTTCAGCACCGCTCATGATGTCAAAGCCACTGTGCTCTGACAAACACATTTCTTTTCCACACAAACTAAATCAAACCTTTAAGGGGGGAACTCTCCAGGGTAATTTTGTTGATGTCGGAAACAAAGTAGCTGAATAATGTATGGCTCATCTGTGAAGCTGGAACTCAAAGTGCTGAGGATTATGCCGTACAACTAGTCCTGTTCAAGCTACAAGCAATTGCCGACAAGCAGTCTCTAGTGGGTCACCGTAGAAACACAATCTGTGCCCTAAGAGCTTGTCTACACAGATCCCTGATACTCAGCCAGTGTAAATGGCTCTGCCAGCATCATAACATCACACACCTGGCAACAGTACCCATAGAGCATGGCTCTGTCTGATCCTGCTGTGAATCTGTTCATTTAGAGTGAATTGGGTTCTGGTGCCCAGTGCTGTACGATGAGCTATGATCCGAACATTTCCGAATTTTAGTGATGACTGATTCAAAAGGAGAGCTGGGGTTAGAGGTGGTTATAAAAAACACACCAACCATTACTGAAATAGATAGGTTTTAAATACTAAAATAAAAAAAAACAGGACAAACCATGTCAGATATGGTTCCTTGCATCTAGAAAAACAAGAGAAAATATAGTCAAAATACTTAGGGGCAAATCAAAATAAAAGTCTTACAATATCCTAATAGCATGAGTATGCAACTCCATTGTAACGGGAGCTGGATCCAAGCTCAGATGCAGTCTTATACATTACACATACCCATGTATAATGACATACATACAATATACTTACAGGATGAGGTCCAGATATAAATCCCATACATAGTTCATCAATTTGGCATGGCTTAAAATGAAACCCTCAAAAATTAGCAGTTTGTGCAGAATATCCTACAACCTTTCATGGATGTGTCATTGTGTTAACTGGTATATCATCAGAGGAAAGGGATAAAAGAATATCAAAAGTATTGGATATGTCACAAAACAAAAGCCTCATTAGTAGGTGAACAAAGAGTGCCACTAGAGGAATGTTGCTTACCTCCAAAAGATGTTCCATAGTGAGGATATGATGACAAAACGTTTTCAAAGAAATTTACAGCAGCATTAAACAATAATATTTTTGGAAGATAGTTTAAGCCAAAAAGACTGTAGTGTCCTTGACACTGAAAGGAGAGTATGTGCATTTGGTACAACTGGTTTATGCTCGTTATTAGACAAACAGCAATGTTTAGAAAGCCCTGTAATGTGCCACCTATTTACATACTGAAGATGTAAACACTGCATGCTAACAGGGGCAAAGTAAAGTGCACAGCACACTTTACCTGCAGGTATTTACATTGTAGGTTGGCAATGCTTTATTGTAAAATATTTTTTTATTCTACTTAATATAGTCCCAAAGGTCAAATGACACTGGCAGTTCAGTTAAGCTGAATGTAAGCCAATAGCTTTTGTTAAGTGAAATGATCCACTTGATACAGAAAGAAAAATGTCATATGCTGAGAGAGAGAGAGAGAGAGAGCAAATTCACATAGATTTTATTACAGTATATTTTTATAGTTGATCTTTTTTGGGGGCGAGCCTAGAAGAAATGCACATGAGCCAGGCTTGACCCTTGCCACAAACCTGAAGAGATGAGTTTAGTCTCCTTGTCTCTTTGCTTGAATATCATTGTAAAAGGAAATAGTGTGAAGATATACAGTGGTAAGAATGCATTTGTCAAGCTCAGCTGTCTTGGTGCAAAGACTCAAATATTCTGCTAAATTATAGCTCTGTTAGCTTGGGGATACCTTAAATACCACTGCTTCAGTTCAAGGCTTGGTCAAACTCTTATTAAATTACATAGTATATGTGGATCCTAAAGTTAGTATCCTGGTTTGTGACGGCAATCTGATGATCCCAGTTTTGAAAATTGTTGTGGAAAAGAAAGTGAAGCTGAGACCTGCCAGGTTCCTCCCAGAATTAAGCTATTTCACTTTATATTGCCCTGCAGTTATATTAAGGAGCCAGCACACCATTAAAGGATCTCTGACTGCCAAGACTCATAGGTCACAGTAAGATGTATATGTCCAATACCATTCATATGCACTCTAGTAATCAAATAAAATAATTTATTATTAAAATAATACTTTTACTACAGGTCTGCCATTTTTATTCTCTGTTTTTAAGTTATATATTAATTTTATATTTATGTTTTTATATAAACAATTTTTTATTTAAGTAAAATATTACATTTACTAAATAACTGATTATATAAATCACCAGAACTTTGCTCATCGTCTTGGTTTTAGAAGCATCTAGAACTAATTTTTAAATTAACTGAACAAAAAACATTACAAAAGATGCAGGTGTTATAAATACATATTCCTAACACCATATATATATAAATATATATATATTTAAAATAATCTTTTGACACAGCTGGAATATTGGTTTATAATTTCATATTTCGTCCCTGCCTAAACACTTAACTCAGAAAGGTTCACCGGTAATCACAGCCCAGCGGTACTTATTTCTCAGTTCCTATTCACATGCCAGAGTCCTGTTTCATTCTACTTTATACTCATACATGTCCTAGCATGAGGTGTACGTGTTAGTTAGGGTTTGGGTTTTCACTGTTATTGTTATAGCTCTGAGAGCAAGGTGAGAGAGAGAGAGACAGAGACAGATCCTAAACTGAACTGGCGACTCCACGTCCATCCTGATAAGAACACAAAGGCTCCTCTCCTCCTACTGCTTATCCAGTGGTATGGCAGCAGTGTCTGGGGTTGAGGATGATGCCAATCACTGGTTTGTCACTCAGGGAGAGCTCAAACCGTGATGATCAGGTTACCCTCATTGAGGCCCCTCTTACTTAGGCAACTCACTCGAGGGTTTCTTCTTTGTTCAGACATGCTGCATCCCTACTTACATCTCTTAACCTGAGCAGATTAAGGGTCAGCTTTCTGTGCGACTCTGTGTATAAGCTCAGGTAAATGGGTAAGAATTCAAATTAAATTAGACTGGTACACCATCAATGTCAATGAACTTTCTTTACATTCACATTTACATTCTTAATAGCAGTAAAAGTTACTTATGTACATGTATTTTATGGCAAGACTCTTGACACCTACTGCCCAGATGTTTCCACTGATATCAAGATTTACTTTACATAGCAGAGGTCAAGTGCCCTTAAGCAAGGCACTTAACCCACAAAATGCTCCCTCGGTGCCAAGGGAGGCTGCCTGCTGCTCCTGGTGTGTGTTCACTGCTCTTAATCACTATTGTGAGTGTGTTCACTGCCATTGATGGGTTGAATGCAGAGGTCAAATTTCGTTGTACTCGTGTACACAGACCAAAAGGACAACTATATATTTCACATTTCAGTCATATCATGCATGTTTTTGTTACTTTACTTGACTATACTATGAGACATACTCTGCATTCATCTGAAATGTAATATAGACTGAAAAGCTCCAGATAATTTCATGCAGAAGAAGTGGAGTCAAACTGCTGTATAAATGGATATTGTAATTACGAAAAGATTAAATTTAGAATCAGACATTAACCAAGCTTCTCAACTGTTGACGGTCAGTTTTGTCTGATTCTCCTCTTCATGATACATCATAAGAGACAAATCTGCACTGCAGGCAGGCCAGGCATACACTTGCAGTCTGAGCCTATGAAACTGTTTTAGCACATGCAGAATGAGGCCTGACATTGTCTTCCTGAAATAAACAGGGATTTCCCAGGACATGGCATTACTTGCCTCAATGGCATCATATGTCTCTCAATAATCCTAATATATGCCCCAGTATCAGTGAAGCAAGCCACCCTTACCATGGGTACTGATGCATCCACAAACCATGACAGATGTTGGCTTTTGCACATTTTTTATAATAATGTTCCTTTTGACCTTGGCCTTTATGAGTGCTCAAAGGTCATGAACATTCAACATAGGTATCTGAACATTCCCAACTGATATATGTTCATGTTTCCTAATTTTTTCACACTCTTATGTATATTTAATGATGCAAGACTTAAATTCGACGCAATCTTGAACTGAGAAATGTTCTCGAACTGCTTGATTTCTTTTCTTCGCTTGTAGAGACTGGGGTCTTGGTGAATGCTCCTTTTATTTTCATTTGTTTGTATTCAAATGTTTAAAAACAGTGTACTTTGACCATTTCATAATATGTTCTTATTTTGCCTTTGTTTCAACTTCATTAACACATTTCACTGAAAATATAAATTTTATAATATATATGCCCCTAATACAGCTTCAGACTCTCTAACCACTGCCCACTATTCTCCCAGCAGAGTAGCTGCCAGTTTCCTCGGCCAGCAGCAAGTATATGAAAAACAAACACAAGTTTGTTTTATATGTGCAATGGAGCATGCAGCTTGGCCTGTGATGGACATATGTCCAAACGTTAATATAATAAAAAAATAACAGAAATAGGGCGGCATGGTAGTGTCGCAGTCACACAGCTCCAGGGACCTGGAGGTTGTGGGTTCAATTCCTGCTCCGGGTGACTGTCTGTGAGGAGCTGGTGTGTTCTCCCCGTGTCCGTGTGGGTTTCCTCCGGGTGCTCCGGTTTCCTCCCACAGTCCAAAAACGTAGGTGGATTGGTGACTCCAAAGTGTCCGTAGGTGTGAGTGAATGTGTGTGTGTGTGTGTGTGTCGCCCTGTGAAGGACTGGGGCCCCCTCCAGGGTGTATTCCCCGCCTTGCGCCCAATGATTCCAGGTAGGCTCTGGACCAACTGCGACCCTGAATTGGATAAGCGGTTACAGATAATGAATGAATGAATGATAACAGAAATACTAGAAATACTCATTTAGGACACGGTGCCCTGAAAACAGAAGTGTATTAAAATATTAGATATTTGCAGTCTGAAAAAGTATGTCCTATATATATATATATATTCTCAGCCCTCATGGTCTGAACTGATCACTTAAGTCAAGCTATGCTATGAGGTCTGTACAGCCCTAATCTGGTTCTACAACCTTGAATAAAACATGCCCATGGTGCTGATGAAAGGATGAGCTGATGAGATAGAATATAATGTCAAAGATCTGAAGCTTAAAACATCATTAATTAATCATTTAGGCTTTGAACAAGGTGGGGGCAACAGACATTTCTCATCTCTCCTGCATCCACACTGACTCCTTGTATTAGCTAAATTAAAGTGATACTCTACTGATTATTCACAATTTCTGAATTATTTAAGATGATTAACATGTAAACAAGATCATTCAGAGTGAGCTGATGGAGTATTAATCAGAAGTGTTGATAGGACCCAAACATCAGAAGGTTGTAATGCAGAAGCTCTCTCACAGAGACATATTACATCAAATGATTTTGGATGTGCTGTCAAAAACGTAGATGCAAAGTTTTTCATGAAACTGACTTGTAATTCAACCACTCACTCGTACATTCACTCTCTAACACATTCACTGAGGTTTAACTAAATATTCCCCAAGGTTCACTATTCCGTGCTGTGCATCAGTGACATCATGTATCTATCATTTACGACTGATTTTACAGAAAAGACTTAAGTCCACTTGAGCCACAAAAGTATCTGTACCAACAAAAGTGTTAATCTCTATTTTATCTTTCTCAGGATTACATATAAAGGTCCTTTTAGACTGAGAAACGCCTATATATGAGCTGTAGACATAATGACCTCTGGGTCCTATCGACAGCACTGCAAAGAAAGTTTGAACTAAAGTTAAATGCTCTAAATTACTTTGTTTACATACCAGGGATAGGTTTAGTAGCAAATATTTTGATTAATTATACACATTGATTTACTGAAATATAGTGATAACGTTGCTGTAATATCTTTTCATGTTTTAAAACTTAATTACATATGGGTTATTTTTCAGTCTATATACAAATATGAATATTTCATAGTGTCACTTCTTGCAGTCAAATCTAACATTATTTTTCTGGCCCAGTTTGCTGTTCATTGTGCACTTTTCATTGTCCCATTTAGCCTTGTCAGGTCGATTTGTCTGCCTTGTATGATGGATATTTTGATTTCACTTTCACAACCTCTTTCTCTGTGTCTCTATGAACCTTTGTAAAATTTCGAGGTGGTATTGTCACGCTTCTTTTCACTCTCTGGAGACATAAGGTTCTCTTTTTTCCTCTGTGATATGTCTGATAGCATCAGTAAACACCACTGAGTGGAAAGATGCAGAAATTCAAACAAAAGTACATCAGTAAAAGGAGCATAGGAGCAGTGATGGAAAGGTGATACATGCGTAGGTGTGTGAATGTGTGTGGAGACGTCTGACATGGTCACTGATAATCATGGTCTTATCAGCTCTCAGTGTCTCCTTCAGCAGAATGAAGCACTAACACAGACTACAATAAAAATAAAAAACAAAGCCAGCAGAGTATAGGAAATACTAATTAAAACAGATAGCTGGAATTTGTAAACCTGCTTTGCCCGGTATTTAAACAAAAGCCTTACAAAGATAACATATTTAATGTTTTGGCTTATCGTCTTGTTTTTTTTGTAATTCTATGCTCAGTTCTGAAATAGATCCCTGTAACACAATCCAAATCATTTTAAAGAAGTAATCTAGTACTGTTGCAACATGTTTAATATCCTCTTAACCATGCTGGAAAATAAAATTAATATAAAAATATGTTAATAAAGTGTTGAGATTGATTATGTTCCAAAAGTCATGCATCAAAAAAGGTCCAAAATATAATAAATATAATTTCCTCCAGTGCACTCACCCAAAATCCTGCATAACATCATCAAAGGATTTGGTAAGATTGAAAACCATACTGACTACTGATCCCTCAGTCGCTCATTATTAACAGCAACCTTCTCTAATAGAAATCACCACATGAACCTAGGAATACTTAAGAAACCATTTTTAGTAAACACCACTGGTTCTTGCTTCATCTACAAATGCACTGTAGTGGCTTTTATAATGAACAATGCATCAAAAGTGTCCAGACGCACTACCAAATTCTCTAGCCTCAAGATCATCGGTATTGTGGTCTGATAGATCAGGTTTGAGAGTGATTTTTCTTCTGTGAGAGTCCCAAAGAGAATAGACCATATAGATTATTACAGAAGTATTGCCTCATAGTCAGGGTTTATCATGGTGAATGGATGATTAAGTGCTTATGGTGTGTAACTAGCACTAGTATCTGTGAAGGCAACATTTGGAATGCATGGATGGGTTAATTCATTATTAATTTATTTGTATTCACAAATATATATATATATATATATATATATATATATATATATATATATATATATATATATATATATATTTCTTGTTCAGGCAGAAATGACTAATAACTGCTTTCTGTATTCATTAATGTTTCACATATAGAATATTTAGAATTCAGTTATTTAGACATTACTACCCCCTGTAAGCCCTTCACGTGACCGCATGAAATTTAGCCTAAATCAGCACAGCTCACACTCTTGTAAATGGCATTAACACATGGTTCTGATCTGAAGTAATTTGAGGCAAATTTCTCTCTGTGCTTTTGTGTTATCTTTTTCTGATGAGAACTTTTGCCTAATTAGGTTGTTGTGGAAGAACCATCACATTACATTTCTGTCACTGTCTGCAAATGTGTTCAAATAATGCATGAGTGTATTACACTCTATTAGTTAATGCAAGTGCAGCTATATTTGTCAGTCTGACAAAGTGATAAATTACTCCATAATACAGGGCAAAACTGAGCAGAAGAAATCTCTCTTTCTCCGTTACTCCCTCTCTCATACACCCCACTGCCTTAGACTGTGTATTTGAGGATGTTACACTGTAGACATTAAAATAAACATCATACATTATGTGATTACTGAAGGTAAAATAGCATCTTCTAGATGTAGATGGCCCAGTCTGAACTACGGTATTGTCGCTTCGAGTTTAGTGTTACATCCAAAAGTATAAGTGCCAACGATATCTGCTTTTTCCAACCAAGAAGGGAGTCAGAAGTGAGAATCAATTTCCAGCATAACATCTCTCAGGCTTAATAGGGTTATGTTTACAATGCTGCTGTTAAACAGACAGTAAGAATTATCTCCACATAGCAGCTCTGTGCAGAACACCATCACTCGTGCTAATGTTCTCTGTCCTCACTGTGGGCTCTAAAACTGAGCTGTACACCTGATGGCAAAAGGGACCAAAATTGTCCAATTCATGGTAAAAGGAAACTAAAAATAAAAGCGAGCCCTGCTCTCCCAGTTCAGACTAAAGCCCAAAGCAAACAGGAAGGCAGTGTGTGGAGACATGCAAAACGAGGCGCCTCAGGAAATCAAAATAGTTATGCGGAAAAACAATAACTTGGTCCAGTCACCACAAGATCTACTTGCATGCTACTGGCGTTCCAACTACTGATGGCAGAATGTTGGTGTGGGTGAAGCTTCTGAAAACAAACTACTATAAAAGCCCCTTGTGGATTGCAGTGTGGGCTGTCTGAGGTTGGACAGCCAAGATTTTTCATTTCATTCATTTTGGTAATGCTTTGCCAACCATTAGCCTAGCATCATGTTGGTAGTTTTCTAAAAACCTTTCAAAACTCTTTGTTTTGATATCCCTAGGCTTGTAGCCTCTGCACTAGATGCTCCATCTTCAGAAAATACATTCACTGTTTGATGTTTATTGTATACAAATAGTTCTTGGAATTAAAACATCTGAAGAAATCCTGAAAAAATATAAGGGTAAAAGTACCAACAAGAGTGAAAGTACCAAAAAGATCAGAATGCCTCAGATATGACTTCTGCCCTTCACATTTGTGTTAATACAGCCAGATGAAACATGATATAGAAAGATTGTCAGCTACAGTTGGGGGAAAATATGTTAGTGTATATTCAGTCAAGCTAAAAGACTGTGCCTTAGAAAATAAAAGAACATCCTGGTATTTAGAGTTGGGTGTTAGACGGGACTTGCACTAAAGATCCTAAACCAAATATTTAGTTGTATATTCTAGTTACAAAGTCATGTTCAGCCCCAAAATACTAGTAAACAAGGGACTTTTGCTAGAAGGTTTTTCTGTGGTACCAGTTTGGCAATCGCCTGCCCTTACTGCTACCCCACAGTCCCACAAAAATAGGCAGTGTCAGCCATATGACCACTTTCTGTAAAAGCAAGCAGGTTTTGGACACACTGGATGACAGCTTAGCAGGCTTTCTGACAACAGTCAGAAATCTGGATTATTTGAATTCTGTGCCTGAATTATGGACATCTGACCAGGCTGTGTCCATGAACTGAAGCCATGGATCTAACAATGGCTACTGCCACTGGTTGAATATTTTTGTTTGCGAATGCACCTAAGCTGGGTAGATCACCTAATACCATATGTATCAGACTCTGTCTGTTAATCCCTCTGATACACGCGGTTGATCCCTGCTGCTCCACCGCCTGGTTAGAGGGGCTTGCTATATTTCGGGAGCCTTGTAATGAGACCTTGATCCCTTCTCAGAGAGCTCCAGCAGCAGATGAGGTGGGTCTGGCCTTGGTTTTTTCCAGCTAAGCCCTTACTACATGTTCATAGCAGGACCCAGGACTCTCCAGCAGAAATCCCAGATTCAACCTGTGGCACACTGCCAGACGTTTACAATCCCACTTGGGCTCCAGCCACACAGCAACTCTCACATTCTTTCATGCTTTCCTTTTTTTGATTTAGTGATATATCTCTAATGTTCCTATGTAATTAATTTCATTGATATGTAAATCACATACTGAAGAAATTGTATTTCTGCCAGAAGATGAGACACTTTAACATTTTATCCTTTTCTGTTTTTGACAGCTGTAAGTTTATAAACAATTTGGCTTGGTGTTGTTTTATGACCGTAAAATAATGACTTGTAAAAATGTAATATCCTAAAATAATGTATTGTCATGTAAAATGTGTCTTTTTTTACTTTGTTATATATATATTATATATTATTATTATATCTAAACATCTCATTCGTTCATTCATTCATTGTCTGTAATCACTTATCTGGTTCAGGGTCGTGGTAGGTCCGTAGCCTACCCAGAATCACTGGGGACATGGCAGGAACACTCCCTCTAGGGGGCGCCAGTCCTTCACAGGTCAACAAACACTCACATACTCACACCTACGGACATTTTTGATTCACCAATCCACCTTCCAACATGTTGTTTTGAACCGTGGGATGAAACCGGAGCACCCAGAGGAAACCCATGCGGACAAGGGAAGAACACCAAACTCCTCACAGACAGTCACCCGGAGCGGGACTCGAACCCACAACCTCCAGGTCCCTGGAGCTGTGAGACTGTGATACTACCTGCTGCACCACCGTGCCACCCTTAAAAACAACAAATTATAATTTCAAAATAATTACTTATTTATTTATCCATTTAATATTATTAATGCATTTTAAGAAATTAGGACTTTATTTTTAAAAGGTAAGTCATCATTTCAAGATATTTAGTTGAGATTTTTTGCCCCGACATGGCATTTAAATCAAGCACTTTCAATGCATTACTTTCCTTACAATGCATGAACCTTGCTCCCATCATTATTTAACAGCTCATAGTTTTATTTGCTGTCTAATGTATTTTGATGCTATGTTTGATATTTGTTATGATGTGGCTGTCGTGTTGTTTGCTAGATTACTATAACACTCTGATCTAAAACTGCACTGACAGCTCTTTTTTCTTCTGTGGAAATCTGAGACAGTGTCATAAATGTCACAATGGCATCAATTTTATCTTCACAGAGAAGGTCCAGACTTATGCATTGCACCTGTCAACAACTTGGCCACGTTAGGTATAATTTAGGCTTCATATCAGTGTAATAAGATACACCCATGTGTACGTTCAAAGCAAGTACTTTAGTCTAAAATATCAAACAATTGGCACCAGCCCAGTGGGTGAAACCTGGTAAAGCTGCATCGGTCAGGAGTTGAGTGCAGTAAACGTTTGTGCACTTCTCGGACAGGGAGGGTGAAAGTGAAATCTTTCCTGTAGCCCAGTTTAGCTCACGGGCCTTCCCCAGCAACTCTACCTTCAATACTTCAGGCTCATGGAGTTGCCTAAGCCCCAGTTGCCTGTTTCCATGTCGTTAGTGTTTTGTTATCCTGGTTTCCGCAAATATTAGTGTGAATTGCTGCAGCAAATTGCTCCATACGTTGATTTATGTCCTGTTTGGCTGTCTGGAACAGTTCAGAGTTTGACGTGCGGAGTGCATCTGGTGGCACAGGTTAATTGATGGCAATTAAGGTGATTAATAGCGTTGATTGAAGTAAAAACACAAGACAGGAACAGTGGAGTTGCAGACCAAATGTTCCAGAAGGGGATAGGCCATCAGGAGCCTCAGGCAGGGCCGAGGAGGTGAAGGGCCTCAAAGGCAGAGAATGGACACACTGAGCAAGGTGCAAATAGCCTGCAGGCCATGGGGTAGAGGTGAAAAGCTCCTGGCTCAGTGCTCAGTGGTAATGGAAGCAAGTGCGTGAGTAGCAGCGGAAAGGGCAATATTGACATGAGGCTTCATATAAAGAGCCCCTGTTTATGCTCCACTTGATTATTGTTTTAGAGACATAGATGTCCTACAGTCTAAAGTGAATGATTGGTGTCCTATGACTTTTTTAAATACCATGATCCAACCAATTAGACTTAAAACATCACTTTATCTGGAAGAAAATACATGCTGTAATATGGATTGGATTTCGTACCCTGTAATCGTACTTAACTATGGTTCCACCAACAATTGTGGTCTACCAAATGTTGCCAAAAATCCCATTTAATTTAATTGCAAAAGACAAAGTATTTGAAAAACTAAATGTAAAGTGCTTCATTCATATCAAGCATTTTTATTTTCTAAGTATATATATGTATCCAACTGAAGTTTCATTGTTTTTCAGGTTAGTATAATTCAGTTTTCAGTATTTCACATTCAGTGTTGTTGTCTTTCACAACCTCTTAGTTAGCCACAGTAAAACATTGCTGGTAAAGCTGAAGTGTGCAAGTTTCAACTTCTAGTTATTGCACCCACCAGTCTCTCTCCCACTACTTTTGGAATTCATACCAAACCTATGTCCTCTAAAGCCCATAGGAAAATTGTAAAAGTAATGTATGCATCTGCATATTTCCTAGGTATATACAACACTTTGTATATTTCAACAATGCAATATTGTGTGCATGGTATATGTACTGTGTAGGTTAATGTGTGTGCAAACTATTCTTTCAATTTGTATATTTCATTTTTGGGTTTGTGTGTATTTAGAACTGTAAAGGACTATGCAGTTTTTCACTTACTTTACACTCATTGTGATGTGAAAATAAACCTGATTTATGTGGAAATCATACATATTGTACATAATCAATATGAATAATCCACATATTCTTACATTAACTGAGTTCCCGATTGACTGGGATTTATGCTTTTTATGTTTTAAAAGAGCTTGTCCTTCCTCAGTTGCTAGGCACACATGTTACACAAGAACATAACAGTGTGGATAGACACTGGAAAGAGGGCTTATTTTCAGTATCCGAGCATGGCTGCAAATCTGTTCTCGTATAAAATATATTTAAGCTGGGAATAAGAGAAAATATATACAGCTTAAAATTTCTGGACTGACGTTTCAGCAATACATTTTCCAGAGTTCTTTCAGTAAGAATTTGAATGTCCCAGTAGATTCCCCTCTATTGATGTCTTCACCATTTTATCATGTTGCAAATGTGTGAGTTCCATTTGTATTGATGCTATATATTGTCACACATACTTGAATAAGCTGTGGTTCTTAATCCACCTTGGTTTTGCTTTCACTCAGAATTCACAGCATGGATTGTCAAGTCTGTAATGGTAATCCAGTTAGAATAAATAGCCCTTAAACATGGTGTTGTTCTTGGCTGTGGTGCTGGCTGTACAGCTGGGCTGAATACCAGCTTTCTTTACTATATCACGCCATCTCACTTCTCTTACATTCTGCCAACTCAACTCTCTCTCTCTCTTTCTCTCTTCTTGCTTGCCCCGCACATTGCTTTTGGCAAAGCAGCTGTTATTACTCCAATATCCCACCACGTTCCTTTGCTCCTTGAGCTTTTATCCAACATCATCAATGGAGGTTTATGCGTCAATAACCCCCTCTTTTCCTCTTCCGCAACCTGGCCCTGGTGCAATCAATCACTCACAAGAAGGTGCCAATACATTTGTATGCCACTTTTACGGAGCAATAACCACATAACATGCAGTGGGGGGATTGCCTTTCCAGGACAGGCGGCTGTTATGGCTGTCCGGAGGTTAAGGTTACCCATAGAGGAGACTCAAACCCAGGCAAGCTAAATACCACACTAATGGTTTCACAGGGTGGGGAACACAGCTATTTTCATCTGTATATCACTGCCCACCCTAGTAAACTCCAGAAGCATCTGGGAATCCTGGCCTTCACCCAGAGGCAGTTGAGATGAGTGAGCAATATAGGGGTTACACCAGTTTCTGGATACATTAAAATGGTACTGGTGTAAAAGGCAATTCAAACCTGCATTTTATGAACAGGACTGTGCCATTATAAGCAAGTAACACACACTCATATGTCATTCAGATGTAACACCTGATGAACAGCCTGACCAACTTGTGTCAGGAAGCCCAGTGGTTTAGGCATTTGGAACAGTTAGAAGTGGATTCTCGGAGCTGGGATGTAACAGTATAGCCACACAGCTGTAGCAGTGGGCACAGTGGACAGAGGAGGGGTTGATGGGAACAAGAGGGGAAAAAAAGCAGAAAGTAAAGCATAGGGAAAGAGAAAAGTGGAAGAGAGGGAGACATACATGTGGAGAGATTGAGCAGTAAGAAAGAAAGAAAGGAACCAAGGAAGGACAGATGGACAAGAAGCAAATCTCTGAGGGAAAGTAGAACAAGGAACTGTATTTTCCCTGTTTCATTAGTGTTTTTAATTCTGTGAAATAGAAATCCAGTAATGTGAAAAAGCCCTGAACACATAAGCTTACATGAATGTGTGCAAGTGCTGAGAGATTGGATCTCAGGTTAATGTTTTGACTGTAAAGTGAAATATGAGCACACTTAATAATAGACCTTTTCAAAGAAGGTTGATGACCTCTTTGGCATCTCGGTATACACATGTTAATATGTTGCATTCTCCTGAGCAGATTAATGGCTTGAACAGGCTTACTTTGTAGACGTTTTATTAATGCTTGAATTTAAAAAATTACAGTTTTCCACAGTTAAACTATAGGGCCAGAACACAAACAATTTGGTTATGGTTGTATAACATCCAAAAACCCAGTTGAGTCTTGCACATTGAGATCCTGGGTGCAAGACAGGAAAACACCCTGGACAGGTCGCCAGTCCATCACAGTGCACCGCACACTCACACCTATGGACACTGTTGCATGACCAGTCCACCTACCAACTTGTGATTTTGGACTGTGGAAGGTAACCCTCACAGACACAGGGAGATCACACATTCGTCACAGTCAGTAATCCGTGGCAGGGCTTGAACACATAACCTCAGGAGCCTGGAGTCACATGAGAGGGACAGTAAGTGCTGTGCCACTCTGACACTTGTTTAATAACCATATTTAGCAAAAATAATTTTAAATTTATGGGCGGCACAGTGGTGCAACAGGTAGTGTCACAGTCACACAGTTCCAGGGACCTGGAGGTTGTGGGTTCAATTCCCCCTCTGAGTGACCGTCTGTGAGGAGTTGGTGTGTTCTCCCTGTGTCCGCGTGGGTTTCCTCCGGGTGCTCCGGTTTCCTCCCACAGTCCAAAAACACACTGTGGTAGGTGGATTGGTGACTCAAAAGTGTCCGTAGGTGTCAGTGTGTGTGTTGCCCTGGGAAGGACCGGCGCCCCCTCCAGGGTGTATTCCCACCTTGTGCCCAGTGATTCCAGGTGGGCTCTAGACCCACCGCGACCCTGAGTTGGATGAGAGGTTTCAGACGGTGAATGAATGTGAGTGAATTAATTTCATTTATCCCTTTGATGCATTACAATTTCAAAAAGATCATTTAAATCATCCAGATAACCTATGCCAACTCAGAAGTAAACAAACATAAAATGTTTGTGAAATAAAATATTGTAGTATACTATAACATTAATAAAATTAACAATAAAAAAAAAAAGATTTTTCTTTACTTTAAGATTTTACTTCAAGCATTCATTTATTCTATTCTATTGAAATATACAGAAGCGTTTTGGTGCAGCAGGTGAGGGGCAGGAAGCCAGCCCACCCACTCTGAAAGGAACACCCCAGCTTGGGGAATGGGGGCTGCGTAATCTCAGAGCTGCTTTTTGGGGGGGATGGAGGCCTGCTAGCCAAGAGCAGGGAGTTAAACCCAATACATTCTGCTTGAGTAAGGAGTTGGCATGGGGATCAAAGTGGCCCCTGTGGGCCCTGATACCAAAAGTTGCTGATATCCTGTCAGGAGAGAGCAGAAGCTGATATCTAGATTACAAAAACAAGTTTGGGTGACTTCACGCTAAGAGCAGGCTGTGAGCATAAATACATCCACAGTAGAAGGGGATGAGGGGCGCTGTCTTGAAATAACATGCTTCCTGCCTCCCACCGTACACAGTGCACGAGGGTGGTTGGGTTAGCAAAGCCATGTCTCAAATGTGGTGTGCCCTAGTGTGAAAAATGTGACTGAAATGGAAATAAGGAGGAAAGCATAACCTCAGAGTTGATGCTTTCTTAGCAGAAGAACTGGCACAGGAGCTGGGATTTGTTGACGTGGGAGAAATTAACTATGTGGTTCAGTCTACTGCCTGGATTGTTTCAGACCACCACATGATTTTTCATTCAACACAGCCCACACAATTTTTATAAGAATAATGCTGATAAAGTGGAGCTGAGTTTCTAAAGTGGGGAAACAGTCTAAGAAATACACTCGGTGCTGCGCTAGCCAAAGAATGCAACTGTTAGATAACTTAATAGAAACAGACATACTGTTCTGCTCCAAGTGTGTTTAACTGTCCAATGACATTGCTTTGGTAGCATTATGAAATGAAGCAAAGGAAACAGGAAACAGGTTTGCCTTTACCCTCCTAGTTTGGTAGCGTCATGTGATTTGCAGAATTCTAGCTAGTGAAAGGAATTGGCAGTTGTTAAATTGCTATTAATAGGGCAAGGAAATGTATAAAAATGTGTCCCATGTACTCTCATGGGCAATCTGAAGGAGAAAACGGATTGTTCCCATTGCTCCTCACAGACATTACTGTGTTTCTCAGTTTGTGTATTTTTGGAGCCCTCAACTAAGATAATACTTAAGATAACTATTTGAGAATTAGCAAAAGGATCAATTTTAACATCCAGTAGGTGGGGGGTGCTTGTCAGTACAGACATTTGTGCGATATATTCTCATACTTTTCTTTTTCATTGTCTTTCTGTGGGAATGTGATTGTGGTTCATCTGAAAACTTCCCAGTCTGAAGCCTCTATCTGCACTCTGCGATGTGCTGAGATACAGACAGACAAATGGGGCATGGTGCTATCACCTATGTTGACGCCACGCGGTCCGGAGATCTATCAAAACTAACTTGCTTCCCTAGCAAGGAAATTATAAATGCCAAAGGAACAAGAAAGGAGGAGAAAAGAGAAGGATACAGATCAGCTGCAGGTTAAACAAACTTGCTCATGGCTCCAGAATAAAGCCAAGCTGAAGAAGAAAGAACAATGTTGCTAAGGCAACCTTATCAGATGCCCATGTGCAGTGATATCTGAAGTTGCTACCTTCCATACAGAAAGGTTGCTATGACTATAGCAGAAAAATTGTGTAAATCTTATAACGAGACTGCGTAACAGTACAAAATCTAATTTGCATATTATCGATTCTCCTAATTTACTAATGTATCAGTTTAATAGGGTTGTGCCCATTCCTTATGCTTCAAAACATATTACTGTTTCTGAAAGAAACTTTTATACACAGTGGGATATTTTTCAGGATGTGTAACTCATCTTTTATTCATGTCTTTTTCTCATTGTAATGTTACATTCAACTGCTCTTTACTGCAGGGCTTTTTTCTTTATTAGTATTTTTTTTATTTTAATAGAGGATAAGGTCTACATTTAAACTGCCTTAAAAGCACAAATCCTGCTGTGTTTAGAGGGAAAAAGTAACTGTACAGATTACTCTAAATAATAATAATAATAAAAAAATGTTAAAAAATACACAAAAAACAGGCAACTACAGCATTGAAATATATTCTTTATATACAAGCCAAGCCCATATTTTAAAAACAGATCTCTCATATATTTAGAAAACACTACAGAATAAAGGTAAAACTACAGGCTTGTGTGGATGAATACAGGGTGAAAGCAGATAAAAATAAATACATCTAAAAAAAATGATAATAATTTAAAATAATAAATCAAAAAGGAATTTAGAAAAAAACAATATGAGCCGAAAAAAGGCAATATGAGCCGAAATATTCAGCACAAATTTCTCTGATATATTTTTCTGTTGCATAGCAAGAGAAGAGCCATTGTCTAAATGTATATAACCTGGACTGCACAGTGTATATCCTCATCATTTCATCAACAAAGCCTCAACAGAAAAAGGTAAAGGCCTGGCATTGGAATTTTTGATGGAGTTTGTTGTAGTGGCCCAGTCTTTGTGTGTGAGGTTTTCAAGCCCCGGGGCCCGGTGGTGTTTATCTGGCAGCTCAACCTGTGACAGCACCTTTGCCTCAATCAGAGAAAGGGCACCGTCTCGCTTTGACGCGATATCCAGTCTGTCAGCAGCAACACAGTTTGGCACACAGCTAGACGAGTCAGCAATGACATTTTCTGGCATGGTCTTTTCTGTGTTGACACCTGAGTTTGTGCTACAACAATAGTGTGAGCTTTGAAAAGAGGGCAGTGGAAAGGATTCCAGATACAGTTCTTTCTCTCTGCATACGTCCCAGCTTGCTGCTTGAAGGTGGCAACTTTGTGTTAAAATGTCTCCATGACACTGCTCCAGAGTCCTGGATTTATACTCCTGAGGGGAGCAGTGAAGATCACAGTCAAACAGCAGTGGACTAGATTTGAACATGGGCACATAACTGGGCAAACCAGTGTTGGGC
Organism: Hoplias malabaricus; assembly: GCF_029633855.1. Lineage (NCBI taxonomy): Eukaryota > Metazoa > Chordata > Actinopteri > Characiformes > Erythrinidae > Hoplias > Hoplias malabaricus. The sequence goes on along the minus strand of NC_089802.1, from coordinate 55,784,380 downwards.
AATGGGCAAAAATATGGGGATGGAGCAGGGCATGCAGTGGTCTGAAGGAGTATAAATTCAGGGAGCTCCTCTATCCCTCTCTGCCTCAGCTCTCGCTCCAGCATCACACTCTCCAGCTCTTTATCAGCAAACGCTCTTCTCTTCCTCATCTTCACACTCAGAGGAGGGTAGTGGAGTCTCTTTAACCAGTCTTCTGACACTGGGGGCTTATATCCTAAGGCATGGTGAAAATGCACTGATGAGTCTTAATGTATGTTTAATTTAATCTGAATATATTTGTTCGTTCCACATCCAAAAATGTATTTTTTTATTTAAAACAGAGTTGTGTCCCTATGGTATAATACATGGTTGCCTCTGCAAATTCTCAATTTTTTTAATAACATAAATAAGTCATAAATATTGTACTTCAACTGCATATTTAAGTATAATTTTATTGGAACATGAAAACTGCAACATTTTTTTCTCCTCACACCAAAACTGACCAGAAAAGGTTGATTCTAATATCCCGTAATAATAAAATTGCAGTCTAATATTAAACAGCAATAAACCTCACCACAAACCTCTTCAAAAGAGAACTGAAGCTGACTAACAAAGGTATTATGAAATAAAGCAGGATACAACGAGCAGTGCAGGAATTTCAATGTTGACGCTGAACAAAGTACAACAGGGACCCTCAGTCTCTGAAGCACTTGCATCAGTCCACTCCAATGTAATTCCTATTTTAATTTGCATAATTTTAATTACCTTAAATAAACACAAACAGCTCTGTTATATGGGCAGAGGGATCTGTAGCATAATAGCTGAACTAATCCACTGTCTCCTGATGTCACATGGGAGGCTGTGGATGCGTTAATGAGATGTGTGTTCATTAAGGCTTACCCTCCAGAATGCTCTTTGCCAGGAGACTGGGTGCCCTGCTGTAGCTCTGGTACGCTGTGCGACGGAGAATAGAGGCACTTCTCTGACTTTTCTTACCCTGCATAAAGAAAGACTATGTTTTTACATTTATATTTGGTAAAGTGTGCAAAGTAATGAGCATACATAATTTGCTAATTAACCTACCTAGTGTTCGTTTTGAATACTTACAACTTACTCAGACATTTGAAAGATGCACCTTATATCTTACAGCAAATAACTACACTCAATAAAGCATACTACTTCAGAGATGCAAATGTAGGTACATCTGACTAATTTAACTGTACCTTATTATAATTATTTTTATAACTACACAATTCTATTTAACGATAATACAAATAAGCGTACAGTAGCCTGTCTACAAACTCCAACATCTGCCTGCATCAGGCGACAAAAAAAGCTGTTGGGAATCTTGGGAAAGTTTTAAAATCCCTGAGTTTCAAGTCAGGTCATTAATCAAAATAACTAAAAAAAAAAGTAATGAATCATGCACTGTATAAATGTTTACAGTGAATATGAAGTTAATAATATACGGGTGAGGAGTCCAGTGGGTAGATTAGAGTGGCTTTCTATGTATTTATTATTTTTATTAAATGTGGTAAATGGAAAATGGTATGTATCTCGATTGTTAGGTGCCACTGACACTGACAAAAAAAAAAAAAAAGAACCTAGTGATGGTGAATTGGGACTCTCAATAGACATAATGCATTAATAAGTAATTCTGTATCAAACGTCACAAAATCTGTGAAAATTTTAGATTTACTCAGTCATTCAAAATCTATTGAACTGAAGCTATGTGAGATTTTAAGAACAGTTAATGGGGAATAGCAACAAATATTTTGCATAAACTCTATATTATTCAGTATTGAGAAGTTCAAAATATTGGTCTGATGTGAAATAGAGCAGTCAAATCAGATCTCTTAAATTGTGATGACAAATCAGATCGTATTACATTCCACACAAATATATATATGTTATATCCAAAATGACCTGTGATACTACATGTCTTCTGAGTTGTTAAATCCAATTTTTGCAATGATAAATAATATAATAAATATAAAAATATAATACAATTTAGCCTTACAACCCTGTTGCTCTGTCATGAATGAATTTTAGCCAGTCACAAAACTACCAAAAATGTCTCGAGGAGACACTGTCCTTACAACCATTTTTCATATAAAACCTTTGAGAGGCATTATATTCTTTTGAAGTCTTGTTCCTGTCACCACCACGTGAACAGAACTGAAGTCTCTGTAAAGTATCATTTTTACATCAGATCATCAACTGTAATATATACGTAAATATATATATATATTTTATTATTTCTTAAGTTAAAACTATTTTAACACATTCCCTACAAGCAACTAAAACTGAATTTGATGTTTTTCTGCAACTTTAAGTGTACCATTTCTATTTATTTGAAGAATTTAACCCACAGAGGAAAACGTATACATATTTATCATGTTTTACACATGCCACGTTTTATTTTTAATATATGCATTTAGCAAATAAACATACATGTGTTCAACCGTGCAGGTGTGTTCTCTGTATATGATATATTCTAACTGATCACCTAAAGGTGTGATTTAACATGAGGCACAAACATATTGCACCCAACCTGGTCAAATAAAAGATATTTAGTATTTATCTTAAAGTAAGTACAAAAGGGATACATTTATAGGATGAACGTGTAAAAAATGTAAAGGAAACGTAGGGGTTTTGTCAAAAACATTCTTCCACTTCTCTTTCTGGACGGCTCTCTAGATTATACACCATTCACTGAAGGTCCCAGGTTAAACCTAGGATAAAAATTCACTAGTCTGATGTTTATGTATAAGTGTAAATGAGGTGCCATTAGGTGACAGTTGCACCGTGCGCTCTCTCTCTCTCTCTCTCACCGCGGCCTCCTGCTGTCTCCTGAGCGCCACCTGCGCCGCCATCACCCGCTGTCTCTCCGCCAGGAGTGCGCAGTCCGCGCAGCCGCACTCTCTCCATCTGCAGCGCCGCCGGTGGCCCTTCAGCCGCGAGAGCACGCCATGGTTCCTGCAGCGCGCGCACTTCGGACTGCGGCTGGGCGCACATTTCACTTCAGCGACCTGTACCTCAGAGTCCGCATCACCTGTTACGGCCCCGGGCCCTTCAGACTGGACTCCAGCCTCCTCCGAACCGCCGGACATGCCCAATTCAGTGAGAGTCAGATATGAGTGTAAACCCGGCCCTCTCTCTGTGCCCCTCTCTGTCCGGTTCACGGGGAAGAGTCGGTTCTGGTCGCCTTCATTATTCTGGACTCAATGAAAAGTACAGAACACGTCTGAAACAGACTGAAAGGGTTGAGCTGCTCTTAAACTGGTCGACTTTCGGTCCAAGACCCGACTCTGTGCACTTCAGTTACTGCTCAGGATTTAAGAATCTTCGGAAGACTTCGCTAAAGTTTCAAAAGTTTGAGCTCATCTTCCCCTCGACGCACACTTAAACCAACCGTCAGCCGCGTCGACGTCATTTGGGTTGAGCTGGTGTCTGAGCAAACGAACCCCGCCCACACGCTCCTGTTATTGGCTGATGCCGCGAATTGAGGAAAAAGGCGCCAACTCTTTGCACGAGCTCACGCCTGTCGAGCGCTAGACTGTAACCGTGCGGCTCTCTGCAGAAACTTTTCAAAGGGCTTCCTTCTGTTTCTTCCTCCCAGACCACTTTCATGCCACTACAACTCTTTTCCACTTGTTATGTAGCTATGTCAACCAGAAACCAAGTTATGGCAACTTATAAGAAATATTTTCTGCAATTTTCCCTGCTGCAGCCTGATGTACTCCTGTTCAATTAGAATTTTTAGAATCCCTGAAAACCAAGCAAGTGTTAGAAACATTGCACTGACCACATACTATTGATGTCACACAGGGAGTTCACTGAGTTTTCCTTTTGCCACACGTTCTTTATAAGGTTATGGAAATTATTGAAGAGTTATAGGGATGTGCTCCACTAATCTAGGGTTATATATACATTCCGTGTAGCTTAGACAATGACAACAGAATCACTCTGAATTTAAAACCAATTTGCAGATACTTGATTCTAATTTGTTGCTATCCAGTATAAGAATTTTTAACTTATTTCCAGGAATCTGCAAAAAGTGTCCAAAATGATTAACAGAGTTTCAGATTAGTCCTTAATATTGTAAAACTTTAATAAAGAGGTTCAAATAAAAAATATTTAAAAAACAATATCAAATATAGAACCAAATAAAGAATTACAATAAAAATCTTTACAGAAAGTTAGAGATCTTTTAATGTTTTGTTGGTGTTCTCAAAAATAAATTGAATAAGACCACTTACAAAGCACATTCTAATGAATAAGTTATATATTACTGTAATGGGAATCAACAGCAATTATTAATATAAAATTGACAGAAATCAACATGAACCATTTGAAAATATTAAATATTAATGAACAATTTGAAAATATTTTCTCAAAAATATTTTAAGAAACTTCAGCACGTCTTAATTTCTGTGAGCAGCCTTTCCAGCTGTCAGGGAACTCGTAGAACTAATTTAGACCTCCCAGCCAACAATGCACAAACAAATAGTTAAAAAAGGCACGTCTAACTAATGCAGTATGTCCATCAAACATAACGTTGTCTGTTCAAACATCGCCCAGTGTCAGTGATTATGTGTAGCCCCCAAGTGGATGGTGCTTGTACTGCCAAGTCTGGCTGGATATGAAAGATAAACTTGGGTGCCCCCCTCTGCTACTTACAAGCAATCACACTCAGAAAATAAAAATATTTGCTTTAGTGTTACTTGTTGTATGTTAGACTATAAGTCAAATATATATTGACACATTTTATAATAAGTGAATTCATCTACATTAAAGTGCACCCACCGTGAACCCAGTCATTCACCTGTGAACACACAGCTTGTATATTCTCCATAGAAAAGCATGAAACGAAGCAGGGTTTTCTGGAATAAGTTCTTATATCTCGTAAGAACTGCTGAATGAGCAGGTGTCCACAAACCTGTGTCCAAAAAATATTTGCCTATATTATGCAATTAAATAAAACATGAATATGTTTTTTTCTCCTCACCCTCTGTTTAACTGACAACAGTGTAAAGAAATAATTTCAATGTTTTCACTGGATAACTTGATTGTAGAAATATAAACAAATGTACCAATTTTTTAGATTATAAAATGGTATAAATAAAGCATTCACCAAAGGCTTTTAAAGCAAGAACAGGTAATTGCTCCTCAATTTGTGCCAAATTTCACGAGAGAACATTTAGAACAGAACATCAATTCAAGATGGCATAGACTTTAGGCCTTTCACAATCTGCAGCTCATAATATCTAGAAAAGATTCAGGGCGTCAGGGGAAATCACAGTGCATAAAGGCCAAGGGCAGAAACAGCTGCTGAATGTGTATGAACCTTGTGTGTGGTATTTTTTTTACTATTATTATCCTTAGCCAAGATGTCAGATTCACAATATGTGAAGTCACCGCAAGTTCAATTCAATAGTTCAGGTGTGCAGATGTTCAGACCACAAAACAACCAAATAAACAAAAATGTTTAATATGCCAACAACATCCATCCATCCATTATCTGTAACCGCTTATCCAATTTTTTTTAGGGTCGCGGGGGTCCAGAGCCTACCTGGAATCATCGGGCGCAAGGCGGGAATACACCCTGGAGGGGGCGCCAGTCCTTCACAGGGCAACACAGACACACACACACACACACACACACACACTCACACCTAAGGACACTTTTTGAGTCGCCAATCCACCTGCAACGTGTGTTTTTGGACTGTGGGAGGAAACCGGAGCACCCGGAGGAAACCAGGAAGTAATAAGTGCATTAAAGAAAGCCTTATAGTGCAAAAGATACTCTCGGAAGAGCTGGGTTTTCAAGGATTTCTTGAATGCAGAGAGGGTTCCTGTTGCTCTGATAGTGCTTGGTAGCTCATTCCACCAGTGTGGTACCAGAGATGAGAATAGCCTCAACTGACCTGTACGGGGGGTTGGTCGTGTTAGTTGGCGCTCCTTTGAGGAACGGAGAGGGCGGGCACCAACATATGGTTTTAAGAGTCTATTGAGGTAGATGGGAGCAGAACCAGTGAATACTCTGAAGGCCATCATTAGTGATTTAAATTTGATGCAAGCAGCTAAGGGTAGCCAATGCAGCTCAACTAATAAGGGCGTGACATGTGCTTTTTTTGGTTGGTTGAAAACCAGGCGTGCTGCAGCATTCTGGATCATCTGTAGTGGTCTCATAGCACAGGCCTGTCAGGAGGGCGTTGCAATAGTCTAGACGGGAGATTACTAACGTCTGAACGAGGAGCTGTGTTGCATGTTGAGTTAGATATGGCCTAATCTTCCTTATGTTGAATAGGGAGAAGCGGCACGATCGAGCTACAGCTGTAACGTGATCTCCATCTCCTAGGTCAGCTGGTCATCGACCATGACACCCAGGTTTCTTACAACCTTGATGGGAGCCACTGATAGGGACTCTAGCTTGATGCTGATGTTGTGGAGAATAGCTTGTTTGGCTGGGAGGACCAGTAGTTCAGTTTTGGATAAATTCAATTGGATGTGATGTTCCTTCATCCATGTAGATATGTCAGAGAGACAGTCAGAGATTCGAGTTGCCACTGAAGTGTCACCTGGAGGAAAGGATAAATAGAGCTGTGTGTCATCAGCATAGCAGTGATAGGAAAATCTGTGCGAATGTATGATTGGGCCTAGAGAGATGGTGTACAAGGCAAAGAGGAGTGGACCCAGCACTGAGCCTTGGGGCACACCTGTGGTGAGGTGGTGTCACGCTGACATTTGTCCAAGCCATAACACATTGAAGGATGGTCCGGTGAGATAAGACTCAAACCAGGAGTGTGCATTGTTCTTGAAGCCCATGTCAGTGAGTTTGTTTAGTAAGAGGTGGTGGTTGACCGTATCAAATACTCCCGATAGGTCAAGCAGGATGTTACTGCAGCATCAGACACTGGCGGTATGCCTTTTACACAAGTCTTTTATTCAAACCTCAGAACTCCTGTTTAATCTAATTTCTTCATTAAGCTATCAGCAGATGTGCTAATGAAAACTTACATAGCTGAATAACTGACTAGAACATTGTACTGCAATCCTAAATCCAGCAGATAAATGAATTAAAGTTTCTATGACAAAAAAAGTTTTTATCTTCTCTGATAATTCATGTCTAATAAAAAGTAATTTACCACCATCTCTCTTCTCACTACCAGTTTGTTCAGGGGACATTTTCCTGGACAAAATTGTACACTCTAAAATTGAAATTGGGCTGAAGATGTTTGAAGTGAAGTGAAATATTGATTGTGTTCATCTAAACTAAATACAGTTAAACTGCTTGTAATCACATTAAGTTAATTTTATTTGGTTGAACTGTGATGAGGCATTTGACACTTTGTAAGCAGTGAATCATATAGCATTGTGTCAAGGACGATTTCAGTTGACAATGATTTTTTAAAAGCATCTGACAGGTCAGATAACCATAATTTGGCCAGCCCTGGCCAAGTGCCCTATGTCTGACAACAGCTACAATCAGTGTCTTATATAACACATTAATTCTGGAAAACTATTTGATTTCTGCTAAATAAAGGATACTCCTACCACAGTAAAGCTGATTTGTCTCCCATTCATCTTTGAAATTTGTACGTTTTTAATTTTCTCTTTTTCTGTTTCACTAAAGAAAGTAAATCATGGAAAAGTAAAACTTCGCTTTTTCCAGCCTTTGAAAGTGTTTGACTTTCAGACTGTCGGTGAGCAGAATGTCGAGCACCTTCAAAGGGAAAGTAAAAGCACTTCGACTCAGTTCAAAGCATGTGTTGCATCGCAATCACACTGCAGCTTGACTTTGGAGCGCTTAGGACATCATGTGAATTTCTTTTTAATCATTTCAATGTATTTCCCCCATTTCAGATTCTCAGTCAAACTGTAGACAATCCCTGATCTCATATTGGCACAATTGACTGGGATCAGCATGGGCCATATACATTTCTTTTGAAGTGGAGGAAGGCTGCCTTCACGTATTTCTGAACAACTGATCATACTTCAATGTGAATCTTAATGCATTCAGGAGAAAACGGCTGATATTTGACTCTTTTACCTGGCCATGCACACTCCTGCCTGGCTCACTTCTGCTTTTCCCCAGGTGGTTCTTGGGCTACATTAAGTTAATACCTGGTTACAAAGCTAATAATTTATGCTCTCCTGAATCCAAGACTCGTACTCACAACTACGGGGTCAGTTCTGTTTGCGGTCAAATACGATGAGAGGAGTGGTGCCCTAATTCTAAAGGCCTAATTGGGCACCAGTGAGCACAGAAAAAACAGATGGGGTCAGATGGTGTAAGGCAACCAAGTAGATTCAAAGAGCATGGAAGAGAAGGACCTGCAAAGATAAAAGCTAAAAGATTCGTCTGGCAGAGCTTTGTATGTAGAGTATGTGCACAGCCCTTGCCCTAGAATATGGAAGCACATATGGTCGTCTGGGTGTTTGTGTGCATGAGGAGAAGCTGGAGGGTGTGATGTGAAGCTAGTCTCTGAATGATCTGAAGAGAACACTATAGAAAGGCTCATGTGTGCGCCACGCTGTGTTGCTTGCAAGATGCTTGATGACCTGGAGAGAATTCCCTACATCAGAATTTTTCTCTTCCATTTTCTATTACAATTAACAAATCCTGTAGGTTGAAATTTATCTTTTCTCTCTCCATGGCATCACACTGAAAAATGATGAAAAAGTGTGATCTTCACATTATTATTCCAAGAATCTAGGAATGACAACATTTTCTTTCTACATAAACTCACTATTCTCTCAAAGCATTTTAATATTTCACATTCACATGAAAAACCCGCTGCTCCTTGCATTTCACAGATCATGGTCCAATAGATAATGTCCAAAATTATTAATTAAATTAAGTATGAAATGGGACATTCTGGAGTAAGTGCACATAAGCTTCAAGTCACCATGCTCACAGTAAGGTGTGGGTTAGAGGGTTATAATGTGCACAGCATTGAGCTGTAAAGCAGTGGAACTGCAGTCTCTATACTGATGATGTACGATCCATGACCTATGACTGCTGATCCAAATTTAATCATTCAGCATCAGCATGAGACCTCACTGATGCTCTTAAAGTTGAATGCAATCAAATCCTCACTTGCATGTCCTGTCCTCCTTTAAAGTCTTCCTACAAGAGGAGGGTCAGAGTTATTGCAGGGAGACAAGATTTTAGTTTTCAGAATTCATGTGTAATAAGCAGATGTTTACAATAATTTGACATTTAATATAATTTACAATTTTATGGTTAAAAAATAGTTTTCCAAGCGTTTATTATGGAGACGCTTTTTCCAGTTATCTTCAAAGATTATATGTCCACTGTCACTGAAAATAGCAACAAGATCTCAGGCCTCATTAGTGGTAACTGCTGTTGTAAGGTCTTGAGTTCAAGTTCATTGCAGGAAAATATAATTAAATATAAAATGATGAGACATAGTAACAACAAGTGTGCTGTTTACTCTGCCCCCAATGATACTACATCAACACAATTATCAGCCTGGGGATATGGGGATTTCAACGTATTAATTATTCTTACAGTCACAGCTATTTGCGAATGTCTGCTTGTGTGATAGTGAAAAGCAGTGAGAGCTGTGAGCCCAGTGTGTGTATAAAAGGCTTCTTTGTGTATCAGCAGCAATACGAATGTCTGTTATTTTTGACACAGGTTAATAATATCTACTAAATAACTGACAAGCAGCTCCGCCCTTGTGTGCCGTTGTAAAAAGAACATTTACTTGCCCTCATGTTTTTAGTCTGGCTCTAAAAAGTATCTGTGAAAGAATTTACATCTGATTAATTTTCTGAACACCCCCCATTTTTGCCTGCATTTCTGTCCAAAAAGTAACAAAAGTACTGATCACAGAAATATAAAACACTGAATTGACAGTGTTTTTTGGAACTCACCTCTTGTGCTGCTGAGGTCCACTGCCAGCGTCAGTCTGAGAGTGAAACAAAAGGGTACTCTCCTCCTTAGCTGCACAGGCTGTGTGACAGTGTGAGAGTGTTTTGCATTGCAAAACACATCATTATTGCCAAGCATGATTATTCAAAGGATGCAGCATGGGGAAACAGAATTAAAGCGTTTTAATGCAATTTTATTCAACCCAGACGCATAAACAAAAAATTGATACAGATAATTACTGTGGCACATACTAAAAACTCTGGGAGTGATCCCCCCGCAACGTCAATTATGTTCATGCAGAGCTTTTTTTGATATAATTTAGGAGGCATTTAAAAGCAGAGAGGCAGACAATTAGCAGATTAATTAATATTTATGCATTTTATCCAGACAAGTGCTAGATATAGACTTGGGAGGCCACTTACGGGTGAATGCATGCTAATTGATTGCTTCCATCCCCGCTCACTGTCTCTTTTTTTCCCTTCTTCATCTCCTTCTCTATTTAGATGATCAAACAGCCAGGTTTGTGCAGTCTGTATGAAGCTGAGGAGTTCTGTGTGGATTTGACAGCTGGGCAGAACGTATGGGGAACATTCACTGAAGGTACAATATAAATGTTCATACGCTTCAGTGTTTCCCCATTAAATCTACTCATGAATCAAATTAACTTTTTCTCTGCCTGTACATCTCACAGAGAAGTGTATGCCCTGAGTAAATAGTGCTGGGTTTATAAGCTAATGGATATATGGATCCATACCTAGATGGAATAGCTTTGGCCTCTGCCTAATTAGCATTTGAAGGCTTAGCAGGTATTGATGTGTCATTCCCACATTACTTGCCATTTTGAATATCATGGATTCTGCTGAACTGATGCCTAACAAGATGTGGTCAATATGACAATGTATTAATTCTGAAAAATGACAACACAATGCACGGTAAGTCTTTAATATATATATATATATATAATTTTGAATTATTTGAGAGAATACTAAAATTAGTCTTCATTGTCTTTTGGCTAATTTGGCTATTATTCACGTAACTCTCATTGTAATTAATATGATATTATATTTACTAGAGGAGGATGAGTCACTCTAACAGTGCATACTTGCTGTTGTAACTAGAGATGCATGAATAACCATACTGGTATTGTGTATTTGCCTGATACCATGTTCATTTACTCATAATTGCAAACATGACTCCGATACCACCATCCAATACCTTGTGCCCAGTGCACGTTGTTGCGCTAATGAGCAGACAACTCAAAATGTCAGTGATCTGGAAATGTGTTTCCATTTGCGAGAGCACTGTTTGATTCCTCAAACTAAATTATTTTCTCTGTTCGTGAATTTTGAACTGGATCCAACACCATAGATCAGACTGGTGCTCTTAAATTAACACGACCAATGAATAAACACTCCCAAGTGCAGAACTTTCATCATATAACGGAAACTGTCTTCCCAAAGATGCGTAATGCAAATGCATATCAAGAGCTTGTTGTATCCTACGTTACTAATTTATAAAAAGACAGATACTTTATTGATCCCAGAAGGAAATTCTAATTATCGGTGGTGTAATGTGGGAAAATGATATATAAAAGATGGACAGTTCCAGATAAAGTAAAGTATTTATTTAAACAAATATTTTATTAATAACTACACTATAACACAATGCTCTTGATTGATTAGTTGCTGAGCAAGTATCGGTATCAGAAAGTACAAAAATACTCAAACTTGTACTCATACTCGCTTGGGGGGTGGGATGGGGTAGTATTTATGCATCCCTAGTTGTAACATATGCAAAATGTGCCTTGGCATTTTAATGTTAATATAAGTTTGCATATGTCTGAAATAGAAGGAAGTATATCATTGCTGTCCAATTAAAAACATGTATCTCCTAAAACAGCAACTTTATAGGAGAAGAAACAAACGTTCTAACCTTTCAATGTAAGCATATCAGTGTTCATTTTTTAAATGTATTGTTTTAATGTACTTTATTTGATTGTATTGTCGATGGTTTAGCCATTAGCGAACAGCCGATAGACAACGACTGTTCCAAGTCACTCCTTGCTCCCACTGTAGTGCACTGTGCCCTCTCAGTAGTGCAGTTTGAGGCCTGAAATGTTGACGTTTACACTCAAATACTACAGTACAAGTTGAGTATGAATGCAGGTCTTAATCCCAAAGTGAAACATAGTACATGGTTTGGGTGTGTAATTTGTTTCAAATTTCATAGTGCCCTAAATGAAGAATGTAGATCGCGATTTGAGACTCATCCAGAGAGAGAGAGAGAGAGAGAGAGAGAGAGAGAGAGAGAGAGAGAGAGAGAGAGAGAGAGAGAGCGAGAGAGAGAGATGTGACTGCACAATGTGTTGTATAACATAGTGACATAATATTTTGACCACTAGGGCAATATCGTCATTTTTTTAACGCTAAAAAAAACATTATCTTGATAATCGTGATACTCTAACTTGTTTGCATAATGACTCAGCATGGCAACTATTCTGTTTGTTTTATTAGTTACTGTGAAGTTTTAAGGTTACATTTTGTATAATTGTCTCCTTTTGCTGTTTATATTCACACACGACATTTTCTGCACTTTGGCTGTGTGGTAGATTTTTATGCTACTTTGTTTTATGCAAAATCATGCATTCATTCATTCATTCATTCTCTGTAAGCGCTTATCCAGTTCAGGGTCACAGTGGGTCCAGAGCCTACCTGGAGTCATTGGGCTCAAGGCGGGAATATACCCTGGAGGGGGCGCCAGTCCTTCACAGGACAACACAGACACACACATTCACTCACACCTACGGACACTTTTGAGTCGCCAATCCACCTACCAATGTGTGTTTTTGGACTTTGGGAGGAAACCGGAGAACCCGCGGACACGGGGAGAACACTCCAAACTCCTCACAGACAGTCACCCGGAGCGAGAATCGAACCCACAACCTCCAGGTCCCTGGAGCTGCGTGACTGCGACACTACCTGCTGCGATATGCAAAATCAGAATATTGATAAATTATTTTTGTTTACAAATAAGCAAATGTTTACTGATTTCTTTTGTCACTTCTTTATATTTGAATATTTGAAACTGTTACATTTGTAGACAGTAAATTCACCAGTGTTAAATCAACACTATTAGTGTTATTTTAACACTGAGGGTGTTAAATTATTGCACTAATAGTGTTAATTTAACACTGGTGAATTTACTGTGTAGTAAAATAAAACTTTTTAAATAAAGCCATTAAATGTTGTAAAAATATTAATTCATTCATTCGAACCACTTATTCAGTTAAGGAATCATATGGCATAGGGCGGCACGGTGGCAGGTAGTGTCACAGTCACACAGCTCCAGTGTAAAAGGTTGTGGGTTCAATTCCTGCTCCAGGTGACTGTCTGTGAGGAGTTGGTGTGTTCTCCCCGTGTCCCCGTGGGTTTCCTCCGGGTGCTCCAGTTTCCTCCCACAGTCCAAAAACATACGTTGGTGGGTGAATTGACGACTCAAATGTGTGTGTGTGTGTGTGTGTGTGTTGCCTTGTGAAGGACTGGCACCCCCTCCAGGGTGTATTCCTGCCTTGTGCCCATGGTAGGGTCTGGACCAGTGGCGGATGCTGGTCTTTCAAGGAGGGGAAGCTCAATTTCGGCCTACATCATAAAATGTGTCGGTTTATTTATACGTAAATTCTACCCTCCGTTCCTTTTCAACAAAATGATCTGTGACCCTGTCGTACCAACAAGGCGTCTTTTCCAGGGACTTGACTAGTGTCCTCTCAATGGCCAGCAGAGCTAGGCTGCTTAAACGGCCTTGGCCCATGTGAAGTGTGTCCGCCTGTGAGTGCTTTGTGACGGTGGAGGGCTCAGCAGCACCCGCTGGACAGAAACTGCGATAGAAGTCAGAAAGAGTGATAGAAGTCAGTCTCCAAACACAAGCAGCTACAAAAAACCCACCAGAAATAGAGACGTTGAGCGTCCGATGGGCGGGACAAAGCCCAGCATTTATCCAATCACTCGTTTCGTTTCCCTGCACTTCGCTGCTTCTCCATTGAACTCTGTGGACGCTCAGCGTCCTCACTGTTTAAATCACTGTTAATCTGCGCGAATGATTGAGAGGAAAGCCACGTCTTTACCAGTGATAAGAAGCTGATTCTGAACAAAAGTTAATCGCGTTGTAGTGCATATTTATTCAATGACATGTACACACAACAGTATATATTTGATCACTTATTTTTGACATTTTAGGGGAAGCTGAGCTTCCCTTGCAGTCTTAGAGCAATCGCCACTGGTCTGGACCCACCGTGACCCTGAACTAATTTAGTGCCACCCTTTGAAAACTGATTGACTGTGGATCCATGCAAACCTATATTACATGTAATGCAAATGTAGAAATGTTTTTTTTTTGTTTTTTTTGTACAATGTACAGTTCTCATGACAGTGGAGTAGGGTATTCTTAACCACTCTACTACAGGAATTCTTCTCACAATCAATGCTGTTAACATGTTCTGCATAGAATAACCCTGTCAAATAAAGTGAAGTGAAGTGTAGTACAGGCAGTGAGCGCACAGCAATGGCGATGGCAATGTTAAGCATGTTGCTTGGGACTGAACAAAGCTCCATCAACAGATCAAAAGATTATTTTCCTTCCTTGTTAGCTCTCAATGGACTTTTTTTTGTTGTTGAGAACTGATCCAAGGAGTGTTTAAACCTCTTTAAAAAGCGATAGCATAATTTTACGAGCCATTGTGAGACAGATAAAAACAAATGTGATCATTACTGAAGCTTCGAGGTAAAATTAAGAGATTTAAAAAATTGCCTGTTTTTGCTGAATGTCTGCATTTCATCACTTAGACTGAATTCTTTCTGACCAATCAGCTCTCTGCAAAGTTACTCATACCAGGTACCAAATCTGGCAAATAGGAAAGCAAAAATCCAAGCAGAGTCAAGTAGTGTAGGTACCATGCAGTGTAAAAGCACTAATGTAAGCACTAGTGTAAGCCTTAGTATTTTCTCTAGTATGTGATCTCTAATTCTTTTCTTCTTTAGTCTAGGACTATATGGAGCAGTGTGTCTTTGAGTTCAAAGGAAACTGAAAAAGATCTTCCTCCCAACTAGAGCTGGGCGATTATGGCCAAAAATATTTTCAAGATAAGGATTTCTATATTGATCAATCTCGATATTTATTGCGACAATAACATTTTGTCACAATGTACCAAAGAGCATCCCTCTAAAAATATAGACTGAATACACCAAATGTTCATTACTATACAACATATCCACATATATTATGCACATTACTCAAATTCAAAAGGAAAGATTTAACTGGAACAATAGCATTTCCTTACCAGATAAAAGTAATGATATCTTTGTCTTGTGTTATGAAAAGATTCTTAGGGCATTACCTCCTCAAGCGTTTAAAGGAGCAGAAAGAGTAAAAAGATAGATTAAGAAGAGTTTAAAATAATACATAAATGAACACTCCCAAGTGCTGAAATATAATATTGCACTTAACCCATTAGGAGGCTTAGAACAGTGCTTGTAACAGTGGGAAAGCTAGAACGTTTTCAATTTCGCATGTTCATTCATTCAATGCCTTTAACCGCTTATCCAGTTCAGGGACGCGGTGGGTCCGGAGCCTATTTCCTAGGTGGCAAATTCCCTTGGGAGTTTTTATTTAAGAGAAGCAGCCTAATCTATGGCATTGGAGCCAATTAAAGATATGAAGATAATTTCGTGTGAGGAAAACCACATCAGGCAACGAACAGTGCTTACACAAACCTAAATTTTGTGTAAATCTAAGATGTTATGTAGGTCTGATCTTATCTGAAGGGTATGGAGTTAGTTATGGAGTTTGATTTTGAAGTTACATCAACTACACAACTCTGTTTGAAAAAAGTAAAAATCACGTTAATTGAACAAGGGAATTCCATTGGTACGAAAATGTAATTACGTTGGTTAAACTAAATGATTTTAGTACAACTGCAACTATACGTTTATGTTTGACATTTGTTAACCTGACCTTACTCTCTAAATAAAAGGTTAATTTCATGGGAAGAAAAAACAATGTTTCAAATTGTCAATAATTAGTTTTTCTAAATTTGGTTAACTTAAAATCTTAAGGCAGCACCAATACTTTTTTCTTTTTTTCTTTTTTTTTACAGTGCATATGTCTGCTTGTTTGTTAATTTCTTTCTGTGGATCACCACAAAATCACTATTTTCTTTTGTGTGTTGGAAATATTTAAAAGTGTTTTGTTTCTTAATTGTAAAAAAGTAAATATATGTAATATTATTATAAACAACAAACAACAATGAGGTCCATTAAAGTGCTTATTTGGATTGTTCTGGCTAGGGTCTGGTTGCCGGATCCGGGCCGAATGACTTGCGCCAGCACTTCATTTTGGAACTGGCCCAATTTCTGGCTTCAAGAACTGGGCCGGGCATTTATATATCTAAGTTATATCATCATCATCATCATCATTTTCTTCTCCGCTTCTCCATTTCAGGGTCGCGGTTCTAAGTTATATATATATATATATAAGCTATATATATTTAAGTTCACAAATGTGGAAAAATATTTGTCATGTATAGAAATAATTTTTAAATGTGCAGGAAAGATATGCATTTATATGTCAAATGTTGTGAATGTGTGCATCAGTACATCTCAGATGGCTTAAATGCCAGAGCAAACATTTTTGAGGTTCCAAATGTGACAGTGGGAGTTTTTCAATGTGACAGAAAAAATCCAGACATTCACCTTCTCTGCTGTTGTGTCAAGATCTTTTTGCAGTTGCGGATTTTTGACTCCTTTTTGACAGCCAACTGATGGACCAATAAGAAAGCTTTAGTTGAACCAATCAGATCGTGAGGTTGTTTAACCAATCAGAACACTGTCTTTTTAAATCTTTTCCACATTTAAAAATTATTTCTATACATTACAAATATTTTTTTCCATATTTGTTCATTTAAATGATTATTATTGTTGTTGTTTTAAATTTGAATTTAAATTACATTTGTGGATTTGAATTTTACATGTATGTATTTCCTCACACGCATTTCCAAATTCCGTTACATTTGTGAGTATTGCTCAAAATCTTTTTGACCCTTTTTTGACTCCATACACAGCTAACTAACAGTCCACAAGACGAAACAAGAGAGAAACTTAAAAAGCAGAGAAACGTAAAGCAGAAATGTTTTCAAGCCCCATCTCTACAACTGCCTTGACAGTAGTTAAGTAGTTCAGTCCGACAATCTAACTTAAAACGTCATGGACAGTAGGTACTGTATTCCACCTTAAGTCCAGCCATGAAGCTCCTCTCTCCTTCCTCCCGCAAATTGATTAACCCCCTAACCACCGTACTCCTCATCAACTTCCCCACCCACTCTGCTGATTGGGTATTTAGAAGCAGTGAGCCACAAAATCTAAAATTTGAACCTCTACATATCCCCAAATTTTCTGCAGGAAAAACAAAGAATATATGAGACGAAAAGAAAACGAGCAAAGAGAAACTAGCCAAGCCTAATTTTGCTGGACAGCTATTAGCCATATAGCCATTGTCACAAAGGTGTTTATTTACGTGGTTTTATTATGTGAGTGTCTTGTACAGAAAATATGGAGGGCAGGTAATAAATGCAGAAATGAATAGAGCACAAATTCTGTTCATAATATATAACACTGCATCAGTGTTTTTCTTGTTCATTTTATTTAAAAATAAATACTAGATGATATACCACCAAAGACTATGAACATTTTGTTGATTATAAGAATTACAATATTTATTGAATGTAACTGGTTAGAGTAAAACACGTGAAGTTTAATGTGGCTGTGCACAGGTATATGGAGTTTTATAAACACTCTAACACCACATAATGTCTCCACACCACAAAGACACACACTCACGCGAAATAAGACAAATCCAGCAGTCCTCCTCTCTCTGTGAGATATAATACGTGTGTAAATGTTGCCAAGTTCCAAACCATCTTGTTGAGTTTGTGAACTAACCAACGCTGAGCTGAGGCTTTGGCCAACGCAGCCCCAGAAACAAACAAACGGAGTGTGTTCCTGCCTTATTTCCTATTATTCAGCCACGGTTCACTAAAGAACCTATTATTTTTTGTTTCCAGTTGGGAATGAGATTTTCTGGTTTGCGAATAGTTTCGACAGTTGCGAAAATGGGTGGAAAGCACGAGCAAGTTCCAAATTTAGTTCACAAACTGGAATGTAAAATATGGCTGAACTAATAACAAACGGTGTAGTAGTACCACCTTAAGTTCTCTCTGTGAAACATTTTCATTTCCCCAACGGGCTACATACGGAATGAAAAGCACTGTGCAGTTGATACACCACTAGGCTTGCTTTGCTGGTAACTTCCTACTAAAACAACACCAAAAAGAAGCTTTACGCAATATAAATAAACACAACTGGATATTGGCACATAGTTGAAAGGGTTTTCAGATTGGCTGTATTATATGGTTTCCAACTGATAAATGTTCTCAGAGACAGGAGTCGTATTGTTAGCTCCTGAATCCTCTGATTGGGTGCAGTGAGTTCCCTTGTTGGATACCTGTGTGTTTCATGTGCCCATCAGGCTCTCTCTCTTCACCTGAGGAGCTGTGCGATTGCCTGAGGGTGCCCCTGTCTCATCAGCCTGCTGTAAGCTGGAGGACTGTGCTGGGTCTACAAAGGGTTTTCATGTCTTTGAAGGGGCTTGGTGGATAAGCCTCTCAAACTCCCAGGCCTCTGTACTAAGGACAAGTGTGCCAGCTTCACTTTTTATAGGATATTTTAAAGGCCTTCATCTGGACTTTGGAAAGCTTGAGTGTTTTCAGTTTATTAGCAGAAGTCATGACATTTCACTAGATAAGAGTTCACAAGATAAGACAGGGTTAGTCCTTTAATATACACTTGCACTACAAAAGCTTATTCAAAAACTACAGAAAAACAATGGACAATGCAACTATAAAGCCACACGTCTTCTAAAATGAAGGGTATTTATAGTACTTTGGTTCCCTTTACAGAAATAGCTTCTACATCTCTGGAAAGGCTTTAACCTACATTTTGTAATGTTTCTCTGAGATTTTGATGGCACCCACCCAAGAAAATATAAGTGAGGTCAGGTACTAATATTGGCTCACAACACCACCACAACTCATTTTAAAGACATTGGATGATGCAAACATTGCTTCTTATCAAATCAGTTTAGTTTTCACATTCAGTCATTGAAGTGATTAACTGGGTTGAGATTAAATTGAGATTAATCTAAGTTTAACTGCTTGTTAGCACATGTTATGACTTGTTTTGGAGTGTGGGTTAAAGCTTAAAGTGTGAGAACAGTTCACAGTAATGGATGATGACAGCTCTGGACCTTTATTAGAGGACACTGCACCCTGGCCTCTGTCAGTGTTTCTGCTATTGAGGGTGATGCTTTTTCCTCCAGCTCTGCCTTTTGCACTCACCTTGACTGTCAAGCTTCATCTGCTTCACCCTGGACCAGCTCGCCTCTTTCTTTTCCCTAACAGTTTGTCTTCTGTGTTCTTTTGTCACACACACTTATGCCCTTGACATTATTTTAGATTTTGTTTTAGTCACCAGTTTCTTTATAATTGCCCTTGTCTACATCATCTCTGCTTTCCTTAGGCTTCCTTTTTCTCACTGTTCTTCAGTGAGAAATTTTATTATTCTATAAATAATAATAAAAATAAATATACCGAGTGAATTGATGGAGTAACCATATTTCAAAAGGTTTGATGTGTGTGTAATCTAATAAACTTTTTAATTGATTCATTGCTAGAAACATTGCTTTATTCAAAATACTGTATTTGTTTGAGTTTACTTGTTCTAGGCCATCCAGATTCTAAGCACCTCCTGATCTAACATCATGGTTACTACAGAGTTTGCTGCTGGGGGACCAATGCAATGATTGGGTTTACACCAAAATAAAGAAAGTTTTTTCTTTTCTTGTGAAGATATCATTTTGGACATTTGATTCTGCCAATGTGTATTATACAAAAAGTATTTTGTCACTGTGAAACGGTCAGATGTCAGCTTTTAAACCTGTAAATTATAAAGTGTTTCTTTTTTTACTCATTTTGAAATTGTTCATTCATTTCAGGTTTATATTTGATATATACCTAAATCTGTAGGACTTATATTTTGGTGAGTGCTGTTGTTCTACTGGCTCATATTGCTGCCTGTGTATAACTAAATGGACATGCGGTTAATGGAAACAGATTTACTGAAAGGCTCTCACTAAAACTTGGCAACTTAGGACGTAGCTGGAAGGGGAACAAAGCGCTTTGATAATTTTATATTGGTGATTCTGAGAGTTACAGTGTTTTCATGGTGATTTAAGCTCATTTTCCTGCTTCATTGTTTTGTTTTTATTGTCTTCATGTAAAAAATACTCAGAGGCAAGTGCATGTTGTTTCATGGCATTAAGTAAACTAGCATGTTTTAATTTTCTTATTCAGGTGACGGTGAACTGACTTTAATAGCAGCATTTCACAACTGAAACTTTTGTCAAATATTTTTTTATGTGACTGAGCTCACAGGTGCATCATATCAAATTTTGTTATGTAAGTGCTCTCTTGGTAGTCTCTTTTTGCAGTTCATGGCCAGCCTTGTAGTCTATGCCATTTCTGGGTCTGCATGTGTAAGTTTAGATCTTTGTCTGATTTAGTATGCTCTGGTCTGTTTCATTTTTTTCCCCATTGAATTTCACATTCACTTCAGCAAACGTGTCTGCCTCCTCCATTACCCCTGTCCCAGGATGACAGAAGCAAACCTCAAATCTTAAAAATAAGTACTTCAGGCTTTTTCCAAATAATTTTGAATACATTATACTGATTCATTCTTGTGAAATTTTAACACAATGTGAAGAGAAACTGGAGTTTTCAAATTAAATACAATAGTAAAATTCAAAATACAGAGGAAGTGGAGGCATCCAGTAGACTGTGAAATTAAACCAGTACCTGCCTGAATTCCAGGTACAAATATAAAAATGTCATTGAGGTGAAGAGTGTCAAAAATTGTGACAGTGTATGCCAAGCAGGTTGAACAGCCTCAGGTGAAAGAGGAACACTGACAGAGAAAGACTGTGGACTGCATTCTCAGCTTTTCACAAAACACCATGTACTCTTCTCTATTACCTTTCAGTAAATGTGGCATTAAAGATTTGATGGAAAGTTGTCCAAAAATGGATAGTATTATGCAAAGAAAGAGACCTTAATTTAGTGGATCTATAAATCATAATTACATATAAAGACCCTAACTTTTGATTTGTTTTGTGAGTGGAATTTTTGTCCATTCCTGCTTTATACAAGACTTCAGCAGTTCAGCAGGTGACCATTGCCTGATTCTCCTATTCATGATGCAACATAGGAGACAGATATGGACCTCACACAGTCAGTCTGTATGGGCTTCCTTTTCTGGCACAGAGAATTCAACAAACACCTTTCCAGAAAACATGTGGAATACAACAAATTTCCACTTGACCATGTGAGATTTTTTTTTTAATGCATCTGTGGACAGTGTTAAGTGACGTGTTTGGAAGCACACAGTATTAATTTAATGGGGCAAGCAATGTTTTTTTTCAATTTTGGCTTGAGGAATGTTTTTTTCATTTGTTTGTTTTATACATAACATATTCATCTTGAAGGTGGAGGTGTTTCCCAGTTAAAAACATGAAATTACAATAATATTTGTTATGAAATATTTTACTATAGGGTGCACATTGATGCAGCAGGTAGTGTAGCAGTCACACAGCTCCAGACACCTGGAGGTTGTGGGTTCAAGTCCCACTCTGGGTGACTGTGTGTGAGGAGTTCTCCTCGGTGTGTATTTTCCCTGTGTCTGTGTGGGTTTCTTCCGAGTGCTCCAGTTTCCTCCCACAGTCCAAAACCACACTTTGGTAGGTGGATTGGTGACTCAATTGTCCGTAGGTGTGTGTCCTTTGTTGTGATCTCAGGGAATAGTTGAGTTAGTGTTGTTGATCAGGATCTAAATTTCCAGCATCACTATCTTGCTGCACTGATATTTACACATGAACCTTATGTATAAGTGAAAGTATTAAACTTTGAAATTAAAGAAAATTAAAGTGTCACTCATGGAACACCTTTTTATTTACTCATGTACAGTAAACCAGTGCAGGATAAATGTTTACAGTGATGAATTTACACATCTATTAAATAGTGTCTAACTCAGCACTGATAATAGTTAACCTTAAGTCATTTGCAGCGTGGTTATTTATTTAAATTATATTTGTATTTCTCTTTATTATTTGCTAAACTCGGGGTGCCAGATCTCTGAATAATATCAATAGCCCACTCTAGACCCCGAATATCAATAACCACAGCACACTCATAAAGAATTTATAGTTTTATTGGTGTTAAATACCTGAGTGCATTAAATGCATTGATCAGATTTAGTGCCATTCTGCAATAAATTTTTCTTGTAGAACGACTTCTGACTGCTACTTCTTCTCTCTCTCTCTCTCTCTCTCTCTCTCTCTCTCTCTCTCTCTCTCTCTCTCTCTCTATCTATCTATCTATCTATCTATCCATCTATCTATGTATCTATCTAGTGTCATCTCTAAGTAGTGCACTGCAGATGGCATTGTTTTTTTTTGTAACCCAGACACAGTCCCCTGGGGCAGCCATGATGCAATTTTTTCCCTTTTTCTCATGATGGTGTCACACGGGCTTCACACACACACACACACACACACACACACACAGTACTTCTATATTAAGAGTGCTGTGTCTTTAAAGCAAAGGGCCCACGTGTCAGACATTGATGAATGACTCAATTTGACTGTTTACCAAACCAAGTGATCTGGATCTGCCAATTAAAGTACAGTATATACACTTTAGCACAATGTGTGGCTATAATGCCTGTGGTTACTTTTAGTGTGCTGTTAGTATGGAGCATCTGTCTGCATTCCTCAGCTTAATGTAGTGTTAAACATCTCCTGGAGCCCTGGGTGCCTCTGGGGGAAGCTATCCAGTGTGATTAGAAGTCACGCACTGATGCCTGTCCTCATTTATGATTCTTTTTTAATCCGGGCTCCATGAATCTGTGCACTAGAGTCTTCCACTCTGGGCAGGGGGATAGATTACGCTGCCATTTTGAACATAATGCGTGTGACACCCCAGTCAGAAACCCAGTTTAGCCAGCTCCGGGTCATTGGGGTTAATTGCTGGTTAGAAGCCGTGTCAGTCACTGAATCTGTAGCAAGTGTCTGCTTGAGTTCAGCCGGGAACACTTAATAGATTACATTGGCGTTAAACTGCTGCTGGCTGTCCAATGAGAAGGTGGCCATTGCCATCACATGACCAGTCTCAGAGTGATGACATAATTTATATCACAATCCAGTGTCCTGCACTGTCTAATAGGTCCATCTCATGCATGGTGGGCCTTGTTAGTAATTGAGAGCTAGCTCTAATAACACTCTGTCACCAGACCCCTCACACTCCATTATTCCAGTTTGTTGCTGGAGGTTAATGCAGTGTCAGGAAGATGAGCAGAAAATGGCTTGTGGAAGAAAGACTAGAGGGAGGGGAAAAAACATTAAGAATGCAGGTGAAAACTGATGAGAAGTGGCCTTAACTATGACTGACAGCTGGGACAAAAAGCGCCCGCTTGCAGCCTCGACAAAGCACGGTGCCACGCCTGCCCTCACAGCCTCATGGGAAAGATCACTGTCAGTCCAGCCCTCTGTATGTTTATCTGAGCAAGCAATGGCTTATTGGAACATGTGTAGCTTTCCTGTAATGGATTTCACTATAGATCTGTACTGAGGTGGAGTATTGAGCTATGAAAATGACACCCATCCTCATTCTCGGATAGTCAAATCCTGCACTGAATATTATTATCATCCCTGAATGGAGTCCCTTCATTGTCAAGCATCAATGGGTCAAACTTGTTTTCAAATGGTTCCTGTTGATGCGCTTTTTTTGCAGCCATTCTCTAAGGGGGTTAGCAACAGGGAATTGGATTTACAGACATTTGCTGATTGGAGTGGTGTCAAGTGGTCACACTAACCAGACATTTGAATGGCCTGTGGATATAGGACTCCACAGTGTTGCAAAGAAACAGTTTGCGACTGGTTGAGGAATGGCCAGGCACAGGTCAGCATTGCTGAAAAAGGTCTGGATAATAAAAGAGTCAAGAAAGGAACTGTCTCGACTGAACAGTGAAGGAATTTAATGAATTAATAATAACTGCCACTGTAAGTGACGTAAAATAAATGAGTGCATATTAGTTTTATGAGAAAGGTTCATTCCAATGATTCATTATTTGTAGTTGCCGTCCAAACAACTACACTTTACCTTTTCCTTTCACCTTAGAATGGGTTGGATGACCCTGTTAGGAATTGCCCTCATTGATTTTCTCATAATTGACCATTAGGTTAATAAGTAGGTTCAAGTGGGAAATGTGCTGGTGTGTACTAATTATTGTACACTAGACATTGTACTAGAAGAACATAATTAACTAGGTATTCTGTGAAACAAATTATTCTTAAAGGAATAGTTTGGCCCAGATGTTGTCAGCTGAATGGTTTTCAATATAATTTAGGTTGGTTTAGGACAAATTATTACTTACATTGAACCACCATATACAGTAGTTCTGTCATTCTAGTCGTTCAGTATTGTAAAATTGGAGAATACAGTGAGAACAAAACATTTAGAATTGAAGGGTTGTATTATTTTCTGCAGTGAAGTGAAATATGATACAACCTGATGTCAATTTTTAATATTGTTTTTAGTGAATTACTGTGATTTGGAGCCTGTTAGGATCCAAATGGAAAAGATCTAGTTTCGAATTTTACAAAGTAATTTTTAAATGTGTAATTTCATCATAATTCAAACAGTTTTTTAGGTCAGGACGTGTTTTACTTGACTAAACAAACAGTTCCAGTGCTTTTAGAACCACTTGTTCAAAGGGATGCATTAAGTGTTACAGTTGGCCCTCTTGGCTAGCGTGGCAGGCTTGGTGCCTTTGTCAGCGTGAAAAGGTTGAACACGTTTGGCTGTGAATGCCCTCCAACAGCAGCAGCAGCAGCTACCAGCTCTGACTCCTCTCCACACATTTATCCTTACCAAATGCCAAGGAAGTAGGGCAGAACAATGTGCCCAATGGCCTGCCTCCATCACTATTCACATTCAACAAAAAACAGCACACACACACACACAGCCACCCATGCACACTCAAACACAGTACGTCTTAAAGTGAATCCTGGGAGGCTTCTGTGTACTTGTCTTAACTGTTTCATATCAATCATTACTCAGTTTGGTGTCACTATTTACATTTCAAAGTTGCAAGTCAAGCTGATGGGAAATGCCACAACTTTTCTGAAGTCCCCTGCTTTGTCTTTGTCACCCTGACCTAAATGTATGTTCTTTTTCTACAGTGCAGTCTAAAAAGTGGAATTAGATAAACAGTAGTTTGAACTGTTTGGAGGTAGATGAACACAGAATTTGAGCCCCGGCCCTTCTATTCTGAGTGAACAGTGCTGAGGTGCCGATAATAAATGTCCCCAGGCATATCACATCTCGCAGTGACAAAGTCATTGACTTTTGCCCATTCATCACTGTCAAAGGCAATCTATTGCTCGGTGCTGAAATAATAGATTTCTTTAAAGGAAGCCATTCCTCATTGTGAGTGTAATGGAACTTTTTTTATTTCTCTGGGAGAGTGTTGTCTTTCACTGAGCAAGTTCCCATTTTTTCCTCTAGATCTGGACAAACAGTGGACGTTGATTGACACAAAGTGTCACTCTGCTTATTTCCATTACTTATGCCAATCAATATGTGACAGTCTGGAAAACATTTGTACTTTGAGTTTGAAGGTTAGTGAGTGAGCCAGTGTGAATGAGTGTGAATTGCTTTCCTTCAGTGAAATTTTCAGCCTATGTCCCTGGCCACATCTCCCTCTGGGATCCAGTGTTCTGCTTTGTTAGCCTATTGATCACCAGCTCCACCCTAGTACCACCCTCTCCATCATGGACCCCTTTCTGCTAGTTGAGTTCATTAAGAACTGATGTACTTATTAGCCATGCCTCAAAGCCAGTGATGCAGCGAGGGAAGGCTGAGTTTTAGTCTGTTCCGTTTAGTTTGATACTTTGAAGGCCACCCAGGGTTGCACCATTAAGATGTTTTTATTTTTTATTTAACTTGCTGTGATACATGTGCTACATACAGCATGCACAGAGCTACACGCTGAACAGAAATCCTTTCTTGGTTGAATTTTATCCACTGCACTGAACAAGATTCTCACAGTGCTGAAATGTACACTGACATATTTTTAAATACATTTGAAGCAGTGAGTTTGGTATTAGTTCAACGTCCATTATTTCATTAATTATTTGTTGTACACAGTTAGCTGTAGTTTCTGAGAAACTGACAGACTTAAATTATGTTTCCTTCAACATATTCAGTTGTACACACCCTTTCATGAGCAGGAAAAATGAAATCCTTGGAAAAGAGAGCAGAAATAAGAATGGCAAAAACAATTGGATCTAGTGTTGATATATGCAGTATTTCAAGGTTTTGTGATGCTAACATCATTATCTTTTGAGATTTACATTTACATTTACATTTATGCATTTGGCAGACGCTTTTATCCAAAGCGACTTACAAAAGAGGATCTAACATTCAAACTACAGCACAAATTATACAAAATGTGATGATATGAGACGTGTGTGTGTGTGTTCAAGCCACTCAGGCCTACTATATTTTGTACAGGGAAGCCTGTGTATGCCACAGGCAGCACAAAGTATCTCCTACCTCGACTGCAGTCTTTACTTTGACACAGATCTGTTGTGCATTTAGATGGCACATGTAAACTCAACTGACACAAACAGCTGGAAAGATGTGTGTTGTGACATCAGCAGCCAGTACGTTCTTAGATACCCTGTAAACATTGCAGTGTTGACAATCATCCACCAGCCAAATCATCTTCGGTGGTCCTGCAGACCATTGAAAAACAATGTGAACGGGGCAAACAAGGTATGCAGAGCAACAGATGAACTACAGTCTGGAATTGTAGAACTACAGAATGCTCCTGTAGAGTCAATGGAATCAATATAATGAATGGTGGGTGTAGAAACAATGAGATTATTTTAATGTTATGACTGATGGGTGTTCTGTTCCTTCCTAGTTTTGTATAGTGTTCTCCCCAGTTTCAATCCTGAATCAACTGTTTTCCATGAAAATGTGTTTTCCTAGCCCTTGTGACCGCATTAATGTGTTCCCTCTGTATTTAGTCCATTTCATTTTCTTTCTTTCCTCTATGCGTCAACCCTGTGGTGTCAAACTCATTTCATTCCATATATTCCATTTAATATAAATGCGCTGCTGAAGTTTCCCTGCAGATACAAAATGGGCTTTTACAAGAGTTAACACCAGACTTATTAAAATAAATGTAGGACAAGGCTTTTTCATTGTGCCGAAAAGTTGAACGACCCCAGAGGGTTAACACATGCTCTCTCTCGCTCTCTGTCTCTCCCACTCTCTCTCTTTCTCTCTCTCTCTCTCTCTCTCTCTCTCTCTCTCTCTCTCTCTCTCTCTCTCTCTCCCCCGCTCAGATGTTGCAGCCCTCTCCATCCATGCCATTCTCAGTTGCAGTGGTTATGGGGCCCTCTTGTTTATGCATGGCCTTTGCTCACAAACACAGAAAATGAGTGAAGATGTTCAGCAGGATGTTCATCATGCTGGAGGCGTCCCACGGCTTATACATTTTTCAGAGGCTCTAACATGTAGCAGTCATTAGCAGCCCATTACAGAGCCATGCTTTGCCGGATGAGCTTTTCTTCCAGCATCTTTTCTTTTAATGGCGGCATCTGTGCCTCTACCATTTTTTTTTCGCCTTCTCTCTTGCTCTTTTTAAATGCTCTCTGCTCTCCACTTTGCCAGTTGACACGCGCTCATTTGTGGCTGCCAGTGGGGCAGATGGCGTAGGCTGAACAGAGACGGAGTTGTGCTGAGGGTGATGATGACAACATGCCGAGTGGTGAAGAGAATTTGTCCTTAACAGTAACGGGGGATATGTTTCTGAAACAATCTCATGCACAGATTTGATTTAAAATGATTGTGAATGTCATGTTTAGGTAGTGATATAAAAATGTGAATTTGATGTGAAGATGTCAGTAAAATGAAACCTAGTTTCCTGAACAGCCTGAGTGCTTTAAACTCTATCTTAGAAACGTATTTAAAATGCAATTCAAGCAGACTCTTTTTAGAGAGCTAGGACAAAGAGGGATGTAAGCACCTTTATCATGTGTCCCTGTGCATCATGTGAGCAATGGCTTTGTCACTATGGCACATTGTTGCACACTGACCTTGACACACACTTTTTCTCTTTCTCTTTAGCCCCAGTGATGGAAAGAAAGCAACTGCCCAATTACTGCAATGTAAAGCTGTTATGGCTACATCAGGGTCATCAAAGAGTCATTTGCGAATCATCTGACAAACCTGACTTTAGTTTCATTTACTAGAGTAACAAGCTCTGCAGTCCTCTACCATTTTAAGACTATAAAATATGGTGAAAGGGTTGGAATGAGTGGCAGCCTGCAGGAACAGAGGCTGCTTCCTGTCTCTCTCTCTTTCTCTCTCTCTCTCTCACACACACACACACACACACTACTCTGAGATAAGTTTTCTTTCCACCTATAGGCTCACAAAAGGACCTCCCTCCCAGATCTGTCACTGTGTTCTCACAAATCACATAACTGTACAGACCTGTCACAAAATGGACAGCTAAATTTGAAGGTTTAGTGCTACCCCTAAAATCTGTTCCCGCAGCAGGACTTCCTATAATCAATCACGCTGGATTCTCTGATTATATTGTGGAGGCCTAGCGTGAGGGCTAATGGACTGTTGCAGCACACTGTCATTCAGCCTGCTGTGTGTCAGCTTGGCTCACTGACCCACCACAGTAGGAGCCCACCGCGGGGTTAAAACACACACTACAATAATAACCTGTCCATCCTGGATACACATCTCCTCAGAGTTCGTTTACACACTCGCTCATCAACGTCCCACCACAACGACAGCCGCATTCTGCCTCGGCTCCAGCTAGTCCTTATCTCCAATTTACTTTTTTGACATTGGCTGATAAATGAAAATATATATATATATATATATATATATATTTATCTTGTTCAAAGGTGGCGGAGACGTGTTGAGTGCAATTTTATTTAAATGCAAATGTGTCTGACAGAAAGGAGCAGAGGAGAAGGCTGTGGTGCTCGTTATTGTTCGACTCTGGACTGTGGTTCTACATTCAAACATAAGGACGATGCTGAAGTGAACATATCCATTCATTTATTCTTTCGTTCAGGCAGTCATCCATCCATCCTTCCATCTCTTCATTCATTCATCCATCCACACATCTATATGCTCATCATTTCATCCATCCAGGCATAACTGCTGCGCATTTAACATGCATGGCCAGGCATCCGTGCATTCATTCATTCATTCATTCGTCCATGCATTCATTCGTTCATTTGTTCAATCATTAATTTATCTATATATCCATCATTCCATCCATCCATCCATTTAATAGTCCAATTGTCCATTCATCTAAACATGCATCCATCCATTCATATATAAATCATTTCATCAGTTAATTTATCCATTCATCCATCCTAGCATTAGTCATCCAGTCTTTTTAATGTATGTTAATAATAGAATAAATGCAGCAGGGTTTATTAGGAAATGTATAAAGGTCATTTTGCAAGTTCTTTTCAATGTTTTACCAGAACTGAAATCTATTTCAGGATTGTTTATTTTACAGATTGAAATGCTTTCCCCATGTTTGTTTCCTTTCCTTAAGGCGTTAAACCCTAGTAAAGTTTTTCCAAGAAGAATGACAAACAGTCAACGTGTCAGACTCACACAAGGGAGTGCAAACAACCATCAGCCAAACACTGCAGGAAGTATGAGACCAACTTTTCCTGGAGGCCTGGATGAGTGTGTGTGTGTGTGTGTGTGTGTGTGCGTTGAACATGTCTAAGGGCAGATAAATGTCACATTGTCCTTTCTGACTGTCACTTCGATGCGACATCCAGAGTTCTAGCTTCTCTACTGATCACACCCTGCAGTGCATCTGTGTGTGTGTGTGTGTGTCCATTAGCTGAAGACTGCCCCTAAATGTATTTAACCAATGATGTCACTTGTGCACAACTTGAATAAAACATATTAAACATTATTTTATCTTTGTCCTTCTCACAACATAAAAGGCTTAAATAGCTGTCTGCAAAATTCTGGCCCTTCTTGGTATATCTTTCTTTCTAGGAGACATTTTTTTTGTGTGTGTGTGTGTGTGTGTGTGTGTGTGTGTGTGTGTGTGTGTGTGTGTGTGAAAAAGTGAGAGCTACAAGTCAGGTTCAGTGTCCGTTCCAGACAAAACCACAGCAGGGGAACCATGAAATGTCAGCAATTCAGCAACAGACCCTCACTCTTTCACTACTATCATCCTCTTCCCCTAACACACACAAACACACACACAGAGACCATGCAGTTCCCACAGCAATTAACACACTGACAGAACACATAAAAAAGTGACTGACAATATACTGTAACACAGCCTGCGTGAGACAACACAATAGAGTTACTGTTTTGAAGGAACTGGCTGCTGTCTGTGGTGCTGAATTGAGGCATGCTTCAGCACCACAACATTCAGGACAGCAATCAGTAGAAGACAGGAGTGATGAGTGATGAAATGAGAGAGGGTGAGAGTGCTGATCATCACCAGTAGCAGACACTTTTCACCTCATCAATGGAGAGAGGGGAGTAGAAACTGAGACGGACTTTAATGACTTCTTTTTTTCCCCCTCTCACACAGACAAATGCAAATCAGAACTGAAGAACTCAAGGTGACCTTGTATGGTATATACACCATTAAACACACTTGCTCCATTGTCTTTAAATGTCTCTCATACTAACATCATTAACACTAAAGGGCAAATGCTTTTGGAATGTATTTTTACTTAATACCACATGCCAGTTCTTTAAGGGCTCAAACCATGGAGCTCCTACTTCTCAATGGAAATAAAAGTGATCTCACAAAATGCAGCATATTTCAATACATCCAACATTTCAGGTATATCTGCCTTAATGGAACAGTCACACAAACACCACATTCTTCGCTCTTTTATAGACATTGTGAAAGCAAGATAAGTGTCTGCCAAAGGTGATATCAAGAACAATGTAAGATATGGGCCATTAGAACAAAATATAATGTTATTATGTTTTGAATATTATGAATATTATTGCTGTGTATATGGCCTTGTTTTATGGAACATGTTTAGACATCCCCTTTCTTAATTGGTCATGTTTTGTCTTTAAGAATAACAGAAGCAAGAGCTGTGGACATAAATGTGCCAAATAACACCTTGAGGATTACAACCCCCACACCAAGAAGCACCCACAGCACTGGGCTACGGAGCTCTCTGGAGTGGTTGAGGAGTGTGATGGATGCATTGAAGTGTTTGTAAACTGTTCCTGACCGCACTGATGTTCTTGTGGAGATATGCATTCAAACCAAACCCTAACAGTAATGTTCCAATATTCTAGTCTACATTCATCCAAGTGAAAAACAGTACACAAATGCCCTTTTAATTCCACCCATTCAGATGAGCAGCTCCAAGTGTTTGCCCTGTTAAATATAATATTTTCTTAATTGTTTTAAATACCAAATGTCTTAACCATTTACCAAGTAATGACTAGGTCATGATTTTAAAAACTAATTCTCCATTAGCACTGGACTGACACAGACAAAGAAACGGTCTCTGCCCAATGAGATATGTACATTTTTATTCCCTGCTGATAACAAACCATTATTGCTATTTTTCCCTCAATATTTTATCTGTTCAAACAGAGAAAGATGTTTGTTGTTGCCTTGAAAGCAGCATCTGACACTGAAGAGAGAGAGAAGCATTTTCAGTCTGACTCAAGTAGAGCAATGACTCACACCATTCTGGCACAACACTAGAGAGTAACCAGCCACTGCCTGGGCCATTTAATGAATCCTAGCCAAAAAAAATCACACTTAAAGTGTCATTCGCAGTGACACAGCCATTCAAGCACCATCCTTTGCCACTCTCAAATGTTCTCCAGCACCCAGAACCTATTGTGTGTCAATTAGAACAAAGATTATGGAAGTTATTCATCATTTCAGGCCCTAGTGCACCCTGTTTAAACAAAACTTCTTCATTACCTTGATCGCTAGTCTTTTTTTTGTGTACCAAGCCAGAAATGATTTATTCATGAGTCTGTCTCAGAGCTGCAGAAATGAGACTCTCACAAAGAAATCTGATGCAACTTGTATGTTTTTGCTGGATGCCTGTAGTAGTTTAAAGGTTGTCTATAGTTTATTTTAGAAGCTATTTAAACAAGTGCTATCTCCATTTCAGTGTGTTTTTTATGTGAAGAAGATTGTTAGACGGCAAGCAAATAAATGTATTAAATTAATAAAAAATGTTCCGTTCCTTTCAAAGGTCACGATTTATAAATATAAATATGTGTGAGTAATCATTTTCCAGGTTCTCTTTGCTCCTTAGAACTGAAAAGGCTGCTGCTTTACTGTGCCTTTAAGACTGATGCAGGCAAATAAACTCTGTTCTGAGTGAACTCTGAACTGTGCGTCATTCAAAACAAATTCGGGGCTGAGACACACTTTATAGCTTCGGCTTACATACACAAGTCTGAACTGAATAAGGCTGGTTAGGATTTTTATTGCTGGTTAGGGTAAGCACACTCACTGTTGTGATATCACAGAAAATATATTATTATTATTTTATTATTATTATTATTTACACACAGACTTAGAGTATGTAGAGTGACAAATGTTCACTATAAAATAAATTATATTGTACCTTAAAACCATTACCAGGCTTCTTTAAAATTGCTTTGAGTTACTGAAAAATACTCTTTTTTTAGTGTTTTGCTTGGTCTTATTAGAAGTTCCCCAGCATTTAAAGGCACCCCAGTATCCGACATTTCAAGGCAAAACAGTGTTAAAATTAGTGTTTTTTATATTCAACATCGAACATTTTCAGTTTAATAATAAAAAAAGACCATTGGATTTTCTTTCAGTGGGGCCTTTAACTATCTTCATCATAATCCTCAACTGATGTTTGATCTTTAAGGATCTTATGTTGTTGCTGTGGCTTTTTATGCAGCTTAAATATATTTCTGCAAATATTCAGTTATTTACAACTAAAGTAAAAAAGGTCACATAATGCCCCCAATTTTTTAAATTTTTTTATCTGCTTTATCCAACATTAGATAGACTTTTACACTGTCCATTCCCAAATCTACAGCTTCCTTTCA
Organism: Hoplias malabaricus; assembly: GCF_029633855.1. Taxonomy (NCBI): domain Eukaryota; kingdom Metazoa; phylum Chordata; class Actinopteri; order Characiformes; family Erythrinidae; genus Hoplias; species Hoplias malabaricus. The sequence goes on along the minus strand of NC_089802.1, from coordinate 55,751,174 downwards.
AGCTCACTATCCATTCACATTCAGCCTTATTGCATGTTCATGAGTTCGGCATTTAAAAACCATCCATGTCCCAAGGTAAAGTCCACGTGTGATCCCGGATTCCCTCTTTGAAATGGTAATCTGGGCCTTATAAAAATGCACAACAGATGTGATGGTGGACGCTGCCGGACAGGTCACCTCCTGATGGCAGGACAGCAGCCAGGCTTTGAGAATGTGTAATGAGAGTATGTGGAAAGAGGGTGGAGTTGAGCCTCTTTTTATTTCAAATTCAAATGATCCCCTCCAGCCCAACACCTGGCACAGTCTAATGCATATTAAGAACTATTGAAAATATTCATACATTCCAAGACATAATATATTATGGTGGCATGAATGATCAGACCAATCAGATTTGAAACCCGAAAGCCGATTTCCGGCCTTCTTTCCTAATGCAGTCAAGGGCGGAGAGGCAGAATCCTGCTCATCCCAGTCCCTCCAGGAACCTTTAGTCATTTACAAACAATAAATATGTGCATTTTAAGGACCATAATCCAGGTCAGTGCACAGGTAAAGTTATGTCAGCTACATTCCCTGCATGCACAACCAGCACTTTTTTTTTGCATTCATTGCCTACTGTTTCTACAAACCACTTTTACTTTTTCATTTTTTTCACTCTGTACTCCAGCATTTATTTTTAAAAGTGTCCTCCAGCGATGTGCTCTAGAGTTGTGTGTCAGTGTGGAGTGGAGTCAGGGTCGTGGTCTTGTTAACAGCTTATTAGTCTCTGAGTGGGGGAGCTGGAATTTTCTCCAGAAGGAAGAGGAAACCACAGGGCATGTCTGTATCGCTGCAGGAGTTCACTTTGGAAAACACAGTTGAAGAGATCATACACTTAGCTCGGCTCCTCCAAATACACCATTCCTGTTCACGGACCGTGCATTGTTCACTATAGCGTAAGAAGAATTTGGACGCCTGCTTGTCCAGCATCAAACATGTTCAAACAGTTTGTCCCTTCCTTACTGCAGTGACAACCTTCAATCCCATTAAAAGGCATTACTCTACATGTTGCATCAGTTAGTCAGGTTCACGAAAGCCACTCAAACTCAGAGTTCCAGATTTTCAATGCAACATGCGTGAAAATGATATCTACTCAAATAAATAACAATTCTTTCCCCCTAGAGAAATCAATAAGCCTTGGTCTGAAAGGTTTCCCACTTGTAATAATCTAGTGAATCTCAGAAGACTGCAAAACAATCATTGTTAAAATAATTTGTAGAATCTACTTAAGTGGAAAGATATTTAAAGTAAATGCACGTGTGTAAAATAAACATCTACATTGAACTTTTATGATCTATTTTCCACAACTGTGTGAACTGCATTACAGCATGGCATGCAAATGGACTCTTGTGTAGCTATAAATAGCTATGTAACTTCAGGTTTTCCCTTTAAAACATGTCAAGTGGAATAATTCTCCTAGTTCCATCTAAGCATGGAGATGCTGGGGGCGGGTTTAGGTTTGTTTTCCAAAGTGTAATCCTCCCTGGCTAACTCTGGCACAAACTGCTGTGTAATGTATGGGAGGATTATTCTTTTAGAGAGTGAGCAAATGTCCCTCAGCCATCTCACTGGAGTGGAACACTAACAATTAACCGCTACTGTTTGGAAGAGAGGGCTCAGGCAGCTTTACATTGGAAGTAAGAGGGGGATGATGGGACTTTCTAAAACTCTGTTGTAGACTGAAAGCGCTGCAGTGAGGTGTGGAAGCTGAGAGTGAGACAGGAGGGTATTGGAGATATACAGCTGAATGCCTTGTGTTTTGTGCTGAGGTAGAACTGTGTCTGTAGATAAATGGAGGTGCTAACAAAAGGGCACAGACAAATTATTTTTGAGCAATTCATTGGAAAAACTGCAGCGGTGTTTCACTGACACGCACGACCCTTTCTGTTGCTCTTGTAAATGACATATTACTGACTAACTGCTTGACCATATCATGTCATGACACCTGAACTGGAAACAACTGCAGTTTCACAGCTATAATGTATCTTCACTACATTTACCAAGGTCCTCATCAAGGCTATGATTTCTTGGTTTGTTTCTTGAGTGAAAATATATAGAGATATAACTTGGGCTCATTATTTATTTCCTCTCTAGAGTTCTACTTATTCTGTTTGTCATTTTTAAATGACAGTTTTTTATTTATAATATTATTATATTATAGACACAAATGAAATACATTCATTCATTCATTCATGGTTAGAGGACTGGGCTTGGTACCGGAAGGTTTCCAGTTCGATCCCCGGACCGGCGGGAATATCCATGGCTGAAGTGCCCTTGAGCAAGGCACTGAACCAGCAAACACTCCCTGGGTGCCGGGTATGATGGCTGCCCACAACTCCGGGTGTGTGTCTATACCCCTAGGTCCCTAGTGTGTGTGTTTGTGTGTATGTGTGTGTGTGTGTGTGTGCACTGCTACAGATGGGTTAAATATGGAAGATGCATTTCATTGTACATTGTACAATGACAAATAATTGTACATTATTATTATTATTATTATTATTATTATTATTCCATTTCTGTTCATTGTCACAGTGAATCCGGAGCCTACCTGGAATCACTGGGCCCAAGGAAGGAGCACACACTGGACACGGCACCAGTCCATCACAGGACATCACACTCTCTCTCACACACACAACTGTGTGTTCAGCCAGTCCACCTACCAACATGTCTTTTTTGGACTGTGGGAGAAAACCAAAGTACCTGGAAATAATCCATGCTGACACAGGGAGAACACGCCAAACTCCTCCCAGACAGTGACCCAAGGTGGGGATTGAGAAGCCTGGAGCTGGGTGATCGTGGAGCTGTTACGCCACTGTGCTGCCTACAATTAAATGGAATGTAAAAATTTATGTTTTCTTAAAAATTTGTATCAATTAAAAAAAATATATCAAACCAAACTAATAAAAGTTTAATTTCTCCTGACCCCCACAGGCTAGACTGTAATATTACATTACACAATATTTACTCTAGCACAATGAAATTACTTATAGATGTAATAACATAAAACAACAAAAACAGTGAGATGTTGATACTGACCTTTGATTTTCTGTCATGCTGATAAAGGTGCAGGTTCCCACAATTCTGCACTACTCTTACAAATTAAATTGAAATTGATCCTGTAGAGCTCTCCTCAGAAGACTAGTCACTTCTCATTTATAAGGTGTATATTGTACCCTGCTACCCATGTTTTAGTATTGCCACTGTTCTAATGATCTCATTTTAGCTTCAAGAAAGTCTTGTCAATAAGCTGGTCATAAGGAAAAAAAGGGGAAGATGTGCAGCAATGTGCACCCCAGAAGCATAGAACATATAATATATAGAGTATATTTATAATACATTTAAGTTAACCTGAAACCAATTGAGGCGGCACAGTGGCACAGCAGATAGTGTCACAGTCACACAGCTCCAGGGACCTGGAGGTTGTGGGTTTGATTCCCGCTCCGGGTGACTGTCTGTGAGGAGTTGGTGTGTTCTCCCCGTGTCCGCGTGGGTTTGCTCTGGTTTCCTCCCACAGTCCAAAAACACACATTGGTAGGTGGATTGGTGACTCAAAAAAAAAGTGTCCGTGTGTGTGGCCCTGTGAAGGACTGGCGCCCCCTCCAGGGTGTATTTCTGCCTTGTGCCCAATGATTCCAGGTAGGCTCTGGACCCACTGCGACCCTGAACTGGATAAGCGGTTACAGATAATGAATGAATGAAACCAATTGAATATTTATGCTGAAAAGAAGATATTATATTTTGAGGTAACTTTTTTTTATTCCTTTACAAGTTACTTCTGAGCCTCTCTCTCTCGCTCGCTCTCAACTTGTTGAGCAAATCAGGATGGATTTTCCTTGGCGAAGTCAAACAGAGCTGTAATGAGTTCTGTAGTTAAGGCTCTCATTGAAATTAAAGGAGTATTGAGTTTTATTGGCAGAAAATCAGGAGTATGAAGTGAGACTGTGATTGAAGACATGCAGTGAATCTGGAACTCATAGCTTTGTGTTAAAGTCTCACTGTGGCTTTGTTTGATTGTGTCGATGAATTTCTTGACTCTGTCATCCATCATGTTTATGAGGTCATCATGCTCAATCGCTCTGCTCCCTCTTGGCTCCAGACAGAACTACAGTCCCTGTCTTGTCTCTCTTCTCCATTATCTTCCAGCCTCTCTTTCAAATGACTTTCATTTCGCCATGTCTGACCAATGCAATTTTTGACCAGTTGCCCCTCTTTTTGTTTCTCATTTCTTCCCAGGTCCATCGTATCTCAGTTTCCCACCAGCTCCTTTTCACTGTGCAGGTATTGTCTATCTTGAGCACAGAATAGATTTTTATTCTGATTAATGTACTACAGCAATGGTCAACACATTGGTTTATTGTGATCTCAATCATTTCAGTCAGTGAACTAAAAATAATTCATTGAACACATTGATATATTAAACATATATAGCATTGGAATTTGAAATCACTGATTGGTTCTAAACCTAGCTGCAGGCATGTTCATATTTGGTTTCAGTTTAATATTTAATATAGATTATTCTCAAACATTACGTTCATTATTAACTTGCTGTTTACGTTCTTTGAATAATAGTCATCATAATATAGTCATAATTCACATTATGTGAAACTGTTCATATTCATCATCATCATCATCTTATTTTCCGATTTTCCATTTCAGGGTCGCGGGCTGTTCAAATTTAAGAAGCTAATTATGCCATAAACAATAAAGGACAAATGTTCATATATACACAATGTAAAATGATTTCATGTTCAGTGAATTAAAGGCTACGTAAATTAATATTTAAAAATTATGAACACGTTGGACAGTTTATTTGAAATATATGCACGGTTATTTTTTTGTTAATGTGTCACTCATTTTGTTTCCCTTATTAAACATATCCTAGAAATGAATGCACATCTAATGGTTGCAGTCTGTCTTGGCACATCTGATAAAATGCGATTCTGAGCGGCATCATGTTGCAAATTAACAGCTACTCTTCAGGAAAGGTTTTGCTAAAGATATAGGTGTGAAGAAAGAAAGCATCTTTCTTTTTTATAGAAGTTTTGCTATGACTTAGTCAGTTTTTGGCGTTATAAAAAAAGCAGAAGTGTGAAGGCTAATACATTACATTTAATACAGTATAACAATAAAAGTCCAAAGTTTAAAAAGTTAAAGCGGTACAGTCTCTCTCTCTCTCTATCTCTCTCTCTCTCTCTCTCTCTCTCTCTCTCTCTCTCTCTCTCTCAAATAAAGTAAAGAGTGTTTACTGTATCTGGGTGCTGTATGTCTAAGGGAAGATAAATGACATCTTCTGCCTGCTAGATCAGTGGAGCTCAGGGGTCTCCTTCACTCATCCATTACTGTCAGTCTTCTTCGTATTCCCTCACCCTTTTCCCCACCTCCCTCTCATTTATTTCTCTTTATTAAGCCTTCACAGTTGAAAGATGCAAAGGGTCATACCCTCTCTCCTCCTCCCTGCAGTCTACATCCTTGACGTGTTCTTTACAACCGTGTGCTTCACTCTCACTTGTCAGATTCATGTCTCGGAACAGGGATGGTGATGCTTGTCTGTCTGACAATTTTGTCAATAAATAAACTCTTCTTTGTAGCCCTGTGTGGTTCACACTGGGAATCCCTGTCCAGCACAATAATCCTTACCTCAACTCATGCAAATCCAGCTCATGCAGGACATTTTAATTACTAAATGAGTTGGATCAAGTGTCTTTGGAATGGAAACACTGTTGGACAGTGGGTTGCCCAGGACTGAAATTAGTGCCATAGCAGAATCACTTTAAATCCTCTTTAGAAGTGCTCACATGTTTTGAATCACAGTTCATTCAAATAAGCTGGTGGCTGTGTACATTGTCTAGCTTCTGAAAAGAACAAATAGCAACTATTAAATGTATTAACATCACTTCTTCGATAAATTCATGGATATATATTTAAGAGCCCATATTATAATCATAATTAACCTTTTTTGTTCATCGGCTTCTTATTCGAATTTTCCGACTAAAACAACTACATGCTCCTGCAAGCACCCCACTGTGGGTACGCAATGGCCACAGTCCAGAGTCTGAGAACCACTGTGCTAAAGAACAAGCCCTTTTAGTGGATCTAGTTTTTTAATCTCAAAATAATTATGTTATTCTTGATAAGAAGATTAGAATACAGAAGAGTACCTTAGTAACTTTAGTGATTGACACTGAGTGTGGATTTGTTGTGTGTTATTTGATTAGTATCCCCATGCTGTCCCTCTTTTGCAATGCAAATTCACTTTCCTTGGTAAATTGGTCTGTGGTTTTCAAAATGTTTTTTTGGTTTGCCTTCACGGCCTCATTAGTAGTCCTTAGCTGGGGGTCCATCTTGCCTGACCTTCCTGTGTATTATCAGTGGACAATCACCGCCTCCCCCAACCACTCCATGCCTCTCTGTATTCAAGCTGCTTACCTTTCTGTCAATGCACTGATAACAGATCGACTTGTCCTGACAATGATGCTGGTCAACTGCTCTCCAGAGACACCCAAATGCCTTGTAAATCTCTTTAGAGCTCACCTGGCTTTGAGCATGTATCTGCACCTTGTTATTTACCGCTTCACTTTACAACCAGCACTGCATGTTCATGAATGAGTTGAAGCTGGGGTACATGACAGCATGCTAACAACTAGCACCTTTCTTAGCATGTGCTCTCTGAGGAGTTGGTGTGTTCTCCCAGTGTCTGCGTGGGTTTCCTCCGGGTGCTCCGGTTTCCTCCCACAGTCCAAAAACACACGTTGGTAGGTGGATTGGCAACTCAAAAGTGTCCGTAGGTGTGTGTGTGTCTGTGTTGCCCTGTGAAGGACTGGCGCCCCTTCCAGGGTGTATTCCTGCCTTGCGCCCAATGATTCCAGGTAGGTTCTGGACCCACCACGACCCTGAACAGGAGGTAGAAAATGAACAAATTAATGAATGAACAAGTGAATGAAGTAATGAGCTTGATTGTCTGAACAGACTTTTAAATTTGCAAACTGAAAACTGTATGAAATTGAATTTATCTTAAAGTAAAAAGAATATCCACTGTGCTAGTGGTGTGATGTCAAATCCAGCTATTAATTACAACAGTAAACACAAAAGAGTATGCAAGGGAAAGGAAAAGCTATTGTTACCAGTTACATGTACTCTGTTCCATTTCCTTCCAGTGGAGTATGAGATATGAGCTTATCAGCAGCTGCACCATGAAAGAGATGTTGTCAGTTTTATTTTGGTGAGGTTTGCTTTTTGTTTCTAGCTCCATCTTGTCATCGTGCTCTCGGTTTTGTTTACCTTTCATGAGAGGAGTGATTATAATGGATCCCCATTACTGACTGGCTCCTCTTGCAGACACAGTGAATATATATGTATGTATGGTTCTTGCATCCTGCATGCTGACAATTTGGATAAACAAATTAATGGTTATTATTTTTGTCTTGATGCCAGTGGTTATGCTCATTATGCACTGCTCCTTATTCTGTAAAATGATAATGCATGCAAACTTTTAAATGGCTGAGAGGCTATATGTTTCTTGTAATTTATTTTCACCCTGGGGCTCACTTGTGATGTTTGTTTGCTTTAACATGCATGAATAGCTTTTCTTTAATCATTTTTAACATCTCTTAATTTTGTTTTCGAAATAGACATGATGTTATTGTGTATTTAGAACTGAAATAATTCACATTTCATTCATAATTGTATTTTAAAAGATGTGAGAAACATTGAGCTTTTTCTGTCATAAAAATATGGATGCCATGCATTCTACAAATACAGCTATCATCAGTGTTCTCAGTTGAAAATCAAATTTCTTTTCAAACTGAGAATGTTTATTCATTCATTCATTATCTGTAAGCGCTTATCCAGTTCAGGGTCACGGTGTGTCCAGCGCCTACCCGGAATCACCGGGCGAAAGGCAGGAATACACCCTGTAGGAGCACCAGTCCTTCACAGGGCAACTGAGAATGTAATTAAAAACATTTTTAATACTTTAAAATACCTATGATGGCAGGGAAAATACAGAGAATGAATAAAAGCCACTGGTAAGCCTCAGGAAATGAACTTCTATGCAATCAGTACTTTTTCTAGATCAGGGTCACACAATTCAGGGTAGTTCAGGGTTGCGGTGAGTCCGGAGCCTACCCGGAATCATTGAGCGCAAGGCAGGAACACACCCTGGAGGGGGCGATACACACACTCACACACTCACACCTACGGACACTTTTGAGTCGCTAATCCACCTACCAACGTGTGTTTTTGGACTGTGGGAGGAAACCTACGCAGGGAGAACACACCAACTCCTCACAGACAGTCACCTGGAGCGTGTGAGACTGTGACACTACCTCCTGCGCCACCGTGCCTCCCTCATTCGTTTTAATATTATTTTTAATAACATCACTGTACACTTCATGTATGTGTATGCTCTCTAAAGTTTTAGAGCCACCTTGAAATAAGTTACCTCCTTACCTCTTTTTAACATTGGCAGAATAAGGCAAGTGTGGAGAAAATGCAAACGGCACAGCATCTCATGACTGAAACATGTATGTGAACTTACAGCTGCCAGTGGAACTGGCTCACTTGAGCTTACTGATGATGTGACTGCCAAGAGTAGCATCAGGAGGAATGTAATCATGCATGTAATGATTGTTTAAAGAAGCTCTCACTTTATTTCACATTTGAGCACATTTACCCCTCCTTGTGTATTAACTGATTTGTCTACATCACATTTCTGCCATCATTTTCAAAGAGAGTAAAACAACAACAACAACAACAAAGACCTCATTATTGTTACGATAATCAATATTTGCCTGTTTTGTTTCTGTCGATTCTAGCTTGTAGCAACAGGGACAGACACCCGAGAAAGGCCACTAACACAGCAGGTAATTATGTTTGTATGATTCAAACATGCAAAAGTACCGAGATGTTTTAGCCTCCTCAGATGTCTTTTCATGAACAGACATTTTTGATGGAGTTATTATGAAGAACATTTGTGCCTGAAGTAGCCAATGGGTGTGTGTGTAATGTTTAATATGAATGTGGCTATTGAATGAGTACAATTGAAATGGGAAGTGCTGTTATTTTAATTAAATTGAACAATGTCCTGAGTCAGTTGTTGTAACATGTGAAGTGCCTAGAAATCACCCTATACCTGTTTAAAAAGGTCCAAATGTGAATAAAGGTGAATTCCCCCTTTAAAGCCAAAATGTGGAATGTTCTTTACTGGCCAAGTCAATCACCCATCGCTACAAAGCATGCATTTCTCTAATCCGGGCCATTGTTGTCATGGCAGCACTATCTTGTGCCAATTGGATTATTCCCCTCTGTGCCCAATGAGTACAGTTTGTATGTGTGTGTGTGTGTGTGTGTGTGTGTATGTGTCTGTGTCTGCATGCATACGTCTTTGTCCTTGTTCCTTGTGGCCCCTGATACTGTCTGTGCACTACCTGGCTTGATGTTCATTTGTGTATCTGGCCTCTTAACACACAACATAATGCATTGTTCCACGTTGACACATAAGTGCTCTAGAAGTGCCTGTGTGATCTCTGAAAACAAAAAGCTCTCTGTTTCTCCATTTTCTCCTCCTCTCCCTCCCCTCATCTCTCACTCAGTCAAGGGAGAGCAATAAAGCTATCCTTCTCTCTCCAGCACTTGGCACAGTGAGAGTGTTTACCATATGCATGAAGGCACTGGCCACGAATCTAAAGAAGAAGGAGGTAGATAAATAAAGTATTTGGGCTTGCAGCCCCTAGAGAAACAAGGAAGAAAAGCTCGCTGATAGTGGCCAAAAAAGACCTGTATGCAAATGTAAAAAAAAAATTCCAAAGTGTGCCAGAGAAGACCAAATCCTACCTTCAGTACCACAGGTGTATCAGCAGCAGGGGGGGGGGGGGCTCCTTTAGATCTTCTGGAGTTCTGGTACTGTGTGGGGCAACCATCTTTTGTGCTTGAAAGGCTAACAAGAGTAGGCCTACATGTTCTGGAGAAGAAGATGCAAGTAACCATGCCAGCTTAGAGAAAGGTGGGCCAGGCAGCGATGCTACATCCATTAAAGCCCATCCAAAATGCAAATAGCAGTCTCTGACATGCCTACGCTTGCCTGTTAGAACAGTTACAGGGAGACATTTAAAATGGTTCCACTCAGAAATGCACTTGTAATGTATAAAAGCTTAGAAGGCTTAATACACTTCTTTACAGTTACAGTTTCAGTCACAGTGCCACAGTTCATATCTGTAAAAAGTGGGAGTTCTACCTTGTGTCTTCAACTTTCCACACCTCTTTCGTTCCAGGGCAACAGAGTTAAATCTCAAAATACACACAATACTCTAGTAATCACAAAAAATGACCACAAGCTCACTGTAATGCCTATTTTTACATTTCACGTGAGGTGAAATGGCTTGATTTTCTCATTGGCATTACGTGTTGTTACCCAGAGAAATGCACGAAATGTAACAAGGGCGCTCTGGGGCAACAGCACATGACCCTTACGTCACCATACCCAGTGCCAGGCATCGCGTAGAGGAATATATAAATTTGAGCTTCATGGTTCTGGGGTTGTGGTTTTAAACCCTGCCTCAGGTCACTGCCTGTGAGGAGGTTGGTGTGTTCTCCCTGTGCCTGCATGGGTTTCCTTCGGGTGCTCTGGTTTCCTCACACAGTCCAAAAAACACAAATTAATAAGTGGACTGACTATTCTAAAATTGTCCATAGGTGTGAGTGTATGAGTGAATATGTTTTGGCCTGGCTCCACGTCCAGGGTGTGTTCCTGCTTTGCACCCAGTGTTTTCAGGTTAGGCTCTGGACCCGCCAATGAATGAAAAAATGGAGTGGTGTTTTGAACCAGAACTAATCAACCAATATCAGTATCTGACCTCTCTAAATCTCTCATGGCTGAATGCCATGAAATCCCTCCAGACGATTTCCAAAATGTAATCTAAGGACCTTCCCAGAATAACAGAGGCTGTGCAGCAAAAGAGCACAAAAATCTCAAATAATACTCTTGTTTTCAGAAGAAATAAGAACAATTAGAAGAACAAAAAGACATTTTTTTGTTTGCCAGATAGCAAGTACAAATAACGTAAAATGACTGAGTGATATATAATTGAGAATGTTTGGATCTGTGGGAAGGTTCATAAATATTAAGAGTTGAAGGAAGCAAAAGTAGGGAAACACTTGAATTTCCAGGTGAGTTGTTTTACTGCAGACTTGTTGAAATCATTTCTTGTGCAGACTGAATTTTCTATTTATGTGCTCCAAGCACAGTCTAAACATTTTTTTATTTGAATAGATCTTGGTTCAAAAATAAAGCCCATCAGCTATGAACGCTACATAATCCTTCCTCTGTGCACTTTTGCCTTGTTTCACCTTATTGCCACTGGGCTCAGTTCTAATCTCCTTTGTTTTAATGCGGCGCTCTCTCACCCCCCTCTGAGGTAGCATGCTTCACACTCACCACACATTTTTTATTTTTATTTATATCACAAGATCTTCTTAAAAGTACCAACCAGTTTTGCTGTGCTAACCCCTGCAGGTACAACCGTAATTCAGTTTTTAATATATTTTCTTTTTCCATTACTGCTTCATGCAGTTTTCTTCCCCCTCATAACTCAGCAGTCAGGGGGTCCAAAAGTGTAGTGGGAAATATGTCCACTTCTGTTCCTCAGCAGAAAACAAAGCCAAGGTTTTGCATATAAATGTACAGGCTTTAATTCATTAAGCCACACACCTGTGATATTCACAGATATATATTCAAAACTCCACAGTGTACTTCAGTCCTACAGACGTATTACTATGTGATGCTTGGTTGTGAGTTTTAACCTGTCGATTTCATCAGGTCCCTCTGGGAATTTACCCTCCCATTGGAGAGGTCTCATTACACAGTAGTGCCTAATCTGACCCAATTAGGTTCCTGACATCTTCCTTTCCTTTGTCTCCTTTTTATACGCTGCTTTAACCTTCTAGGTCAAAGTTTTCACTGTTGAAACAAAAGCATGATGTATTTTAATAACAATTATTTCTCAGTGGTTTTTCTATGAAAGAAACAATGTGGAGTAAAGACTTTGTTAATTTAATCAGAAGTGAAAACAACAACTAAGGAACACTAGATATTATTTTTACTTTAAAATGGCACATTCAAAGCTGTCCAATTTAAGTTTTGTCCTGCATTTATTTCAGAACAACTGCAAGCGGAAGGGTGGCATGGTGGCGCAGCAGGTAGTGCCGCTGTCACACAGCTCCATGGTCCTGGTGTAGTGAGTTTGAGCCCAGCTCCGGGTGACTGTCTGTGAGTTACCTCTGGGTGTCCTCCCATGGTCCAAAAACACACATTTGTAGGTGGGATTTCTATCCATAGGTGTGTGACTACAGCTTTTGTATTTAGGGATTCTTGCTTTTATTTTTGCAAAGCAATCTGCAAGTATCTTTTTACCCCCTTCAAACATTATTATTATTTTGTCTTCTCAGAGTGTAAGGAGGAGAACACAAGTTCTATAAGCTACAAGACACCATAGCACCTCAGTGAATGGCCCAGAGTGTGTGAGAACATTTATGGCTTTTCTGGGGATCAAACTTGCAAATAAATGTAATGTTGTGCCCAGGCACGTGCTCTCATGCCTCCCTCATCTTCCCTGCCCAGCCTTGATATGTGCACAGTCATTTTTGGGGGCAAGTGCTCAAGCCAAAAAAATAAAGGACACCCATCGCCAAAATTATTCACAACATTAAAAAAAACATAGAAGGATATTTAATATTTACTTATTTTTGTTAAAACAATCAATAAAAGTCATGCATGGATGCCCTTTGTATGGAAAGGCAAGTGTTTTCAGTGGTTGTGACACCCAAAAAGTCGGGCCAGTAGCCACGTAATGTTTTCAACAACACTATAGTGTTAAGTGTTGTGGTTAATTTTGCACCAAACAACGCCAGGGATTGCACAAATACTGTCATTACCTGTCTGTCTGATGCTGTGGGTCAGAGAAATGTGTAGCAGCGGTTTGGCCTGGTGCTCCACACTGCATGAGTGCTAACCAGAGGAGGAGGAGGCGGAGGAGAAGGGAGGGGCAAAGCAGGAGCTTGTGGGCGCTGCGGATCAGATCGGGGCAGAATTCTCACAAGAACTTAAATAAATGCCTGTCAGATATCAAAACACTTTTGGGGGAAATTGATGACAGAGAGGGTAATTTAATTTTAAAATATTCATAAATTAAAAAAGAAATTGGGCTCCTACAGAAATGGCACTTTTCTTATCCAGGGCAAAAGAGCAGATGCTTGAATGCCTCTAGAAGTCCATCTGTGCACGTGTGTCCATAAAGACACCAACCAAACAGATAGAAGAGTAAAATGTAGACTTATACTTAAAATTTTATATAAATGTAATTCATTGTATAATGAGATACATTAGCAGGCAGGAAAGTGGAGCAAGTAGATATTTCTTTTCTCTGTCAATTTTCTGCAAAATCTAAAGTTGAGATTCATTATACATATATAACTGGGGCAGTTTACTGGCTTTTTGTGCTAGCGGTTCAGTGCTTACTAAGAGGACAAGGTCCCCAGAGGATTTAAACTATTCTAATTCTGCCTCCTTCCCTAAATCTAAAACAATGACACAAAACAAGCTTGCAAGTATCATTATGCATGCTAATGGGAAACTGAGAAACTAATATGCTTCAGAAATGTGATACATTTTGGCAGACATATTAATCTTGTTACAAAATGCCCTGGCTTACACCAGCTCTGCTTGCACCAGTGAATTACTACATTTTAGGTGTATTATTTATGCCAGAATTCATACCAGAAAGCATACATTCCATATATATATATGAAATATTTAGAATGTAACAATTCTTTGGAAGGTGTCTGCCCAGTGGGAGACTTGACACATTTGTTCCACACAATGGCTGAGGAGTGTTTCTCTAGACATCTGCCCTGTGAAACAGTTTGGACGTGGTAGCCGTGAAGAGCCATCTGCTGCTGGGATGTCTTCTGCTATTCTGCTAACTTGCAGAGCAACCAAGCAAAAAACAGGCACGACAAAGAAAGGCTTATGTGTCATGCTTCTAGACCACAGCTGAATATGTGCTCCTTTTTCCTGAGTAAGAACTCTTTTACAGTACTTCCAAATCCTTAGCATATCTTAAACAAGAGAATTTTCTTGAAAAAAGTCCTGACAAGTGAAATTATCTTCAGTCGTATCATCTAATATTTCACATTTGTAAAACTGTTTTTATTTTCTGTACCTGACCTGTAATTTTCTGTACCTGCCCTGACCTGCATTGGGCCAAATGATTCTGTGTACACTCTGGACCCACTGTGTCTCTGATCAGAATTAAGCAGTTAGAAAAGATGAATAAATGAATGTCTGAATATGATAAATATTAATTGCAAATATAGTGAGATAATTTCACAAGATTTGTTTACTTAGAAATACTATCTAATATTAGTAGCAGGTAGTGTTGCAGTCACATAGCTCCAGGGACCTGGAGGTTGTGGGTTCGATTCCTGCTCCGGGTGTCTGTGAGGAGTTTGGTGTGTTCTCCCCGTGTCCGTGTGGGTTTCCTCCTGGTGCTCTGGTTTCCTCCCACGGCCCAAAAACACAAGTTGGTAAATGGACTGACAGCTCAAAAGTGTCCCTAGGTGTGAGTGTATGCGTCATCCTGTGAAGGACCCCCTCAGGGTGTGTTCCTGCCCTGCACCCACTGTGACCCTGAACTGGATAAGCATTTACTGAATGAATGTTAATGGTATTGTGATAATTTTACAAAAATATTACATAAACCAACTAAATTAAAGATGATTTCATTTTTGCCAAAGCATATTTTGTTCAGTGTTACCATCACAAGAGCTTTCGGAATATTCGTTTAGGGGAAAAAAGAAAATAACCCCCATGTAAACCACAATATGTTTATCTGAATTCCAGCTTTCAATTTCAAAGGGTAGACTTTTGTAAGGTTAACAGTAAGACACACTTTACCCTCTGAAATCCTTCAGCTTCTGCCAAAGACATTGTTTTCTCTCTGGAATGGAGAATCTTCATAAATCATGTATTGAGAAGTTTTTTTTTTTTGTTCTTTGTAAGCTTGGCTAGAAGACATAGACTCATTTAAATTTGGTTATATTTAAAAGGGCAAGCATAGATTTACAAAGCATTTAGCACACATTCATGTTTCAATACGATTTACTATTTTAGTCTCACATGTTTTTGCAGACCGTTTGGCAGCCTGTTGCTGGGATGCTGGGGCTTTCAGTAAGTAGTGATGTTGGATTATGTCCTGGGATGTAAATCCACACTGGGACAGTTCATCTCATGACTAGCCTGAGGATGAAGTGCAGTACAGTCAAAAGTGGAGCATTTGAAACTTTGACCCCTGATGTCAGTCCATGTCTGGATGTTTGTGGGTTTTTTTTATTGTATTTGCAGAGCATAGTAGCTTTTAAGTACACCAGGTAGTTATTGTGTTATTTTTATTTGTATGTTATAAAAAAAAATATTCAATTACTACTTAAAATTTCCATCTGACCATCAATTAAGCTGTTAAACTGTTAAAAGTAATTCTTAGTGTGTCTTCTAGCATATGAACAACACTACACGAATATGTTAACCAAATTTTCACTGAATGGCTTCTTCAAGTCTGGCAGTAAGTCCGACTGGTTTCCAGTCAGAGTTGGACTCTGTCAGGGCTGCCCGTTGTCACCGGTTCTGTTCATAACTTTTATGGACAGAATTTCTCAGTGTAGTCAAGTGGTGGAAGGTGTCCGGTTTGGTGGTCTCAGGATTCCATGTTTGCGGATGATGTGGTCTTGTTGGATTCATCGAGCCGGGACCTCACGTTTGCAGCCGAGTGTGAAGCGGTAGGGATGAGGATCAGCACCTCCAAGTCCGAGTCCATGGTACTCAGTCGGAAAAAGGTGGAGTGCTCTCTCCAGGTTGGAAGTGAAATCCTGCCTCAAGTGGAGGAGTTTAAATACCTCGGGGTCTTGTTCACAAGTGAGGGAAATATGGAGCGTGAGATTGACAGGCGGATCGGTGCAGCGTCAGCAGTAATGCGGGCTCTGTACTGGTCCGTTGTGGTGAAGAGAGAGCTGAGCAGAAAATCAAAGCTCTCGATTTACCGTTCAATCTGCGTACCAACCCTCACCTATGGTCACGAGCTTTGGGTAGTGACCAAAAAAACGAGATCACAGGTACAAGCGGCTGAAATGAGTTTTCTCTGCAGGGTGTCTGGATTCTCCCTTAGAGACAGTGTTAGGAGCTCGGACATCCAGGAGAGACTCGGAGTGGAGCCGCTGCTCCTCCACGTCGAGAGGAGCCAGTTGAGGTGGTTCGGGCATCTGGTTCGGATGCCTCCTGGACACCTTCCTGGTGAGGTGTCCCGGGCATGTCCAACGGGGAGGAGGCCCTGGGGAAGACCCAGAACACGCTGGAGAGACTACATGTCTTGACTGGCCTGGGAACGCCTCGGAATACCCCCGGAGGACCTGGAATTAGTGGCTGGGGAGAGGGAGGTCTGGGTTTCTTTGCTCCGACTGCTTCCCCTGCGACCCGGACCTGGATTAGTGGTGGATAATGGATGGATGGATGGCTTCTTCAAGTCTTTCATCTTTAAAAGAAAAACAAGCTCCATTCTTGCTTCAAATTTTAAATAATGCTGTTGTTTCTGTCCATCCCTCCACTGTGAGAGCAATCATCAACAATTGTGTGAAAAGATGTAGGGTTGTCACAAAAGCCTTTTTTAAAAAAAAAAGAAAAAAGAAAACCTGCAAATTATGCAAATAAATGCCGGGTTCTCTTTGATTAGCACACTGAACCAAAAGCCCAGACCACAATATCATTGAAAGTTGTAAGAATTACTCTGATAATTGGGAAGCAGAAAATGCAGCCAACTTTGAATTTTCAACGTACACCTGGAGATGTGGAAAGATATCTCTTCAGATTTTTTTTGCGTACCTGAAAGCATAATTCAGTGCTTAAAGCTTGAATGGCTCCTCAGTGTTTGAAGCACAGGATAGAAATGTGACTCACCATTTACGTTACTGTTAATGTGCTAATTAATAAACACAGTCTAGGCCTGTCAGAAGCTTTCAGTGCTCTTATACTCCTCTTTGGCTTCATGCTTCGCTTGCTGCTGATTGCAGAAGAGCAGGCTATGATTGGAGTCCCTGTTCTCTGTGCAGGCTCTTTAGTATTAGACCTTTTATTTCACATTTCCATCACTTCTCTCTAAGGTCTGTGTCGTGAACTCCCCAGCGCCTCCTCCTGCTACTTCAAGCCATAATTAAGTGTCGACTCCAGACAATGGAAAACTCATAGCTCAGGGCCTAAGGAGCCCATGCTGTGCAAACGATGGCACCATTGAGCCTAAGAAACCTTATGGCAACCATGTGGTTGTACTTCTGCAGTAGCCTAGTTCTCTGTGAGATGAAACAGCCGGCACTATGCTAAGGTTCCCCACTTCTATCTCTGTTTCAAAAGAGAGGAAAAAAAATTAAATATCCAACAGGCAGCTGTGACCTAGAGCTGAAATATAACTAAATCAGGGCCCTATCTGTGAAATCAGCTTATGAGGACTTAGCACAGTTTACGCAGGTTGTGCAGATACCCATGGTGTTGCTGACAGACAAATGAGAGGTTATTCCACATGTGCAGAGAGTGAAGTGATGGGAATCCTTTCATGTGGCCACTTGTTATTCAGCTGCTATGTTACCATCTGGTTTGTTTTTTTTCATGTATGAGCTCCATATTTTGGACTGATTTTAGACAGCTTCCAGTCCTTTCATGAAGTTCAGATTGTGATAGTATACTCTTTTTTTAATCACTGACCCTACAAACATACAATTAAACCATTTTTCCAGAATTCACTTATTATTCTATAGTTCGTTTGAATAGTGAGATATGGTAAGAACAACCAAGGGTTGTAAGGTCTACATTTAATATATTACTGTAGTATTTACAATCCAAAACAGGCAGTTAGATGTGTTGTTTTATTTTTTATTTCAGAATACAATATAATCTGAAAACAATATTTGGTGTTAGAACAATATACATTTAATCTGAATATTGAATTAAATTTTAGGCCAAAACAAATCCAAACTATGATAAATATTTTTTACAACGTCTCAGGCAATGTATTTGTGTCCATTTCAAATATGAACTTTCTGTGAGGGAACTTTTAAAAATATGTGGCTCTTATTCTGCGTATCAATCTGCTCTGAATAATTTTGTTTACATCTTAATAAGGTAATTATTATCCAGATTTTTTTTAAAATCATCATTGGAATTCTACTTTAATAGTTAGAGACTTCAGGGAATCAGTTGTTCAGTTTGTTTATTATGGAATATTTTCACTTATGAGTGAAATTAAATAATGGCTTTTTAAAACATAGAGTTGTCTGGCCTTAATATGTCTACTTTAATTTCAATATAGGATTTGATGCTATTATTTTCAGAATCAGCTGTGATTTAATCCGGATTAGAGAGGGTGTGAAGCTGCCACATTACTCATGTTGTCATGGTAATGATAGCACTCTCCTGAAGCCCCAGCTGAAACAGTTTTTTTTTCCAAATATATTTTTGAACGGCAGAGACTAAAAAAAGGAAAACCGTGTTTGGCCCCAGGGCCAGCTGCCTCAAATTGGCACTGTGTAAAATCATGCTGTATAAGTTTGGAGTAGAGTGGCTTAGGCAAACAGACCCATTATTTGCATGCAGTGAGTGCACTGTACATGCGCAGTGGAGTATGGGCAGTCAAATAAATCATTCGCCTATGATGTGGCATTTATCAGCAGATAAGTCAGATGGATGTCTTCCATGGCAGGAAGGTAATCAAAGATTCGGTGACAAATGAAGACAGCAACAGGGCATCTTTACATAGATACTAGAGGACAATTACTGTAAACAAAGTGTAGAGTAAAATTTATTGTGACTGGATGATGGTAGTGCTGTAAATGAGGTCATAGACTATTTCTTGCATTTAGTCTTTTATTTCCTTCCATTACTCTACTCTGTTCTGCACAGTGGGATTTCTGTTGTTGTTGTTGGTTTCATCCTAAAGGAATTGCTATTTAGAGGTCATCCTTTGGGAAATGTTTTCTTGGATGTAAATTAAACCATGTCTGTTTCTGCAATTCCTGACCATATCACTGACTGCAAAAACTAGTACAAGCTTGGAGTTCAGTGTGTTTTTAGAAATGAAGGATCATAGTGTAGCTTTAATTCAGGGCTTTTTATTGAAGACATCACTGTAAAACTACAACATATATATAATGTATAGGAAATGAGTTTGTTTTAGACTTTTGTTTGAAAGCTTCTTTTGCACAAGGACCAATATCATACTGAATGTTATCTTAACTGGAAATGTCAGGCTAAAAATGATCTGCTTCAGAGGATTAACTGCTGTTCTTCATGATCACTAACTGCCAACTAATTTTGTTTTCATTAATTTGGTTTAGCTCACTTTAGACATGGACAATCAGGAGCCTGAATTATTAACCAAAGTTTATTATTCTTGTGCAATTTGCAGTGCTTTTTTTATTTGTGACAAATATTAAAATTGTGAAGAGCTGGATTATGTAAGAAGGGTACGGTGGAGCAGAAAGTAGTGTCGCAGTCACAGCTCCAGGGCCCTGAAGGTTGTGGGTTCTAGTCCCGCTCCGGGTGACTGGCTGTGAGGAGTTTGGTGTGTTGTCCGTGTGGGTTTCCTCCCACAGTCCAAAAACACACGTTGGTAGGTGGATCGGCGACTCAAAAGTGTCCGTAGGTGTGAGTGAATGTGTGTCTGTGTTGCCCTGTGAAAGATTGGCGCCCCCTCCAGGGTGTATTCCTGCCTTGTGCCCAATGATTCCAGGTAGGCTCTGGACCCACCGTGGCCCTGAAATGGATAAGCGCTTACAGATAATGAATGAATGGATTGTGTAAAGATCTCATAAACATATACACTTTCTAAAGTTGTAGCTGGTGTGGGCTTAAAGAGGACATGTCCCCTTTTTCATTCTCTGTGGCTGGTTTCTTCAGCTACTTGCACACAAAGCTGCACCTGGAACAAAACTAGGAAGCTTTGGAGAGCACCACTCAGCTTCGTGTTTTGTAAGCTGTAAAGATTGTGTTGTTCAGGAGGAGCTATTTTGAGTAACTTCCAACTAGGCGAATAGATTTTTTACTTTTACCTAGCCATAGTGTCTTGCCTTGTAGTTCTCAGTGGTTCTACATTGAGGTCACGGATGGATTGATTCCTATTCAGAGTTCAAAAAAAAGTTAAACATACTGGTTTGGGAGTATTTCTTCAGTGCATGGTGTCAGACGGAATGGAGCTGTTGATAAACAGTAGAGAGGAGGCAAAGATCTTTCTGATTTTAAGTTGCACAAGATTATCAAAGTGAAATATGCATGCAATTATAATAAACTTTCCAATCAAGGCTTAGGTCTTAGTTTGGCTCAGTTATAGCTTTGTGCATGTTATGAACCTCTCAGCACAAGTGTGTCTTTAATCGGGGAGCATGGTTGTGTCAAGGTTTGCTCTTGAACTGTACAATTCCCAGCGGCTGACTCGTCAACACTACCGCTTAAAGGGAACATACGATTTTAAGGAAATGCAGTTCTCTCCAGTTGTTTACATTCAGTACCTTTCTGTCTTTTAATGGGAACAATGTGTTTGAGGGGAGGGAAAAAAAGACTGTTGTTTGTCTATGGCTGGATTTTAACTTGTCTGTAAGTTTTTGTTCACTTTTTGAATAACCACAGAAACTCAGTTTTGTAGCACTGTCAGTAATGCAGATAGCCATGTCCAAAGTCTGGAGACATTTCCAGCTTAAATGATTTAAAACAGCAAAAATATGTCAATATTACCCACCTATGGAGCAGGAAGAGAGCAATATCCTCATCTCAGTTCATGCTTTTCAACATTTGGAGTTCTCTGTGTTGTTTAAAAAAATCTCGGGATTCCTCTGCCATAAGCCTAGCATTTTGGACTGAGAAAGGTTTTTTCTTTTACTCATTTACAGACACTGGGGCTTCATAAAAACATTAGACTGGATTTGAGAATGCAGACAGACTGGAAATGGTGACATAAATTCTGAATTTTATAAAAAGTGTTTATTGAGTACAATTGTGAAAGTTGCCTTTAAAGTTTGACTTTCAGCAGGTCAAACTGGCAGTTTCTCTTTCTCAAATGGTTATATGGGAGAGTGAAACAGGATCAGTGAGCAAGGCCAAATAACTTTAGAAAAAAAGCCCCAAAAAACACAACTTTAAACTACCAGCATTTGTGAGAAATGTCACACACAAAAAAAAAGGCCCAATGTTGCTTAAAATATGTAGACCTGGCAATGCTTATAATGGTAGTGGAGGCAGTGGCACAAACAACAGTGAGGCATAGGTAAGGGATAATGCAATCCTTCAAAGCCTAAAGAATAAATTACTTGTGTCTATAATTAACTCAATTTTATAAATGCATATTATGATTTATTATTTAAAACTATATTTTAATGTTGTTCCCAGGTAGGTATTATTCCCTCAGGATTTCCTGCCCCGAGAGTCAGCACTCCTCTCTGCCTCCAGGCACGAGTCATGTGTGCATGGTGAGGAGGGTGATACAGGCATTTCATTTGAATGAAATGATTGGACAGATTTTGTACTGTTCTGTGCCCTATATAGAAAATAATATTTTTATTTATGCTGTCAGAGCATTTGATTTACTGATTGCTATTGAGATGTAAAGATTATTTCAAGAAAGATAACAAAAGAGTGGGTTTTTTGTTTGTTTGTTTTAAAAAAAAAAACATTTTAACAGTTTAAACATCAATCTTTGTTAGTCTTTGTAAAATCTCTGGTGTGTTAACCTATATTTAAGCCTTATTTTATTTTCCAGTATTTTTGACATTTGCTTTACTTTTTTTTCTGAATGTGTTTTGACCACTGCTGAAACCTTGCTTCAATTATGACTACACTACATGTGCATCCAGACCCTGCATCTCAGTTGTCAGATTTTGTAGCAAAATGTGTTGTAATCATTCATTCGCTTAGTCATTCATTCATTTGTTCATTCAGCTTCTGAAAGTACTTCATTCTGTTCAGGGTCTTGGTGTGTCTGAAACCTACCTGAAATCATTTGGCAGGAGCACACTCTAAACAGGATGCCAGTCCATCTCAGAGCATCACTCATTGACAATTCTGCAGTCAATCCACCTATCAACATGCGGTTTTGGATTATGGAAGGAAACCGTTGTACCCAGAGGAAGCCTACGTTGTAGTTTTTGCTCAATAACCTGAATGTCTGAATGTGACATTTGACAGCAGAAATAGTATCTCAATTAAATGTTTATTTAATTTCATATAAGGATATATACAATTTTTTTAATAATACATTTTTTTATTATTTTTTTATTAAAAACCAATTAAAAATAATTTGAATGTTTTCTTTAAATTGAAAATCCTCTCACCTGACTGGCCTTTGGAGGAGCAGCTGCCTTTACAAAAACATTCTGATTATCCATCTACAGGTAGAAAAACAAAACTGAGTTGTGAATAAATATTAATTAGTTATTTACAGGTATCTGTAAAATACACAGTCATGCATGAACATTTTAACTGGCCTTTTCAGCAGGCTTACTTTACATTCATCCATAATCAGGTTCCTGTCTCACCCTTAGCCCTGTCTTATAATCAGTGTTCTCACCTGTGCCTCTGTGGTCCTGCCCTCTCGTTATCCTCGTTATATACGTGTTCCAGCATATAACTCCTAGTGTTCCTTTGTCTGGTGGTGTGTGTAGATTTCTGCTTCTGTGTTGATCATATGTTTGGTCCATGGTTTTTTTTTCTTCATTCATTCATTCATTATCTGTAACCGCTTATCCAGTTCAGGGTCGCGGTGGGTCCAGAGCCTACCTGGAATCATTGGGCGCAAGGCAGGAATACACCCTGGAGGGGGCGCCAGTCCTTCACAGGGCAACACACACACCTACGGACACTTTTTTTGAGTCACCTACCAATGTGTGTTTTTGGACTGTGGGAGGAAACCAGAGCAAACCCACCCGAACACGGGGAGAACACACCAACTCCTCACAGACAGTCACCCGGAGCGGGAATCGATCCCACAACCTCCAGGTCCCTGGAGCTGTGTGACTGTGACACTACCTGCCGCGCCACCGTGCCGCTTTTTTTTTTTTTATTTTATTTATTTTTTTTATTTTATTTTTTTTTGTTCAGTTTAGTCCAGCTTGTGTTTACTTTCATTGTTTGTTTTGTTTACCTTTGTTTGTTAATCAATTCCTTGCGTGTACGTCCTCCTCCTTGTTCTCTCTCAACCGTGACGATTTCAACTAGTTCGTCAGTGGCTTTTCATTTTTGTTAATTAAAGATTGTAACAGGTGTTCAATTAACGCTTTTTTTCTTGATTTTGTTTTGAAATGACATTCGCCGTCAGGAAACTCACTACACGTGTGTGTATTCCGTCAAGAAAGCAACCAATGGCCAATGGCGTCAAAGGAGTAACAGCAGCAGATCCCCCAGGTCCTAGTGGGCCCAAGTTTCAATACATTGTTAATACAGAGAGAGAGAAAACCATTGTTTAAAATGAAAGTATTTGGGGGGCTAAATAACAGGTCTAACGACATCCATGGCATTAACCTTTGCTTGTGTGTATCGACATTTTGCCCAGTCTGCAGTGTGTGTGAACTTTATTACTGTCACTGTTTAAAACTCCACTTTAAAGAAACTTATAAAGCTATTTAAAGTAGAATTATTGAACTAGCATGCTAATTTTGGGTTCATAATTTTATCTTATTCAGGCTTAATCTTATCACCTAATTTAATCACTCTGACATGCAAAATGCGACAAGCAGCATGCCATATGTTGATTAAAAAGTGTATTAATGTTATTGCATTCTCAGTTGGTAAACCCTCTGCAACTGTTGGAAAACCCAGGAACAAAAATACCAAATATTGCAGTGTTCCTTTAAACAAATTAAGATCTCCAAATTGACATTTTTAACCATAACCAAAACACTCAGCTGTTGTTGTTCTAATGGTTAGTCTTTTTAAAAATAACTTTAGCTGTTGTTTACATGTCTTAAGGAATCATATCAGTGTCAAGCCTTTCTTGACCTCATTTTCTATGTCTTGATCCCAATTCTGGGCCACGTGTTGGTCATCTAATCATGGGACTAAAGAAAAGCTGGAAGAAATTATCTGCCGCAAGGCTCTTTAGTCTGTTTCTAAGCTGTATGATAATCCCTCTCTGTATGAGAGCCATAACCCCATCTTCAACCTCGCTATAGGAAAAACGCTTCTTTAATTTGTCTTTGCATTTAAGATGCTTTGTCATTCTTGTTCATCTATTTTTATTCTGTTCATCTGTTTTATTCTATACTATCAGTCTTATGTGTTCTTAAATAGCAGACCTGAATAAGCAAGGCCTAAGATGAATGGAAGAAACTCTAAAGCCTTTGAAAAAGGTTTGATATTTTTTACTAACAATTTTTGCCTTTTTAAATTATGGAAATAAATACATATGATGTCATCACAACGCATCTTTACAGAAATAGTATCAGAACAGATAATGTGGATCACAAAGTGCCATGTGAGCAAGCCAAAGGCGATAAGGGCAAGAAAATTCCCTCGCGGCTAGAGGAAGTATCCTTGGGAAGAACCAAGACTCACAATGGGGACCCATTCTTCTCTGGTCATAATATGGACAGAATTGAACAGCATCACCAGTTAAGTCTGTCATTATGCTACAATGTACGTAGTAGATTATGTAAGGTAATAAGACAGTTTTACATCAATATACCGATATACACCAGTTCTGACTATATGCCTGTTGTATTAATCCTTGTTGAATTACAGCAAGATTGATTACTTTAGTGCTTGTCTTTATGTCCTCTTATACTTATGTCATTCTCATGAAGAAATCAAATATGATGGATAACATTTATCTTTTCCAGGGGTTTGGGAGTAGAAACCTAGTCAGTGTACCATGTCCAGAGCACTATATTTGGAGTTAACACCCTGATAAGTTTATACAGTTCAATATCCATCCAACACACATAACTTTCAATGACCTCTTCCAGACATTTTTTCCTTCCTTAATCATCATTCGTTTACATTTACAGAATTTAGCAGATGCTCTTATCCAAAGCGACTCACAAAACTGCTTAGTGTTCAGACAGAATGTGTATCCTGGCTAGTACATTTACTGGCAACCATCTCCATTCCAAGATCTCTGCTCATTCCCTGTCTGTATAAGACTCATTCAATTCTACTGCTACATCATTCACATTCTTTTTGCTGACTCAAGAACATCCTCTCTATCTCCTTCTCTAAGGCCACAGTAAGTGGTCTTTATAAGATGAATCATCACATTTCAGGGAGCACTTTGTATAAAGGGATTTCACCAGCACCCTCCACCACATACACCACATAGCTTTCTGAAAGGCACAGTAGCTTTATTTTGGTTTAAAGATAGCATCATTCCATGAGGCCATGTTGAAAGAGGTTAGTTGGTGTAGATATTGAAATAGATTTGAATGAAATGACACAGTGAAGTGTTCCAACAGCATGTGCTGCAATAGAGCGATGAGAGCTCCTCCTTTTTGCCTGTAAAAAGATTCCAGACAAACACACATGATACTCCTTCAGATTCCTCCTGTAGTTGCAGTTAACCACCTGATTAGAGCTTTGTAGTCTGGTTCACCCATGGCACAGAACCAATACTGCAACATAATTATGTTTCCTGAAAGTAAAGGGTACACACTGAATAGCTCCTTAACCAACAATATCATTTTATTTCTAAGAAATGAGTAGAAATATTGAGTTTTAAGTGGCTTTCTTGTGATTACACATCAGTCTCTTCTTTTGTGCATATACAATTTATATCCAAAATGTATCAACACTCTGTATTTAGTGAAAACTATTACATTCAAATGCAATATTTAGCTTGTGCAGATTGCTCATTAGTAAAGCTGCATAGTAAAAATGGCTTAATGCCCAACATGTGCTAGAGTGGGATAAATCTCCCCAACATTTGTCTATGGAGTAGTGGAACTGCATTCCCCAGAGAAATATAGCTCCATCCAGGATCAGTACCTCACTTCGCTGAAGTTCTTAAGGCTGAATCCCATTAAAGACAAACAGAAATGTGCCAACAACTTGTGTAACACCTGCCCAGAAGAATAGAGGTTGTCCCTGCAACATATGATGTTAAACTCCCTATTAATAATTTGTTTTTAGAAGAAAGATTGGATGAGCACATACCCACTAATTCTTGATTATACAGTGTTTAATTATCTGAAAATTAACTCTATCTCAAAGAAAATCCATATGCAGTTTTTTTAAAAAAGGAGCTAAACATAAAAATGGAGCCACTCTGAAGAAGGAATATCTGGCTGAGATGTAACTGATGGTTAGTTAAATACTTACGGCTTCTTGTTCTACTCATTCCTTTCTAGGGTGCATCCTTTTTAACAATTGTCCGAAGTAAAGAACCACAAAGAGAGAGTACAGTGGCAATATGTTGTTAAATGTTGTTATGTTGTTAAATATCCTTGTATATTTACGTATCAGGTCATATTCGTAAAGTTGTGGTCTTAACAAAGCCATGTAAAATCTCCTAAATGATGATTGTATAGAGAATGCCTAACATTTCAATAAACTCTTATAGATTTTATACATCATGGAAAGTTATGCACAATGTAAAGAGCAGTTTCTGTGTTTGAATGGTGCCAAATATTTCAATTAAACATCAAAATAAAATGGAGATGAGAATTATCCCTTTTTACAATTAAGAGCCTAAAAAATATTTACATAAATGTCCCTGGATCAGTGGTCCGAAATAGAACACAGCATTTGAGCTTTATCCTCTAAACAGTTAAACCTTGAGGAAACAATCTGACGCCTGATGTGAAATTATATCCAATATGCTGAGGAAATCTTCCCCTTATGATTTGTATTTAGACGAGTTGATTATCATTATGCATTATTGTGATGATGGGGAAGGTACCACAAGAACGGAGAGAATAGTCAACTTGTTAAACTGTGTGTGTGTGTGTGTGTAAGTGTGTGTGTGTGTGTGTGTGTGTGTATGTGCGTGTGTGTGCACAAACCTGTCTGTCTGTCTGTGTCCCTGTTTGTGTGTGCAGGTCCTGAGAAATGTGTCTTTAGATCACATTGTTGCTGTCTCAGATTTGATCTCAGAACTGATCTAAATAAAGCCGCACACTGGATGACATCAAATGTTTGTACAAATCCCTAGTTAAGCTTCCTGAGGCTGGATGAATATGACCCGATGTAACAGGCTTTTGCCACTGCATGTGCTGACACATTTGCACATAAGCTTCATTTTTTCATCTCCTTATGGCACCTGACTTTCATACAAACAAGTTAACCTCTCAATGTTAATATGTGTGTGTGTTTTGTGTGTGTGTGTGTGTGTGTGTGTGTGTGTGTGTGTGTGTGATGAAGGTGGGGTGGGGGGAGGTGTGTTGCTTAACTCATTTCCCTTTTGTTGTGTACGGATAAAGTTTGAAAGAAATACCAAATGTCCTCATTCACTATTGAACCAGACCTAGAGACTGAAAAAAAAAAAAAACAACAGGAGCATCTGGCTGAGACAATGGGAGGTTTTGGAATTTTAATGGACTGAAGAAAGCTTATGTGTGAAATTGCTTTGGATGCTTCAGAGACAAGGAACAAAGAACAAGCACAATGAATGTTCTGTTTTGGGTCGATTGTATTTATTAGATTAACTTAGAGTATTAAATGAATTGGGGTAGACTAATCAATTCAGCAGTGGCGTAACAATGCAATGAGCCAATGATTTTACAGTACTGGGTTCACAGTGTGTTTAGTGTTACCTTGATATTTTTCAACAAAATTTAAAGGAATGATGATTACTTTCAGGGTCACTGGTAGCAGGGCTAAGGAATTTGAAAGGATGTGCAGAGAGAGGAAATAAATGTAAATGTGCACATGACTGAGAAATGGCATGTATTGGTCTTGGTGATCAACTAGTTCAACACACTAGTGATCAACACACTCAGAAATAACTATACTGTTCAAGGTACAAATGATATTGAGGTTGAACATGGGTATCTGTATTATGAATAATATTTTTACCCCACTTTCACATTAAAAACACACTGTGTCCTCGTAACAATATTATCTTTATTCACTTTTTGACAACAGAGACCAACATATGCAGCATTATGCACACGAAGAGATATATAATCATTTCTTTCCCAAGTACTCTACACAAACACACTAAAGAGATAAGAAAAACATATGAATAATAATAACATAAAGGTTAAGATATTAAACAATTGCTGTTTTTAATCTTATTATTTTTAGTATGCATTGTCTGGCATAGCATACAATACATAAAAAGCACAGTAGCACTTCATTCATTCATTCATCCATTCATTCATTCATTGTCTGTAAACGCTTATCCAGTTCAGGGTGGCAGTGTATCAGGAGCCTACACTGAATCATTGGGCGCAAGGCAGGAACACACCCTGGAGGGGGCACCAGTCCTTCACAGGGCAACACACACACACCATTCACTCACACATTCACGCCTACGCACGCTTTTGAGTTACCAATCCACTTACCAACGTGTGTTTTTGGACTGTGGGAGGAAACCGGAGCACCTGGAGGAAACACACCAAACTCCTCACAGACAGTCTCCTGGAGTGGGACTTGAACTCACAACCTCCAGGACCCTGGAGCTGTGTGACTGCGACATTAATTGCTGCACCACCGTGCTGCGCATAACAGTACTTTACAAGTTTTAAAATGTAAAAATTTTAGCCTACTGTGATCTGGACATGTATTCAAATTGAAAATGTGTTAAATTCAGTTTTGTACCCTGGGAAGCTATAATCCTGGGTATTATTCTTTTTCTGATAGTTGCTCATTCTATGCTCATTTGTGCAGAAACAAGACAGATGAGAATGCAGGCTGTTGTATAATTTACAGACTTCATTCAGCTACTCTGGATATTCACTTCGAGATTCAGAGGCAGTTCATAACCTTTCATTGCTGCTGACTGACTGAGCACCTGTAGTCAATATTCATGGCTTGCTCCAAGCAAGACCTGGCCACTGCTTTTTTTCTGTTTGTGCACATCTTACCCCCCTGGGATGTTCTCTCCCCATCCCATGGGTTGATGTTTATTTCTAATTTTCTTTTTTATTTCATCCTATTTCTAAAACTCACATTTTGTCCATAGTTTAGTCATTGCTAATTCCACATATTAGCTTCCCTGTTAACAAATAATAACCTATTAACATCTATTGACCTTCTATTATGGTCCAATTCATAATGTTATACACTAAATGTTAAGAGGATTTCTCTTGCAGAAATGATACTCAGGGAACATAAAGCATTGTATGTACGAGGTTCTGTGCTGGTGTGCTGGTTAGGACATAATCAAGAGTCTGGGACTCTTCAAGGTTATGTATTTGCAACTTTAAATAATGTTTAATGCACATCCTAAAGGGGTCTTTTTCTTAGAAGTGTAGCTCCCTCAGTTATACCAAGCTAGGAGGGTGAGACAAGCACATGCTTACAAGCACATTTCCTTTTCAACTTCAGCTGACACAGTGCCATTAGACAGTTCAGTGTTCCTGGAGAACACCAACTACCCATATAAGTAATGCTAGTCTGTTGGGGAAATGGGTATTGAATTAGTGATCTCCTGATGGTAGTGCTGGTGTGTAGGTCACTCAGGAGTCCACTTACTTAAAGTCATTTTTCATGTGTTCTTCGTGTGCCAGTGCAAAATTGTCTGTGACAGAAAACAGGGCTATAATCGTGAAGTGTGTAAGTAACAGTGCTTAGGGATTATATATGATTTAAAGAAAGAGCAGTAACAATTTTGTTCACATTTATTAAAAGAAATTATTCTTTAATATGCATAATAATCACAGCACTATTTCAAATTCTAAAGATATTCAGCACAGTGAAGTTGCAAGGGAGAACAAATCATGTTTGGCAGGCGTTTGGCAAAAGCTCATTTCAAACACTTCTGGTTTTGGTGCAGGAAGCTTGAGAGATTATCAGTGTTGTAAATACAAACAATTCAAAATGGCCTTTGTACTCACTTAACACAAAGCATCCCACACATCATGATGTTAATCTGTCTGTTATGGCTTGTAATCCTAAATTAAAGCAGGCCTGTTTGCATGCCACAGGAGAGCAGTCTGGTTAAGAAGCCAGTTCAGAGCAAAATCTCATATTAAAAAGAAGGTTGAGGAGGAAACATTCTAGCATATCTTTTTTATTTTCTTGGCATATACTTATTTATTATATTTATACTTACAGGTATAGATACAGGTGCATGTCAATAAACTAGAATATCATCAAAAGGTTTTTTTTATTTTAGTAATTCAATTCATAAAGTGAAACTCATATATAGATGCATTACAAAGAGATTCAAGGCAAAGCATTTATTTCTTTTAATGTTGATGATTAGGGCTTACAGCCATTGAAAACACAAAAGACATTTTCTCAGAAAACTAGATTAATCAACACAAAACACATGCAAAGGTTTGCTAAGCCTTTAAAATGTTCCCTTAGTCTGGTTCAGTAGGCTACACAATCATGAGAGAAGACTGCTGACTTGACCGATGTCTAGAAGGCAGTCATTGACATCCTCCTGCTGTATCCAAGCATATGAATGGAAAGTTAAGTGGAAGGAAGACTGTGAAAGAAAAAGGTGCACAAGCAACAGGGACAACCACAGCTTTGAAAAGGTTTTCAAGAAAAGGCCATTCATAAAATTTGGGGGAGCTTCACAAGGTGTGGACTGCTGCTGGAGTCAGTGCTTTAAGAGCCACCACACACAGACGTATCCAGAACATGGACCACAACTGCTGTGTTCCTTGTCTCAGGCCACTCATGACCCAGAGACAACGCCAGAAGTGTCTTACCTGGGCCAAGGAGAAAAAAGACTGGTTTTGCTCAGTGGCCTTGTCTTCAGATTCATTTTATTTGGAAATCAAGGTCCCAGTGTCTGGTGGAAGAGTGGAGAGGCACATAATCCAAGCTGCTTGAGGTCTAATGTGCACTTTTTAGAGCACTTCCCTCTGCTGACAAGCTTTACAGAGATGTAGATTTCATTAACCAGCCAGGACTTGGCCCCTGTCCACACTGCCAAAAGTACTAATACCTGGTTTAATAACCACAGTATCACTGTGCTGGATTGGCCAGCAAACTCACGTGAGAAACTATGGGGTATTGTCAAGAGAAAGCTGAGAGACACCAGACTCAACAAAGCAGATGAGCTGAAGGCCGCTATCAAAGCAACCTGGGCTTCCATAACACCTCAGCAATGCCACAGGCTGATGGCCTCCATGCCACGCCGCATTGATGAAGTAATTCATGTATGAGGAGCCCTGAACCAATTATTGAGTGCATATATTGTACATACTATTCGGTAGGACAAGATTTCTATATTAAAAATCATTTTTTAATTGGTCTTATATAATATTCTAATTTTCGGAGACTTGGGCTTTCATTGGCTTTAGACATAATCATCAACATTAAAAAAATGCTTGATATAGATCACTCTGTTTGTAATGAATCTATATAATAAATGAGTTTCACTTTTGAATTGAATTGCTGAAATAAATTAACTTCTTGATGATATACTAATTTATTGAGATGCACCTGTATGAGCACTTGCCATTGGTGAAGATTTCTGTTGAAAACAGAAATTGCAAATGTTAAAAGGTACTAATGTCAAACCAGTAAACATCATTCATTCATACACTGTTTGAATTCAATAAACTTTACAACCTCACGTAATAAGCAGTATTAATGGTATAACAAAATTTTATTTCTTTTCACGGTAGACCATATAATTTCAACATGATGACACTGAAATATATTTTATTTATTATACTTGTCATTATTAGGTAGCACTATTGATGAATGTGTGAATAAAAAGTGGCCAGTACTTTACTGTATTGATTTTACACTGGAGCTTTAGACATCTCCCATAATTTACTGTGGGCTTCATAGTTGTAACACTGTAAAAAACAGAGTCCTCAGTATGTTGCTTATATGTTTTCAGGCAGTGCTATGAAAAGAAAGTCATTTTGATACTATATGTGTGAATTCTTAGACATATTAAACTAAAGAAAAAATAATTTTTATGTGAATAATATACATATCTGTCTATTTGCTTTGATAGTGTGGTAATTCAAGATCTAAATCATGTTTTACCTGAATTTGTTTAACTACATTTAAATCTGTGAATAGTTAAATCCTGCATTATGTTGTGTCCGGTGCCCGACATTTAAAAAAAGAGCCTATGTTCACAGTGAATAATAACACACAAGAAGGAATATAGCTATGATTTATTTATAATTCACATGATACGGTATGTGCCCCCACATATTACTTCTTAGGTGATTCTACGTATTCATCTGCGCAGTGAAAAACATCTAAATGCACAGAGGAACTGATTCACCGAATCTGAAATATGACAGTCATTGTCATGCTTGAGTGACAGCAGGAAATTACAGATGCTAAGAGAAGGAGTTGCACCAGGTGAAGGGTAATAGTAGTACTTGCACTTTCCAGTCTGATTGGCAGAGATAAAAGCATGCATATCTAGAAGGTCGGTCTTCACATATTCTATGAAAAGGGATTGAATGAAATACTATATTTCTCTTAAATCACAGGCCTATACAAACTCTACAGACTACACTCTTTTAATTATATATGGAAATATATTATTAAATCATATTGATAGGATTAGATGTACATTTCACATATACCATATCATCGCTCTCCCGTGAAAACCACATATCTCCAAAATGGTAGTTTTAAAGGAGGAAAAAAGCTTCTTTTTCAACGTAAGGCCATGTAAAAAAGATTTTGTTCCAAGTAATTGTGGAGTATTCTATTGGTCCATTCATCGTAATATTTTCACACAATATGAAGGACAGCTACTGTACTCATAGGTATATATCATATGTTTACATACACATAATCACATTGTCTATAAACATCCTCAGCCACATCCCTATGTACATTTATTTTGTGATTATTTTTTTGTTCTTGCTTAAAATTTTATTATTCTACTCAACGTTATTGTGAAAAACAAATTCAAATAGAAATTTACTGGAGAAAAGTAACAAACTGTTTTCTTTAGACATATTATATTTCATTTTTTTAAATGACATGTGCCATTTATACTGTGAGAAATGTTTATTGCAAACAGAAATTAATTTTAATGAAAAATTACAGTTTACCTTTCCAAAATGTACAATTGTACACATTTGAGAACAGTGCCAGTGCAGTGATATCTGTAATTGTGTGCACTTTTTTTTATCAGAAATCAGAATCAGAATCAGAAATACTTTATTGATCCCAGGGGGAAATTGCAATTATTATTACAGTAGCAACCAGTTGTAAAAGAATAAACACTCTAATAAAAAATTTAACACAAAAGGAAATTTACAATATGTACACATCTATAATAATAAATACAGATATACTGTATACAGCAGTAAGAGTACATATTACATATGGAGAATCTGTCCTGTATCATTTTTGCATTGGTATCTGTACTACACTTTACAACAAATTCATTCATTCATTATCTGTAACCGCTTATCCAATTCAGGGTCGCGGGGGTCCAGAGCCTACCTGGAATCATTGGGCGCAAGGCGGGAATACACCCTGGAGGGGGCGCCAGTCCTTCACAGGGCAACACAGACACATTCACTCACACATTCACTCACACCTACGGACACTTTTTGAGTTGCCAACCCACCTACCAACGTGTGTTTTTGGACTGTGGGAGGAAACCGGAGCACCCGGAGGAAACCCACGCGGACACGGGGAGAACACACCAACTCCTCACAGACAGTCACCCGGAGCAGGAATCGAACCCACAACCTCCAGGCCCCTGGAGCTGTGTGACTGCGACACTACCGTGCCGCCCACTTTACAACAAATGATTTTACTTTTTATACTTTATATGCACCACTTAGAATAATGCATTCTAATGTATTCTCATTCTAGTGAATAGAGGGAACTAGAAACAAATATAAGTGTATTCTAATATAAAATTTACATAGTTTTTGACTTCTCTTTACTTGCATGCAGCGGTGCTGATTTTGCATATGAATGTGACAACAATGTAGTAACATTCTCTCCTACATATTTGAATGAATTCACGCTCAAATCTCTATATTCAGTACAATATCTTATTGGCTGTAGGCCGAGTATTGACTAAATGTTTCTTTGCTTTTTGGGTCAGTGGCTTGGCAGCGAGCCTTTTCAGCTAGTTCTGCCTCTAAAGAGCAAGAAAGTGCTGATCAGCTCCTCTCTCTCAGTCACTCACTCTCTCTCTCTCTCTCTCTCTCTCTCTCTCTCACATGTTCTTTTGCATACTGTGCAGGAAATGGAGAGCATACTGCAGGAGCTTTTGATGAAGAAATATTGTGAAGGTGAAAAAGCTTAGAAGGCCATTTGAATGGAGTCATTAATAGTCTCCTACACCGATTTTGAATGTAAAAGATAAAATACAGACTAGATTCTGCTTCAGTAACATGGCACTGCCTTGAGTACTGTTCAAGAGACTTGCATGTGGAGGCATATTCATATTCACTATCAGTTTAAATATATGTTGTGTTTACGTTACAATTTTCGCACCATAGGTAAGGCAGTGATGTTTCTGAGTGTGTAAAAGCAGTCATTAAAAATAAATGATTTGAAAGTGCACCAGTGGGAGCTCCCATCAGATCAGTTCAGTGGTCCAAATTAAAAGTGTACAGAGGCTGTTTTCCATATGCCAAAGTGAAACAGGCACAATGTGAAACCTCAGGGGCCTCATTTAGAAAATGTTCATATTAACAGATTTGCTTTTAAAAGCACCATAAGTGAAAAGTCATTATTAATAGCGAGTTATAAGATGTGAAACATAATTCGTGTTAAAGAAATGTAAGGGTAAAAAAACCAACCTTTCCAGTCTTATACAGAAACTGCAGCAGCAGCAGTGTACTATGACTGCAGTGCATATATAATACATTTTTATGCAAAGGGAAGCTATGTAAAGTGAAATTCAGGTATGATTTATAAATGGATCCACAGGAAGTTCAGAATATTTGTATGTGTCTACCTGCATGCAGTGGCACTGCAAATGTGCGTGAACATTTTTCTAAGCTTCCAGTTCATGTGCCACCGATGGCTCTTGTCACCTCAAGAACGGTCCTTCTGCTCCAGTTCATTAAAACGCCCAAGCTGATGAAATCACACAAGGGGATAAATGCATGTATTTACACATAAGCACAGTTTTTTCAGTGACAGCACTTATCCCATCCTTATCTGTCTATAAACCTTTTATTTTCCATTTTACAAAACCTTTTATTTTGTATTCATTCAGCTTCAACCAGTTATATATGTTTTAGCCACGTGACTCACTGGTTTAGTCAATACCCAGAGAGGGACCTTTAAAAATACTCTGATGTGATACAAAAAAAAAAAAGTTGGGGCAGGTGTATGTGTTACACTAAGTACACAAATGGCTGCAGATTTGACTAAATTTTTGGCCAATGTTTTATCCAAGTCTTCAGCTGCACAACCGTATAGTCCCTTACTGTCATATATTGAGTATCACAATGCCCCACATTTCTCCAGTCAGAGAAAGGTCTGTACTGCAGGTAGGGCAGCCTCAAACTTGTCCTCTCTGGTTACATAGCCATGGCATAGTGAAATACAACCCTGAAAATAAAGGTTAGAATTTAGACTATGGGATAAACATTACAGAGAAGCTCAGACCCAGTGACATTTTGATATTTCTTAACTTGTACATATTGATAACTTGTACATATTGATTCAATGGTGCAAATGGTTTATTTACAATATGTTTGTCAAAGTATTCCTGAACTAATGTGGTGATGCTGAAGCATGCTGATTTTAAAGCAGTGCCATCTGGACTGAAGGTCATGGGCATTCTGTTTTCTGCCTTGCCCTTTGTGCAATTCCCTGAGATTCCATGAGACTTTTGATGCTGTAATGTACTGTAAAGTGTGAAATCCAAGTGAGAAATGTTGTTCTTAAGCTGTTGAAATGTTAAATAATCTATTCTTTCTCATTGAAGGGCTGAGTCTTTGCTGAATGCTCCTTTCATTTCAGTCTTTATTGCTTCAACTGTTTAAACATTTCACAATCTTAAATTACTCATGTCTCAAACATTGATGTAAGAGATGCCATGCATTCATTTCAAGATAAGGATATTTTTACAAAAAATAAAAAAAGCAGACAAAATATAGCAATAAAGCATTAAAGGTGAACTAGACAAATTCATTTATCTACTTCTAACTAATAAAATATAAAGAGCATGACAACTTTTTTTTAGCAATTATATCAGCCCAGTCACATTCTGTGCCTGAAAAAAAACCTGTTTGGAAAACTGCACTCTGGACTGCAGTGGCTGTTTCTATTGTTGTGGTCTGCATGCTTAGCCACTGCAGGTCACCTTGACTATATACTAATAATTTGGTCGGATTTGAGATGCACAATCTCTGGTGGCTAGGTCAGTGAACTATAATAACACAGACAGGTGCTTATGCTCGGGTGAAATTACCTAGTACATCTTTAAATATAGGTCAATACATATACAAATAGCTGCTATCTGTTTTTATTTGCATCTCTGATAGTGTATATTTAAATTTCAGTAATACCAACACAAGAGCATAAACACAAAATAAACAAAGATACATAAATACAGTTATAACTCTGAAACACAGTCCTTGGTGTTTTACAGAGTAAATCCTACCCTCTCTCAGATTATTTCTACCCCAGTATTTTCACTATACAGGTCACTCCGCCAGCTGCCTTGTGCATAGGCCTGCGGTTTTCGCGACTTTATTTTTTCCCACCCGTATTTGAACAACCACAGCCCCCTAGCACTAGGATTGGCAGGTAGTGCCCGCCTACTATTAGTGAGTGTGAGAACAAAAGGGCTGGGCTTAATGGAAAAAGGGGCGTGGTGAATGGGTATTACTGCAGGCTTATCTCCGCCTCCCGGACGGTGACATCATCAATTCAAATTGAGAGCCGTGGCGACTCCGGCAAGAGACAGCGGCGCGCACAGCGGCTCCGAGGGAGAGAAAGAGAAAGGGAGAGAGGGAGAGTGTCTGTTTCAGACGCAGTCTTTATATTCGTATTTTGTATGAGCACACGGACGTCCTCCTGAAGCATGTGGAAGGGAACAGGAAAGCTGCTGCTCTTACATTTGTTAGTCGCGGAGGCTCTTTACGTTAAAGGTGGGTGGTTATGGTCAGAAGTTGGGGGAGAATAACCGTCGCTGCGCGCGCACGGTGATAGAAGCACACTGCTTTTCTTGTCGATAGCTGACGATATGAAAATATGGCATTGTGTCGAGCAGGTGGCAGTAGTTTTCATGTCGGAATTTTAGCCAAAATCACTCGTTTTGCTGTTGGAAACGGCAAGGGTTTTGAGCAGAGAAACGACGGTTAAACGTACAGTAACAGCGTGTTACACATTCACGTGTGTGTGTGTGTGTACTGCTACCTCTAAAGGTGTGATAGTGTGACTGTTCGATAATTTACATGCAGTACAAAAGGTGAACCTCACAGGTTAGGCTGTCTGATATTTCCTTTTCAGTGTAGACTACTATGGTTTTAACGTCTTTAATTCTGACTAACCAGCTTGACCCCTTCGATTACGTTAGTTCATTACGTTAGAAAACAATACGCACATGCTCACGATAAAAGGGTAAATTCACCCAGTTTTCAACATTTCTGTTGAAACAAGTTGCTAAGATGTAAACAAAGTCATTTAAAGTAGTCTCATCTGAAATCTTTTACTCTGGAGGAACGTACACAGGACTGGACACAGAAATATTCAAGGGAACCAGACGTCTACAAATTTAAAATACAAAATGTTTGTTATATAAAAAATTGTACTTAATATGCCACCTAATCCCTGAGGTATATTTTTACATTTTACATTTCAGAGATTTTTTTTCCATGCACGGCAGAGTAATACATGAAGGAAGTTCAACCACAAAATACTCCCTAATGAGAACTTTAATTCGAAAACATCAGTATTTTACCTTTACAAACATTATAGAAACAAAGATAAATACATAATTGTGCCATTGTTTACATCTCAACTATTGAATTATTGAGTTTTTGCAAAATTTCAGTCTGTAGGAGGCTATTGGTTTTATAGTTGTGTTCTTCAAATGTTGCTCTCATTGTAGGTACCAAAATGGATTGTGAGACTGGGCAGTTTCAGTGCAACAATGGCAGGTGTATTCCCACACCATGGCGGTGTGATGATGATGATGACTGCTCTGACAACAGCGATGAAGAAAACTGTCGTAAGTCGTAAGCTTTTTCATTACCTCAACTAAAAGCTTCTCTGTGGTCCTGGCAGGGTAGATTTGTGGCATTGCTGTCTTCAGGAGTGGTACTGAGAAGCTGTTGTGTTGGTCGGCAGGGATAGAGGATGAAGGTACGTGGCTTACTGTTGAGAGCCACAGGCAGCATCCCTGTGAGTAGGAGGTTCCTGCTTAACTCCCCGGGGATGATATAATTAAACTTTTACAGAGTTGAAAAAATTGAATGTTGCAGAAGTGAATCAGCCTAAAGCATTTTCTCAAAACATTTCCTCTCTCGCTCCAGTCATAAAATATTTTGGTGTTTTTGTCAGACTGGGACAGTTTTCTTTCAAAGCATTCACACACTAAGCCCATTCACTTGCTGATGTCTCTAAAGGCAGAGCGTGGCACACTGATTTTAATACATGACTAGTATTATGTGTTGGCTATTGGCTGCCCACTGGGCCTGTTCCTCCTTGTGTACCAGCTGCCAACATTTGTCTTTTTTCCAGACACTCTGTGCTCTGACATGGGGAGCATGGACATGGCAGGGTGCCCTTCAGGTTCAGGTTTTTTGAATGCACCTGGCACACAGCTGGCACAGACTATGCTAGTTAACATGGAGCTGTGCGCGGTGTTACACTGTCTAACTGCCTAACCATATCTCCAGCAAGCAGGATGACTTTGGGGTCTGTCTCAGGTTTAGGGACAACCTCCTAGGTTGTTGGTGCCATGCAAACTCCCTTCTACAATGGATTATTTTACTGGAGAAATCAGATTAAAATAATTTTTCATGGATCATGTTTTCTGCATCGCTCTTAGACACATTCTGCTCAGAGAGAAGGAGGGATTCTTTTCTGGTTGCCCATAGAGACGGCTGTAGTAACACTTCAGGACGCATAGACATGCGCACACACACACAGTCGCTCCCTTTCTTTTTCTTTCTTCCTATTATTCCGTGCCATTATATATTTTTTTGCTACACTCTGATTACGCTGTGTTGTGTGTGAAGGACTTGTTTTCCTTTGGTATTGTTTCCTCATAGATAGTAGATTGTAGATATGTTTGAGGTAGCTTTTATTGTTTAAGAGAATATTGAATATATTGTTTTTTTGACTGGGTAAGTTTTTGTTTGAGGCCCAATTTATGGAGCATGAGCTCTTAGTAAGATTATGACTCAATATTTAGGAACAAGTAAATATCTGTTGGCATGTAGCTGTTTTATTTTAGGGTCACTGTGGCACTGAGTTGTTGTTTTTTTATTTTTCCTGGTGCTTGTTAGATTGTGAGAGTCTCGGTCAGGTGTGCTAGTATTTTTCTCCCTCTCTCTCTCTGCTCATGGCAGAGACGTGGAGATTTTAGATAATGGAGAGGACTCCAAACATTGAAAAGCAGAAACTGAGATGGAAATATTGCTCTATTCCTGCTCCATAGGTGGGTAATATTGAATTGTTTGCACTGTTTTGGATCACTTAAGGTGGAAATGTCTCCAAACTTGGGAGACAGCTAACTGCTTTACCAAAAGTACTACAAAAGTAAACACCCTGAGTTACAAATGAGTTTCTGTGGTAATTCAAACAGTGAGTAAACTTCAGCCACATGCAAACAAC
The DNA here is from genome assembly GCF_029633855.1 of Hoplias malabaricus. NCBI lineage: Eukaryota > Metazoa > Chordata > Actinopteri > Characiformes > Erythrinidae > Hoplias > Hoplias malabaricus. The sequence goes on along the minus strand of NC_089802.1, from coordinate 55,711,201 downwards.
AGCCATTCCAACTTAAAATATGTGGAGAAAACTGCTTTTCCTGACATTCATATACGTTCCATACAAAGATGCTTGATGCGAGATAGTTTGCCAAACAGTGTCACTTTAGTGTTGTGTTTATTAAATTATTATGTTATTAAGTTGTTAGGACAGTGCTGTCTAATGTAAGGTTAAATGAAAATTTCTGCCACTTTTTTCTTTTGAATAATCCACTTTTTAAATAGCAATATCACTATAAAACAGTAAATAGTTAAGCCCTAGGTGAGCAAGTAATTGTAGCTTTAATTGTTCAGTCGTATAGATGAAGCATCCCAACAGATGCTTCTCTGTTCTTGTAAGATAGACCACTACAAAAATATAATTTCTTTCTTTCTTTCTTAGTAAAATAGGACACATCCTCTAAGGTCAAAGGACAGAGACTTAATCAATTTCCTTTTCTACTGTGGAATGTTTATTGAACCATTGAAATAATGAGTTTAAGCACTGGACAGAGTGCTATGGAGAAACAGGAAAAGCAGGTTCAGAGCCAGCGAACCCCTCCACTGTTTGTGTCATGTATTGACATTGTACATGCAGAGCTCTTGTATTACATATTCGGCCATACTTTGTCTTAATTTAACCCAGTATTGAGCTCTAACAGAAATGGAAGAAAAAATGCAAATGGTTGTCTAGAATTAATTGTGTTACTTTATAGACAAGCGATCCTGTCCAACTCAGTTTCTCCCTTTTTCATTATTCATTGTCAGAAGATACTTATGCTAATACTAAATATATAGAGTTGAGAGTATGTGTATAAAAAAAAAATAAATAAATAAAGGACATTTGGCTAATTCCGCATCTAGCTATACTTCACTGTAAGCAGATCTTGTGCCTTATTACTTAGTCCTTTACTTAGCTAGTTTCATAAGTGAGTACATTAAGAAAACTCATTCAAAATCAGGAAAATAGTGCAAGGTTATGTTCAGATACTTCTTATACTGTGTTGGTTGATGTGTTTGTCATTTCTGAACCAGAGGCCCAGGCAATGCACTGCCTACCTTTTATAGCCATAATCCATTTAGTGTCTGTCCCTCTGTGGTGGTGAGTACGTTTCTGTGACGAAAAGTTATTTACATAATTTTCCACTAATCATAGATGAGGTTCATAAGGCAATCTGCGCCAGCTATGTTCCGATGGACAGGCTTGACTTGGACATATGTTATCTGGCTAAACTGAGATATCCTTCTTTGTAGTACACCCACCCCTCAGTTTGAAGTTTTGAAGTACTGTTTCTTTAGTTTAGCACTGGAGTTAAAGTGAACATTTCGGAACAATCTCTAGAAGGCAGTAGTCAGTAGTTCTGTAATAAATTCCAAAAATTTTTTCCAAAAGACATTCAGGGCCCTCTTTCACAAAGCAGGACTTTGTCATTAGCAATCTAACTTAAAGCTTAGTTCAATCTAACCCTCACAACAATGGGTCACATTTTACCAGGCTAAAACATTATGGCAACTTTTTCTACACCTCTAACCTGGACCAGGGTAAATTTATCTTAGGATTTTTGACAATACAAATGCTGTTGGATCAGTCAGGCGCAGCTTTCTGAAGGAAATTGACCCCCCTACTCACATTTCTCTACTTTATATCATCTGTTTTTTTTTTTTATCGTGGGCGCGAGATGTGGCTCCCTGGTTCTTCATCAAAGTGTTACACACTTATCAGTGTTGTTAGGGCACAGTATGACTTAACTGTTCACTATAAAATAAAAGAAATCATTTTATAAACAATTGGCCGTGTAGGTGTTATTTTATAAATATTTTTAATATATCAGTTACGTGGTGGGAAAACAGCCTTTTGAACAATAGCTTAAGCCACCATATACTTCCACCTTTAAATCATTTCTAATCTGTGGGGTTAGAATATAATAGTTTTAGAGTTACAGTCATCCACCACACCGGTCAAATAGTGGGAGCTTGTCTTTCCTCCAATAGTAACTGTGACCAAATTATGCCTTTTTTGAATTAGGGCACATTTATCAAGAGAAAATGTTCTGATGTTCTGCTCTTTCTCTGCTGAAACACACACACACACACACACACACACTAGCAAACAAACATTACAAACACCAAAGTAAATCTTGCCCTTTCTGAGAGCAAGTGACCGACTCTCTGACCAGCTATTGATTTGCATTTGGCTGTTATGGTGATTTATTGCAATCAGGATTTATGCAGTGTGTGTGTGTGTGTGTAAAAAAGAGGGATGGGGGTGGGGTGTAGATGGAGAGGGAGTGAGATTCAGAGGAAGAAGAGGGTGTGAGAGTGGTTTGTGTGTGAGATGTATGATTTCACAGGTTTTATAGTTCATTCTTGTCATAATGAGATACTTCCTCATATGGCAGCCTGGGTCTTTGTGCTGGTGCCTTGGGGGGATGCAGCGGCTGTAAGAGAGAGACGAACACAGACAGTGCCTCCAGCGCACTTACCAGCCATATGTGAAAGGCACTGGAGCTGCTGATAAAACCTGCATTTTGTTTCAATGCCCTCTCTCTTCTTTCACCCCCGTATTCCCTCACTGACAAGCTTTTTCTTCCTTACTTATCAAGGTAGGCAGAGTCCATTTGGGAGTAGACAGCACAACAGTGAGAATAAAGGTCTAGGGGTCTACATCTGTATATCTGTTGGAAGAAGCATAGGCTAGGTATTTTATCCCAGGTGTACAGTTCCTGTTAAGTTAATCCAAGTTCTGTTTGATCTGCCCTTGTGCTTGGCAAGGTATGAACGTCAAATCCATCCTGAGATTATAGAAAAATCTTAATGTAATGCTTTATTATTTATTTACCATAATCCATACTCTGAGGTCTGTTTGTCACTTGAATTTATTCCAAATCATGGCTCATGGATCTCTGTGATGTGCGTTAGCTTAATGTTTTATTCATGACTAGTACTTAAATTCCAGACTCTGTGTTTGTGCATGAGGTTTGTGTGAAGGGTATTTTATTCTGAAATGGCAGAAGACACTAAAATCCTTCTCATTAGTTATCAGCATCCTTTCAGTGTGGTTTAGCTCAGGCCTGCTGTGGGAAGATCTCTTCTATCCCAGCTGCTCAGCAGAGAGACAATTAATTTCCTTAAAAGAACGAGCTCAGTTCAGTCAGTTCCCTCTACTGCAAAAATAAGTCAATATTATCCACCTATGGAGCAGAAATAGTGCAATATCCACATTTCACTTCCTGCTTTTCTATGTTTTCTATGAGATGTCTTCATTGTCTAAAACCCCCAAATGCCTCTGCTCCCTGCAGAGAAAGAAAGCCTAGTATCCTGCACAGAGACTGTTTGTTTTTTTTTGTTTTTTTACCCATTTACAGACACAGGGGGTTCGTAAACACATTAGATAGATTTTGAGCATGCACCACTGCATGCTCAGATGGAAGAGACTAGAAATTATGATGTTGTGATGTTATGTTCTTGGCACTTTTCCTGTGGCTTTTTTATTGTTCATATCGATATTGGAATTGTATCCTGTTGACCAAAGTTAAGAAATATATTGTTATATAAATTTTGGCCATATCTTCCAGCTATAAGAGAAACCGTAATTCAGCAAAATACATTGATACACACTGGATAAAGATAACATATAATTAAAAAGGGGGGCTTCTTTTATATCCTGAGAGATAATCTGATATATATTTATTTGATTTCTCTTGTTCTAAAGCATTGTGTTTATTTACACTGTGCACACTAAGAAACTTTAATCAAGGAGTCAATTGTGGCAGTCAGCTCCAGAAAACTCTGAGACGTGTAACTAAATAAATGTAACAAAGCATAACCAGAGTACGAGCACAAGAACTTTTAACAAAAAAAAAAAAAAAACAGAACTACTCTGTGAAGTTGCGATCTTGAATAGTCGCATACATATTTTGACTTCATTTAGGTCGAGTTCATGGCAAAAAAAAATTTCTTTCTTATTTTGTGTTTATCTCACATAAATGGCATGCACTTCAGAAAAGTGTCTACAGTCACAGTGCTGGATTTGACTGTGCAAAGACGAAATGTAGAAAACATTAAATGTAAGTGTTCTCATTAAATATAGTGAAAATGAGAAAGTGAACCAAGGGAAAATGGCTAAAAACTTTGTGTTATTTTGAACTATGTACATCACAGATATTTTATTAAGACCACAGGGAACTGGTGTGTTACCCTGTGGAAAAAATGCTATAATATGTATCCTTTTAAGGCAGGATACTGTTTTACATTTACTTGGATAAACATAGCTAATTTTATTTTATGATCTATATTGTATACCCAAGTCTACAGTTTACTGCGATAGCCTGCCCCCAGCACAAATCCCAATCATCACCCATGAATGCAAATATATTATGCAGCTGTATTGTTATGCGGGCGGCACGGTGGCGCAGCAGGTAGTGTCGCAGTCACACAGCTCCAGGGGCCTAGAGGTTGTGGGTTCGATTCCCGCTCCGAGTGACTGTCTGTGAGGAGCTGGTGTGCACAAGGTATATTTGTGCAATGCGGAAGAGCAGGTCTTGGGCCAGGTGAATTGGGGAAAGCGTTTGAATGTGGATGATGACTAGTTTTATTCATGAGCAGTAAGAGGAGGCATGGTGCAAGGTTCACAGGCAAAATAAGGCCAATGCCTTCTAACTTCACCAAACCTAGTTGTAGAGTGTGTGGAGGTTGGCACACTGAAGCATATTCTATCTGCTTGTACGTTTAGTTTGTTGCAGGGTCTGTAAACATGGAGACATAATCAGGTGCTTAGGGTATTAGCATGTTTGTTGGACAGCAAACGCCTGAAGGTTAATGCATTGCCAAGTGGTTGTAGTAATAAAGTGATTGGGTTAGAGCAAGAGGGTAAAAATTTTCAGAAGCGTGTGCAGGGTTTAAATATTGGTAAATGGGGTGAAGGATGAGACTGAAAATTGCTGGTGGATGTAGGTAAATAAAAAAATACATGGTGTTGTACTCTGAAAGTAAGTGGATAGTTAATTTTTTTTTTTTTAAACAGTTCCATTTGAGAATGCAAATGTGGTAGCTGCATGTAAGACCAGTAGAAATAGGTGTTTGTGGATTTGTAGCCAAGTCTACTACAACTCTCCGTGTGCAGTTTGGCATCAGGAACCGAAAGCTAAGGGCAGCTGTGAAGGAGTTATTAGAAGTTGCCGAATAGTGTTGTCAGTGACTGTGGTTAAGGAGAGCACAGACTAGTTGAGGAAATTTACTTTAATTGTGTTTTAGGAATGTGGAAGACAGGCCAGGTGAATGGGATGCTGTGTGGTGTTATTGAGGCTGCCTGTGATGTATTACGTAAAGTTCACCTGGAACTGGTGGTGCTGAGCATGCATTAACCGTGCCAGTGTGGCTAGGTTTAGGCTTTGTCACCAGTTAAGCTGGTGTGGATATATAGTTGTTGATTTTTTTTTAGGGATATGGTAGGGCTCTTGTAGGAGGGTTAGTCTGGGAAGCCAGACCTTACTGTTGAGCTTTCAGGAGGTGTCCTGGGCGTAATTAGGTTAAACACTGATGAGGGGTGGTATCTACTTGATGACACCTGTAAAGAGCTAGCGACACAGTGGCGGAGTTGGCTACAAATGGGCTCGGCCCAATGAGTAACCTTTGGTGATAGGTGTAGCTGGTTGCTGATCAGATCCTAAGCAGCCACAGCAAACCAATTGGTTTGGGATAGGATTTAAATGCCCAAATGTACATAATTACAAGAATGTTGTGGTTGCAGGTAGGGCGAGAGTAGGGTATAACTATATGTTTGGAATAACTCCTTATTACAGAAATAGTGTACTGTATAGTGTACCAGCCACTTTGTAGTATTGCTCTGTCTGTCTGTGCTCTCCCTGTGCCTGAGTGGGTTTCCTCAGAGTGCTCTGGTTTCCTTCCACGTTCCTAAAATACATGTTGGTATGTGGATTGGCTACTCAAATGTGTCCATAGGAGTAAGTGTGTGAGTCAGTATAGTCCTGAGATAAACTGGTGTTCCTACCTTGCGGCCAGTGATTCCATGTAGGCTTCAAACCCACCGCAACCCTGAACTGGATAAGCAGTCACAGACAATGGGTGAATGAATGAATGAGTATTTATTGATATGCTTTTTAATTGCACGCTACAGTTGGGGGCTGGGAAGGGGCTGAAGGAGGATGGATGTTTTAATACTTCTATTGATGAAGACAAGACAATGCAAGAACTAGACAATGAATCTTCATATGGACACAGACCGTGTTCTTCTAAGAGACAGAGGGCTCATGGGGCTGTTTTTGTCCTTCAGAAACCCCTTCTTGCATTTATTTCTTGAGTGTGCATATATCTTGAGTTTATATATATATATGTATGTGTGTATGTGTGTGTGTGTGTGTGTGTGTGTGTGTGTGTGTGTGTGTGTGTGTGTGTGTGTGTGTGTGTGTGTGTGTGTGTGTGTGTGTGTGTGTGTGTGTGTGTGTGTGATCTCTTTCTCTCTTTCCTCCCAATCTCTTCTTTTTTTCTTTTTCTTCTGAGGCCCCCCTGCCTCCTCTCCCTCCTTTCTTTATTTTCGTGTCTAAGCGTTTCTCCTGTTTGCAAGCACACTGACACTTCCTCAATAGGCTTGTCTCCATGCAAGATTAGTGTGAGGCCCCTAGTTCCCAGTGTAACACTCATAGCTAACTTGAGATTTGGCTTTTATGTTTGTTTATTATTCACTTTTCATAGTTGTGTATGTATTTTATCATCTTTGCACTTGAGCTTGTCTGTGGAAACCTTTGTATTGTATCTCTGTTTATTTGTTTATTTATTTATTTATTTAGGGTGATGATTTGGTGTGGGAATAAGCCAAGTTTAAGCCAAATTCAAATGTATACAATACCTATTAACCTGCTTAAACCCAGCATAAATGTGCTATGTATTATAGGTTATGAATATCGGATTATTTTGAACTTGAAACATGTTTTTCAATCTTAGGATGCTCACTTATACTTATGCTTCTTTAATTTATTTTTATTTAAAGGAACAATATTTATTTTATTTTTTTTAATAAATTAGGGCTGGGCGATACTTCAAAAAATTTAAATCTTGATATATATATTTTTTATAAACAATTCTCGATTACGAATTGTTTCTTACATAATGCAACAGAAAAATCACTATTTAATTCACGGTTTTTATTAGAAGTGATTTTAAAGGTGCAAAATTCTAACAACACACATGTAACAAATATCAAATTTAGCAAATAAACAATTAATTCATTCATTCATTGTCTGAAACCGCATATCTAGTTCAGGGTCGTGGTGGGTCCAGAACCTACCCGGAATCACTGGGCACATGGAATCACTAGGCGCATACCACAACTAATGTAGAGTCTTGTGTTTCTGTTTGCTTTTAATTTATTCTTTTTTTTTTAACCTTGTAATTGTTTCAAAAATCTTGTTCTTCCTCCAAGTAACATGACACTGGGTGTAAAGAGTATTTCTGCTGAAACAGCAAGTGCAAAACTCCTTCAGTTATAAATAAATATAATTCATAGTTTATAATTTGTGTGCTAAGGTTTCATTCTCTGTTTCTCTCTTCTCTGCATTGTGTTGGTTCTGATATGCTTTCTCTAAGCTCGTTTGTTTTACAGATTTGCGCTTTAGATTTACATATTAAACCATTACACGACAAGTACATATCAGGTCTTAATGGAAAGCCCAGTTTCTCTATTTTACCCTAATGACAAGCAAACAGGTGATAAAGATGAAAAAGTTTTGCGTCGTGCCGTCAATGCTTCCTCTTCAAAACGCTGCAGATTTAGATCTGCAGATGCATTTTTTCTCTAATTTTAGAATGGTTTGTACTAGTCCATTTTAACACTAATTATCTTAAGTTCTACAACTAGTGCAATGATAATTTAATGCTTAAACAGATGTAGACACTTGGGCCAAGGCATTCATTCACCTTTAGGCTTTTGTTTCCATCATGTACGTTCCAATTGAGAACTTTTAAAGACAGAAAAAAAGCAAAAAACAAAATGTGCCTTATTTTAGAGGTAAACAATGTGTTATTGGGTGCTGAGAATAACACACTACCCATTTCTTTACATTTTCTGATTCACTAGGGTCTTCTAAGACAGCTTATAAAAAAAAACAAACAAACAAACAAAAAAAACAGTCCCAAAAGTCAAAGTGCCCAAAAGTTTAAAATAGTCTGTCACAAAACATAAATGTTTTATTTGGTTGTTCTGTGATAAAACAAGTAAATTAAAGTTTATTCTACAATATTTTGTCCCAGATGGTGTTCCATAGCGCTTTTCAGCCATAGGCATTCCTTTAATGTGCACCTCTGGAGCGCTTCTCCTGTTCCCAGGCTCTCCCTCCCACTCCTAGGACAAGAGAGTGAGTGATCTCGGCACATGACCTCTCTTTGTCTTTGTCTGTGTCCCTGCTATTGGTTTACAGAGGTGTCAATCACTTCCGACCCATCTGCTGAGAGCTGTGAGCGAATCCCTGTTAAGAGTGGCGTCCAAAAACGCACCCGTCCCCCAGGTAATTGGACCCCACTCACAGCCGGCAGCCGCTCATTGATCCACAGCTACACTGAATCTAAGAAGGAACGCCCTCAGCTTTAAACTCACTAAGACTTACGCAGGAGATTAAAAGCATGTTTACTGTGGCATGGTGAGCAAGAGATTATCTTTGGGAGCTTTTGATTTTTGAAGACAGAACCTTGTCTGAAATACACGTTTAATGGCATCCTGCTCCAGGTGTAAACTATCAGTACAGAACAGGGTGGGCCCACTAGAGTGCATTTCTGCACAAAGGGTTTAGAAAGTTTTTAATTTTTTTTCACTGTACATGACTGGGATCAGTGTGAAGGTCCGTGGGAGCCGGCGTTCATCCAATTGAGATATGTTTTCGTTCATAATGCGTGAAAATTTAATTAGCATTTATAGATGTTTTCAATCATAAAGTATGTAAACATATACAGTCTCGATTATTACACGTCGAACATGGTGTGAAAACCTAATTTGAATGAATAAATTAGTCGTGAAAATCGCCCAGCACTACTTTAAATTTCCTGCTTTAACATCCTTATGACCTGTACTAGGGAGAATAGAGCTTCAGTCGATGCTACTCCAGTCTCAGCACTGCAGAAAGTGCACTTTGTAATTTTGGATGAAGGTAGGAAACCCTCCTCCTTGATTTCAGGATAGTGCTGTAAAAGGTATTTACACTCTACAACGGTTGGGGAGTGCAAAAATACCTAATCTTACTCAGTGTTGCTTTAAGCACTATTTACTCTCATTAAATATTTGAAAAGCATACAGGTTGGAATAAACTAAATGAGTTTTCTGTTATCTTGTAGTTTCCAAATATATATATATATATGTTTTTTTACTTAATTGCAGTGTACACTTTGCAATTTTTGAACTTTGAAGACCTACTTTAATGGTACCTTTTGATGTTTGATTACTCACTTCTCTGTGCAATAATGTGTAGCTAAACAATAAATACAAAATGTTTTCACACACAAATAATATGTCCTCAAATTGAATGCCTTTGTTTGTGTTTCTTTTTGCTGCATTTTTGATCACTTTATCAAGATCTGGCTTTAAATATTTCCCAGGTGTTTCTGTCTATCAGACATATCCCTGAGAGGCACTAGGATAAGAACTATTTTGTGTGTGTGTGTGTGTGTGTGTGTGTGTGTGTGTGTGTGTGTGTGTGTGTGGGCAGAAGGTGAGTTTGTATTGGATAAGCAGGCCAGTTCCTGTACCTCTGATGTCTTTGTTGCCGTCACAAAATTCTGAACACAATCTGTAAGCACCATTTAGCATCCTTTGATTGGTCTCACTAGGGCTGTGTGTGTGTGTGTGTGTGTGTGTGTGTGTGTGTGTGTGTGTGTGTGTGTCACTGTCTCTGTGCGTGTGTGTTTCTCAGAACAGTGATGTGGATTGTGGGACAGCAGCCAGAGCAATGAAGGATATCTTACAGCCTAGCATGATTCAGCTCTACGCTCCATAGCTCCCTCTCTCTCCCCCATGCTTTTTTCCACCCTTTCCTTTTCCCTCTTTCTTTCTTACTTTCTTTTTTCTTTTTGCTGTATGAATGGCAATGGCATACTGGGAAACAGGATTATTAACAAATAGAGGAGCAGCCTATGGTTCAAATCACTTTCATTTTCAGCAAAAATGTTCACCAATATTCTTAGTCTGAAAGGGTGAGAACTGGATATTAAAAGTAACAGTTCAGTATGGGCATGGCTATTTAAATGTAGGAATATGTATTGGTTTCATAGGATAGTGGATAGTGGTTATTTATTTATTTATTTATTTATTTATTTATTTATTCATTCATTCATTCATTCATTCAGGCTGTATCCATAATTTGGGAGCTAGCATTCTCAAAGTATTAAGTCATTAAGTGTGGGCAGTATGGCCCTAAAATAATATCACAATATTTCAGTGTATTTTAGTGATAACAATATTTTTGGCGATATGAAAAAACACTGGAAATCATTTTATTCTTTTCAAGAACACACTATTTAAACAAAATAAATGTTATATTAATATTAATTGTATTAAATTAATAATATATTCATTTTTTATTTTAATCATAATTAATTACATTTTATTTTGTACAAATCTAAGAATTTCAAACATTCAGTAGAAACAACAAATGTGTAAACATTTGCTTGTTTTTTAAACAACTGTAACTTACCAAAATTGTGACATCATATAAAAATATTTAGAATATTGATATTTTCTATTCAACTTTTTTGATACGCTTGGTCTTAAATAATAAAAACCATGGATGTCCCCATATGCTTTTGGGAGGCAATTTGTAAGTATTACATAGCATTGCATTACACAGCATACATAGGGAACAAAGTCCCTGATGAACTAGGTGAGAACTTGTACAAGAGTCAGACAGTTGTCCAGCCAGGTTGAGTACATTCTGTTATGAGCCTGTATCGCTGTGTGCTTTAAATCCCATCATTTATGTGCATTAAAGGTTGGTGCATGCGTGTGAGGACATCAGCATCCACCCTCAGATTTAGCTCTGTGTCTCTGCGACTTTCCTTAGATACACATGTTCAGAGTGGAGAGTTTAGGTAGGTATGACTAGGCTATCCTTTCCCTTCTTTTTCCACACTACCAGCAGTGTCTTTTATAATACAGGGAATACTGTTTATATTTCTACAGTTTGCTATCTGGCAATTTGGCAATTTTTTATGTTGCAACAGCTGATACCAGAGAGGTGAAGAAACAAAGACACAAAAGTTTCTTAGGAGCTGTCAGACAGTGAGACTGAGCAAGCATGTGTAAATATGTCTGAGTGTGGTTCTGAATGAAAATGTGGGGGAATAATTGTCCATGTGTTGTTTTTTTTCTTTTCTTTCTTTCTTTCTTTCTTTCTTTCTTTGAAACCTTCTCTTAGCTCGGATGTTGTCAGTAAAACAGTGACCATCTCAGGAACGCCTTGTATTCATACATTTCACAATTCCTTTTTTGTTGTGTACTAGTCTAGACCTAAACAGGTTATTAACCTGAAGATTTTCTGTTGTTGGCTTTAGCTATGTTATATATTTATTTGTGTATTGTAAGTTTAGATCATTATAAAATATGATGGCAACAAATAAAAAAAATTGAATATATGGCCCTTTCTTCAGGGAAAAACCATTAGGCAAAATGTAGTTAAATATGGGTTCATATTTTATCCAACATCGAAACCTAGAACGTTTGTTTTTCTGGAGATGAGTTTTTTTTAGAGTAGATGTGTTTTTAAAAAAGGGTTTATTTATTATTATTTATGTATTTTATAGGCTTTCTATTAGTCTTTCTACTAGGTCTCTGGCACTCGTTTTCTTTCCAGTTCAGCATTGGTTTCGAGACAGTAGCAGTGTGTAGATCCACACAGGAACACAGTCTATTCCCTACATTTTGATGGGGAATCAGTGATATCTAACGGTGATGATCACTTTCAAATTATAGTATTTCTTTTCAGGTTTTTATTTTCTTGATTTTAATGCCATCTAAATATAAATATTTGTTGTAATACCATTTGAGTTATATTCTGAAACATGAAAAATCTTCCTATAGCATTTGCCATGCATGGCCTTAAGAGATATTATTCATTGGTTTAAAGAGCTTTTAACTAATTGTCGTTTTATTCACCATTTACATTTTTTGTTCTTCCATGGGCAACTATGTGGACTTAGCAAATGAGCAAGAGCTCCTGCACTAATTAAAATTCATCACAGTTACTCTAATTATTTTCCCTCCTGCTTCCTCTGCTGCTCATAAATATTAAAGCTTGCAAAATTTCCTCCTGTCAGAGAATGAGGGATTTTATTACAGCTCATTCTGTTTTAGTTGTCCTTTTTTGTCTGGTTGATGTAATTGTAGTAATTGATTCAAACTTCCAACTTGCTGAGTACATTGTCATCTATTTTGTATGGTGAAAAAAGCCTGCCATGCACAGCTCAGCAGGTGTCTTTGAGGAAGAGTGGAGGAGAGGATGATGAGGATTGTGAGGATGTAGCATGAACGAGAGTTGACAGAAAAATAGGCTGCCTTTTGGAAGGAAGATGAAACGTTCAGCGCAAACTGTCTCACTGCCAGCGAGAGTGGAATTCAACTCAAGCTTTAGTATGTAACATTAATTTAAGAAAACGAGCTGAAAGAGCTTTTTTTTAATGTGTCCACAACAAGATCAGACCATCAAAATCAAAGAAAATTTTCTTCAAATATTTATTTATATATTTAAAATGTTGTTTATTTTAAAATGTTTTTATTAAAATGACAATCCTATTTCTCTAGCATCATCAACAATAACATTAACAACAGCAAAATCCTCTTCACCGTGGTCGACACCAATGGCCCCTGAATTAGTAACAGCTGAAAGATGTTTGCATTCTTTTTTAACACTAAAATCCAGAATATCAGACAAGCGATTAGTACATCTACATCTATATCCAACAATGAGTCTGTACCCTCTCCATCACCTCATAAAAACTCCTTAGTTAAAATGTCAGAGTTCAGTACTGTTAATAATTAAATTTTAATTGACACAGTTAGTCATCTTAAACCATCCACTTGCAGTCTTGATACTCTACCAACCAAATTTTTAAAGAGTGTGTTTCACACTATAGCACCAGACATACTCCACATTGTAAACACTTCATTCATGTCGGGGGTCTTTCTGAGCTCACTAAAAACTGCAGTTGTAAAGCCTCTTCTAAAAAAGAAAAATTTATAATCATCTCAGATAAGTAACTACAGACTAATTTCTAATTTACCGTTCATTGGCAAAATCATTGAGAAAATAGTTTTCAGGAAAATCCCATGTTTCTTGTCCATAAACAGTAGCATAGACAAATTCCAGTCCAGGTTCTGGTCTAATCACAGCACTGAGAGCTCTAATCAAAGTAATTAATGACATTCGCTTAAATACGGAGGCTGGAATGGTATCTCTTCTATTACTTCTTGACCTTTGTGCTGCCTTTGATACCATTGACCATAAGATTCTTAGAGATAGACTCGCAAACTGGGTTGGATTCTCAGGAACAGTCCTGAAGTGGTTTGTTTTAATCATTTTTAATCATTTAATCCTTTTACTCTTTTTATGTAATTGTTTTATTGAAATTTTATGATTTTAATTCTGGCTTTTAATTTAATTTGTTTTTCCTTTAAAGCATGTTGAATTGCTTTTGTATTAGGTGCTCTAAAAATAAACTTGCCTTGCTTTGCCTTGATTTATTTATATTTATGTCAAACATTTCAAGCCAGGCATTTGATAGACTCATTTTAAACAGTGATTAAATAAATGACAACAATATCTGCAAAATGGCACAAACTAGCTCAAACATATTTGAGAATTAAGGTCTCCACTAGCGTGTGTATAAAAGGTGAAAATGCAACTTTATTTAAATTGTCTGGTCGTTCATTCAGTATTTTGTTTATTTATTTATTTACTTACGTCTGCTGGCTACAGGAAGTCACTGATTAATGTCTCGATTAATGTCTCACTATCTTAGATTAATTGTCTTATGCTTTGTTACAGGTAATGTCTGCATCACAAAAATCAGGCTAAATGGGGCTTAAACTGGGTTACAAACATACAGGTAAAGTTTAGAATCACTGGAGGAATCTATGAAACACTATTTTACATTCACCTTTCCCAAATGTAAAATAGCCTCTGTCAAGTGTCAGTCCTTGCTTTATGTGAGCAAGGAATGTCTTTTTGCACTTGAAGACATATTTTCTATTAATTCAGACACAGTCGTTCTTGGGGAAGATCTGATTTTTGTGACTCATGTGATACAGCAATACTGATAGAATAGTTAATATTGGATGAGCTACTTCAGATGGGCAGATGGAGGATTTTGACCCAGGGGACTGAGTGATATTAAGAGGCATGGTGGGCTAATTAAATTAAATTAATGCAAAGGCTTACAAACCACTTATTGAATTACCCACTGCAGTGACTAGAGGCAAAGCCATACTCTGAATTGTGCCTGATTCTGGGAGTCAGTGTTTTTGTAATGAAATTGATCCCTTTCACTCTCACCACACCTACATGGTAAACACAGCGGGATGTGGGTGTATGTGCTGGATGGAGTGCATGCTGGATAAGAGGATGTGATAGAGGAGAAGAGGTGTTTATTTAAAAGAGGCCTGTATGAGCCACGGTTCCAGGAATCTCACTGAACATTTTTGTAACAATGCCTTGAGACTCAGATCAATAGATAACACTTGTTGTGTGTATGCTGTAGAGATAGTGAAAAAAAAAGAACATTGATACTGCAATAAAAAACAAGCATGTATAAATAACATGCCAATTAGGCCTGTCGCGATAGTGATTTTATTTGTGATTGATATACTGTCCCAGACATAATGTCATTTTAAGGCTGTTTTCTATCACATTATAATATGAGCATAATAATGCAATTTCTAGCAACATTTAGCAAAATCATATAAAATATTCAGACATTTGAATAGGAATAAAATATATGTTTAAATAGCCTAAAAAAAAAAAAAAAATCAATAAACCACTGTATTAATACAAATTGACGTAAGTCCTCCAGAACAGAGCAAGCCGCTAAATTACTGGTGGTGTTCATTCTTATGGCGATATTGAGGTCTGCAAAAATTATTGAAGAAATGTCCATATATTGTACGATAAGTGAATAGTTTGATTATTGTGACAGGCCTAGCCACACTATGCATGCTTATTCCTGGCAGATGTTGTCAGAATGCCTACTGATGTTTTGTACTTCTGCAAAGCCTGTGTCCCGTGAGAACTGTTTGGGAAATGTTTTAGTCAGATATTTTAGGCTTGAGTTTTACGTTCTGAAATTTGAGTTTATAGTCCCCCTTTTTCCCATAGTGCACAGTGCCTTCTGCAACTTTTACTTCCAGGTTTTGTCTAAGGTTGTTTTGATTAAGAATTGGGGCAATGAGACAGCAAAGGTAATGTGGATTGAACTGTGGTGTGATGGATTGGCCAGATTCCTCACTGCACTCTTAGTCAGCTGACACTCTTGAGTGGATGAGGGAGTGAAAAAGTGAGAAACTAATGTGTTGAAATAAATAGGTGAGACTTGAGTAAAGTAAGGGTCAGTGAATGCCGTTATTTTCTGACGTATTAAACTGTCAGTCGTGGCCTGGGGGTAGCCACGAATTCACAGGTGCCACACCGGCTTGTGTGTGTTAAGAGAATGTCAATGATTTTGTAGTAAGACTTAGGATTGCACTGTTGTTATGAATGGGAGTGGTGAGAGCGAGAAATTGAGAATTGAGGATTGAGAAATTGCATGATTTGTGCAAAGACTTTCTGTGACATAAAATTTCTCTCTGTTGTGTTCTTAAAGCCTGGGAAATGATGGGCATTAATCCTGCCCTGTCTTTGTTTCGGAGCAGAGATCCAAATGGCCATTGATTGTGGATTGTAGTGTAGGGGTGTCGATGGGCAGTGACTGAGACCACATGCTGGTGCAGGGCCAGGGAGTCGATGGCTGGGCCTGGTGGACCGCTCGTTCTCTTCATTATTTCTCCAACTTCCTGCTGGGCTTAGCCCCGGTGTCAACACACACAGAAGGGGCTAGCCACTAATGAGACCCTTTGGGTTGAGGCTAATTACGACTACACTACACAAACACACAGAGAGGCACAGGCTGTCGTAAAACAACAGTATGACTATGATTGTGACTGCCCTGTGAGTCACAGAGACACAGAATAACAGCAGAGTCTGAACTTCTGGAAATCTGTGTTTGATATAAATACATGCATGTGGAGAGATGGGTGCTGTTTGGTGGAGGAAACAGTGTGGGAAAACAAAAGGAAAAGGATACTATCAAGTAGTGATGTGCATGAGAACATGTACTCAAGTACTTAAACACTCAAGGTCACCTTTATATACAGATTAGCAATTTAATTTAATGACAATATTGTGGTTTAATTGGACTGTAAAATATGACTGCCCTGTGATAGACTGGTGCCCCGTCCAGAGTGTGTTCTTTGTGCTCAGTGGTTTCAGGTAGGCTCCAGACCCACTGCGACCCTGAACTGGATAAGGCAATTACAGACAGTGAATGCATGAATAATGTAAAATATGCCCCCCCCCCTCTCCAGGATAATTGTAACACTATACTGAATATATTTTAGTAAGCAAATATCAAGTATGTGATTATAAAATCATTTGAAGAAATGTGCAGTCCACAGAGAATACTCGAAAGTGAATCAGCATTACGTTATTATTAAGATGGAACCTTAATAGTCTTTACATTCCTGAGCAGATCATGAAATTTGTGTGTGTGTGTGAATATGTGCATGCATGCTTTGTGTATTTCTGTATTTCCATATTTGTATTGGGTGATTTCAGGCTAATTAGCTCTTTGAGAATGGGCCGCTGTTGCAGTAAGTGAGTTTGTGTTCGTCTTTGTTTTGGGGAGGGGTTTCAAGAAGGGAGACAGATGTGCCATAATGAGCTGATGTTATAACATCACAGTGAAGTAGAAGGCTAATGAGGAAATAATTAGATTTCAGTTTCTAGTGTAGCATTCTTCTACTGTATCAGTATTCACATTGTGGATATTATAGAAATGCTTTGAGCATGCACATGCTCAGATACACACTTCGCTTCTCTCTGTTTTGTTCCTCTGTGTCACAGGTGGTTTGTGTAAAGTAGCATGAGTGAAAGCAGTGGGTGGGAGGGTGAAAGAGAGCAGGTGAGCAGAAAGAGAGCAGAGTGGGCTGATAGGTGGTGAAGAGAAAACGTGACGAGGGAAGCTCGTGTGTGCGGCAGGTGTGAGTTGAAAGCGAATGTGTTCTATTTTAAACAGGTTAGTGCACAGGGCATGGTGACGTTTACTGGGGCACCATTAGAACTGTTTTGGAATAGAGAGCAGTGGTGGGAGGATGGAGGAACAGAGGAGTAATGAGCATGTCTGACTCTGTGGAGGAGGGCTTTCTCTTCTCCTCTGATTTGTCCCTTAGTTCTGAGCTTACTCTTTCATCATCATTCATCTCCTCCTTCCTCCACCTTCTATAACTCCCATTATCATATACTCCTGTCCTTGTACGCTATTCCTCCAGTGTTAGCTAGGGATATCTATGGAAGTGCTCATGTTGTACTCCAATTTGCTTTCCAAATGCCATGATTCCTGTGCCCAGATTTATATTGGGCAGAATTACTTGTCTTTGCAAATAAGTGTCCTATGTTATACTTCAAAACATGAGTGCATTAGCAAAGGTGCATTTTTAAGTACATGGCAGAGATTGTAGAGTCAGCTGACTCTTATGCTGAATTAACTATTAATAATAATGCTAGTATAATAATGCTAGCTGATGTTAACTAGGGGTGCGGCACGGTGGCGCAGCAGGTAGTGTCGCAGTCACACAGCTCCAGGGACCTGGAGGTTGTGGGTTCGATTCCGGGTGACTGTCTGTGAGGAGTTGGTGTGTTCTCCCTGTGTCCGCGTGGGTTTCCTCCCACAGTCCAAAAACACACGGACTCAAAAGTGTCCGTAGGTGTGAGTGAATGTGTGTGTGTGTCTGTGTTGCCCTGTGAAGGACTGGCGCCCCCTCCAGGGTGTATTCCTGCCTTGCACTCAATGATTCCAGGTAGGCCCTGGACCCACCATGACCCTGAATTGGATAAGTGGTTACAGATAATGAATGAATGAATGTTAACTATTAGCGCTGGCTCATTATCTAATCCTAAGAAGTCTAATCCTCTTTATTATTCATTCAGTATGAAAATATATCCATTTTATTTGGTTCTTCCTCTTGCTTTTCCACTTTTCTTCTTCCTCTGCTGCTAAGTGTTGGTATTTCTAGATACCCTTTTGACAACTGTTTTTTTTTTTCTTCTAAACATGTTTCTTTTAACTAACATTTTATAGTAAATTAAGAAGATAAGAGTACTGAACACTGGATTGGTACTCTGTCAGAGACTGGGATCAATATCAGGAGAGAAAAAGTGAATAGAGCGGCCCTACTCTTTTCCTTTTGGGCAGGGAGCCATGCTGGGTTCTGGTGGTGTGGAGCCAAATGCTGCAGCGCTTCTTCAGAAAAAGAGAAAGTGGGATTGAAAGAACAACAAAAAAAAAGGACAGGGGGACAGGGAACAATTTGCTTCCTCTTTGTTGGTGGCGGACTTGGGATGCATGGCCTCTAGTGACCCAGATACACAACTCTTTCTCCATCATACTCCTCACCAGCCTGGGCACTGGTGTGCTTTAGTCAGGACAAGGGAGGGACATACGGGGAGGATTTAAACAAGACAAAAAGTGATGCTCTATAAACACTTGAGGAGTGTCGCTTCAGTTGGAAAGCTGCAATAAAGTGAACGGGGAGTTATTCTGTCTTTTTGTGCATGGCAGTCACCCACGCACACCTGTTTACATTCAACCTGGAAAGGCCCTTACTGTGCTCTGATCTATAACTTCTGTGCTTCCATCTGCTTCATGCTTTGTGTGTGTGTGTGTGTAATTTGTTTGTGCTGTGTTTCCATGGCTGGAGTGCTCTGTTCTTGGTGTATTGGTGCTTGGCTCTTAAATTTGGCTGGTTCTCATACATGGCCTATTCTTTTTCCTCCTCTTCCATTTCTTCCCATCCCTCTCTCCACTTCACTTCTCACAAACCCATCTGTCACTCTGAGAAAATGAGAGATATCCAGTGATACACACAGTTAGTTTAATCAGCCTTTATTGTGTGTGTGTGTGTGTGTGCGTGTGTGCCTGTGTGTGTGAACCTGTGCATGTGCTCCCATGCATGTGTAGGGCATGCTGAGTGAGAGAGGGATCTGAGCTCTACTCATCCATGCCAAACCTAGTCTTGTGTTTCACTCTGTGCAGCAGTGTAACTTTTGTACGCAGAACAGCTGGGTCTTTACTCCCCCCACAGCAGAGACATGTAGTGTAATATTACCACCTTCACCACAGTGACGTTCGCTGCATCTTTTTCTCAAGGTCTGACTGATATTGGCAGACCAGTTATATCTACTGACATTGACTTCCCATCAATATGAAATATCAGTGAAAATGCTTGCTGATAATGAACCAGTTATCAGTTCATCCCTGTACATTTCAGCAATAAACACAATCATGGTTACAATAGCAAAAATATGTCCAAAATGTCATGTCCTGATTTTTAGCACACTGTTCAAAAATTAAGGCATACCCTGCCTTTTTTATATGTCAGGATATATGATAGATCTATGACTTCAGATCTGGAAGTCACGTATTAGTAAGGAAAATAAAGATGGTTATGGTGTTTTTCCACAAGTGTCCACTACAGAACCAGGCCCTCAACTTTACTGAATATGTGTGGGGGGTTATAGATGTTTAGAAGAAAAATTCGACCATATTTTAAGAGTAGCTAGATTTGTCTTTTAATTAATTAATAAAAAACAATGGTATACAGAGTGAATTCCCCAGTTCGAGGGGAATATGAATATTATTTAGGATGCGTGTTTATGCTTTATAATTTGAGTTTATTTCATATGAGAGTTAGTGAGAGAATATTTCATCAATTAATATCAGTATCTGTGAACTGTAATATCAGTTATCAGCCACATAACAGAATACGATTTGTACTCTTGTGTGCTTGTTTGTTGGAAAGATGCCTGATACTGTTGGGAAATCAGTTTTATTTTAATTGTGGAGATTTGTGTCAGATTGGATTGGGTTGTGCTGATCCAGCTGACATGTGTTTGGTTTTTCACAGAGTGGTGGACTGCGTGTGCATATTTGAGCCTCTAATCATCAAAGCTTCAGAGAGGAGGGGGTGGGGTGGTCGCATGTGTGTCAGCTGGACAAGCCACGATAAGCATTATATGTGCACTACTATGTTATTTATGGTAAAGGTTGTGCTCACATATACTCTCACATGCACATATTATGTGAACATTAAAGTCCTGCAGTACATTAAAAGCAAATCTGTGGCTAACACGGATGATCAGACACAAAGACCCAAATACGCGTAAGAATACCCAGTTATCCAGATCCATGTACACGTGCCAAATATGGATTGGCAAGAAAGCACATTGCACATGCAGTCACATACTCACTCATATTCCAACTCACTCTTATACCAGCCAATGAAAAAACAGCACTGAACATAAAGTGTAATGCTTTGTAATCCCAGTTTTGTGGTGATTATGAGCAAATGGCTTTTTTTTCTTTTCAGTGTCTCTTCTCTCATAAAGGATGACTGAGTATTAGCATGTTCCCTTAGCTTCTGCATTTGCAGATGGGGTACTGGGGGTGGTGGGGAGGAAACTGAGGTTAGCCACTTTGGGTTTAATTATTGATAATTGAGAAGAATGCAAATGACTCGGCTCCAATCCAATATGCCAGCAGTAACATAATCCTTCTTGTCTAAGACATACACACACACACACAAGCCTTAGACCTTCAGGGGGTCATATCTAAGTATGTGTCTTGCATTTTTAGCTGTCTATAACTTTAGGCACAAACGTCCTTCTTTTTCCTTCATTCCTTCCTTCTTTCCTTTCCAGTTATTTTTTTTTTATTCTGCTTCTTTTCTTAATAATTTTCTAACTTTTTTCCTTCTTTCTTTCCTTCCTTCTTCTATTATGTTCTTTCCTCCCTTTTTTCATCATCCCTTCCTTCCTTTATTTCATCATTTTTTTCATCCCTTTCCTTACTTTACAGGGTTTTGGCAGTGGCTAATCCTCTAAATGAATTGACAAATCAACAAATCAAACCAGCTTATGAAGAGCCGGAGTTCACAAGCTAACAGCCTGCCGAGTGATGTCATGGAAATTTGTTTTACAAGAAAAGAAAGAAAATTGCACTAAATGTATCTGATATCGGATCTGTGCCATCTCTAATATGCATGCTTGATTAGGCACATGCTTGCATATTCACATGCACACACAGGAACACATGGTTTGTTTTCAGTTTTACCCCCTTCAGTGTTTCCCCCTCACTGCCATCTTTGAACACTTTCAGTCTCATTGATCATCTATGGTAGGCCTCTCTGCTTCACCAGGTGTGACACTGCATATTAATGGCAGCTTTTAAATTCTCCAATGCGTATTCTAGCACACACACTCATGCTCATTGCAGCATTGGCTGTAGCTCTTGAGAGTAGTGCCAGGTGAAGCGCAGGCAGAACCACTATTTGCCATGGCACACATCAGCAAAAAGAGATAAAGCAGATGCAAACATTTACATTCCTGTGTTGTAGTTCTACCAGACGGGCTTTTTTTTTCCCAACCTCCCTTTTTGATTTCATCTCTCAGTGATCTCTCATTAAGTCTTAATCCTACATGGGCCCCTTTGTGTGATCCTCTGCTCATTGTGCGTGATACATGTGTCCCACGCAGCCTTATGGTGCTGCCATACATTGGAATCCCAGCTTAATATGCGGAGATAAAGTCTCTTTATCATGCATCAACATTCAGTGCATGTCAGAGTGTGTTGGCACTTTGTTATAAATGCTTTATAGATGACCAGGCTAAAACAAGTCCAAAGCATTTCCTTCAGTTCTGCAATCAACTCATCAGTTAGTCATCATTATCAGTTTTGTGCCAGATCATGATATAAATCATTCTACAACACAAAAATTTAATCATCGTATCTTGTCTTTAAACAAGCCAAGGGTGTAACTCTAACAATGCATATTACATAGTAATGGTTGAGTTGGTTTACATGTAGTAAGTCTATTAAATTTACTTGATTAATGAAGATATCTTAATAAAAAAAAATGTTAAAAAGGCTTTATGTTTGTCCAGAAAAAATTATCTTGGACTCAAAAAATACAAAAAATATCTTAGTATTGTTATGCATGGTTTCTCATGAGTTCTGCTGATTTTTCTTAAACACTTCTGCATGATTAAATGGTTAAGATGTAATTAAAGTCATTCAGAGTGGTCTGATGTGAAGTGCTACACTCTAAAACATTTACCAGTCACAATTGTTCACAGCTGTGGTGATGGGACCCAGTCGTTTGAAGAGCGTTTTTCACAGTTTTATCATAGAATACTGATATGCAACTTGAAACATGAGATGTTGTCTGCTATAGTATTGTAATAGTTATTTTCCTTCAAAATGTATGTGCAGGGAGTTGTAAGGCAAATTATGACTTAGAAAGGAATAATTTATTTTAAATTTTATAAAAAATCTATGAAAACCCCCTTTGTTTTATGGATATAATGATTGGATTTTAATTGTAATTACTAGATTATAAACCAAATGACTTAAGTGTTACTTGATAAATAGTGCATTCAAGAGACCATGATAATATATGACAAGGCTATGTGTTTTTATGCGCTTGCATCAAAGCTAAAAACCAGTTAAGTATGGTTATATTAGCTTGCCCAGGATAGCTAGATGTTAGAGGCAAACAGCCTTCAACTGCCTGTGGCAGCTCATATGTATTTTTGGCACAGATCAGGCCCAAAGCAATGGGAAAGGAGCATGATGCTGCTCCTTGCACCCTTGGGCAGATGTGCCCACAGGATAGGTTCAGAACAAGCTACAGAATACCTCTCCTAACACCAACTCACATCAACAACTCAAGCTGTCCACATTCATAATTGATAGTCACCAACTAGTGTGTCCAAGCTGGGTGATGTCGTTAGGCTCTAAGCCTGTGGCTGGGTGTTTGTCTCACCTCATTAACACACGTTGCTGAAGGGCTGCCTCTGCAAAAAATGGGGAATGTATGCATAGTTAGCATGGCGCATCATGGGGCCTGTGGGGAAAAGGCAGTTAGCACAGTTTAGCTCCCTTGTAAATCCATAGATCTGGTGCTCACACTATTTATTATATGACATATCAGTTTGATTCTTTATGTGTGTTTATTTATTCATACGTTGTTTGTAATCGCTTATCCAGTTCAGGGTCACGGTGGGTCTGGAGCCTACCCGGAATCACTGGGAACGATTTCTTATGTAGGAAATGTAAATGAATAGAAATAGTTAGAATCAGACTGAGCTTCATTTAACACCACTAGGGTAGTTGCCAGTATTTGAAAATAAAGACAGTATACAAAAATGGTAAGACAAAGAAAGTTGCAAGCAAGAGATAGCCAGAAATAATACTCTTTATCCTGGCCAGTGAGTTCTGTAGCCTTTATGAATTCTTTGGACTTTGATCTGGACTGAGAAGTCATAGTGAATAAGGGGGAATCTACAGATTAAAGAGATCTGTTGAACTCATGGTGTGTTCATTCTGCAGGATAAGCCCTACACTCACTGTAAAACCCTGGTGTCCCCTTTAACCAAGAAAAGCAATTAGGACGAAACTGATCTCCATATGTTGTCTATGGGGTTCTTGTTCAGTCTGTGCTCAGCTTTGGTTGGTTAAACAGCTTGACAATGATTTTCCCACCTCGGGTCTGCATTGTTGGACCACTGTAGTTCAATTTCACTTCTGTAACCTGAGATTTATGACCATGCTTTCGCATTATAGATATCTGATAGCCTCTGGTGCCTTTGGAAAAAAACAGATTGCCTGTGCCCATGCTCCCTCAAACACCAAGCTGAAAACCAGGAGAATCACTTTGAAATTAGAGTGTGTGAGAGTGTGGGCGTCCTGTGTGGGTTTTCTATTTTCAGTTCTTAAACTGAAGTGTGTTCCATTTAATGTGTTAATAGGCACACTGTAGCAATTTGTGTACAATCAACTAGGACCTCTTTGCTATTTTAAACTTAACAAACTATTGATCATATTTTTTTGCAGTTTGTTTCTGTTTGTAGATTTGTTTATTTTTACTTATGTGATCGATGCACCTTATCCTCATGTCTTGGCATTCAATTTAAAGCCAATTTACTTTTCAGTGCCATAGTGCACCACAAAAATCTGTATTATACGGCTTTTCATGGTTCCACAGAAGGAGATTATTCAAGGCATTGCATTCTTTTCTGTGTCCTAATATTCTACCACAACCATTAAGCACAGGGTAACCAATTATTAGAATCTGTGATGAATTGTTTTGGCAAAGCAGCCAAGTCCACCACAATAGACTCTCTTTCAATCTCTGTAGTTGACTCAAATGTCAACAGAAGAGGGACAAGAAAACAGCAGCCGTTGTACGCAGAAGCAATGTAATGGATTTTTTAATGAAGTCTGGTGCAATTGTTGAGAGCTTGATCTTTATTAAAAGCCCCTGAATCACACAGATTGTGTTAGAAATCCCTTTGGCTAACTGACAGCAGAAAAAAGCCACCTCTTTGACTGATTATGCTGACTCTTATACCTACCAGGGAGCACAACATTCCCAGCATCACAGAGTTTATTGCACATTGTTCTCTCTTCCATATGCTGTAAATGCTTTGGTTGACAGTTTATTTTGTTGAAATAATAGTGAGTCTCCGGAGGTCATCTAGGAAAATGAGTTGTGTTTCGTATAATGCAAAAATTAAATTTTGCTTTGGCAGGTTCTGCGGTCTGATTAAGATTTAATTAGATCTGTGTTTGGCCTGCTGTGCTCTTTATAAAGAATTCAGGGTTTTATATGCAGCATCATACTGCATGGTTTGAACTGCTCCCAATCACTGAGATATAAATTCATTTGACATTTACTTCTCATAAACATGCAAAGGTATGGTTTGGTAATGTGCAATGTTGTA
This sequence comes from Hoplias malabaricus, assembly GCF_029633855.1. Lineage (NCBI taxonomy): Eukaryota > Metazoa > Chordata > Actinopteri > Characiformes > Erythrinidae > Hoplias > Hoplias malabaricus. The sequence continues at coordinate 55,686,141 of NC_089802.1, read as the reverse complement.
ATCTGATCATTGTGTTCTGTATCATGTCTTAGGTTGGAAGTCATAGTAGCCTTCTATTTTCGTGAGCAATGTAGCATGCCCAGCTGTTATAACAGTCTAGCTATGTTACAGTGTTTACATAAATGTTCATTGAAATTCAGAAGGTTTGTGACTTATTACTTTTTATTACTAAACTGCTGTATTGTTAAGCAATCACAACAACAAGAAAAAGCACCATGATATCAACTATATATATATAAACCATTCCGCTTTCATCTTGTTTAAGCCAGAATATATCTTGGGCTCCTTGTCATAGTTTGTTTCTCAAATGTTGTAGAAGAGAGATGAAGGGGAGAGGAAGGGCTTGTGGACGTGAGGCCAGCCATCACTCTTCCCTATGCCCACACTCACAGGAAGGGGCCAGTATGACTTCTCTCACACTGAGGAAATGGCATTACATAGGACCAGCTGTCGTACAGTTGGCCCTCTTCTCCAGCCTGCTGCTTGCCTAATGCCACTAGCATACCTCCTTCTAACTATTGCTGATGGTAGAGCAATGCAGGATGTTTCTCTCTCTCTCTCTCTTTCTCTCTCTCTCTCTCTCTCTCTCTCTCTCTCTCTCACACACACATACACACACACTTCCAAATAGTTTTTTTTATTGTGTTTTTGTTTGTTACTTTTTAATTTTTTGTAAAGCTGCAGAGCTTGCATTTCCAGGCCCTGTGAATATTCACCCGTTAATATTTCTTAATTAAAATAATGTGTGTGCATGTGTTGCGCATGAGTAAGAGAGAGCGAGTGGGAGTGAATTAGTTGGCTGCTCTATCATGCACTGAAGACAAGTAGTAAGCACCAAACCAACATGTCTCAGCATGTCACAGTCACTTGTGACCTGGTGACTTTAACAAAACTGTTTAAGTGGGGAAACTGCTCCTTGCTTGAGGGTTCTCTAGCCCAGTGTGTTAATGTGTTGTAAATATAGGTGAATTGGACACTCAACATGGAATGGTATAAATCTTTTTATTTTCCCTCCCCAGGGATGCATTTCCTGTGTAGGTATTTTTTAATCCAGAAATACAGTAATGACCATATATTTTTATATAAAAGAAACTTGCAAGAAACTCCTTGTACAAGAAAAATCATACAGATCATTCATCTAAATGATAATGGACTCCATTAACCATAGAATTGATCGTCAAAAATTGAAAAGTAGCCTCATCTAAACTCACAGATAGAAGATCTAAAAACCACATCAGCTTCTAGTTTATATGCATTGAAACTATTGCAAACCACTTCGAGGATGCTGAGATCAATTTTTTAAAAAGTGCTAAAATGGAGTATTTGGACAATCAGTCACATAGAAATATCTTTACGGATGATGACCATGATACTGAACTGAGACATGGCAGGAGTCTACAGTCTACTAGTGAATGGAAAACTAGTGGATTTTGGGTGCACTGAGTTGGAAAATTTGACTTCAGTTGACCAACAGCTAGGGCTGGACAATAATGCAATATCAATATATTTCACAATACAAAATGTTTCAATAACAATGATATGATTTTTAAAAACATTTTGAGTTTCAATATACACTGTTTACTGCATCTGTCACTAACTGACGGTCATTGCAGGGCACTGTTATCAGTTCTTCACTCAATTTTAAATTTAGGTAAAAAATATTAATATTGACAAAGCCAAGAGGTTTATGTTTTATGGTGATGCCATGTTTCTTGTTTGTCCACAGAAGTTTTTCAGTGGATTTCTATGTTGTTCATATTAATATCAGAATTATATCATATAGACCAAAATTAAGAAATATATTGCGATATAAATTTTGGCCATATAGTCCAGCTCTTCCAACAGCCATAATCCTAACATTTTGTGATTATAAAGAAAAAGAAGAAATGCTAAAATGGTAAAAAGCCTTCAAGATCACAAACATGTTTCTCCATGACTTCTCAGAGACTGAGAAGTGGTCCTGTTCTTGTCTAGGGCTGGGTGCCAAAATTCTGTACCGTAAAGGCTCCAACCAAAGCATCTCGATACTAGAGTTCTGAAAAAAAATTGCTTCCTATTTTCGATATTATTGAGTAAAATGTCAGGTTGTACATTGAGTTTCATGAAACTCTCATATAAATATCTCATAGAAAATATTGTCTTCCTATGACCCATTATATGTAAATATAAATATTTAATGTACAGACAGAATAATATAGAAAAGGTGTATGACAGTGTACAGATCCTTCATGTATAGTAATGTTAATTTAAGATATTAATTTATGATACTAGTTTGAGAATGAGATTACTCGTGTTGACTGTTAAATAAATGTTGTTTTTAAATAATTAATTTTCTCTATTTTGTCTCAACCTTAGATAAACAATTTATCATTCTGATATCAGTTTATCAGTATCTAGGTTTTTCAAACAATACCCTGCTCTGATCCTTTCACCAGCACATGCCAACTAACCATCTTCAGATGAATATACTTAGCTTCACATTCTTTTGCTTCTGTTTATTCATGATTTGCATCAGTTTATTCTCCAACATTGACTCTAACATCCGTTTCTCTATTGAGCCTAATATGTTTTTGGTATTATGTATTATTTCTAGCTACATTTATAAGAGTGTAATAATAAACAAAGAGAAACTAGGCAGCCTGGTTTAGCCAGGCTGCCATTAGCCATATAGCCATTGTCACAGAGGTGATTCTGGCATTTCAAAAACAGGAAAGCTTGTTGTTTTCCAAGCTGAACTACTCATATGTTCAAAAAACATAAGGTTCAGCTTTAACTTTTGAGATATTTCACTCGAGAGAATTTACTTTTTACCTCCTTCAACACCATTCACTCAATTTAACTTTAGTAATTTTATTGATCAGTTAAATGCATCACTTATTTATCCACTAATTAACCAGTCCACGTCTAACACTAAAACATTAACTGATAATATTGTCTCTAACATAACTGCAGTATACAAAATCAGTAGTGCATTATGTAGTAACATCTCTGGTCATCTCCCAGGCATTTCCTTAACAATTACAGCTTTAAACAAATCTAGAACATTCATTATTGGAAGGAACTTATGCAAATGTAACCCTAACAAATTCACTGACTTCAAATCATGCTTGGAAATGATGTACTAACTCAAAAAGACACACAAAAGGCTTTGTCTACATTTAAAGTGATGATTTCTCAGGGAATTTAATGATTAATGAAACATCTCAATGAACAATTCAAGTCCTGGCTGACTAAAGCTTACAAAAATAAAGCAGTATCAACAAAACATAAGCTTTGAAGAGATTATTTATTGAATCCTACGTGATTTCACTCAGGAAAGCAAATTTAACAGATTTGTTCTTGTTCCTCAAGATTCTTTAAGTTCCACATTGCTTTCTTTAGGACATTTCTTGGGCAGTTTACACTCTCTAATTCAGGCCCTTAAATCAGCCTACCTCTGAATCAGCGCTGCTGATTGTTTTTTTTATACTCCCTTTATTGTCACTGAGAATTGTCCACCAAACAACAATATGTAGCCAACAATGTCCTGGGGCATCACACAGTGACCACTGATAAAGGACTAGAGGACGACCAAAATAAACTGTGCAACATCATATGACAAAGTGAGTGGATATTGACTGCACACTTTAAAAATTCCAGCACTGTGCTGTGTTTGATCTATTTGTACCACACCACCAACACCACCACCACTATACCAATATAACTGCAGTGCTGAGAATAATTCACCACCCAAATCATACCTGCTCTGTGGTAGTCCTGGGGGCTCCTGACCCTTGAAGAACAGTGTGAAAGTGGAACAGTGTGAACAACAGATGGACTGCAGTCTGTAACTGTAGAGCTACAGTTCTCCTGTAAGTGCTCCTGGACAGTCAGTCAAGGAGAGAGAATGGACAGTGAGTGTAGTGTGTGTGTGTGTGTGTGTGTGTGTCTTTTAAACTTTAAATAAAGTATTGACATTGTAATCCAGAAGAACAGTACTTTTCTGCATTTGTTCCCCTATCTAAATCAATTTTACATTCCATAAATTTCCATAGTTCCAAGCCAGGTGTACTTAATCCCAGTTAATGGGTTTTTACTGGCATTGGTACTGGCATTGCTACAATTCAATATAGGTGAATTAATTACTATTAAAATTTTTACTAAAGGCCCAACAATATTCAGGTATGGTTAATGCTGGTGGGTAAAGTGCTGTACAATTGTACTGTTTCTCCTTTCCCCTACATCTGCTTTAATGATTTTAGCTAAGGCTTCCATAATTAATTTTTGCTAATGATATGGAGAAGAGACAGGAGAGAATAAATATGTTAGATGTAAATGGAACATGTTGTTGTGCCTTCCTCTTCTTCCAGAGTCTACCTGCAAAAGGGAAGACAGACTCTGTTCAAGTGACAGATGTTGCTGTGGTTCACCAGACAGGTTGTAGAGCTAATGCTGGGTTCCCTAGATTTGATGTGATAGCTCCCCGCCTGTCCCTCTGACTTGCTGTCCTGCCCAATCCTATTTGCTCTGCTCCCATTTGGCCGTAGGCTTTGGAGACCATCTCTGAGATTTGATTTGCTTTTCTCCCTTGGCGAAGCTCAGTCCCACAGCTTTGGACTTCTCAGCTGTGCTCCTGCACGTGTAAAGAGAGCTTTTCCTGCCGAAGAACTGCTCATGTTTTTTCCCAGGGTAAGATGTGTCTGAGTGCATAACGCAAGGTTCCTGAGGGATCAGGAATAAGGAGCTTATGCTTGGGGGTTTGGGCAAAGAGCCTCTGCAGAAAAGGGTGGTTTTTAATTGGTTAACCACCCCCAGATGCCATGGATAATGGTAGAAAGTTTAATTAGCCTAGTAGGTAGGAGCTGCTGTTTTGAAGCATGTGATGATGTAATCTCCCTTTTTTTTTTTATTCCAAACATTAAATGTTGCTGTTTTAGTTTTCTTATCCCTTAAGTAAAAACACTAATCTGATTTTAGGCACAAGGCAACAAAGACATTTTTTGACAACAGTTCAGGGCTAGGCTTTACAATGCCTCCTAAAAGCATTTGGGCAGTTGACAATATAAACTAAATACCATGAAATTGGTCTCAATATCAGTTTTAGCTGTATTTTGTGTATTACAGGAGTCATATCTCATCCATTGGGGATATGTTCCAAGCAGCATTTCATCATTCCACTTAGAATAGCTCATGGTATAACATATGTGATTTCTATTCATAAAGAAACATCTCATTGAACAATTCAAGTCCTGGCTGACCAAAGCTTGCAAAAATAAAGCAGTAGCAAGAAAACATAAGCTTTGAAGAGATTATTTTGTGATTTAGCTAAGTAGCTCTTTTATTATTGTAAAGACTATTTTAAGCCAAGAAGTGCTCCATCTACAGTATGGTTAGGTTAAATTTTTCTTGTTAAGTCAATTTGGATAAAGAAGGCTGTGATTTTAAAATGGCAGGTCTTTGAAAACTGCACTGATTCAAATTGCAATTTCAGACAGGAAAGCTTGCAAACTACTTTGGCTTGCAGTATGTCACATTTATAAATTTAATTCTAAATGTATCAGCATGGACACTAAGCAACCCTAAATGTTAGACTAAAACTTGGATTAAATGTAATAATGTATAATTTCCTTGTTTGGTCCGGACAAAAGGAAACCGAACTACTAGTATAATCACACCCCAGTGACTGTATAGAAAACATGGACAGAACATCGTGTCTCAAAAGTGAAGTCAGCACAGTTGTAGTGCTTCTGCTGGTTGGTGGTGGTATGATGGCTAGCATTCCCTTTCCCCATGTTTTCTAAGTCAATACAACCCATTTTCAGTCTGATTTTTCTCATTTTAATTGATGTTCCCTACGCCAATATTGACACATTTTTATTTTCCCCAAAAATCTATTTCAAAAGAATTATTCTGCTGTATCATAAGAAGGCAGGGTTAAACTTAGGAAGGAAGTGATTGACAGCTTTGGCTGATCTGAGGCCATCTGCAGGACTAAATTCTGTGTTCAGGAATGGCTCAGTTTTAGTGGAACTGTCAAGCACCAGTTAATTATACCATTGTTTATCAGTTCTGTTAAATTTCTGCTGTTGGTTGCTGACGCTAACAGGAACTATGGTCATGCGCAACTTGGCTTCAGACAGGTGAGTGAACTTCTTATTAGACCTCACCTTTCCACCTTAAAAGGTACAGGAGTTACTGTCATTAACCCAGCTTCCTTTAAAACAGCAATGACATTCTGGTGTCAGCAGACCTTTAAGTTCCACCTTTTAAATGATGCTAACATTGTATTTTGGCATCAACAGAATTTTCCACCTTAAATGGGACAAAAATTACTCTGTGGCCCTGGTAGACTTAACCATTCCACCTGAAATTCTGCACTGTCTAAAGTGGAAAGTAAAATTTTTGCACTCAGAGCAGATGTGGTTTAAGACAATTTTATGCTGTTTTCAGCCTGTTAAAAATACACTCTGCTCTTTTGCTGCTGATATGTCTGAGCTCTGTAAGAACGGTTTAGGTCTACCCAAATGAAGAAGTGGGTCTGGCTCTTCCTCTGGTCTCTGCTGCACAGACTCTGGTATTAAATTTGCTAAAAGAAAAAAAAAGGTGGGGGGTGGGGGGGGGGGTAATTTGGCGTCATTTCTTCAGAGAGGGAAGGAAATGTAGGCACGCCATCCACATTTCTACAGTCATTGACACACCTTAATAGAGAGTGTAGGTTAGCATGGCCCTCTGAAGTTCTGTCACTCCATTGACAGTGCACTTCCACTCTGTCTTTTCCCCATCTGATGTTAGCCTCTCCAAGGTCTTTGCCTGCAGTGATAAAAGTAGGCTTTAAAGTCAGGTGTGTGTGTGTGTGTGAGAGAGTGAGAGAGTGAGAGAGTGAGAGAGTGAGTGAGTGAGTGAGTGAGTGAGAGAGTGAGATAGAGAGAGAGTTGGCTGCTCATGTGTCTTACAGTGCAGTTGAATGTATTCTCTGCTAGATCAGGCAGATTGCCCCGCACATACTGAATTTATGAGTGAAATAAGTCTCTTTAGTGGACTGAGCAATGAAATCCTCCACTGTCACTGCAGCTTAGCTTTCTGTAAAATTACCCCCCCTTTATTTCTTTCTTTAATAAAAGCAGGATTAAAGGGTGATGGCTAATGCTGCTTGGTAATATTGTATGGTTTCCTCTGTGGATCATAGCAGTGTATGAGGGATCAATTAAAAAAAACTCTTTCAAATCGAATAGGTGCAAACCTTTTTCCCCAAAAAAATAATAACAGATATTTCCTTTTCCATTAATGAAATACTGCATAAGCATTTTTTAAAGACTGATATTAGCAGCTCAAGAGAGAAATAACAGACATAATGATTATATATTGTATAGCCACACTGTTTATTGAATGGGCCCTTTAGTCCTTAGGTGATGTTTTTTGGGGTACATTCAGGGTTTAATGTTAATTCTAGACATCTTTAATGTGCTTAAGAAGACCCTCATCATGCACTTTTTGTAGGTCTAGCTTTTGCCTTTCAACAGTGTCCTAGCAATCACGCTGACATGATATTTATATATCTAACTGTAATTAATTGCAAACAGATTATCAAGGTTGAGGAGAATTTTGAAGATATGTAAGGTTTTGACTTTGCATAGCTATATGATACAAGATAATCTAAGTGTTTAAACATGTAATGTTTTTACAAGGTGTATTAGACAATCAACTGTTAGTCAATGTTGATTCTAAGTATTAAACGGGTCAGAATATATTAACAAATGACAATACCAGCATGCAAAATATCACCTAACTAAAGGACAACTAAGAAACCTCTTTGCCTTGATTGAAAAATAGTTTTCTTCTGTAAAGGATATTTTTGTTTTTGGCACATTATTAAATAAGAATGCAGTGATTTAATAAGTTAAGTTAATGCAGAATGATCATTGAAAGCTTTTTCTGTTTTTCTTTATTGGTTTTAGTCTCTTTGTGTACTGTATATTTGTTGGAAAGTTCCTGGACATCGAGAACGGGCAAAAAAATCTTACATCATGAAAGTGAAGTTACAAGTGTTTTTTATTTAATGTATTTTTGTCAGGGATCACGGAGCAGACTGACGGATGCGGACGCACTCGCTAAAACACAGTACTTTTATTAAAGAAATATAACAAAACAAAGAGACTTTAACAGAAGGAAAACAAACAGGGAGCCAAGCAGGCTAAACTACACACGGGGAGCTAAACAGGGCAAACGGGACAGACAGGCGAAAGAACGACAGAGGAAATGAAACGACAACGTGGAAAACAGTAACGGAGAAACAGCGGAGGCAGACAGACTTGAGAACGTGACAGATTTGATAACATGGACTGAAACAATACGAAGAACGAAGGAGAAATGTTCGACAAACAGGAGAGACACAAGGGAACTTAAATACAAGACAGAGACAACGAGGAGGACGGACAAGGAGGCGGAACAAAAGCGGGACTAGGGCAACAACAAAGAGCCATGTGCTGAGAACGAGCACATAGTCGGGAAAACAGACATGACAGGACGAGGGCGTGACAATTTTCATTTATTTTATTTTTTATTCAAATATTTCTGATTTGTTGGATGAGTTGAAAGTGTGTCCGTGAAAGACTCACAACACAAGTCTGTAATTGAACTTAATAAAACGTCCCTCAACCGAAAAATTTCCTTCCGTTCAGTTTTTCCCATGCTGAGCTGGCTGCAGTTGTATTGGAAACATTCTCCTTTGGCATTCAAGTGCAGCTGTCCCTGGGGCATTTTCTTCTTCTTCACTATTGTAGGTAGATAACTGCCTTGTGTTATACAATATTCAGAATACAGCAGCCAAGTTTCTGTCATGGTTTTAGCAGAATTGTGAGACGTTCTTGGGCTAACCAAAAGGCACCGCATGGATGTAATCCAGATACATGGGGAGATAGAAATCTGATGAGAAAAGGTGAACAGTATGAATTTGATACTGAGGGAAAATGTCATTGATGTTCATTAAAATGAATGTAAATGAGGATAATCTTTCGGTCATGCTGTGCAGTAGTAGTATTTTAACATTCATTCATTCATTATCTGTAACCGCTTGTCCAATTTAGGGTCGCGGATTCCAGCCTACCTGGAATCATTGGGCGCAAGGCGGGAATACACCCTGGAGGGGGCGCCAGTCCTTCACAGGGCAATACAGACACACACACATTCATTCATTCACACACTCACACCTACGGACACTTTTTTGAGTCACCAATCCACCTGCAACGTGTGTTTTTGGACTGTGGGAGGAAACCGGAGCACCCGGAGGAAACCCACGCGGACACGGGGAGAACACACCAACTCCTCACAGACAGTCACCCGGAGCGGGAATCGAACCCACCCAGGTCCCTGGAGCTGTGTGACTGCAACACTACCTGCTGCGCCACCGTGCCGCCCCAGTATTTTAACAGTAATATTCAATTTTCTTTCAATTTCATTTATTAGGAATAAACGTGGAGTGAACACCTAGGTAAAGGAAAACATGGGCAGTTGGAATAAAATATTAGTTATAACAAATAACACATTTACATTGGTTAGTATTTAAGAACAGAATTGAAGAACATCTATTGAATATTTAAAGATAATGTGTCCCTCAAATATTGTAGTACAAAGCAAACTCTGCTGTGGTGGGATAGTGCTGCCTTTGCATTTTCAAATACTAAGTTATAATCAGGTTCTGCAGGTAGATTAATCTTAGACTAGTGTATCCTACAGGTCCTTTTTTAGTATAATGAAAACCTAATCCTTCTTTTCAAAAAGGGTAGTCTCTCTCTCTCTGTCTCTCTCTCTCTCTCCCCCTCTCTCTCTCTGTGACATTCTTTTCTTTTTTCTTTTGCACATTCTCTTTCTCTTGTACTCTCTCCCTCTCCTCTCTTTCTTTCTCGCTAACTCTCTCTCCTCTTAGAAACCTGCATTAATTTCTACATGTGACAGCCTCTATGAACGCATGTCATGTCATGTCAAGTTGTCAATTTTTTTCCTGTCAGTGAGTAGAATACATTCTGTTATCAACTGTACACTTTTGTCCAAGTCAGGTTAGTGGTTTAATGATTCTTGGCGTAATTGTATCACTATGGCCAGTCTTTTTTTAAAAGATTAGCTAAACATCTACGTAGGATCTGATAAACATACAAAGCTTTTTCACATATTTAGAAAGACACATACACTTTAAGATCTACTTTTATTACAGAATGGAACACGGCTTGGTTGACTGAGCTGAGACATTTTTGACCGACCCTTTAAACGTGAGTTTAGTTCAGTAGCCTTGCCTCCCTGTGTTTCTTTTTGTAGGCTTTAAAGACAGCAGGAAGCATTCTTTTAATCTAAGCAGAATGACAGAGCCTAGGGGAGATAGCCAGGTTTCAGAGTGCTTCCAGAGTGTTTTTAATGTGAGTTATGCTAATTTAAAATGGATATTTTGGATCTCATGAAAACAATTTCAAAAGGGAGATTTATCTGCCTTAAATAATGTATAGGTGGGATTAGTATTACACTGGAGAGAGGGGATGTAATATCTTTTTTCTTTGAATGTTTGTAATGTTTATGACCATGGAATAAGAATTTTTCAGAAATATTTCAAAATCTTTGCAACACCAAAAAAAAACTGCTTTTGAGTAGAAGACTTCTATAACATTACATATAATCATTTTTTTATTTACCTCAGACATATACCTAGCTGTCTCAGGGTGGACTCCTGCTATGTGATCCTTACAAAGTCCAGTTCCTTTGACTAGTGTGACCGCTTCCTACAATGTCAAGACACTGTACTCTGATCAGTACTCAGGCACACCAATGTGTCATAGCTCACCATTCCCAAGCATGGAACTTGAAAGTGACAACAGTGATGTGCCACTCTTGACAGTACAGCTTGGAGAGAAAAAAAAAAAAATTATATATACAGTACTGTGCAGAAGTCTTAGGCACCTAAGATAATTAGATATATTTAAACTAATGCTTTCTCAGCAAGTTTGGTGCTTGTATAAAGTTATATTTAATAATTTAATAAATTTATAAAACAAAATTATATAAAACAAACAAATATATATATATAAAATTTGGATTGGGATATAATCACAGAGTAACGTCCTTAATAGTTACATTATTTTTAATCAAAATGTAATTTCAAATGTGCATTTCAGTGTACAGGAAATTATGATACACTGTGCTGAGAAGATCCTTTATACCTACTTTTTAAAATAGTTGCATTTAGTTTTAGTCTTCTGTTCTATAACTCTTTATATGAAAGAAGCTTGAGCTCAGTTGGCTTTATCACTCTGCACCAATCACAGGCAGCAGCAGTTCAAATCAGGTAATTTGTTATGTCCTTTCTGATCTAAATAAATCTTATCAAATAACTATAGCATTTAACACAATATTAACATAGAACAGACATGTAAAATACGCGTATGATCACCCTGACATTTCCAGAAGAACAGTTTGAGATTGTCTCCAGATTCTCTCTCTCCTAAATACCAAATCTAAACTGATCATTTCCTTTAATCTCATACATGAGGGTGAGTTAACCAGTCTCTCTCTGGTACCAGCTCATTAGCTGTATATGTATCAAACTTGAGTGAGTAAGGATTAAGAGTCTTAAGCTTGCTCTAACAATTAGAGCTTTCAGAGTGTAGTCCCATAAAGTCTGAATGGTTTGACAACAATATCAATGGCAAAAAACGATTCTGGTCCTAAATTAAAAGATTATATTACATTCTGTGAAACTCCTGTTCTTGGTGAATATGTTAGATATAAGTAATACTGAGTGGGGTGCAGATGTTTAGAACTAGATTGTCAGTACTTTCCAAGATATCCTTTGGCCTAGTTTGGCAGGGATATTATACCTGGGCAACCATTACCAAATTTTAACTGTTAATTCTAGAATAGTATATCCATTACTTGTCCACTTGATGAATGTTAATACAGTGGTGTGTAGTCAAGGCTACTGAGCTCTATTTAATGGTCTTTCTATCTATGACAGTGAGTTGAGCACAGATTACTGTAAACCCACCTCTATGCTTTAAGCACTGTGTAAAAGATCGCCTCCTGGAAGCTCACACCAGTAAAAGACCGCCTCCAGTAAGCTCACAATAAGTAAAGGACCGCCTCCAAGAAGCTCACACTAGCAAATGACCGCTTCTTGGAATTTTTGTTTGTTGTTTGAAAATTCTACAATATGATCCTACACTTATCTTTGTAAGACAAAGGTTTGTAGTGTGGCAGCTTCTAAGTCTGCTCCAGTTGCATATACATTTTTATTTTTTTTAGAAATGGCTCCTAAAAAAAAAAACGTTTTGATAAATGATCAGTAAATTAGGACGATCCATCCATTATCTGTAACCGCTTATCCAATTTAGGGTCGCGGGGGGTCCAGAGCCTACCTGGAATCATTGGGCGCAATACACCCTGGAGGGGACGCCAGTCCTTCACAGGGCAACACAGACACATTCACGCACGAGTTGCCAATCCACCTACCAACGTGTGTTTTTGGACTGTGGGAGGAAACCGGAGCACACGGAGGAAACCCACGCGGACACGAGGAGAACACACCAACTCCTCACAGACAGTCACCCGGAGCGGGAATCGAACCCACAACCTCCAGGCCCCTGGAGCTGTGTGACTGCGACACTACCTGCTGCGCCACCGTGCCGCACTTATTAGGACGATCCATCATAAGGAAATAAGCTTTTCTTTCATTACTCATTCTCCTAAAATCTCATTGCTGAATTAAAACAATAGACATGTATGAACTCAGAGGGCTTTGTACAGCTTACACATTGACAGAGGCCCTTGCATAGTAAATGAAGAAGAACAGAATGCTCTCTAATCACCAGTTAGCAGGTCCATCTACGACCTGGAGCTGTCAGAGACCATTCATTCATTCATTGTAATTCATTGCCATTTTTATTTGTTACCTGTGTTTAAAATTAGACATACTCATTTATTGCCAGTGGTTTATAGGCTTCTTGGTTGTTATGGAATTTGTAGCTCTGTTTATCATTATTAATATATTTCTAAATGTCTTAGTTTTCCATAGCTACGACTAATTCATTGAACACTGTGAAGTCTGTATCAAGGGTAGTTGGAAGCACCAGTACATGGAAATTTAATAAAGAAAATGAACAACTGTAAAATGAAATGCAACCATGAATTGATTTGTCAGTTTAATTTTGCCTAATGCTGGCCACTGTCCTGATTATGTAATAGCATCTATTAAAGATTCTCCTTGTGAGTCTTGATTCCTCTCCATTTCTTTCCATTTTTTTCTTTCTTTGATACTGTCACCACTGCTTGCTCACTTAGGGCTAGTACCTAATGCAGATTTGTGACAACACCAGCTGTAAAATGTGCTCTATAAATAATGTTGAATTGAAGTGAGAATCACAGTCTGTCTATTGAGCACTACAGCTAAAATGTATGCTTAAATAATAAAAAAAAATATCAAGCTCTCTCTGTGTCTCCTAAAGGTCCTCCTTTACCTGACATGTGGAAGGTGCACACACTACAGACATGTCCTTTTCAAGAAGAAATAGATGGGTTGAAGCAGAAAACCAGAAAACTGTTTTTTTTTTTTTTTTTTTTTTTTTTTCATGGCTGGATAGGCTACACATGGCCTAAACTGTTAAATTCAATTCAATTCTATCAGAGTGGTACTGGTCCAAAACTGAGACACAGTGGTTTAAGACATTTAAGAGAAAATATTGATTGGCACCCTGAATCCCTAAATAATGGACTGGAAGGAACAACTGTATCGGTAGCAGGCCCGCTAAGCTGGTCTTAGTTGTGTACATGGCACAATGTGACCAAACGTTTTGGTAGTGCTACTCTCGATCAATAAGCCATTAGCAACCAGATGAGCAGACTTAGTATAGTACAACCTTAGCCCTGGCTGTCATTTTGTAACCTTTTTTTCCTCTCTCTGCTTTATGATTTGCACCTGGGCATCTTGAAAGTGCCTTTACAAATGCAGCAGCCAGTCATGAAATGAGACATCAGTGCTATCATTGTTCAGCTTCAGCCCTGTTGCTGCTCTAAAGCTTTTCACAAGTGTCCAATATATCCAACAATCAGAAGGATAGATCAATATAATTTAAGCTGGAAGAGCTGCAAATTGGTGTTACAGGAAATATGATGCAATTAGTACAGGACCCTACCACTATAAAGTGTATGAGGATTTAACTAAGTGTGGCAAAGTGTGATTAGCTTAGCAACAATGTGTTTACAAAGGTTTGCAGGCAGGCTTTGATCTTATAATACTCTCTAAATGGGAAGAACACATAAGAATTCATTATTTTTCTGCAAACATATTGGTACAGTAAAGATCAGAGAGCTTGGATTAATTGGCCTGAGCTGACACTTGTTTATATTGAGCTCATTTAACATTTGACACCCCTGTGCATTGATTGAGTTTTCAAGGGGTTGGAGCGTTATAAGCAGAATGGGACATTTGTGCCTTTCAGGTGTTTATTTCACTAAGGTTAAAACAAGAAACCCCACGGCTAAAAGCCAAAAATGGGATTTACTTTACAGAGTTTTCTTGCACACTTAAACAAGTATATGTCTAAAGATAATTATTATAATAACTTATGACTCATTGAAGGCTGTGACTTTCTGCTCTTTTACAAAACAAATCATCTTGTCTTCACTGGACACACCTGTTAATGCATTTCTGACAAGTTCACCACAGCTTTTCTGTAAAATTTTACATGAAATATCCAGATTATTAAAGCCATGATACCAGAGAGCGAGTTGCTCAGTATGTTTATTAAACAAGTCTGTTACCTAGAGCACTATTTATTGATCAGACTTTTACATAGAAATGTAAATCTTTGTGCATAAATGTCTGGTTACCAATGATGTTGTCTCTTTATCAAGTGTATATTACTTCTGTTTGATAAAATATAAATGAACTTGCATTTAGTAATGTTAAAATTACACTGTTAATAGAACTTTTTCCTTAACTTCAGCATGTTTAAAACATGATTCAAACCATACGTCTTAATATTGATAAAAGATTCTAGTTACACTTAAAGGGTTAATGTTTCTCTGTTTTCCAAGGAATCTTGGTATCGGTTTCTGCAAGGAACATCACTGGCTTGCTGTGGAACATGGGTAATTCACTTCACGAAAGTGTCGTCTGCTGCAGACTTACGGGAGGGGTGCATAGTGTGCATAGGGGGTGCTTGTGAGTACCCTTGTTGGGGAAAATGAAAGGTTTGGGACACGAGGGGACAGGGGGTCTGGTACCACTTCACTTGGCCAAGAACTGCCTACTACAGAAGAAAACGAAATTTGACTGACACATAAAAAACAATCACTAGCTTGCTATTTTGACATAATGTGTAGAAGGAGGCAGATCGTCAATCAGAATGTAGCTGGCAGAATTCTCACATTGAGGCCAACTTGATGCACTAAAAATATCAGACTTTGTCAACTTCGGATGCGTGTGGCTGAGACTACACTCACATGGAACGCATACAGCAGACCTGCACAGAGGATTAAAAACAAAAGTGCAATTAGCCGACCACAGAATTGATAAAAAAAAAAAACCCACATATTTGTGTAAATAATTAATGTAAAGAATAAACAGAAGACTGTCTCATATACTGAAAAAAACCCTTTCGACAGCGCCTTTCACTGCCAAAAATCAGTTCTTTGTTGTATTTCTAAATTAGACAATTGTAAATGTTCTTTGAAAAAAACCTGATTTTGAAAGAATGAAAGGGTAAAATAATGAAACATAGTTATTGGATTATTTAACATGGGATCCTCAAAAGGGCAGATTTGCCAAAGGCCATATTTTACTTCAAAGCCCCAACTGTCAGCCTTGAAGCATGCTGCTGAAATGTGACTGGAAGCTGAAATTTGAGTGCCCTCCAAAATTTGATCAAAGCCCAGTGTTTATGAGGAAATGACAATAAAGTCCTCTAATTAGCCCACAAATACAGTTACTCTGACTGTTGTTATTATCTGTAATGCTTGTGGTGGTGCTGTCATTGTGAGTGACTCAGGGTTATATGTGGGATAATGTGTCATGGTCACCACTCTTTGAAATTCTACATTTGAAAGAGTTTTTTTTTTTTTTTTGAGGCGTTTTTACTCCTTGAACTAATCCCAAAAAATTGAATCCACTTTTTTAGTTTCTCTGTCCCTTGTTTTAGTTTTGTTTTTGCACAAGAGCTCTTTTTTTCTGTTGTCTGTTTTTGCAGGATTGACATTTACAATACTAATGTCTTAGATGATGCATTATGTAAATGAGCCCTCCAACAAATAGCTAGATAACTATCTCCTATTATTCTAAAGGCATTTGGGATCACTTAACCAAACAAATGTATTGAATTTGTACCAAATAATGCAGGCCAGTCATTAAACATATTTTCTAATGCATTTTAACACACTGCAATTTGAAATGTGGGAATATGGTCACATTATACCACATTTTTTTCAGCCATCTTTATCATGATTTGTAAGAGCCATGAGGCAGCTGAACCTTGCTACTTTTGTGGAAGTAAGTGGCTCAGCTGCCAAATTGCCCACAACATTTCCATAACCTTTTAACTCCACCTTGTGTACATGTGAACTCTATGATAAGGAAACTCAAGGAGCACTTCAGTTACAACAAGATATGTTTTTTCTAGTAGATGAAAATATTCATTTTTTTATATTTATGTTTAAGGGTTAGTATGAAACTACTATTAGCACAGAAGAGCAGCATATGGTGAAATAATCCTGTTTGAAGTCTGGCCTCAAACATTATGTTGTAAACAGCAAAATCCTTAATTTAAATATACGTTTGAAGTGTTTGTATCCAACTCAGTATGAATAAACACAGGATGTTTAGTATTGATATATTCAATGATTATTCAATGTATATTCAAAGAATGATATGCTTTAAATTTCCATTTGAATGAACGTTTAATATTAATTAATCGTCTGTAACCACTTATCCAGTTCAGAGTCATTATGGGACCTGAGCCTACCCAGAATCACTGGGCTCAAAGCAGGATCACACCCTGGAGGGGGCACCAGTCCTTCACAGGGCGACACACATTCACACCTATGGACACTTGAGTAGCCAGTCCACCTACCACGAAATATGGGGATACAGGGAGAACCCAACTCCTCACAGACAGTCACCTGGAGCGGGACTCGAACCCACAATCTCCAGGTCACTGGAGCTGTGTGACACTACCTGCTGCACCACCATGCCGCCCCAACATTTAATATAACACAACAAAAACAAGAACTGCTACTTTGCCTGACAAAATGCTATATGTGTTTTTCTGAAATGAATACATAATGACTTCGAGGTTCCTTAGCAGATAATCAGGTTAGATTTGAGTGTTCTAATGAAAAGATCTAATATTGATTTTCTTTAAAAAAAATTTGATTGCAGTTTAAATTGCCATTCTTTTTTGTAAATTATGGATCAGTTTTTGAATTCAAAGTGACCAAGACATTTTGGTTTTAAATGTAGAACCATTTAGTTGTGATTATGTACACAACACATTTTGTTGTCTCCTTAATTAGTCTTATATATATGTCCCCATCTAAAAGAGGTTAGACACTGTATTTGATAATGTAGGATTGAATAAACAATTCACCCATTGTGATTTGAAAATTGTGCTGTCACACTGTGATTTTAATATAAAAATTAATTTCAGTCCTGTTACCTAAGGATTGCCTGATAGTGTACATGTGACTGATCATTGGAAGGAGAAGCAATGTATAAGATAACATACAGTGCTATGTAAGCACATACTAATTAAAAAAGAATAATGGTATTTTTTGGGATCTGCACCCATAGCCTCCCCGCGTGCTTGGCAGGTGCGGTTAAGCACACGCTACTCCTAATTGGGAGTTGGCTGCAAAGAAGTCCATGCTACAACTCCTAAGAGAGGAGGGATTGGCAAATGGTCAATAAATATTAAACCCACAGTGATCAAGCAGAGTTCACCATCAAAAGCACAGTCCAAAGACCAAAACCGGACTGACATGAATTATACAATACAGACACCTCTGACTTTTTCAAAAAGTAGCATCTTCAAACACATGCCCCTTGGGCTATTGTGTCTTTCATATGGAAGAAGCTTTGAGGGTGAAGTCTTATTCCTGACTCTTGTTTACTTTCAGCTATAACCCAAGTTGAAAGGGTGTCTCAGTTTCTGTTCTCTTCATTTTGAGCTTATTAGAAATACATAGCACTTGTTTGAGTGCTAACTCCTCTGCATGTGTTTCAGGAGATATCACTTTGTAGCCTCTGTCCATTAAAATGTTTTGCTTGGTAAACCTCCACCAGAATAAGTTCTGGTGTATTACAGACAAAGATTTGCAAAGTATGTATTACTAGGTATGTAGAGAGGTAATGCCTTATGTATCATTAGGGTAAATGGAGATGAGCCTGTTGGCTGCTCTTGCTACAAGGTTGAGGATTTATGGTATTGTAGTGGTGTTTAGTAGCATGCTCCTGGCTCCCTTAAGTCATTAAAGCTCTACTGGCATTGACCCACACATAGCACCTTATTCTCCAACCTGCTATGCCCACCCCACCTCATCTAGCCCTTACAATTTGGGCTTCCAGAAATCTCCAAGTGTAATTAGCCAAATAAATCCTAGGCCAGCCACATAAACAGCATTAATGTTTAGACTCAAGATCAGTGTGTTCCTTCAGGATTAGTCTGTTTGTGTGCCACCATGCTTGGATGCAAGACCTGTGTGTTATGTTATGCATATAGAAACAATACAGTCATTCATCCTAGTTCTTGCAGTTCAAATAGTTCTATTCATGAATGACCTCATACTAGACTGAGTGACACTCTAAATCACAGTACACCAGAGATTACTGCCAAAAATCTACCTTTTTACTCTGTTTGGTACATATCCATTTCCATCTGTAATAGTAGATCAAATATCTGACTGCCAGTCCTGGACTAGAGAGATTTATTTCATGTTTCTGGTGACAGTGCTCAGTGGAGGTTGCCCAAAATGTTTGGATCCCCCTCTGTGTGTGGCAGGAGAGGCCTCTGTGATCTCTGCCCTCAATATCCTGCTAGCTTGCCTGTGCCACATCATCATTACCACAGAGACAGAAATCCTATGTCTTTGAGGTGTGTGGAAAAAGCATTGATATCCCCCCACCCCCCCCCCCCCCCCCCCCCACACACACACACACATGCTACTTTTAAAATCTGTGCCAGACTATTTATCCGAGCAAAAATAGCCCGAGCTTATGTGATAACCAGTTTTAAAAAAAAAAATAATAAAATGTGTTTACTTTTCCCCTTCTTTAGACCGTTATTTTGAACGAATGTTTTTCCCATGCATTTGAGTAAAGCTATGCTTAATGCCCTATGTGTCAAAATACTTCTAAGTAATTTCGGCAAATTTAAGGCGTACCCATTACTGGAACCTCTTTAAATCTTTTGTATGAACATAATTTCTATGGTGTAAGAAGGTTTATAGTAACTGTGTAAATGTATTGCCACTAAAACCTGATTCCTTGGCTTAGCAGAAATTGGCCTGGTGAAAGAGAGAGACAGAGTTCTGCAGTATTAGGCTGCGTTCCTGCAGTATGTAAGATCTGAAGTATCCAACTGCATTCTCTGAGGTGATGGAGCACAGTTTTCTACTTAAGCTAGTTTCATCTATGATTAAGAACGGAACAAAGTAATCGATCACTTTGTTCCTCAACCCAGGTTCAAATTGAACACAGAAATAGTTGTGTATCCATTACCTCTTTAAATTTATTATGAAGCCATATACAATATTCGTGAGCCAACATTTCTGTAAATAGATAACATATAATACATAATAGATATCCTTATACGATACTGTGCAAAAGTTTTAGGCAACAGAGATTGAGATTTAAAAAGCTACTTATCTGAGCATTAATTGTTTATTTTGGTAAAACAAAATAATAAAACCAAATAACACTGTTCCAGTAAGTGTGATACTCTGTGTGTGAATGTGTTGGTTTAACTTTTTACAAATCTCTCCTTGTTGCAGTCCATATTGTTGAGATTATCATCCAAAACCTAGATTTACTGGTTAATAAATAATTTTAAATAATGTGTGCTGTTGATTTAGCAAATTCATGCAATCAAGGAAAATCTGAACAAAACATTGCTCTTCAAACTCACTCACATCTACTAGTTTATAGAAAAAAAATCTTATATTTCTTAGTTGTTTAATATGATTTATTTATTTATTTGTATTTACTGTGATTATATATAAATTTACACAAGCACCACGCTTCCTGAGAAGGCGTTAGTTTATATATATATATATATATATATATATATATATATATATATATATATATATATATATATATATATATATATATATAAAATTATCTGCCCAAGACTTCTGCACAGTACTGTACATAAAATATATTTGAAGATGCGATTTTTAAGATGTGGCAATATTTCTAGACTGCCTGTGTTCTCTGAAGATAGGACCAGAAATAAAGGCCTGAAGATGTTGCCTTGACAAACTTAACAAATTTGCCACTACGGAGAAAAGAGCTAGAAGTGTGAGTCTCTGATTTTGACATTGCACAGGTTAAGAAGTTTGAAATGTGTTTCTGTGTGCTGTGAAATTTTGCTGTATTTAGTGACCTGAGAGTCCCAATAAGCATATAGCCAAAATTGTTTTTCTTTTATTCATTGAGTCTTTTGGATATTTGTATATCAAAACTAGCCAGAATATACACTTTACCAGTATGTATTTAGAAAAGTATTATTATTTATGGCCCCTTTTATATAAACAGAAGTGATAGGAAGTACAGAAAAACAGTAAATGGCCAACAAAATCTGATTATGTCCATTTTTGTGTTTTTATGTCTTTCAAAGATCTTGCTCAATCATTGTAACTGGATGTGACTCTACTGCAAATCTGGTTACATCCTCAGGATATTAGTTATGAATTATTTTATTGGCCCATTAATGTAACTCATCATGAATAAATAAATAAGATAATGATGACTTTTAGGATGTTGAAATATTGACAAATAAAATCTGGAGTACCTATTTTAAAGCTGAAAAGAAATTCTTGCTGTTCTGCTTGATAAAGTGGTCTTATGACTGTTTTTTATATTTTATTGCTGTTAATATCAGAAGCAGCCTTTGTTTATGACACACTTTCAATCATGTGTGTAATAAATCCATGTTGGCCTTGGGAGTACAGGCTCTATGTGAATTACAGAAACAGCTTTGTCATGCATTAAATTAAACTCCCCTCAAGTCCCTCTGAGTGTATTTTTCAGCTTTAGGCACTTGTTTCACCACAACTAGCAAATGGAGTATAGATTTCAATTATGTGTCATATCTTCTCATTGTGCAAAAACATACATTTTATTCATACATTTTTACAGAGTATGCATTTTAATAGCCTTGATTTATTGCCTTACCTGTTTTAGATTTTTGTCATTTTTGTAACTGACATGAAAAGGCACCCCACTGCTCTAGCCTTAGCCCAGAGGAAGGGGAAGTTGCGCTTAAAGTACATTTTCCAAACTCGCTGAAGTCTAATGAAACAATCTGTTTTTGTAGAGCTAGAGGAAATGTGCTCTTCACAGGGTTACCTACCCAAAGCTGCTTATCTATCAGAGTGAGCATCATCATTAATACCTTTCAAAAGTGTAAACTTACTTGCGGCTACTTTCAAATTATCTTTAGAAGAGGTTTTCGAATGAGAGATTGGGTACATTAGTTCTAGTGTCATGCTTGGCAAAGTACAAACAATAGGGACAGGGGGGATGAGAAACGGAGGGTGGAGCAGGAATAACACAAGCTCTGTGCTCAGGAGAGGAGGTGCTGACTTCTCCACTTGGCTGTGTTCACTTCATGATGGATTCTGTGAAGCAAAATGAATGTCGCTCAGGAAAGATTGATGACAAACAAGCAGACTGCCATTAGAACCTTTCAGCAGCAGAAATGCCTTTGTAGCTATACACACTTCCACTGACATGGAACTGTAAAGGAAAGAGTGCTATTTTCAACTAGTTTCAAAATAGTAAGCAACCCAGAAGCGCTTTCTCAGTTTAGAAAAATCTTATTTTTTGTGCCTTTGAGATATTCTTGGCTTGAGTCATTACTATTAGTTAAATTCATTAGGCTCATTAACCTGTCATGGCATAATTCCCCTCCTTAGATCATTTAAAAATAGTATAAATGAGTGAATAAACATTTTTCAAGAAAAAGAATGGAAAAATTAATTTTGTTGATTATAAGGATCATCACAATGGTTTTTATTCCGCAGTGGAGGGACATATCCTGGCATTGCTAATGGTGCGGAAAGTTCACTAAATGCCATGCCAAAGAAAGAAGCTATCAGGCTGTGTGGTTAAGTGAAGGGGAGGTCTTTATGGAGTGTGTAAGTCGCTGTTGCAGACAGAGGAAACAGCATTAATCTTTGAGTTAAAGCCTTTTGCTGTCTCCCTTCTCTGTGGGGGCAGAGGGTCTTACACAATGGCTGTGTGCACAATGGGCCTGTGTTTTCAGTAGAGTGAACACATTGAAAGTTTGTTGTTGCTCAGCTTGTCGATATTGTGCGCTCTTTCTGGAAAAGTTTAGAGGTGTTTTTTCTTTTTCTAACAAACTTGATTCTCACTGACAAATTTTGAATTTGAAATTCAACAAACTAAATGAATGAATGAATATCAGGACATCCAAATAGTATCTTATATCCCCTTGTCTTTTAAATTATACATTTTTGAAATATTTGAAAATTGTGACATATCTGCAAATAGCCACAAAGCTTCAGCTGCTCAGCAGTTCATGGCTGATGTTGTCTGATTCTTGTCTTAATGTGCCATAGGAGACAAATCCAGACTGCAGACAGGTCAGTCAAGCGCAAACACTATCTATGAAGCCACCCTGTTGTAACACGTACAGGAGGAATCCAGACATTATCTTGTTGAAATAATGGACTTCCCTGGAAAGATCATCAAAACTGAAGAAGATAAAATACTTCTAAATAGGCAAAAAACAGGAATTATGTATTTATTAATGTCAGTTTCACAGAATCTGTCAACCAGTATGAGACAATGTACAACAAATTGCACAACATGGCTTCATGCCTCTAACTCACACACACACACTGACTGCCACTGTTCATGTCTCAGTGGGTCATCATTCCAGTAAAATAGCTATAAATGGGTAGAAAGCAGAACACTTGGTGGCTGTGCATGTTCATTGTGTTGCCTGTGAACTTTTTTTAACAAGACAGTTCAAATCACATAGTCCATAAAATGTCCATTTTATTTGTCTTTCACAATATTTTCTAAATTAGAGTTTCAAAGACCTAAACTCTTAGCAATGTTATATTGAAATGTTCTTTTTGAACTGTTTGACAATTCTCTATGAAGTCTGTCATAAAGGGGAGGGCAGTAGCCAATCTTTGGTTGCAAAGATGTAGATTTTGGCCTTTTGACATTTTATATTGACCAGCTTACATAGCTGAATGTTTCAGCGTTATTTAACATAAGTATTCTGTAAGCCTTTCACTCTTGTTTTGCCCTGGCCAAGTGTTTTTTAGTGTGTTGTTGACCTCAAATTCTAAAGTTGTTTTTATTTACTAAGTGCAATCAAGTTGGACATTGATTATAATATTTGACATGCTTTTCTGTTTTTGTGCCTGCTAACTAGTATTAATAATAATAAAAATACAAAAAGAAAATTACCCAATTGTCCTCAAACAATTTGCTTAAACATTACATTTTAGAGACTGTAAATATAAGAGGTATGGCTGGCCTCGGATATTCATTCATTGGGTAAGTATTCGGTTGTTGTGTTGTGTTTTATTTTTATTTTTTATTTTTTTTGAGAAATGTGGCGATAAAGCCAACCCTCCACTCCACATGTATTCAGCCTTGGCAACATAAGTCTTGAACAAAGCCTAAAACAGCCTAACAACCTACAGCAACCTACTTACAAAGCATGGCAAAACTACAGTTCATTTTGTCAGCTTTACACCTCAAAGAAGCTCTGGTTTATTTGTGTACACTGTGCCCTTAGTGGCACTGCGTAGCGCATGAGATAGCGAACGACTCTGCGAGCGGAGCCATGCTGGGTGCCAAAGTGCGGCTTTAATTTTACAGCGGGGGCTGCGAGCTGATTTTCTGAACAATGGGGATGGCCCCAAATTTGTGTATTCAGATATTTGTTCATTGGGTATTTATTCAGTTTCTAATTTTGAGTTTCAGATATTTTTGGATAAATATGATTACTGATAAGGCTCATCAACATAAGTCTTTGTGCAAATGAAGCATTAAACTCAGTCATATAAAACAGCCTAACATGCTAAAATTACAACGAAGCGAGGTGACGCCTCAGTTCATTTTCATTCTCAGTTCAAAAGCCAAACAAATAAAAAAGAAACCAAAGAAAGAAATAAAATTGTTTTCTACTTTATTCAAAATTGGGAACAGGTGGAGGGCGGCATAGTGGCGCAGCAGGTAGTGTCACACAGCTCCAGGGACCTGGAGGTTGTGGGTTTGATTCCCTCCCAGGGGATACTGGTTGTGAGGAGTTGGTGTGTCCTCCCCGTGTCTGTGTGGGTTTCCTCCAGGTGCTCCGGTTTCCTCCCACAGTCCAAAAACACACGTTGGTAGGTGGATTGGCGACTCAAAAGTGTGTGTGAGTGTATGTTGCCCTGTGAAGGACTGGCGCCCCCTCCAGGGTGTATTTCTGCCTTGTGCCCAATGATTCCAGGTAGGCTCTGGACCCACCGTGACCCTGAAATGGATAAGCAGTTACAGATAATGGATGGATGGGAACAGGTGGAAATCATTCTGAGCTAAATCTGGGCTTAAGTGTTGAGGACTAATGTCATGCACAGTGCAATGCCAAGTTTTGTCAACATACTTGTTAGTTTTCATACCTATTGCAACAATGCTCATGATCAAAATGAGCTGCTGTTTTCTTTATATAACCTCAGATGTGACACTCCCTAAAACGGTTAGCAAATTATTAGCATGGATTATATAATGGATTATACTGATACTCTGAATTTATAGAACACGCTTTATAAATTCTCTAACACTTTTTGTGTAAGAGAATTTATAAAGCCTAAATGGACTCTCTCTCTCACCCTCTCCTTCTCCTTTCTATGTAATAAGCATGATCCTCTTAGGCATGGACTAGCATAATGTTCACTCTTAAAGCAAATTATCTTCAGAGTACTCCAAGACTAAGCTTCCTTTCATTAAATCAGAATTTCATTCCAATCCAGCCTTTTTCCTTACTCCCCTTTTCCCTGCTCTCTCCATACATACTAGAGATATACAATTAAGATCGATAAGCTCTGGCCATGAATAAAGGGCAGGGAACAGAGGGATTGTTCCATGCCTTAGTGAAGATGGGAAAAGTAACCTTATATTTCTTCCCTGTAGGACATTCAGTGGAAAGTCAATATGCCAGACATTGCTGCTGTTAAAGAGCTGGACTGACACTGACTTTAGACTTAAGCAGCTCATTGTATGTTTCATCAGACCATTCTCTTACTGCAATATACCCACCATGCTTGTGTACAAAATTGCTTTTGGGGAATATTCATGTATGTATGGTGTAAATGATGACAAGATGTCTTAGGCATGACTCATTATTTTTTGCAATATGTTAGGAAAAATACAAATGTGCCTCATTAGTGTTTATTGATAGAACGAAGTCCTCTGATTAACAGCCAAGTTTGATTTCTTGCCTGGCTCCTTTAATATTTGATGTTGTAGTTCTTTCTCTATGGCTGTCTCTCACTAACAGATGTTTTTATGCTGGGTTGTCTCTTAAGCACTGTTGAACCAAAAATAATAATTGGCTTTCGCTGAAGCAATTTCTCCTGATGCAATTGAGCCAGTGTGGCACAGGGGTTAGTGGTTTATTAGGCCAGATACAAAACACAGGCCTGAAAAAAAAGGAAAAAAAGTAGCAGTGTAATGTCATATTGGATTCCCCACCAGCAGTCTGGTCAGGCAGTGTCAGTGCTAATGTGTTAAAGCAGGTGTGTGTGCGTCCGTGCCCTCAGATGGCTTACTGTGGCTTTCTGATACAGTCTAAGGACTGTCCAGTGCTTCAGCAGAATCCCTGGAGGAACAAAGGCTCACAACTTTTTTTTTCTCCCCGTTTCCCCCTGTCTCTCTGCTTTTACATGCTTTGAGATAACAAGCCTACTGTTTGGTTTGTTTGTTTAATAGTATGTTTATTTTGTATCTCTGTTCTTACAGCATCTTTAGTAGGACGCCATTGTTAGTTGGAGATGAGGTTAAGCAGGATTTATCACTCCTGTCCTGAATCTTTCTACAGCCATTTCTTCTGTTCTTTTTTTAGTTTCTAGCATAGTAATATAGTAAAAAGTAAGATGGACAAGATACACAAAGCTCAATATAGTGATTATACTGCTAAATATTGAAATTATGCATTATGTATGCTTGATGTAACCCTGATTAAATATTGCCATCATGTGTTTTTGTTTTACCAAAATTATTATTTCCTCCACAGAATAACATGTTGATGATCTGTGAATGGCCAGAATCACAGAAAAAAAAAAAAAAAAATTTATAATTCAACACATCAAATCTGAATCAGATTTTCGGTGCTGTAGATTCGGGTAAGTTACTTGGTTCATATTAGAATTTGCAATGAACTGCATTTAATATAGCGATACTGTGAATTACCAAAAAAGAATCACATATCTTGAATGGGTTAAAGAATATGGAAGGCCCTTCAGGACTGGATTGGGGAATGTTGTAGTGAGTGCATTTAGCTGTACTGAGGGAAATTAAGTGTGGCATGGCTGTAAATTATTCCCACAACAGGCTAAAGTCTTTCTAAGGCCTTGGTCTCTGCCTCCATCAAGCCAGTTTCACCACCAGCCTGGGCTATATGTCAGTTGGAATGGGGCTCTTAAGCACGAGATGCAACAGCACCAACGAGGAGGTGGGGGTGGTGATGGTGAGGGGGGGCACAAACACCAAATGTGCAGTTATTGTGTTGCTCCAGATCCCTCGTTCTTATTCATGGGGTGTCAGAGCCAAGCACAGGCACACTGTGTTCCGGTGTGAGCGATCTAGAGGCTGGGACGAAGGCCCATGAGGATAATGTTGTTCATCAGAGGCATTGGCTCACCCCATTCCTCTCCTTTCTGCTCTCTGCTGCTGCACTCTGCTCTTTTATTTCTCCACTTTGTGCTCTGCTCTACTTTATTGTTCTTTTCTAGAGTTCTGTGCTCTCTTTCAGGCACCTCTTGTTGGAGTTAAGTGGAGCTGCATTAGCTCAGGAAACAGACTATATCCAAGATCCCTCACATTTTGACTATATTGCTTATATATCACTGGTCATTTAAGCTTAAAATACTTTTTTTTTCAGGATTCAAGACTAAACACATAGACTACAATCAGTAGTGCAAAGCATTGGCTTCATGAAGCTAAGAATGGTGCACATTCATAGGAGAAGTGTCAGGTTTTGTTTGCCCTCCTTTGAAAGCCTGCCTGCTTTTGTGCTAACCTTGCACTTTGGGGCCAGATGGAGGAATAGTGTTGGCTCTGAAGAATACTAATGAAATCAAACATATTCTATAGAAATACTCTGGGGAAAATGTAAGGATGTTACTGCAGTGATTGGTGACATACTGCATACATTTGTTGTGATGTGGTTGATATGGAAACGAAACATTGTGGATGTACAATAAAGTTGTAGCATTTAAAAGATAAAACCTTTTGCTCATATTTCCTTACTTTGATTTTTTTTTTTTTTGTAAATGTGTTATGTTCTTTTTGTCTGGGTCTCAGGCTCTTTGCGAGCACTCTATAACATTGTAGCCTATAGGATTGCATGTTGTATTGCAAGTAGATTATCTGCAGAAAAGTGCACTTTGCTCTAGTTATGAACTTCTGCAACAGTCTTGAAATCCCAGTTTTGTAATATTAGTGTGATTTAATACAGCTTAGCGATAGAATTGATGACATTTCTTTTTCATAATTATCACATATTGAATCTACGAGGGCACGTGTGTTTATATTGAAGCAACCAGCTCTTCCCTATTATTGTTGGAGCTAATTTCAACATGTTAATGCTTGTCTATTAGTCTTGTATTCTTGCATTTAGCCTTCTCTGCATAGATATTTGAGTCTTTGCAATGTATAGTTACAAAATCCAGCAATAGCTTGCTTAAACATCAAAAACCTATCAGCGAAAGTCATTAATTGCAGTCACAAAGCTGAGGCTGCTTAAGCTTCTGAGTGTTTTAGCAGCTCATTGAGCATGTGCAGCAGTTTATCACATCACAACAGGGTCTAGCCAGCCTTAAGCTGACTGAACAGAGAACGCAGAGGGCCAGACAGCTAAAATATTAAAGAGGGTTCCCTCACCTGCCAGGAGCTGAGGCAGTGATCAGAGAGACTCCCTCCTAGAGCTCACTGCTTTGATGGAGGCCAAACCCAAATTGGCAAGACCCACACTGGGCCCCTGGGGAACACTGTATCACAAAACATAACAGCAGGGTGTGTAAAGGGTTATGTAGGTGGGGGTAGGGAGTAGTTGTTTTGGAAATATATTGAATTTCTGTGTAATTACAGTGTTTGGTGGAAGAGTGTGAAACATCACGGAGGATACATTAGAAAGGGGATCTTTATCAAGAGTTTTGAACTGGGAAAGGTATTGCTTTTCTCAGTGAACTGAAGAGTTGTAATGTGGGTGTTGACAGATGCAAGTCCCTTTTTTGCTTTGCCCCACTGCTAGGTTACGTCCCATGCCCTGGTCCTGTCATGTCAAAGAAGCTTCCTGCTGCTTGCGCTTTCATAGTTCCCTGCGGAATTGAACAGCACTGAACATGTCTCCTCTGCTTGCCCAGGAAAACACACACACAGAGTTTTAGAACTACTCCTCGTTGGGTGCTTTCCCTGTGCACCACTGCATCCCATGATTGTGTTTACCCCATGTCAGTCGCTTCTGAAACGCAGTGAAGGGTAAGTCAGCAAGCACAGGGAGGAGTGTGACATTGTGACAGCCACAGAGTAGGAGTGGGGGGTGTACATTTGTATTTTAATAGGAGGGGTAGCCCTGGATACGCCTAGGTGACTGGAAAACATGCAGGAGAGAGGAAGTGAACAGATTTGCATTCGGTCAGTATGCTTATACCCACGCTGGTTTAATCATCTTGCACAATGAGAGGTAACTCCAGGTCATTTTCGTGGAGGGAGAAAGATGATCTGGGCTTTTAAAAAAATAAACATATATATTTCCCCTGAGCTTTCTATACTTTCGCCTTGTGGGTACAAATCAACATTGATAGGAATGAACTTGGTCTAAAGCTGTATAGAGAGTGTTTGTGTAGAGCAACCTGCTGGGCCAAACTCAGCAGGATACCCTTATTCTGCTGAAATCAAGGACATACTTCTAACTTTTTACTCTAGGCTACGAATGCCCATAAAGGACACACCAGTGCTGGTTAAGATTTTTTGAAATGGTGTTCTAGTGGAGTATGAAACTTGAGGGTAGAAAATTCTCAAACTTTCTCTTTCAAGCAAACTTTTCTTTACCCTTCAGCAAAACACGTGTTATCTCCTTTCATCTTTAGAATAGCAATCATAAAGACATGTAAATGACAGGATCTACAGAGCATTTTTGACATTTCCTTTATACTACAATATGTTCCATAGACAACAGTAACGCTAAAACTAATTTCATTGTTTGTTTTTGAAGTTGGATCTGGTACTTTCTGAGAGGTGTCTTCTCTGTTCTGTGATCTTCTGACAGGCACAGCCTTTCTCAAAGCTAGGTGATTCACAGAAGCCAACTGAAAGATGTCAAATTTTCAGTAGCTTTTCCCTTGAAATAACACTTCTTTGTTGCACTACAGAAAAAGTGGCAAGTCATTGTACATTCGTCTCATGGCATGTAATAAACTTCATGAGAACATGAGAGGGATTAACTGGAGAAATGCGATTGTCTTGACAGTTAAGCCCAATTTATACTTCTGTGTCGACCCTATGCCGTAGGCAACGTGTCGACGTGAACCCTATGGCGTAGCCTGGCGCACACCTCTCCAGAAAAGTAACTATGAATTGTATTGACGCAGACCGCAACGACCGTGATTGGTCAGAGGTCGGACGGACATTGTTTATGCACCTACTCTGCTCAACACACAGAGATGCAAACAGCAGCACATTTATAGATTTTCTCAGACATGGTGTGGGCTTCAAGGAAAATGACTGAGGTCTCCAGGGGAAAAAAAAATAACTCACAGAGAAGTGATACCACGTGGGAAAAACATGCCAGCTTTGTGTTAGTTACTTTCCTGGCATCTTATGTAAACTATGCTCTGTCCCAGTCAAGAACCTACTCCCTGTGCACTTTAAAGATATATAAATGTAATTCTACTGCACCACTACATTGTGTACTACAGAGGAAGATGTTTGAGATTCAGCCCTAGTGGTGTGGTCATGTAATTGCAGAGTGAAGCAGACACCAACTCAATTATAAACGCTCACGACGAGATAGGGCTCTTGTGTAGCCTACAGCGTAGGCTCTGCGTCGAGTCAATGCAGAAGTATAAATTGGGCTTTAGTGAAGAAGGTACTAGAGTACAAATAAAGGTACTTTGAGCCATGGCATAGAAGAACCAATCTTGGTTCCATAAAGAACAATGTTTAAGAGATGTGATGGTGAGGAACCTTTTATGTTTAAAATGGTTTAAATATCCATCACCCTATGTTAAGTCTTTTTTACCCATTTAAATGTATTAGCAAAATGGTTCTTTATGGAAACAAACATAGTTCTTGAAAGGCGTCACTCGAATAACCTTTTTGTAGCACCTATGTTTTTAAGACTGTGTCTGAAAGTTGCTTGCTCCCTGTTCTCTATCACACCTGTCTATGATGCTGCATAAGACCATAAACATTAAACAAATACATATGTACCAACTGGAGGATGCAGGATTCATGTGCGGTTTTACAGTGTAGTCTTTTAACCTCATATAAAAAGTGCTTCTTTGGCCATATTCTGCTGATTACAGCTGTAATGTCAGACAATAAAAGCCAATCTGCTCAGGCGAAGAGCAGTCACTCTGTGGGAACATAAAAGGTG
Organism: Hoplias malabaricus; assembly: GCF_029633855.1. Taxonomy (NCBI): domain Eukaryota; kingdom Metazoa; phylum Chordata; class Actinopteri; order Characiformes; family Erythrinidae; genus Hoplias; species Hoplias malabaricus. The sequence continues at coordinate 55,655,068 of NC_089802.1, read as the reverse complement.
TGTATGTGTATCTCAACCCTCTGCTTCAGAATTGCTTTTAGGGTTGAACAAAGTAATCATGTAGCATGCTCTCCATCAGAGCCCTCCATCCTGCATTGTTAGTCAGTTTGATTACATGTTTACTTATTTGTAAACAAAGTTGGCTGGGGAGAGCAATATCCCAGCCCCCATAACACACACGCATGCACAAACAAAGTGACTGCCAGTAAATAATGATGGCACTGCATGGTGAGGGCTGTTGCTGCTGAAAAACCAAGACAAACAGAAACTGGCAGAACACAGAGAGAAGTAAGAATGGAAAAAGGGAAAGAGAGAGTGTGTGTGTGGGGGGCGGGGTGGGGGTGGTAGTCAAGACAAATCAGATGTGTTAGTGCAAAGGGGTGGGGGTTAACCCCAAGATCTGTCTGCTGTTCTGTGCTAATATTGCTCTAATATGAATACTTATTATCAGATCAAAGCATTCTATATTATAATCCAAGACCAAAAATTAGATCACTGAACGTCAGCTCAGTTTAGTTAGGTTTACACATAAATCTGAGTAAGGTATAAGCTGAAGAACAGTGTAAAAAAATCAGAAACACAGAAGTAAAATGAAACATAATTGAAATACTCAAATAAATTTCAAAGGAAAATAGCTGATAGGAGCCAGCATTCTAGGGCTGTGCGAGAGTTGTGTATTATATTCTGAACAAAATAATATTTGTAATCTCAGTGTTTTTGTCTTATGCAAATTCCATTTTTGTTTAAGAGCAGTGTTGAAGGCCAAATTTCATATTATTCCATGTGTCAGTGGGTTAAATGTCCATGTTTCTTTCCCTTGGGATCTCACATTATCTGTGCATTTCCTAGTAGTTTCCATTTTTTGTGCACTAAAACACTAACACACTAACACACACACACAGAGCTCATAGAGCACAGATGTGTGCAGAGGTTTGCATTAATAAAGCCGAAGGCAATTTGTCCTGAGCTTGCGCACACACTGTGATGATAGGACGTGAGTGGGCAGTGAAGCAGATGTTCGAGTGGAGAACGTGCACAAAAACGCACAAACATACCATGTCCTCACAGGCATCATACTGAGATCTGATGGAGTTTATCAGCATGCTCTCCCACAGTAGCAATGTTGTTGTTGTTTCATTACTGCCTCGTAAACCCCTGTCGAGCCCATCAATTATTACTAGTTCATAATCATATTGGAGTATTCTACATCTTTCTAAATTCACAGATTCTTTTCAAAGCATACAGCAATATGTATGGTACATCAGTGGATTGCTAACATTAACTGATATGATTCCACATAAGAGTGTTGTTTTTTTTGTTTTTTGTTTTTTAAGATATTACCAATAGGTCAGTGTTTTGTATTGCTGTGCTATGTTCACTAATGTCTGCAGTTTGTGGGGAAAATGTGTGTGTGTGTGTGTGTGTGTATAATATACATATATATAAAATTTCACTGACACATAAGTGACACAGTAACATGTATCACAATAAGTTTTTCTATATTGATTGACTGTGATACATGTTCATTAATATACCAAAAATAAATAAATAAATAAATAAATAAATAATATATATATATATATATGTATAAGCATCCTTTTCTAGGGCATTACCACCTCTCAAGCATTTAAGCAAAAGAGTAAAAAGATACATTAAGAATAGTTTAAAGTAATAAATTCATAAATAAATAAACACTACTAAGTGCTGAACTGTAAACATACTGCACTTAACCCAATAGAAGGCTTAGAACAGTGCTTGTAAATAGTGATCGACCGATATGGGTTTTTTAATGGCCGATGCCGATTTTTAGACAGCAGTAGTAGCCGATGGCTGATATGTAAAGTCGATATTCCCATTCCTCAGGCAGTGAATAAACTAGAGGCATTATCACGATTTATTTTTTGAAAATGTGTACTATTTTTTCAGATTTTTTTGGCCAGTACTCTAGACACAAACATGAGGATTACTGACGAACGGTTTGATGGAGAAGTTTGACTCAGATTTAGTCTCGTTTTGAAGGGGACTATCTAAGGTAAGTGCTGCTGTGCTAACTTTGTGTGTGAGCTGCTTGTGGGCTCTTCAGGCTTCGAGAAGCAGCGGTTTTGTCATGATGAGGAAGTTTGGAATATCTTATTTTTTTGGCTTTAATTCCTTAGTCCTACATTTTAGTGTATATCTTCGTGATCCTGAGAGTTCGATTGGTGTATGATATGTACACATTACTCAAATATGTAAAAAATGCGCCATGAAAAATCAGAAAATCTGTACTGTCACTAATATTTTTTCATAACAATTTCCAGTAACAGCAAATATACTTATTTATTGAGTGAGATTATATATAAAATGATTAAATCAATGAAAATCAGTGACTTTAAGCTTTAATTTGGTACAATGAGCGAATTAAGAGGCTAAATAACGTTGGGTTTCTAGGTTACAATTATCAACTCAGTCGTTTATGATGCAGATTATTGAGTGTATGTTACAAAGAGCAGCAAGTAACAAATAGTGAGAGCTGAAGATGAGAAAATAATTGATACCATTTTCTCTGATGAGACGGCATGCAGCTACATGTTGGAGGCTTGTACTCCTGTACTTGTGGTCAATGATATCTGTCTGTAAGATGGCAAAATGGACACAAGGAGCTCTCTAACGGCCAGAATGATGGAGCTGACCACAGTATTGCCTGTGTGCATTGTGTAAATACCAGCCTCTTGCGCTAATATATCGGCTGATGCCGATTTTATAAAAAAAATGCCAAAAATCACTACTTGAAACTATGGGAAAGCTTGAACGTTTTTAGTTTTGCATGTTCATGTGCATGTTTCTTCCCACAGTCCAAAAACACACATTGGTAGGTGGATTGGCGTCTCAAAAAGTGTCAGAATGTGTGTGTGTCTGTGTCTGTGTTGCCCTGTGAAGGACTGGCGCCCCCTCCAGGGTGTATTCCTGCCTTGCGCCCAATGATTCCAGGTAGGCTCTGGACCCACCGCGACCCTGAATTGGATAAGCGGTTACAGACAATGAATGAATGAATATATTTAATACATATACACAAGCACTTGAAGGAAACGTATTATTTTCTTGTTTGCGTTCTCTTGTTCATTTACCGTAATGGCATGAGTATACACAGCTAATAGCATGCAGCTGGCGGTGCTAACGGGGAATAGAAATGAAGGTTTATTGACCTCTGTTAGCCAAAGGTTATCATTATTGAGTAAAAATGAATAATCTAAAAACTGATATTGTTTTATCACTCAGCACTAATGATACATGCATCTAAAGCCCTATAAATTATGTAATTTGACTGGCTACCTAAAACTATCCAGATAGATTATAATCCAGTACAAGCAGGCAACTTCTAGAGTTTAAATAAATCTGCAAATAATAATGCCCTGGCACTTCCTCAGTGGGTGGCATGGTGGCACAACAAGTATACACAGTAGGGGCCTCTTTGCTTCACAACATCTATTGTCACTTTCTGTGTGATGTTTTGTCTTGTGCATTAAAAAAAATCTAGAAACACATGCTGGTTGGTTGATTGGCTATTGAAATGGCCCACAAGTGTGTGAGTGAGTAAGTGAATGGGTGAGTGTGTCAGGCTCTGCCATGGACTGGCACCCTGAAAAAATGATTTCAGGATGAATAGGGCTTAAGACTGGGCAGGAAATACAACTACACAATTACAAGATGTGGAACATGCTTATTAAATTGATTAATACTTACCCTAAATCTTTTTAACATATATAAAGTAATGCATATATAAAATGCAAGCACAATATTGACTCATGATTCAAATTATATACATATTGTGACAGGATTTATGATACAAAAACATATCATTCCACTGTCCACTCTGATTTCCTTCATCTAAAGCTTTTTATTACAGGCTATTGCAGTGTGTGTCAGTAGGAGACCCATGGTGATTTGTCTTAGTGTTCACTCTGACCACATCCCTCTCCGTCAGTGGGGATCATGCTCACCCATGGAGCGATTCTCAGCTGGATAGTTTAAACACCATCTTCCTGTCCACAACAAAACCAAGCCCCTTTTATTACTGAGACCTTTCTTTTTAACTCTCACCCCTCTCTCACTCTCGCTACCCTACCCCATAAATAACAGGTAGAAATGGATATATTGTCAATGTCCAGTGTTGAAAGTGAGGAAGCACTGATTCAGGAAAGTGTTCATGTTCTGATATTACCAGTAGATTGACCAGAGGAGGATAGGTCACCCCTTGTGAGCATTGGTTCCTCCCAAGGTTTCTTACTCAGCTGAGGGAGGTTTTCCTTGCCACTGTCACCCTTGGCCTGCTCACCAGGGGATTTTTACATCTTTACATTCTTTACATTTTTACGTTTAATGTCAAAGCTTTGTCTTACCGGAATTCTGTGAAGCTGCTTTGTGACAACATCAGTTGTAAAAAGCGCTATACAAATAAATTTGATTTGATGTGATTAAAAAATGACATATGTGTGGGGGGCACTGTGTATGTGTGTGTGTGTGTGTAAGATTATGAGCAACGTTTTACAGTCTGTGTCTGTGTGCATGCATGTGCGTGCCTTACCTCTAACGAGAAGACAAGTGCAAAATGACATGACCTTTATTGTGGCATGGCTCACCACAAGCTTGGACTGCTCTCTCATCGATATGGGAGGTATGACAAAAACACTTTGTAAAATTTCATCACACACTCTTGAAACTGTAGCTTAATATTAGTACTACACCGATACTGATACCGTACTGACACTTTAACACATTATCGGCTACAGAGAGCATCGATTCCCTACATGAAGTACACAGGGCACATTTTGGGACACACCCCATGAAGCAGATACTGGAGCGCATGCACGACTCTAGGTGCAGCTCGAATTTAAGTCGGAGCAGATTGTAAACAGACTGGGTATTTCACAATACATGACTGTTTTTCTCGATTTTAACACACTAAACAACCCCAAATTCCCCAACCAAACACACAACTCGCGTTTCCTAGGAGACACAGATAAATGTGGACATACAAGTCTCAGGGGCTTATTGTTTGCGCTGCTGTTTGTATAGATTCACAAAGAAATAAAAATGTAAAAATTGGTCGTGGATGAGAAAACTTGGTCAGCGCGGTCTTTACAAACTGCAGCGGGAGCTGGAGGTTAGGAGAATAGCACATAGTTGCGGCTAGGTTCAGCCTTAAATGGTTCAGAAACTCCGGTAGTGCGTGCCAGTGTTGCGTCAGTTAAGGTTGAATGGAAAATTACAATACAGTTGGAATAAAGGCTGTAACAGCGTGTTTTGTGGCTCACTATGTTCTCCTACAGGTAATACTCGTTATTTGGGGTCATGTGCATTCAGTAATATTTAATATATTGTAGTCTGTGTCACGCGTCTGTGTTTACTTTCTGTGCTCTGTTCTCATTGGCTGTTGAAGGAACTCGTTAATTCAGAGTTGAGTTGGTGGAGAGTTTACACTACGCGACTAAGTCCAAAGTCCGGTAGAAAAAATCAAACGTTTGATATGCTACGACTAGTCTGTAACGCGATTTCAAGGCAAAAATATTTAGAATCGGGCTAAATGTCATGTAGTATAACCCCAGCTTAAGGCATGCCAAAGAACACTGACTTCATTCAAACAACCACAAAGAAGCACGCTAACACAGGTCAGCAGCAGTCCTTAAAGTGCATTTCACAGTCGTGACAAATGTCCTCATGACTGTGTAAAAAGCTGTTCAGTCAGGCTAGACAATGTCTTCCTATTTGTGCTTGTTACTACATTGTGGAAATATTTAACTTTAAACATTTTTAATGTGCAGTTAATAAAAGGTAAATGTTGTTCATTCAAGCCTATTTTATTTTGTTAACAGTACATAACCCTCCTTTAACAAAATAAAATCTGTAAGTATAGCAATATAAATATCTTGATTTATAAGCACCTATCTAGTAATTAAGATAGATAGAGTTGGTATCGGTACTCTGTATCGGCAGATACTTGAACATGAAATATCGATATCGGAAGGGAATAAGGGGTATCGGTGCATCCCTACTTAATATTCAGTATTCCTTTTTTGGATTTTTTTTGGAACAGAGAAAAAAGTTACCAGTGGTGTCATATAAAAAAACATGCATTTTAAACTCTATATATCCTGATATATAGCCTGATTTACATTTATTACAGAAAAAAATTGTGATATCATTTATTTATCATAAACATAATGAAGATGCAAAAGACCAAATTAAATTCCATACAAAAGCAACAGAAAATGTTACTGTGGTTTAATGAATAAATATATAGCTAACTTTCTGCGTAAATGCTGTACAAAAGAATAATAAATTGTTGTTGTTTTGTTGCAGGCTTTCTGTTGGCCTAAATGAGTATCTTTTTTGATTCATAACATTTTTAGTGGTCTAGAATTGCAGTGTATACACACATCGGGTCATTACCCAGTGCTAATTGCTTTCCTCTAAACGCCCCTCATTGTGGCAGGAAAAGATGGTCTCTGAAGTTTGGTCTCTGTGAGAATACAGATCCAAAAAAGCTTATTTTGACACGTACTTTATTTATACTTTAGTTGTTTCTTAAGACCAGTGTGTGAATTGCTCCTGATAAGATTTGAAGTTATTCACTTTGGAATCTGATTGCTTTGTGTCATGCAATATGCTGATCACCTTTTAATTTTGTCCGGCAAACCATGTACATCCTCCATGATTAGCCTCGTTTGGAGGTAATGGATCATGTGCGCAGTGATCTTCCGGGGATTTTCGAATGGCAAATGTGGCTTCAGACTCGTAGAAGTATGCATGTTCACTTCCATAACATCTGGCTATCTATGCGTGTTAGATTACCCACTGAAGTGGTTTGAATGAGTCTCTTAAATGCATATCTTGGGTGCATTTACACCTGTATAACATCTGTCAGAAAATAACCCTTATATTCAAGATGTATGAAAAGACCAGGTCCATCGGTTGGTCTGTATACTTTGTTAGAAACCGTTTACCCCGTTCATTTAGCAGCACTGCTTTGTCTGATCCACTTATACCAATGCAATATACACTAAAACACCACCCCTATGTAGGGCTGTCATGATCATGAAATTTTAACTGATGATTATTTGTTATTCAAGTAATTACGATTAATGATTTAATGGTCTGTTTTTTTTACACCCCCAGTATTTTAATAGGCCTGTATGCTTAATGATAGCATAATAATGTACACACACTTATCCTGTCTTTAAATTAAGATTCATTCATTCATTCATTCATTATCTGTAACCGCTTATCCAGGAATACACCCTGGAGGGGGCTAAATTAAAATTGTATGTTTGAAAATGATATCTGCAAATTCTCAAAATAAGCAAACAATCATATCAAGTGTACTATGGCATAAACAACTGTTATTTAATGGCTTGGCATATTCTGGGCAAGGAATACTAAGGCTATGTTCACACAGCAGGTAAAGAGGCCCAGTCATACGTGACACGGATGTGTCATTCATGTTGCTGTGTGAACAGCACAAATCGCATTGAATCTGACATTTCATATCAGATTTGGGCCACTTTTATATGATCCATGTCCATCTATGGAAATTCGATTCTGTCTGAAAGGCCAGGTCGGAATTCATCTTGACTTTTAAGCCACTCCGGCTGCTGAGAATCTCCAGACTACAGTCCAAAGCATTTTATTCATTTTAATTTGAGGTGTTTAGGAGGTAGAAATGGTCAGGTCAAAGTATTTCCATTTTGTAAAAACTACTGGGAAACGAAAAACTTGTGAAAGTCCTGATCCAGGTAAAAACACGTGGAAATGTGTAGAAAGAATAAACAAGAGAAGACCTTCTCTTTTAGTAGTTCTATATCAGATATTGTTCATGTCGGTATGAAGCTGTATATGTGGCTCCTGGAAATATTAAACTCATTATGTCTGTGCTCGTCTTCTCTTTTGAGACTCGTGTTTGTGAGAGACCCCGGAAAATTGCGCTTAGAGTGAAAGAAAAATCATTTCACGTTTTAATATTCTATAGAGTCTTTAATTAATACTTAGTTTTAAACATAGAACTCATTTGGAATAAAGAAAGGGGAGGTTTTGTGATATAGCGCTACAGTAAAACCCCAGTCCCATTCCTTCATTTAAAAAATGAAAGTGCTTTGTATGAAACAGACATTTCCTCCCGGTCAGCGCCTGAAGCATCGTTTTTTGTGCATGTGGGTCAGTTTAGGAGTGTGAATTGTTCAGACTGAGGTCAGATATAAGTCATATTATATAGACAAAAAATCTGATTTGGTCACGAAATCAGATTTGGTAGTCTTTTACCTGTTGTGTGAACGTAGCCTAAGATACTCATCTGAGAGCCTCCGGAATAGCCAGCTGCCGTGAAAAATCTGTTGATGCCGTTGTCTTCCCAGGTTCAGTGAACGGCGGTGGTGGATCCGCAGATGATTTCTCAGGTTTGTTGTATTAGCCATGGTTTAATAGCAAATCCGACTGTTTTGACAAGTTGTGCTACCTTGTCGCAATGTGTCACGTTTACAGTTGCTTAAATAAGACACATACTCTTACAAAGTGTATCAAAAAAAATGCTGCTGACAGAAGTATAAGCAGGAGACATGTACAGCCTAAAGCACGTTACTCATTTGTCTCACCATTTGTTTAGAAATACACTTAATTGATAATCATTGTTGGGATTGAAATAAAATATATGATCGCGGTTAGTGCAAATCATTGCGGTTAGCTCAAGTAATCGTGATCATGCGATTATGTAAGGTCTACACCTATATCAGTATCACTGCAGCGCTGAATGATCCACAAACAAAATAATATCTGTTCTGAGGTAGTAATATGGGGTTTCTGACCATTGAAGAACCATGTGAAATGGGGCTAACAAAGTATCCAGAGCAACAGATGGAATGCACTCTGAGGATATGAGGTAAATTCTAATTTCGTCCTGCACCTCCCACCTCATCACTGAAAGGAGAAATAAGTGTAGCGGTTAAATATGGAGAAGAAACGGTGCAATAGGAAAGTGACTAAAAACCAGAGTATCTGTTTGTCACCCTTCACATCTGGGCCCTGGCACTTGAAGGTAAACAGAGGCTTGTTCTCAGCAGTGGCTGAAACTGATCATGCTGAACATAGCTTTTTAGAAAAGGTCAGAAGATCCTTGTAGTGTTTTGGCAAAAGCATGTCACAAACAAAATATTAAGACCCCAGAGATCTGTGGTAACTTGTTGGAAAAGGGTATAATATGTCCCCTTTATTAAGAGTTTTATAAATAGCATATTTTCAGTAACTGGACGAGTGCTATGAACATGGAAGATACCATGAAGACTGTCATGTTTGAATTTCTGAGTCTTCAGTGGCTTCTCAACACTCCTCCACATCTTCTGCCGCAGCACCCACACGCACTGTTCAAAAGCTTCTTTATTTGTCATCTAATTAGAGAAAACCCATGACTCTAATGTGCTTTGGCTTTGACACACCCGGACGCAATCTGTTTGATTACACACTCAGCTTGCCGAAAACAACAAAAGCAACTGCTATGGACGGTTTCCTCAGCTGTTGTCAGTGGCCCTTGGGTGAACTACACAAAATTTAAAAAAGAAATAAGAAAAAGGACTGGATTATTATTTGTTTCACCCCCCCCCCCCCCCCCCCCGACTCACTATGGATCAATTCGTATTGAAGTGAGAATGGCGTCTGCGCTCTGCTACTCCAGGCGTAATGCGATCAGAGTTCAATTCAGCACCCAGCATAAATTCATGCACACTAATGATCACACTGCCATTGTGTTTGTGCTGCTCCTGGCTGCCTATAAGGATAGAAATTGACAGTCCGTGGAGGGAGAGATGGAGTGAGGGAGATGAAATGTGCCTAATAAGAGCATTTGGGTTTGTTTTCCATGCTTTGTTCTCTCTTTGTTTCTTCATCTCCAGAGTGCTCTCAGTTCAGTCAGAGCAGTGCAGCTTAAAGTTGATCTGGGCTATTATATACTATTCTTATCTAATCCTACTGTGCAGGCAGGGCTGACACTGCTGTTGCTTTTATTAATATTAGTTGCCTTAAAATATTCACTATAATCTGTTTTTGCATATTGTTCCTCTCTGTCCCGTGAAACTGTGATCTTACACTTCAGTGGAGCCTGCTGTAGCCAGTGTGCAGACACTGGGCTTTTTTTTAAACTTGTAAACTTTTTGGCTCTTATGGAACAGACAAGAAATGCATATGTTAGTCTGGCTTGCCAGTTTGTTTGGGGATTTTTTCCCTTATCTCCACCCCAAACACATTCAAGTCTTGGGAGAAAGTAAACAAAAATAACAGCTCAAGAAGATAATGAGGTTTATGAGAATCAGCACCAAAACAGGCAGCTTAACCTGTTTTTAAACACAAAGCTAGAAAGCAAAGCCACACTTGAAATGTCTCATCTCTTCTCCTCCTGTCTGGGTTTGAGCTGGGTCTGTGAAATTCACCTGAGTTTGACGCTTAATCTGAGTGCCACCTTAGCCACCTTGTTGTTTATTGTTTTATACAGCAGTTGAGCTTCTCTTTTTTCTGTGTTGGCAAGTCTAACTTTACACACACACAAACACACACTGCTAAAGTTTCTTTTTATTTTCCTCTTGCTTTGTGCACAGGCATGCACTCAAAGAGTAAGGACAATCCTTAATAAAACCTGGAATCATTGGGCGCAACCATTGGGAATACACCCTGGAGGGGGCGCCAGTTCTTCACAGGGCAACACACACACACACACACACACATATTCACTCACACTTTTGAGTCGCCAATCCACCTACCAACGTGTGTTTTTGGACTGTGGGAGGAAACCGGAGCACCCAGAGGAAACCCACGCGGACACAGGGAGAACACACCAACTCCTCACAGGAGTCCCTGGAGCTGTGTGACTGCGACACTACCTGCTGCGCCACTGTGCCGCCTAATGCATTTCATTCCTTAGAGAATGCTTCAGTGACATTCCCATATTTTGCAGAAATGGTGTGATTTGCTTCAACAGACACATGGTTAAACCTCTAAAATCTTGACTCTGTTTAGCAAAATTGCATGTTTGGAAATTATTTCCAAGGAAAATGCGTTAAAAGTGGTTTATATATAACTCTACATTCATTCCATCACTCAGTACACGGGGATCTATGAACATGCAATTGTCCCTACCTCTTGTTATCACTGACCTCACTTAGCTCAAAAGCCTTGCCCTGCAAGTTCAGAGGATTGGTTCTTTAGATTTATGACATAACAGACCCTTCTGTCTTGATTGGCCTTTTTAGACTGCCTTTGTAACAATGGTTTCAAAGCAGAAATGCACAGCCGTGGCTTTGACTGCGTATTTCACTTATGATCTTTCTTTTGGGGAAAAAGTCCACTACCAATGGGATCCATGATTTTGATATTTCATTCTGTTTGTGTGTGTTTACCAGTGTGTGTGTGTGTCATCTCTCCAGGGGGTCATACTGCCTTGGTGCTCCATATCCTTACATCTACATTCTTTGCAGTTCGCTGGCAGCATAATATAATTTATAAATTCAGGCACACTCCTCTATTTTTACTAGCACATGTGTCTCCACTGGTGCATATTATGTCCCCGAGATTCAATTCTGCAATGATTTAATCCAATCAACATGCTTCTTCCTATTTTCCTCTTGGTGTCTCTGTATGTAAGGTCTCACACACATACACACAAATAAAGATGTGGGAGGAGGAAAATAAAAACACAGACACACACATACACATGCACACGCTCTGAACGATCTCTGGATGGATACATCCATTGTCCATTATATCAGCTCCACTGACAATAAGAGCACTTTGTAGCTTGTAGTTCTACAATTACAGAGTAGTCCACCTGTTTGTATACATACTTTCTTATCAACATTTCACCCTGCCCTTCAATGATACAGACCACCACAGAGCAGGTATGGTTTGGGGTTTGGGTGGTGGATCATTCTCAGCAAGAATTCTCATATCTCATGTGTTTCTAAAAATAACACATATCTCTAAATACAAAGAAGTAATAATAAAAAACATAAAAAGCTAAAACATATATACAAACCTTTGGTGCCTTTCTGGTGGTCCAGTCGACATGAAATTTCCACACAGGTGCAGGTTTTTCGGTATCGTATGTAATTTCTATTGAATGGGTGGTGATCAGCATGGAGGCAGTGAATCTTGGCCTCACACTGCTTGTATGTTTGTGTGTTTATGATGTATGGAGTGCGGTTATATTGAATAATATGATTTTGTAATGCTGTTCCCATCCTCCCAAACATATAAAGCCAACGACCAGATCCTTCAAAGCTGACACCAGTAGAACATCATTAGATAGCTCAACACTTGATAGTAGCTGCTTAAGTACAAGCTCTGTATTTCAGTGTACACTCAAACTAATCACAATGCAGTAAACTACTGATTGTAGTTTTCACCCAAGATTCCATTATTAGATGTGTTATACATTTACATTTTCTCTGTAATTTGTTACTGAAACATTATATGCCCTTGTGCTTTGCCATTCCTCTGTGTGGATTGGTGAGGCTTCATGTGTAGCTAAAGAATTGAGTGGTAGCAAGAGTAAATGGGATAAAACTGAGCAAATCTCCTCTTGACTGTCTATGAGCGTGCTATTGGGGTTGTGCTGTCCTGTAATGAGTGGCTTCCTCTTATCTCAAATGAGCTCTCAGAAGTTGATAAAGCCAGTCAGTCAGCCATAGTGGCTGTGCCACATCCTTGAGCACATCACTGACCTCTCTTTGCAACAAAATGGTTCTGTACACATCACAAACAACCTGTAGTATTTTACAACAGAAGGAAGATAGGAAGCATTTCTGACCATCACTCAAACACCTCTCTGCCAATAACTTTTGAGAGAGTGTTGACAGAAACCTGCTGTGAAGCAGTTTCTCTTGAATCACTGCAATATTACAGTAGAATCACTGAATATTCAGGCCAATTTAATACTTAAGGCCACTTTAAACTCTGTTTCCCTTTTTTCAAGTAAAATTTGATGAATGAATACACGTTTAAATATCAGTAACCCATTTCAAATAAATATTTGTCATTTATGCATTTTAATAAAATATTAATTTGGTTTCTTTTATTGTATTTTTTTATTATGTTCTAATTGTGGTGTTTATATTTATTCTGGGGTTTTTTTTTTTTGGTCAACCACTACACTCAAGAGCCAAAGACTTCATCTACTTCTACTTGTGTAAGGTAGCAGCTCCACTGGGGAACACTGCTCTGAAAGCAGCAATTCTGCAGCTGCTTGTACACAAGGCCTTAACTTTGTGATCTTTTTTTGATTACAGCCTTTCATTCCATTTGTAGGCTTGGAGGAAATGGTGTGTGGAAATTGAAAGAGTTTGACCTTCAGCAGCAGGAGTGTGGCAACCGGGCCCCGTGGTCCATAGTTTCCTCAAAGCCAATGCTAAGAGGACACTTAGTACTGGATAAACATCACAGACTAACCGTCCATCAGCAATCATTGTGACCTCTGAAGTGTGGACACTACAAAATGCCAGAGCCTCTTAGTTTATTTTCACACACGCATGTACACAAACACACTACTCCCTCAGGATAGACCTATGACAATTAAAATTTGTTTTCATTGGGATGAACAATTTGAGTATGTACACTGATTGTGTGCATGACTGCACTCTGTATGAAGGGATTGTACTGTGTACTGTGTATTGTATGCATATGTAGTCTAGATTAGGCTGCTGAGTTTGTATTTGTCTAGTATGTAAAAGAAAACAATTTTGGTAAACAAATATGTACTTTACCCTAAACTGCATAAGAGATAGAATTCATGCTTTGAGTCTGGAATGCATGCAGCAAGTCATCAGTGCAGCTGCTGCTAAAAAAACAGTGCATACATTGGAGGCAAGCTCTGCATTTTTACCGGGGGAAAATAAATGAATAAAATCAACACTTCTACACGTTGGTGATTTCTAAAACCTACAAAATTAGAGGTACCCCCACCAGTCACACCAGCCTCTGTGCATTCTCCAAATCAACAGCATCTGGCTATGCCTCAGGCTACGTTTTCTGCTGTTCTGGATAATTAAAAACATATTGCAGTGCTTGTGTAGTCCGGAAGCCTTTTCTTAAGAACGGGGCAAATGTGTTGGTATAGAAAGCGAGGAAGGTCATGTCAGGCTTTGTCCTTCAGATAAGGCTGGTGAAGGATCTTTGGTAATTAACAGGGGCTCAATGCTAGCTGACCTCCTCTTTCTGTGGTCTAACGAGGAATTGAACCCCTAACCCTCCAGTCCTGGTTTCAGATGGAGATAAGAAGTGATAGGAGGGTGTTGTCTGGGCTGTTTTTGAGTGCTAAAATCTCTCTTCTTGTTTTAGAGCTGGAGACAGCAAGGGCTTAGATGAAATCCTCTTGTTCTGATGGGAGGCTGAGGCCATGGGGTTCATAACCCATTGATGAGGACAACCTAGGAATATTTTTCATAGCTGTTTGAATAAGGATGTTGGTCTGTAGCAATGTATTGATTTTAGAATGATGAATGGAATTACTTTTTGTATTTCAAATGATAAATAAGTTTGTATTGTTTGATTTTGTTGTATATATTCTACCATGTATGAGTGGTGTAGCTAGACTCTCCATATTACAAGGACTGCCAGGATTTTCTGACTGATTCCCCAGATTTACCAGAATTCAAAGTTTGTTATAGGTTGTTAGCCCCTTTTGGCTTTTTATTGACCATGGCATTATTATTATTTTAAGGAATTGACAGTAAAATCTGGTGGGTTGTTTTTTTTTTTTTTTTACTTTTTGTTTTTAATATTTGGTCCATTTAAGGATGTTACAGTGTAGTTTGTCCTCGCTTGGTGATTTATTTTCACTATTTTGACGTTTTGGAACTTGGTTCTCCAGAGTGGCTGTATTTATTTAAACATGGCGAGCTAAATCAGTGCATACTAAGTTTACAGTTCATAGAACTGATGCAGATTTGAACAGGCCTGAATCTTTATGCCATCACTGACTGATGCATATATTGCTCCACAAACTCATAGAAAGACCCACATATTCATAGGCATGCTCAATTCACTCTCTCCATATATAACTGCTTTAGAGCTGTAATGGCTCTCAAAGGAGTCACCGTTCAGGTCAAAACTTCTCCTCAAGCGAAAACATATAGCTGTAACCAAACACATACCAGCTTTCATGCTAGCAAGTAGCACTATATCTGTCCTAAATCATATCCATTCATACATTCATTCTACTGCTAACCTACATTCCAGTTTTGGTGTTGAGTTTAGTGTGTAGTAGTGTTTGAAAAAAAGCTTAACGTGAGGGAACAAGACAGTTAAGAAGCACTTAGCCACACGGCATTTGTCATTTGTAATTTGGAAATCAAGCATGAAGCAAAGGTATGGCTTTTACTGTGCAAGTTCCTCTCCCCTTCTGTCTCAGGACAGCTATTGTCAAGGGATTGGAGCATTCTCTCAAGCAGTGAGTTTGTAAAATGTTCCAATTTTCCTAAGGTTAAAGTACTCGCAGAGTGGATTATCTAGAATATAGACACATCATAGTGGCTAGAAATCCCTGAAGTGTTTTTCAGACAATAACATTTTTTCTAAAATGTATGAATGTGCAGTGACTGTGAGACCTGCAGAAGTCAGCAGAGATTTGCTGTATTCTTGATATATTTAATGAAAACTTAAATATGGTGATCATGTTCTTTTGTCTCTTTTCTCTTTTGGAACAGCAAAAAAGACATGTGCTACGACAGACTTTACCTGTAAGAATGGAGTGTGTGTGCCAGCTCGCTGGAGGTGCGATGGGGAGCCTGAATGTCCAGATGGATCAGATGAAGCTGACTCTACCTGCAGTAAGTAATGAGGGTGGGGTCATGTGGACGTGTGTGGAAGTAATTATGCCTGGTATAAATATATCTTTCCTAAAACCTGTTTAATCAGAAATTGCATTTCCACATTTAAAATTATGCAGAATTTTTACCTTAAAATTACAGCTTCAAAGTCATTGTGATGTTCCTCTGACCTGTAATAAGGAGTACTGTGTGTGTCTCTCACTGCTCTCTGGGGCTGCTTCTCTAAAAACTAAACTATACATCTTTAGAATCATGGGGAGGAAAATTCTCGCTACAGCTGTGTAACGCTTTACGGCACATATCTCACAGGTGTTTAGCTTGCTATAAGAATAATGTAGCGCAGTATTCCCAGTACGGACATTATGGCAGAGGCTGGAGCAAAAAGAGCAAGCGAGAGAGTGAGAGCAGTCATACAAGAGTTAATATTGGACTGACTTTACTCAGTGCAGTGAGCGGAAAGAGAAATGAAGACACGAGACATACACATTCGTCTTGTTGGACCAGTAAGTAATAACACGTTGCATTTTTTTGATGTGTTGACTTGTTCTGTAGTAATTTTTTGTTGACTAAAGTGTTCTAATCAGGTTTTTAAGAGCTTCTGCGCAGTGAGCCAGGGTTTGCGGCTGCTAACTTTAGCCAGATTAGTCAACTTTTTTAGCTTTGGACATCAATTCTGGTAATACATTTTTTTTGTAGTTGTTTTGTTGCTGTAGAGTGAAATTTGCCAGAGTAAAAATCTGTGTCGGTGGAGCCCAAGCTTTGTTGAGGACAGTGTTATAATCAGGATTTTGAGAATTACTGATGAACAAGGGCCAATGTTAACACCTGCTAACTTTAGCCACATTAACTCACTTTTTAGCATTGGACAACAATGGTAGTAAGTGCTTTTCTGTTAGTTGCTGTATGGTTGAAGTGGCTAATGTACCACCAAAGTTACACTTTATTGTATAAGTGTATATTGTGTATATTATGGGAGAGATATGTGTTTTATCATGTAGTCAACTTTTATTCGATTACACACATTCCCAGACTCAACATTCAAACATGTAGCAAGCACTAAATAGGTTGGAAACTCTAGCAATATTTCAGAATATGAAAATCTTTGTCATTAGGTTATGTTCATTCATTACATTCAAAATTCTATCTAGAAATACACTATATTGGCTAACAGTGTTCAGAGTATAACTTCAAGTGTTCACCCATTCTTCCGAGGTGTTTATTAGAATTAAGTTAATATCCTGCCTCTGATTATCTGAAGTATATCTTACAGTGTATTTCTTGCAGAACTGCTTTACTGCTCTAAATCGTGGACTCACAGTCCAAATCTCCTCAGTGGACTTACAGGCAAGACAATTCTTTTTGTGGTCCATAGCTCTAAGAATGTCACTAGTAATGACACATTTGTTTTGTCTGCTTCTAATCTGAACAAGTACTTTTTTCCCTGTAATTCTCTGTGTAAATTCTTTGTACTTTTCATTTTACTCTGGCTCTGACATGATTTAATTTGCAGGGCAGGACCACTTCCCCATAGACTTCTGGTATAAAATCTAAAAGATCAAGTTCAGAAATCTCAGTTTGCCATAATCCATTTTTTCTTCAGACATTGATGGATACATTGTAGAGAAGGAAACATGGTTGTAGAAGATAATTCTTCACTGCTTCAGCAGATAGAAGTATTATAATTAAGTGTCTAAATAAACATCATCTTTATTAGGTTAGGTTAATAGAGCTGACATGCGCACGTTCTAGGACAAATAGATTCAGTTGTGTCTTAACTGCGCCCTCCCTAAGGTCACATGGTCGTGACACCTGAAGCATACAAGGACATGCTCAGGCATTCTGAAATGAGTTTCACACTAGGTGTAAGATATATTTGTTGTGGATTTGATTTTGTTGTCACTTTCCCCCTGAAACCATTCATCCAGCCCTCTGAGTACTGATCAAATGCATGGTGACAGAATGAACACAAACGGCACGCATACACTCACACACTCACACATAGACGTACACAGGCCCAGAAAAGAAAAATAAAGTCCAAGGTCATTCTCAGGTGTGTGTGTGTGTGTATCTTGGTCGAACTCGTTCCTCAATCTTCGTGGTCCCTGTGTTAGATTGCTTTTGAAAATTGCTCTTAGCTTTGTTCAGGCATGGCTTGCTTTACAACCTCCAGATACTAAAGCCTAGTCCCAGTCCTAAGGGTCCTTCAACATAGGTTATTGTACCCCACACAAGCCTTGTTAGCAATTTGCACAAAATCCACTCCAAATGTTTCTCACTCTGTGGTAATAGAGAATTGACTGACTGCTATGGCAGTACAGAAGACTATCATGCTGTGCTCAGCCCAGAAATATTATGTGAATAATGGTGAAAAATGACTGCAGCTTAGCTGCTGTGCTGTGTGCCATCAATGTCTTGATCAATGGGGATGGCAGTAGAGTCATTATAGTGGCATTAAAAAGTAATAAACAGTGCCGTATATACATGGCTTGGGCGCATACACAAAACCAAAACCCTATGTGGGTCAAAAGCCAGCATGATTATGAATAATGAAACAGGAGTCCTGTCTCAATTGTGCGCTGATTTATCAGCTTGATGGAAATAATATATGGAAACACTGTTCACTCTGACCCCACAATGGGTGAAAATCTCTTCTGAGTTTATGACTATTAGCAAGAGGTGTCAGCATGGTATTTTTTTATTTTAAGATAATTAAGCTGCTGATGATCACTCAAGGAAAAAACACAAATGTGTTATTAATGTATAAATTCATTATAACTTTCTAAAGTCATTTTTTCTGTGCAGTTGTTGTATTTACAACCTCATTTTACAAACTGTTATCAGCAAAATGTGCAAAAGCCAGCATGTCTCATAGTGGGTGAACTGTATGTATGAGAATATACCATTAATGTAGTGGTGCATATTGGGATTTTGGCGAGACATGGTACCATCCTGACAATGTGTTTTCTTGGGAAGTCCATGATTATATCAGAAAGACAGTGCCAGGCCTCATTTTACATATGCTACAGCTATGCGGTTTTGTAGACAGAATGCTAATGCTTGACCGGTCTGCCTGCAGTCCTGGATATGACCTTCCGGGATTGAAGTACTAGACCAAAGACTAGATGAGACTGACCAGCTGCTTAGGCAGTAAATAAAATGATCAGAAGTTGCTATGTAAGTAATGTAATTTTTTTTTATTAATACAATTACTCTTCTGTGATAGATCCCCAGTCTGACATTGACACAGCTCTACCGTCTCACTCATGAGTCTGCCGTGGTCACACTCCTAAACTAAATTAGACCACTCTTGTTTGTACATGCAGAAGCACACACCAAAGTTATTGGCATTCTGCCTTCTTACAAGATCTTTGTTTCTATCTTGTTATTTTCAATCAAGGTCAGGTCAAAGGTACAGGCTCTCTAAAGTTTCTCTCAAAGATTAATTGTGTGTTTCTCTGAGTGTTACATGAGTTCTAGGCCCATTTCATATACTTTTTCATTTCTTTTCCTTTCTGCTTTGATTACTTTGCAATTAACACTCCTCCATTCCCTTTCCACAACCCTCTGAAATGTATCCGTCTCCATCTCTGATCCCCTAGTCAGTTAAATAATGCATCTGATTGAATTGATTTTCTTCGTCAGGAATCAATGCCTTTGCCCAAGAGACCCCTTCAATCAGATTAAAGCAAAGGCAGCAGACGCTGCATCAGGAGCTCTAGTAATTACTAAATTTCAGAGTGAAATGCTTAGAATTTTAAGGAAAAAAAGCAAAAGAAGTTGGGCTTGTTAAAGTTACTGCAGAATGTAAAATTGTACATATATTTTGTTGTTCAAAGAAGAAGCTGTTAAAACGCTAAACACTTGTCTTTATTATTTTAATAGCTATTTGGAAGTATTGATTCATGCCTCAAGGCATAAAAATATATTTGCTGGTATTCTTGTCAAAAATTAAAGAAAACACTGTAAGACCTGAAACTAAAGTTTTAAAATAAATAACCTAAAATGCTAACAGTGCAAGGGAATAATCATCCCATTTCTAGCTAGTAACATATTAAGACTCTTAATATATATTCTTAGATTTTTCATTGTTAAAGGATCTCTGCGGTTAGTATTAGCTACCTTAAAGCTGGAGTAGATCATTTGTCTTAAAACATTTTTTTCTTTTCCCCTGAAATACTCTGTACATCTTTATAGCTATCAGTACATCAAATGCTCATAAATAAATAAAATTTTATATAGGCGACAGAACTGCAACAACTCCATCGATTCATTTAATTCAGACTGAGCTAAATTATTTCTCTGCCCTGCAATACATTTGTGCTGCAGCCATTCAAAGTGACTTGTGCCTGAAGAGACACACAGGGAGCAATCCAGCCATTTACACTGCTAAACAAAGAAAAGGACTGTGGGAGAAAGTTTCCACCAGCAAGAGACTGGATGAAGCTATAGAGCAAACATCAGTTTAACTGTTAATTTCTAACATTCCGTGTTAATTTAACAGTAAATGTGTTACTGGAGAATTTGTGATGGCAGAATCTCCAGTCTTCATCTCAAACTTGCTGTTTATCGTTTTTCTATTATTGGTCATTTCATGGGTTTCATAATGATAAGTGCTTTCTCAACAAGTAAGTTTCTCTCACAAACTTGTAGAATAGCGCTTTAGACTCTAAGTCCTAGTAGCTGGTCTTATTTTGTGTGATCTGTGTAGAAATAATTTAATGGTGAATTGTTTAATGTTTGGTGTTAAATTACGTATATCTCTGTGTATGACCCTGAGATATTTTGAGATTTGTTTTATATTTATGACATAATTTGTTTTATGAAGTGCCTCTGATTCGTGGCTTATACAGAATCAAAAGACAAAAGCCTGAGCCGGTTATTTTGTAACTTTGCATACTAGTTTTGCTACTTAATTATTTTGGAATTAGGGGGAGATCCAGTTAGATGCACCGGACAGGTTCAATTTCATGCTTCAAGCAGCGGTTCCCTAAAGTAATTTCCCATGTGACCGCACTCCACCAGCATTCTGTGGCCCACAGGCATCCGGCCGGTTCCCTGGCTGTCCTCGCCTGTCCTGCCATACAGTGTAGAGGTGTCAGTCCTGCCTGATTGCTTCTTAGCCACGTGGTCTGTGCAAGGAGTTTTAATTTCACTCCCATCAGAACTGGTTTCCCTCACTATCTGACTGAGCTTAAACAGCTGAGTTCATCTGCTGACTACAAGAGGTTTCCCGCTCTGCCAGCACCAGTGCAGTTCGGAGCCCATCCATTTTCCTTGCTTGTCTCTTGTATTTCTGATCTTTGGGGTAGCACATAGTAGAAGAATGCTAAGTATTAGCACATGTTGCACGAAGAGAAACAAACAAGTAGGATTTTGTGGCAAACATTTACTGAATGTTGCAAGAAGATTTGTAGTATAGTTTTTGTTAGAGCACTCTACATTTGTTTGTATGCTTTTCATGGCTTGCACTGAAAGTATGAATGGATTTATGTGACTAAGCTACACTAAGCCCTTTTGATTTCTTTCCTTGCTGTTGCTGCAGCATCTCATGAGAGCTGATGAGTGCTATCAAAGTGACTAGGCTTGCTGAGAAGTGCTCAGCGGGTTGGGAATGAGTTGCTGCTGTTGTGGGAAGCACTGCTGGATAGGGTCAGAGGACACCGTTCCTTAGAGGCAGATTTAATTGACAGAAGACCCAGAGACACGCTTTCTCTTTTACTCTGCTTGGGCCTCTTGGTGTTTGGCTATCCAGTGAAGTCTAGATACAGAGAGAGAGAGAGAGAGAGAGAGAGAGAGAGTGTGTGTGTGTGTGTAAGTGGGAATGAATCGATTGTGTGTGTTTGTGTGGTTTTGTGGTTAGAGATCATGAATAATTTAACTGATATCTCTGTTTAATGTCACCTCTGGAAGTTTGGAGTAAAAGCCAACAGAGCACACACTGACAAGAGGAACTTTCTGAAGCCTCTGGAGGCTTTAATACCTGGACTATCCACAGATGGGAAATCACCTATCACCCCTAGATTGATTTAAGTCATGTTATAGTCTGCTTTGCTCTGTTGCACTGACCACAAGTCTGAGGGACCAGACTTCTCTTAGACGTCTATAAGGCCTAAGAAACGTTTTCAAAGCATTTCTGCTATGATTCCATCAATTCAGTTTTTACACTCAATTAGTGACCCCTGATCTTTCCCATTTTCCATTGATCTGCAGTCGGTGGCCTTAGGCCAGAGCTAGATCCTGCTCCCTGCCTGTCTCCTTACTATGGCTAGTACGAGGGCTTTGCCAGAAATTGCTCATGATGTTAGGTTTTTTGCCACAAGTTTGATTTAAGTCTAATGAAGAAATGCATTGGTTTGTTATTATTGGGTTCATACCATAGTCATGTCATCAGACTGGGAAGATTGAGTTTTTAAATGTGCTCGTTTTTTATAAAGGAGAGACTTAAAGCCTTATTTTTAAGAAAATTCCAAGTACTTCAGAATGTAAATTCAACTTTGTGATAAGATCATTTTCATTTAGCAGCTTACATTCCTCACTTTAAAAAAGTACATTTTGTAAACAAATTTGTTCTGTAACGTGGGTTGTTTATTTCTCCTCCATCCAGCAGGTCACCTAATAACAATTATGTCATTCACTAGTTTGCATTAATGAAACATAAACCATATTTGTAACTCATATAAAGGATAATGTCAAATACACCCCATAAAACCTGGTTTATCTGAAAGACAGACAGGGTAAATGCTCCAGAGCACATGTAGTAAATTAGTCTGCTGAAGAGGGCTTGCCCTCCTCATTACACAAGTCTTTTGCTATGTGATGAGTTGCCCCCTGAAGACTTCAAAGAATGAAGGACAGAGCTTAACTATTCCATTAAAATATCACAAGGAAGGGTTTGCACTAGATTTCCTCCTACAAAGGATGTGCTTGTTTCCATTAATTCATGCCAGATATATGTAATCCCAATAAGATTAAGTGACTTTGAAGAGCATTAAGCACATTGCGTAGAACACACACACATTCATACGAGCATCCATTCACTCTGATTTTCAAAATATTAATGAACAGTCCTCAGTGGAGTGCCAGTCACACAGTTCAGTGTTCCAGTTATTTCATTCCTGTACTGATTTAACAAGAATAACCATATTTCCTGCTCACTCATGCAACACACTGCTCTAGTTTCCTAGCCATGTAATATGGGGATTCCCCTTGTAGTCTCAGTATGTAATTTATTAAAAAGCCCATATATTGGATAACCAGCTTTCCTTTTCTTGTGAATTAAGAGTATGTAAACAGTGTTAAAACTT
This sequence comes from Hoplias malabaricus, assembly GCF_029633855.1. Taxonomy (NCBI): domain Eukaryota; kingdom Metazoa; phylum Chordata; class Actinopteri; order Characiformes; family Erythrinidae; genus Hoplias; species Hoplias malabaricus. The sequence goes on along the minus strand of NC_089802.1, from coordinate 55,631,928 downwards.
GTAAGTTAATTTCAGCCTGGTCTCCTATTTAAACCTGATTTTTAAAAATATATCTAAGGGGGTTGGGAGGGGGGAACAAAAAATAAATCAGTCAATTGATAAATAAAAATGACCACACTACTTAGCCAATCATTGTGCATTTATAAATTCACTGAACATTGTACTGAAGCTCAGTCTTTTTACGACCACAATCCATCGACTTTCTCTACTGTAAACTATGGTTAATAAAAAGCCTCAGTGTCCTTCCTATGAAGACTTGTGGTGCATTTGTTGATAAATAGAGACTCCTTGGGCTACACTTTAGAAAGTGGTTTTGATCCATTATGGATTCAACAGAGATACCTTATTGACATCAAAGTGGCAGATTCATTCTCTTAGAAAATGGCCCTGGGCAGAGAAAGGGAGGAAAGAACACGGTCCGAGTGTCAGGTGACTCAGAATTGCTCAGTGCAGAGCACAACAGCATTTAGTACAGCACTTTGATGTAGAGATGGGGCTTTATTGAGAGAATTAGCCCTAAGGGACTAGCCATACTGGTTGATTCATGTAGAAGGAGTGTCTCTAGAGGGATTTAAGGAGGAAGGGATTTGTGTTTATATACAGAACATGAGGGAAAATGACATGAGTTTAAAGTTGTTAGACTTGCAAATCATGACCATTTGATTAATGTGGCGTGAACTTTGGAATTATCAAAACAGAAAATGGTCAGTGCTCTATATGTGCTTCCAACAGCAATTTAGGTTTGTTGCCATACATGCAAGAGGTCACAATAACAGCTGCACTCATCTGTACTCAACCTCAAAAGTGTTTAAAATAACTGGTGTTTTGAAAGTTGGCTTGTGGCCAGAATGAACAAACACATTTTTTATGCATGTTGAGAGAATTATAAACATTTTTAATGTATGATTATAGTTTACTTCTCTATGAGGTAATATCAATATTTAGCTATGAATTATTCTTTATATCTTTAGGCAAGTTTCTTATTTATTTTTTCCCCCTCCTCTGGAAGAATAAATTAGGTGGAAATTGCTGCAGCTGCAAAATAATTTCTGGAATGGCTGAAGCTACAGGACCCAGATTAGTTAAAAAAATGGTATCATGCTTATATTAAAATGAAAACTAATCAATTGTGCTGCTTAATCAATTCCTAACTAGGGCTTTGGGATTTTAATCTTTCTGGTCCTCTTTGGTAATAATCCTATTTTGCATCATTAAGAATCCCTTCAGAATGACAGGTCAGTGGAGGGCAGCTGTAGTGCTAGAGAATGGGTAATTAAAGCAAGCCTGAGTACATTGATCAGTGCCTATAGGATTCCTTTCTTGTGTGGTTGCTCAAGACAAGAAAACACATTGTGTTTATACGCATGCGCTGGGTCAGACATGGATGCAGGGCCACAAGAGGCTTATTTGTCTGACTGTTCACACATGTGATTGGTGTTTATGAGATGTGTGTTAGTAGGCTATTCCCTCAGGTGGCTCTCCAATACCTCCCAGCCTCAAAGCTGCCTCTAAATCCTACTGCCCTCTATCTCTTGTTGTGACCTGAATCTGACCTCTTTCATTCTCTCTCTGCAGCACCCTTGCTTGCTCTTTCTCTCTTTCTCTCGCTCTGTGTCCCCCCCCTCCTCCCACTCCTAAATCTAATGAAGTTGTAAATCTGGCCATTGCTGGTCCATGGCATTTGTGTTGCATCAGCATGTCCACTAATGCACACTCGTGTGTCGCGTGGCTCACCCTTAACTGCTTTTCACCTCCCTGGGTGTGCACACGTGACCACACACTGTACACACCCCTCTCCCTTACCTACCTCTTTGTTCTCATTTCCCTCACCACAGGGAGTTCTCTCATTCTTCTTCATTGCTCTTGTGAAAGAAAAGCTGGAGTTTATGATACTAAACAAATCACCAGCAGTCAAAATCCAGGCTATTAAAATGAAACGGCTGCATGCTTCATCTACGGTTATATGAAAACCTCTCTTGCCTTTTATTTTATTAATGTTGCCTGTTTTTAATTTGTTTTATGTTATTTTTTGTTTTTAATTCATATCACAAAGCAACAGTGCCTTTCATATGCTTTGGGGCTCTTATTCTCGGCTGAGAGCATGCACTGTATTATTGTATCTTTAATTTACAGACATAAAGTATACAGTCTGATGAATTGGACTAATATAAATGAATTAAAGAAAGCTCTGTTCCACTGTGTAGTTTATCAAGCACGTTAAAAGACATACTCATTCCTTTTATCTCCCCATATCTTGCTGTTTTTATATTCTTCACTTCTGCATTCTGCTATCCCTCTTGGAGTGCTCCTTTGTTCATGATTCTGCTCTCTCTCTCTCTCTCTCTCTCTCTCTCTCTCTCCCCCCCCCCCCCCCCCTTAAGATGTTCTCTGATACTTCTGCTCTAACAATTTAAATTATATTTTCTCAAATGTTAATATAATTTGATATAAATTATAAAATCCTGTTGTTTTACTGAGCAGGGTTTGTCTGTATTTTTTGTTTGTTTTTGTTTTTTGATATTGTCATTTGTATTTATTAGTGGTAATTTCACCACCTCCCTTCGATTTATTACAGACCCATTATTCTAAGCATAAGCAATGACTTACTGCTCATCTCAACCTGCTGGATCAAACAAGTTCTTGAAAGACCAACTGAATTTTTATTATGGTAAATGGAAAATAAAATCCTGGTTCTAGCACACTGTGCATTTACAACTGTGTAACTAAGACAGCTGAATAATCCTTCTCTGCCCACCCAAACAGCATCGACTGTACATTGATTTCCTGAGTTGGGTTTCATTGAAACGCCAGAGAGTCTGAGCTCTAGCTGTGAGGTTGTATGTGAAGGCCTATGCTGTTGCACCAGACTCCCTTTAGAACAGAGTCATATAATGATTACATATCCTCTGCACATACCACTCTCCAACACATGAATTGAATTGATAACAACTGGTATTGGTTCCCCACACTGTTTATCCAAACATGCAGAAGTCCACATTCTGTGAGATTATCATTCTATTAGCCTACCAAGGTAGGAGCACAATCAATCACCTCCAGCTTTAGCTGTTAGCCCTTAGCTAACCTGTGTACATAGCGTTAGGAGCCTGTGGTATGCTAAACATATTAAGCTGTGTTTCTGTCTTCCCCCGTCTGTCAACAGAGCAGCATTAGGGAAGTGCTTAATCAAAAGCACATTAGCATATTGTACAGTTGTGTCATCTTATCGTACCCCAGCCCAGCTGCAGAAACATGGCCAGAATACCAGAAAATAAACCCCTCCGCCCACTCACTAATGGGATCTAGAAGTGAGGTCTCTGGACAAACTGATGGCAGTACTAAAGACAAAAATATGTATACACATTTGGCACCCACTCCTGCACTGGTGTGTTGAAAGGAGAATATCCTGCCAGCAATTTGGAAATAAACCATGGCTCTTAGTTCAGTAGAATAAGTGTCAGAATCAATCCAGAGAAACACCAGTTGAAGATAGTGAGTCCCCAATGCGCCCTTGTGATGTGATGTGGCCTTTTCATTGGTCTCTCTGTTAGTTTTTTGTTTACACAGACCAATGTCAAGGCAAATAAAATATTCATCCCTTACAGTGATCCACAAACCTGATGTGTAATAAAGGGAAATAAATCAGAAAAATGAAAAAAAAAATAAAAAAAAAAATATTTGTGTGTGCGAGGTGCCTGTGCATTTGTTCAGAAAAAAAAAAGGAGTAAAGTGTGTAGATATATGTTGTTTCAGGTACTGTAATGACCTTCAGCATCCATGAGAAACACATTGAAGGTCCTGCTAGCCCTGCCTTTACTTGTTTAGCCAGGATAACAGAATCATATTGGCTTTTTTGGAAGTTGTCAATAAGTGCATCAATGTATCTCACTTTTTTCTCCAAGAAAGTGTCCACTTTGTAGTACAGAGATCAAACACAACTTCCCCTGGTTTTTTACTGCAGCATTGACCTTCACAAGGACGACTCGAATTTTGACAAGAGCATTACACACTGAAAAAAATCTGCCAAAGTACTTTTGCCTTGGCTCTTTATAAATGCTGCATTCACATTTTAAGCGTTATTTCACAAGTCATGTGCATCAACAGCATCACATGAATGAACAGTGTGTGTCATGAACAACTCTGATCAGTTTGCAAACATGATTAGGGAAGGGATCTGACATTTCTTCAGAATTAAGCTAAATTTAGTAGCTTAAGGTACAGTTTACTGTATTTTACTGTAAGAAAGCACTGTAAGCTTTGTCCTCACACTATGTAAATTTTTGGTGGAGCACAGTCATAACATGGTGTGTTGTCGTTTTTAAATGCTTACCCATGCCCTTGCAATTTTCTGACTAAGAAATTCATCGTTATTTGTCAAAATTGCCTATCTAATATGATATATTTTTTCCAGGGAAATGATGACTCTTTTTTGCTTATGTATGTGCATCTCTGAAATTCCATATCTTCTGCCGCTATTAATCACATTCCTTCAGTACCCAGATGATGGTGATTTGTATTGTTAGATAAATATGATAATCTAATAGCCCGCCTCTCTTGGCGGTCTGCTCATAACTGTGTTCCCTGAGGAGGAATTGAGCTGAAGACAGAATGAACTTACTAGCTGCTAGATTAGATTGTAGCCAGTGCAATTATGCTGCTTCTTCTATCAGCAATCTTTTTTTTCCCTTAAGGGGGGGTTGGTTTGAGCAGGAAACTTTCCAACTAAAATGATTTGTTAAAATATTTAGCTACATTAGCAGGAAAAAAAAGGAAATATAAATCCAGAAACTTGAATTTTGTGCTCCCAGATCACTATATTGAATCTGGTGTAGCCTCCTGCCTTTTCACAGATCCAGTCTCTCTGTAGCACTCATTTTGCCTTGCATCTCGTTTGTTCCCTACTAGCTTCTATGTCCAGACATTTTTTCTTGTCTTTTTCCCTAAGCAATACAGAATAACAACAATTTACAGATTATTATGTATTACTCTAGAAATTATTTAAAGTATATGGGAGCCTGTGCATAGCTTAAATGCAAGTGCTGTGCCATTTTGTATACAAGACTTTAGCATCCACAGAATTTGTTGGGCTGACTACATACGCCTAAACAGTTGGTTGTGTGAGAAAGGTGTATCACTTTCACGCTTAGCAGCCATCCCCCTTTTCATTCAGCACTGAACTCTGGCCCCTCCAGCGCCAGAAGCGTCTCTTTTTTCCAATTACATGTGCTAACCTCCGTTATCCATCTGTCAAATAGAGCGGCTAGGTGCTTGCTGGAGGGTCCGAGTCTTACTGCACGGTTCACTGTGATAAGGGCATGCTGTGGGAGAACCTTTCAAAGTCACAGTAGATAGGGTAGTAGTAATAATAGTGGGACAGTTAGAACAGATTTAAGAGCAGTTTGAGTAAAGGCTGTCAGTACAGTAAAGATGTACATGTACATGTAAGTGTATCTGCTATCAAGGTCAGAAAAGTCATTAATTAACTTTGGCTTGCAGAGTGCATGACATGCACTTCTTAAAATGGAATTTAGGTATTTTGTGAATGTGGGTATGTTCAGATTCAGTTTCATACGTGTGTGCTTGCACTCAATGCCTGTACATGCTCTCAGTTATGTACCCATATAGAAAAATAATTAGGCCAAACCACATTACTTTGAAGGGTATGCACCCCTATGAACCATAGTTTAATTTTGACAATTATATGAAAGATATTGGTGTAGAACCTTTACCAAATTGATGTGTATAGGTGAACCTTAAGTATACAGCTTTGAAAAATGTGTAGATGCTCACACATCTTATTTTAATTTAATATTCAAAGTGAAATTAATTAGAAGATTTTTTAAAATGGAATGAATATTGATTTCTTCAGAGCATCAGCAGTTCAGCACTCTAAATACTTTGTGGATGAATGGCAGTTTACATTCCTATGCATATAACTAAACATCTGTGAAACTCATCTACATTTTTCTTACCCAGGAACCTAACATCTATTCTTTTATTCTGTTCCAGTTTATCCTATAATATTTTAATTTCAAAATGTAAACCTAGCATTGTTGGTAATCTGTTCCTAAAAATATTTGAACAAATAAAGATACACATAAAACAACTTCTGAATTGCCCAAAGAAGCAGGCCTACTGTTTGTAACAATATCGTAACATTAATAACTGACATAACCAAGTGTTTTATTACAATTTAAATGTTGATGTACAGGAAGAAAAAACTCTGCAGGTTTCTTGTGAAGTAGTGGTTGTGATATGTGTGCTGCCTGAATAGCCTTATGGGCACAGTGGACAGACTTTAGAGGGAGATGTGAGGGACAGAAGATGAGATAAGAGGGACTGCGTATCCCAGGAGGCCGGGCTATCTATAACAGTCAGCCAGCCAGTTAGTTACAATAGACCATTCTGCTCACACACACACACACACACATATTGAAAATAAGTCTGTGACTTTTAAAGGTCTCCTACATAACCATGGCTTTTCTAAGTGTAGACAGACTTGGGTCCTTCTAGTCTATTCAGCCCCACACCATGATTCAGAGACAATGTGGCTTCCATAGATGAAGCTTTAAGTCCATTTACAGAGCCAGAATGACTTTCTGCAGATGTTGAGATATCTCAAATGTGATTCACCACCACTTCTTTCCACAGTAGTTTCAGAAAGCAATATTTAAAGATCATAAAGAACTAGTTGTAGAATCCTTGCGTAAAGATAATTCCAGATATGCTTGGATTCCAGCTGGAGGTCTGCTCTGTTCTGTGGCTTCCATATCAAAACCTGTATTGTAAAAGAAAGCCTGAGAAATAAATATTTAAAAATGCAAGATGTCAGGCTGACAATACTTCTAGTCTGAAGGGATCAGAGACATGTATAATTGACAAATATGATTTCTCAAATCTTGTGAGATCTAATGATAAAACCTCAGCTAGTAAGCTTATTTTCACTAGGCTGGCAGACGGCCTGCCTTCCTGCTTGATACAGAATTAAGCATTACACATTTTGGAGCTGAACTGAACTGTATTATTCAAAATACTGCAACAATGAAAAATTCTGTGAGCATGTGAACATTTAGTAGCGTAGCTTTGGTATATTAGTGAAGTAGTTGTCCAATTTGTATTAAGATGTTTGATATATTTTCTTTCAGGTCGGCAAACCTGTCCCCCTGAGAAGTTTGACTGTGGGGGTAGTACAAACAAGTGTGTGTCACTGTCCTGGCGCTGTGATGGCGAGACAGACTGTGAAAATGGAGCAGATGAGGAACAGTGCGCTGCTGGTAAGGAGACGGGGGTGTGGGGTTTGATGGGCAAATTACAGTCAGTAATATCTGTGTAACTTGTGCTTCTGAGCCCTTACTGGAAGTGTACGTTTTTTTCAACAATCTAGCAATGATTAATATAGTCTTATGTAGAATGTGAGACCCCCCTGTTCAAATAATGTTTTTGAATGATGTTCTTTATGAAGATAATAATTTTTGTTTACAGGAAACATACTTAAATATTTTTTTTTCTTTCTGCAAGTTTTAGTGGATGTTTCTGTTTATGTGCTGATAATTAATCGTCATAACTTTTGCACAGGGCATGTTTATATTCCACATTTGTGTTGGTCTTCATTGCTTCATTAGTGGTCAGTTTCTAAACACATAATTAGTTAAAATGATGTGGTTGCTGGGCAAGCAATGATCATTTTACTCCTTCAAATTCAGTACCAAACAGTAGGTTTAAACATTTACCCACATCAACACTTAGATCAGGTCAGCACAGGTCAGACAGCTATAAGCTGGCATTTTCAGGTACTGTATATGAGTATCATATAAAATGCTATTGATTTTGTTTTGTGGTTGGACATGTGACCTATAGAAGCACTGACTCTCACATTTCCTTCCAGCAGCATATGGTTTGTATTATGCATTTGGCCTTTTAAAACCCTCTTGAATCTTTAATTCAACAACACGTCTATGGGCTTTGGGGCAACAGGTTGAATGGTGAAAACAGCATTTTTATGGTCGTGACACTTCTCACCCCCCTCCTCCTCCCCCCTCTCCCTTGCAATAGGTCTTTCTCTTTTGATAGAAACTGGATGCACTTCTTTGTTTATTTTCAGAAGAGTGGCAAAAACAATAATGTATGTAATAAGTATATGACTGATGATGATAAACGTATTTGATTTGGGTTAGGCATCTTTGCTCTGTAAATATAGAGAGTATGTTCTATTAATAATATAATTAACTAATAATATTAACTAATAATATTCTATTGGTACTGAGCATGACCTGAATCATGGCTTCAGTCTCCATCTAGGGATTTCCCAGAAAGTTGCCTATGCCTTATTTATTCCTTCATTTCATCCCTCGCCAGCCACTTAAGTATTTTATTCTCGGGCTAATAAAAGGTGGCAAAAAAAACTAGAGTTTGTAATTCTTACTAATAATTTGTTATTGGTTTGTGATCTTTATTTTCTGTTTTGTTTTTGATTGTGATTTGTCTGGCTTTGTAGATATTTACTGAGAAATGTGTCTAATATATTTAAAAGATTATTAATAATAGAATATTAGACTATTTATGCATCTGTAACCTACTTGTAGGATAAATGAAAGGTGTCTGTTTTATTGTAGAATAAAAGTTTTGCTTGTTTGATTTATTGACAACTCAGTTTATGTGCTTGATCTGGGGAATTATGTTCTTGGTGATTTTGTTAAAAACGTACTATATAGAAGAATAGCACATATTCATTACTGTCACAAAATGTCTACTGAAGTTATAGGAAACCATCAGTATAGTTTCTTCCTAATGTGCTGATAGTTTAACAAACATGATTAATCGTTTCTGATTTTTTCAGATGGCTTTAGCTATCTTAATGGTTCACATTCAGAAATGTTAAAGTGCTTTTCCACTGCATGGGATCAACTGTACCTAGCTCAGCAGGGCTCGACTCGCATTTACCTGGTAAATTAAAATCCAATAGCACATCTCATCTGCGAAATGGAGCAGGTACAAAGACCCGCCTATAACGACATTGACGTAGGAACCACGGGGGATGGGAGTATGTGTCCCTAACAAAATGTGAAGCATCTGCATTTGTCTCCCCAAAATAAAGAGAAAAATATGCTTTTTGTTACAAACTTTTATTCTGAAATTGTTCCACCGAGGTTAATGCATTTTGGCAGCGAGTCAGAGAAGGTGAGTCTTCTTTCAGCCTTTGTTAAGGTGCCGGTTCAAATATAAAGCTGCTCCAATCATCAGCTTCACTGGCCTCTGATTCACCATCAGTGTGCTTTATAAAGTTAGTGTTTACCTGCTCTGGGTTTAAGGTCAGTAACGAGAGCAAAACAGTTAGCAATGACTGATAATTAAAGTTATAAAATTGGCTTGTATATAATGTCTTGTTAAGGTATCACAGGAGGATCTGAAACTTTGTGAGCATTAATATTAGCTGTGCTCAGGTTGTAAGAAAGCACTTTGTAACTATATATATACACATACATACAGGTGCTGGTCATAAAATTTGAAATCATATATCATGAAAAAGTTGATTTATTTCAGTAATTCCTTTCAAAAAGTAAAGCTTGTATATTATACTCATTCATTACACACAGATTTATATATTTCAAGTGTTTATTTCTTTTAATTTGATGATTATAACTGACAACTAATGAAAACCTCAAATTCAGTATCTCAGATAATTAGAATATTACTTAAGACCAGTACAAAAAAAAGGATTTTTAGAAATGCTGGCCAACTGAAAAGTATGAGCATGTACAGCACTCATTACCTAGCTGGGGCTACTTTTGCCTGAATTACTGCAGCAATGCGGAGTGGCATGGAGTCGATCAGTCTGTGGCACTGCTCAGGTGTTATATGAGAGCCCAGGTTGCTCTGATAGTGGCCTTCAGCTTTTCTGCATTGTTGGGTCTGGCGTATTTCATCTTCCTTCTCACAATACCCCATAGATTGTCTATGGGGTTAAGGCCAGGTGAGTTTGCTGGCCACTTAAGAACAAGGATACCATGATTCTTAAACCAGGTACTGGTAGCTTTGGCACTGTGTGCAGGTGCCAAGTCCTGTTGGAAAATGAAATCTGCATCTCCATAAAGTTGGTCAGCAGCAGGAAGCATGAAGTGCTCTAAAACTTCTTGGTAGAAGGCTGCGTTGACCTTGGACCTCAGAAAACACATTGAACCAACACCAGCAGATGACATGGCACCCCAAACCATCACTGACTGTGGAAAGTTTACACTGAACCTCAAGCAGCATGGATTCTGTGCCTCTCCTCTCTTCCTCCAGACTCTGAGACCTTAATTTCCAAAGGAAATGCACAATTTACTTTCATCGGAGAACATAACTTTGGACCACTCAGCAGCAGTCCAGTGCTTTTTGTCTTTAGCCCAGACGAGACGCTTCTGACACTGTCTCTTGTTCAAGAGTGGCTTGACAGCAGGAATGCGACAGCTGAAACCCATGTCTTGCCTACGTCTGTGTGTGATGGTTCTTGAAGCACTGACTCCAGCTGCAGTCCAGTCTTTGTGAATCTCCAAAACATTTTTACCACATCTTTTCCTTCCCTTTGCCTCTCTATTAATGTGCTTGGACACAGAGCTCTGTGAACAGCCAGCCTCTTTAGCAATGACCATTTGTGTCTTGCCCTGCTTGTGTAAGGTATCAATGGTCGTCTTTTGGACAACTATCAAGTCAGCAGTCTTCCCCATGATTGTGTAGCCTACAGAACAAGACTGAGAGACAAAAATGCCTTTGCAGGTGTTTTGAGTTAATTAGCTGATTAGAGTGTGGCACCAGGTGTCTTCAATATTGAACCTTTTCACAATATTCTAATTTTCTGAGATACTGAATTTGGGTTTTTCATTAGTTGTCAGTTATAATCATCAAATTAAAAGAAATAAACACTTGAAATATATCAGTCTGTGTGTAATGAATGGAATCACTTTTTGAATGGAATTACTGAAATAAATCCACTTTTTCATGATATTCTAATTTGACCAGCACCTGTGTGTGTGTGTGTGTGTATGTATATATATATATATATATATATATATATATATATATATATATATATATATATAAAGACTCCTAATATTTTCAAGTGTTTCTGGCAAAAGAAATTAATACCATGTTTAATTTTGGAAATTGAATTTTAATGTATATGTCTAAAACATAAATTGATGCAATTTGTCTATAAATACCTTTTTATTGTAATTCCACAAATGCTGTTCCACATCATTATAAATGCAGTATATTACTGCCTACTGTTTTTTTACCTACATAGGAGTCAGCTTATAGCTAGCTAATATATTTTGTATGGGGTTGGCTTTGACTCAGTAAATAGGTTCCCCCCAATATCAAACTCTCTCCTATGCCCTTGTGTAACGAGAACCAAGGGCTTTGAAAACCACAACAATGGCAGTGGTAAGGTTAGGTGCTGCTTACTCATTGTGTATTCTCTTTATTTATTTATATATTTATTTTACTGAACACAGCTCCACACCCCAGTTCTCACAGATCAGTTTTTCCTTGCATTTTCCGCTTTCACTGGAATTTTCATCGGCCACCGATTCAAGGAGGGTTTGCTTTGAACAAATGTGACTGCTGCTGTAACTTAAGAGATTTTACAAGTGGCTAGTTTGTGCTGGAGCTCTGCATTATGTGGTGATCAAAAGGTCTCTCTGACCCATCAGCACTCTGCAAGGTTAGCACGTGTCATTTAATACCTACTCGGCTCATTTCCTACCTGGCATGTGCAGGGACTAAAAACAGTACCTGGTTCCAGGGACTAGATTTGGCTAGTGGAAAAGCAGAAGAGCAGAGTCTAGCTGAGTAGATTCCATGCAGTGGAAAAGCACCATTAGTGACCTGTATCTGTCTGTTTGTGATCTGCCTGTAAAATAACACGCATGTGCATACTGATGCATTTATTTAGCGTTTTCCCAAAAGAAGCCCTGCGTAGTGCACAAAGTAGGTCCTTAAAGAACAACTTCTACACCCAAGTACTGCACAAAATTTCACACTGCACAAATCTATTTATATTCAGCAATTACCTACACAGCACCTTATCTAATATTCAATGCATTATATTGGTGCAGGAGCCTCAGTCTCACCACCCACACCATGCACTATGTAAGAAACACAGCCATTTGTGCTTGCTGATGATCACAGCAATAAGTGAATCCATACAGGGAAACAGAGGTATAAAATCCAATCTGACGTTCACATTCATATCACAATCACACCAATCATGTATAAAAGTGGAACACATATGAACATGACCCAAACCTGATTTGGAAATATCAGATTTGACATGTCCACACAGCCCTGAAAAATATCAGATCAGTGTCATATTAAGGCAAAAATATAAGATATGAATGACTTCAGCCTGGTAATGCAAACATAGCCTTAAGCGTTTTGATGTATTCTCAGCATCTTCAGATCATTCCCTCAGTCAGGTCTAACATCACAGCAGACAAAACAACTGTCAAGCTTTTCTCTTTTTTCTGTTTTGTTGTCTCCTCTCCCAATTGTTCATTGGTGGCAGAGCTTTTATAGCAATTCATGTGGTCTAACACTGGTAAAAGTTTGGTTTGACAACCAACACAGTGAGAGACTGACAGTATATATATGCACAGTACCATTCTTCTCACCACAAAATATATGTGGTTCCTGGAGTTGCTTTGGAGACTTATAGAAATGGCAGGTATTAGCTACAATTCATTTATGATGAGATCTCTCAAGACAAGTCTATTAGCACCAGGCGTGAACAGGGCAGAAGAGATTTTCACCCATCTCCCTTCGTACACATCTGTGATGGAGTGGAAAATGAGAGAACTATAATCATAGTGATCTTTCAGCCTTCTCTTTATGATAATTGACTCCTGGTCCTTGATGTCTTTTGGAGTGTGTTCTGTTTTTTTTTTTTTCTGTACAGTTCTAATAACCTGTAGGACAGCTTTTTCATTTATAATTTGAGATGTCAGGCCAATGGTTGTAAATACTTATTATTTTCATGCTTCTATGTGGTGAATTACTCTTTAAATGAATTATGTTACATCATACATCAAATAGTTTTCAAAGCAGTTACATATATGAAAGAACTGTGTATGAAACCTGTTAATAATAGAAGTGAAGTTTCAGTTGGAATCAGTTGCCAAATACATCTGAGAGGTGGGTTCTTTAGAGTTTGACTTATATATTGACAAACTCATCTATTCATTTTATTCACATTTTGCAGGCTGAATCTTTTCCTAGAGAGAGCTTTCAGCACTCATAATGGCATTTAATTACTTTAATAAAATAAAACTGATATTGTTTTGATGGAGCTCTAGTCCATAGCAGGGGAACTACAATCCACTTGGCTTCCCTCTCATTCCAATGCGGTGTTATATTTTGTTGGTTTATGCTGTCTGATTAATGAAGTTCATTTAATAATCCTAGCTGAAAGGTAATGCAGTATAAAAAACATCTGGTAGAAACAACACAGGCACCCACCAGGGATTAGTAGTGTTCAGGGAGTGAAAACAAAGAACAAAAATCACCTTCCTTTGCTGCAGAGATTAAATGCTGTTTCTATGTGGTCTTTTTTTATTTCATTTTTTTCATGATCTGGCCTGAATTTGTAAAGTGTAATAAGCATATAGCCTCAGCCTTAATCTCAGCATGGTCATGTGCTGCCAGCAAGCTTGCCAAACTACAGTAATATATGCTGCATAAGCATCTAATGCTTATGGTAAGTGTTTATACCATGCTGTTGCTATGACACTGAGCTTGGGTGTGTGTTTGTGTATGTATGTATGTATGTATATAGATTTAAGGATAGAGATTTAATTGTGTTTAATAAGATATAATTCCGATATCAATATGAACAATAAAAAGCCTTTTATTTAAATTTCTTTTATTTAAATTTATTTTAATTTCACTTTAAATATAAAAAATTAAATATGAGTGCAATGAACATTAGTCAGTGACAGATGCTGTAAATAATATATATATATATATATACATATATATATATATATATATATATATATATATATATATATATATATATATATAAACAGGTGAACCAGTCTGTTGATCATTCAGTGTATATTTCTCTCTGAAGAATTATTTAAGAATATTAGATCTAATGATTTTTCACATACTGACATTTTTCATTTTTGTACTTTGTGCCCTGTTTTCTATAACTGAATTAGTTTCATTCATTCATTCATTCAGGGCACTGACATTATTTCGGTATCACTTACCAGGCCATTTTATAATTGTCTTACAACCAGAATAGCTTCAATAATGCGCAACCTCAGAAACCATGCATCATTAACAGATTCTTATATATTGCTTATCCAGTTTTGTGAGGGATGTATCCTTATGTGGGGCTGGACAAGATTTTTACACATTTTCAATATTTCAGTATATATTATTTACAGCATCTGTCACTGACTGATGTTCATTGCACTCATGTTTAAATTTTTTAAAGTGGCTTTTTATTGTTCATATTGATGTCGGAATTATATCATATTGAACAAAATTAAATCTCTATCCTTAAGTCTATTTGCTGTGTGTGGAGAATTCTGACAATCTGCAATTGTGTGTGCTATTGAAGGCTGTGGTTAGAGATTGGTCTGACAGATGTAGTTGTTTTCCATAGCACACATTGGAAGTGTGATTTACAAACATTCAAGAAATATCCATGTTGTATTATGATTAAGAAATACTTCAATATTTTGTATTTATTTATTTTGCTCAAAGTGCATTATATATGAACTTTTTTTTATTGATTAATTTTTCTTTTATCCAAGTGTACCCAAAATTTTTATAAAAGCATATTCAGCATTTTGGATTTGTATAACTTTTTACATACTGTTCACTTTTTGGGGAGACACATAACAGCCTAGATACAGAGAGAGAGAGCAAAAAAACCTTCTGCAATTTTAAAGGTGTTACCCACTGTCTTGGCCACCTGACTGACCTAATCAGCAGATTATTGAATTGCAGTTAATAAATAAAAATTGCATGTTATTAGAATGTTTACCACCAACTTAAATAATGTACTGCTGTTTGTGTGTGTGTGTGTGTGTGTGTGTGTGTGTGTGTGTGTGGTTTGTACCTCTCTGCCTGTAGGCAAGTGTGTGGGTGTAATAGGTTTAGATGCTGCTTCACTCCCATCTGTTAATGCATGTGACTGCTGAGAGTGCACTGTGGGCTTTTCTCACTTTCACCACTCTTATTCCAGCCACCCACGGCTGCAGCAGCACATCCACTTTGAGCCTCCTGCCATAGACAGGTGTGAGCTTAGATTCACTAAGCAACTGAGCTAGATTCACTACAAGATACCCCACAGCTATCAGTTAATCTGATGAAATCAGCACTGACAGGATTATGACCGATAGTGAGTGCGATTAAAATTAGAAAGCTGTTTTCAAATAGTTGTTTAAAGTGGAAAATGTTCATTGCCATATGGATAGACATTCCTTGCAAAAAAGTTAAGAGAAAAATGTTTTATTTTCTTCTCTTTATGTAGATAAATACACTTTATAAAAGTACTACTTAGTAATGCATTACTTTGACTTTATCTTTCAGTTCATTTCAGTTTACAGGCTTCCAGATTGTAGGCAACCATAGTATGACAAACTTCCAATGTGAAACATACAGTTTCTATATAAATTCATTTCTATATAAATCAATGTTCACTGCCTGTCACTGACTGATATAACAAAACACATTTACACACAACAGGAAATGTGACATTTTTAATATGGCAGATCTCTATGAGATTAGACATTCAGCTGCTTTCTACTAAAATTGGAACTCTTTGAGCGTTGTACTTGTTGTTTCCTTTTGTAATGTGCTACACTCTGTCCCTAGTGAGATGACTGGAAATGTCTTTGGAGAAGCAGCCTGCTTCATTAGTATTAGGTTTCTGAACGACCCTAAAGCTCTGATCTCATGTTCTTGTAGTTGATTTGTGAAGATATGTATTTGTCTGAAAATCTGTTTTAATGATTGCTTATTGTATATTTACATATTTGGACTTACGTTTTAGTATAGTCTGCCGGTGCTTTCTGTTGGACCATCATGTGTATATCTTGGGTTTGTCACTTGGTATATGCTCAGATATGTGTGTCTGTGTAAAACATCCATGACATGCTGAACTTCTTCTGTTCCCTCGCTGCACCCTGATATTTCTCTTTCATCTGAGCTGCCATTTGCTAAGTCTCCCACAGGCCATGCTTCAGCCCTCAGTACACCTCTAGTTGCAGTTTAGAGGCCTGGAAAATGGCTTTCCTCTCTGTAAACAGCCTACGGCGTGCTGTGTAGGGCCTTGTCCCAACTGCCGTGTTGTAAATGATTTTGTACTACAGAAGGGATTAGTTTCTTGAACACCACTGAGGTACTTTAACTTTCAATCTGTCATTCACAATATCTCCCACAGCTCTCCCAGAACGCAGTTTGAGCAGAGCAAGGCTGACATTCAGCTTCCGTGTTATAGCTCATTGCTGCTTTAACTATGAGCATATTCTGCCTAATTATGGTGTATAGATACTACTACTGGGCCTGTCTAGAAGAGTCATTATCTCTTACTGAATGATTGACTCCTAATGTTTAAAAACGTGCATGTGTGAGTAGGAATGTTATTTCACCTTCTGCTGTTAGTTCAGCCATATTTCACAGAGAGAACTTAAGGTGGAGTTACTACACCCTCTGTTGTTAGTTCAGCCATATTTCACATAACGCTTTTCCACCAATGAGGAACAGGAATGGTTCCAGTTTGTGAACTAAATTTGGAAACGTTTGGCGCGTTTCCTCCAACATAAACTGGTTAACAAACCAGAAAAAATTGTTCCCAGCAGAAACCAAAGAGTAGGTTCTTCAGCGTGAATTGTGGCTTCATCCATGGGTGTGTCAATGTTCAGTAATTCAAGAAAGAGCTCAGAGCCTCAATACACCGTTATCGCCCAGTGGCACTGGATGTGGTCATTTACAAAGTTTTATATAAACAAATAATAAAACAAGAACACGCTCCTTTTGTGTGTGTTTCTGGAGCTGTGTTTGGCACTACAACATGTGCAGTGGCCAGAGTTGCTGCTAGGGGTTGGTTTCTCCACTGTTCACAAACTCAGCAGGACAGCCCGGAACTCGCCAACATTTACACATGTATTATACCTCACAGAGAGAGAAGGACTGCTGAATTTGACTTATTTCATGTGAGTCTGTGTCTTTGCCTGAAATATTGTTAAGGGAAGTGGTGGGGAGACATATTGTGGCGTTTATAAAACTCCATATAGCTGTGCACAATCAATCAATCAATCAATCAAATTTTATTTATATAGCGCTTTTCACAACAAAAAGTCGTCACAAAGCAGCTTTACAGAGTTCCGGGTCCAAGCCTCCTATGAGCAAGCCAGGGGCAACAGTGTCAAGGAAAAACTCCCTCAGCACACGAGGAAAAAACCTTGGAAGGAACCAAGACTCATACGGGGAACCCATCCTCCTCGGGTCGTTTTAAAGATTGAGAGTGTGTCTGAGCCCCGAACAGTAACCGGAAGGCTATTCCAGAGTTGAGGAGCTTTGTGAGAAAAGGCTCTTCCTCCTGCAGTGTTTTTCTTAAAGCGAGGAACAAAGAGTAGATGGGCATCCTGTGAACGAAGTGTACGTGTCGGGCGATAAGGTATGAGAAGTTCAGTAAGATACTGCGGGCCTAAACCATTTAGAGATTTATAAGCTAAGAGGAGTATTTTATAGTCAATGCGAAATTTTACAGGTAGCCAGTGTAGAGACGAGAGAACTGGGGTGATATTTTTGAATTTTCTAGCTCTAGAGAGCACCCTGGCTGCTGCATTTTGAACTAACTGAAGCTTGTGTAACGCTTTGCACGAGCTCCCTGCCAGGAACGCATTGCAGTAGTCTAGACGTGAAGTTATAAAAGCATGCACTAGTTTCTCTGCATCTTTTAAGGATAAAATATGCCGAATTTTGGCAATATTGCGTAGGTGTAAGAAGGCGGTTTTGACTGTATTGGATATGTGGGTATCAAATGTGACAACCACATTAAACTTCACATTATTTAACCAGTTACTTTGTATAAATAAGTAATTGTAATTTCTAAAATCAACAAAATGTTCTTGGTCTTCTTTGTTGTTTGGTGGTAGATCATTTAGTATTTTTCTTTAAAACTGATGCTGGGGTTATATATTATGAACACAACTTTGTGCTCTTTTTTTCAATTTCTGCATGTATTAGTCCTGCCCTCCATATTTTTGGTACAACACAATCCCATAAAGAAAACCACATGTAAACAAAGACACTGATATAAAGCACCAAAGTTTCTTCCAAAGACAAGGGTATGTATTTTGGGCTTTCCTGTTTTTGAAATGCCAGAAAAACCTCTGTGACAATGGCTGTATGGCTAATGGCTTTCCGGCAAAACTATGCAACAAACAGCAATAATTGTCTGAGGGTTAATGCCTGTTACTGTCATCAAGCCTTCTCCCTAAATCATCATTACAACATTGTCTTACAACTATATCAGAACAATTTCATTTATATGAAATCCAGCATTCTCCTTCACTGTAATTCTATGAGTGTACGAGTTGTAAAATCTGTTTCTTAACCACATAGGAACTAGAGGCTATTGAATGTAATCGCCTTGTCTCTTTATTATGAGTTTTTTTGTAAACCAAGGTCATTTTTCAACAGCCGGGGGTCAGTGTACAAGAAGACAGGGTCATCTATCACAGGCAAATCCATACTTATAATGCAGCCTCCCTTAGGTTAAGGTCACAATCTGAAAAGTAGTTACATTGAACCATTAGATTAAAAAGCTAAACAGTAGGATCACCCATTCACAGGGCAACATTTTGTTATATTTACAACAATTACTGGAAATAACCAGAAAACAGGGCTTCACATACACAAATAGCATTATAATGTAATGCAAGCTTCAAACTGTTAGGATGAAGAGCCTAAAATACAGCTCTGAAGAGTTTTTATGTGACAATTATGTAGCTTAGCGTGTAAAAATTATTAATGAAACAAATATTGCAAAGTGCAAAAAATGTAATAACAGTAGCACATAAACTATGCAAGTAAATGCATAAACTGATGATGTGTAGTGCAGTGTACATGGACTATAACATTTTGAATTCCCCTTAGAAAGGAGAATTTTCAAAAAAGGAATTATTGGTGTTCTTTTTATTTTTATAAATGTGGTTTACACCACACAGCAAGACACGGGTGATGTATGATAAGGAAAAAGGAGGGTTTCTGAAAGGATAGACCAATCAGTAAAAGGATTGTTGCTTACATTGTCTCAGCATAGAAAATTCTACATTGTGGCATTGGGATGAGGGAGATTTTTATTAAGCTAGTTGATACAAAGCCCTGTTTGTATACAAACACCTACCTACAGAAACACAAAAAATCTTCAGCTGACCAAAGCATTTACAGTGTATACAGCCAAGCATTCTGTATAGCACAGGGAGCCCATTGCCTGAGTTCAACTTCATGATCTGAATTGTGATGCAACTGACCTTATTATGAGGACAAGGTCAGTGACCCAGCTCCACTTCTGTCCTCTAATAACCTTTGCCTGGGCTGCTGTGGGCCATGTTCTCACTCCAGCCTCGGGCAGTGCTGCCAGAACTGTCCAGACATTCCACTATATATATATATATATATATATATATATATATATATATATCCAAAGCTCTTCACTGTTTAGCCGCCTCACTTAGCGATGTCTCCTCTCCTCAGCTTTATACATCATAGCCACAGAATATCTCCCCCTTCTGCCCACATTCCAGTCCCTGGAGTAAAGCCATGTCTCCAGTGCTTTTTGCTGTAACGATATTAAGTGTAATACCTGTGTATTCCTGAACGCTCTATTAACTTGCTGG